>NW_028263372.1:34089539-34689539 GCF_051168715.1 Poecilia mexicana | reverse complement strand
TTTTAGGGGAAGTGAAGCAGCTTTTTTCTCCACTGCCATTTCTGTGTTTTTATTAAGATTATAAATGAATTTATAAACAAATCCCTGTAATAGCTTACATTCAGATATTCAGCTCTTATTTACAATATAAAAATTTTCAAAGTTACTTTGTTTTTATTCCTAACTACAGATTTATTAATTGAATTACATATGAATTAAATGACGGGGAAAGACTTTACCTTTATGTCATTATGTCGGTATGAATTAAAAATAAGATTTTGGATGCCCTTTTTCACTGCTAAAGCAAAGCTCTGAAATTGCAAGTTTTGCAAAATACTAATCAAAAAAGTCAAAAAGATGCTTCTTACTCCATTAAGGATCGGACATTATAATTTTGTTTCACATCAGTTTTACAAGTAGAGAAGCTTGAAAAGTACTTGAGATTTTCCTGAAGTCAGACTTTCTTTTGCTCTGAATAGATTTTTATTAACATGACCTTATTAATCACCTAAATGTTTTCATGTGTTCTCGTCCCTCCCAGGATATAATATATCATATATGTTAATCTCCATATTCTGTCTTTGTGTTCTCCCTGCAGACCTGAAGCTCCATCTGCAGAGCACCGACTACGGCAGCTTCCTCGCTAACGAGGCGTCTCCGCTCACCGTGTCGGTCATCGACGACAAGCTGAAGGAGAAGATGGTGGTGGAGTTTCGCCACATGAGGAACCAGTCGTACGAACCTCTGGCCAGTTTTATGGATTTCATCACGTAAGTGGAAATCCACCAAATTGAATCCGTTCCAACAACGCCTCTCACTGTTTCCTGTCTCGCACTATAATGAATTTTCACATTCAAAATTACTTCATTAATCCCAAAGGGAAATTAAGTGTTGTTAATTTAATTTAAATTAAATTTAGTCATAAATTTAAATTAAAGTTCTGTTTAAGGTAGATCATCTAAATGCTTTAGATTGAAAAGCAATCCTCAGCACTCTGGAAACATTTGTTTTGTGTTTAATTTAAACATACTTATAGATTTAAACAGTGGTGGAGAAAGTACTCAAAAAATGTACTTAAGTAAAAGTACAAATACACAGACAAAAACATACTCAAGTAAAAGTACCACATTAACATTTTACTTAAGTAAAAGTAAAAAAGTACTGGCTTTTAAAAATACTTAAGTATTAAAGTAAAAGTACTTGCTGAATGCATCACCTAATGCCTAATACTATATCATTAAGTGAACTGATCGTATTTAATTTTAATACATTAGAAATGCGCCATTTTAATGAACAATGCCACAGATAAAGCATGTTTTTATTGTGTTTACTCTCAGTAACATAGTTTAGTTTGGCAGGGGAGGACATGGAACCAAGGAGCCAAGTAGCAGAGTTGTAGTCTAGAGCACCAAACCCAAGAAAATTAAGACCAGCGCCCTGCGCTACATGACAATAAAATTAAGTGCACCTATCAACATTGCTTATCAAATTGATCTGAAAGATCCACTTTCCCATAAAAACACCTAGATATTAAATACTTAGAGCTTAAATACATTTAACCAGTATCAATTCAAACTCTTCTTCATTCTGATTTGCTCTCATCTCTGTGCCACAATCCGCAGAGATCTCCTGCCATCCCTAAAAAAAATAACGCCCTGGGCGGTTGGCCATATTGCCCATGTCAGAAATAACAACTCTACACCATTAAACATAGCAATTAACAATGCTCAACTATGAACACTGTCCAAGGCCCAATAAGCAAGAAATAACCAAGCAGAAGGAGCACCGTCCATGTCTCCCACCATGACATGTGGCGAAAACAAAGAGCAATGAGCATGCTCTGTATTCTTACGTCCTTGTTTTATTTGTTCGCCAATTAAATAAATATAAATATATTTTGATGAAATAAAATAGCTACTGCAGTGTACGCAGAGCATTACAAGAACAAAGAACGGCTCTCAGTGAGGCTTCAGTCCTTTAGGACTTAGTCAAGATCCGTCCAGAAGAATCAGATCGTTCCTGAATGTTATATCACTATATTGCACTTTGGTCACAGCGTTGTCCCATATAGGCGACACCTCAGTCAACAACCTCCACACAATAATTCAGCACATGAGTGACACTTTTTTTCATCGTAGAGGCAACATGTGTCTCTGTACAGCTAGCTTTGCTAGCATCACGTCCACAGATCTTACCTTTCTTTAAGCTTTCCTTCCAAGTGACGCTAACAGTTGGACTCAGTCCCCACTGTGAAAGCGAAGCGCTGCTTATTTTACATGTCGCCATATCTTATGATTTATGCAGCACTATTATATTACTGACGCTCTGAGCGCGCGCTCAGAGGAAACTGACGTGCGCATGTCTTGGACCTGAGTAAAGGTGGAGGCGATGGGTGACAACAGACACTAAGTCACATTATTGCTTGGATTTTACGGCGCCACCTTAAGTCCCTGAACTTCACATTTTAACGGAAAAAAAACCACAACGCGACTTGGATGTAACGAGTAACGCAACATTTTTGTAGAAATGTAGTGAAGTAGAAAGTACAGATACTTACTGTAAAATGTAGTGGAGTAAAAGTAGAAAGTATCCATTATTAAATATACTTAAGTAAAGTACAGATACATGAAAATTGTACTTAAGTACAGTAACGAAGTACTTGTACTTCGTTACTTTCCACCACTGGACTTAAAACACATGAAAAATGAATGCAAATAACAGTTACATTAATGATCAGTTATTGGGGTGATTAATCCAATAAAAAATTTGGTACATTCTGCAGATTTTTCACTGAAATGTTTTCATACAATATTAGAAACACATTAAAAGATGCAAATAAACAATTCAATCCTTTTTTAAATATGAAGACAAACATTTTATTGCCTAAAATGCAGCCGCACATCATTCCTTTAGTGGAACATCAATACAATGTAGGGCTGATCTGTTTTTTTGTTTGTTTGTTTGTTTTTTAAATACTAATTAATAATTTGATACAGACAACAGATTTTTTTTGTTAAATGTAAAATGTACATATTTTTTTACAGCTTTGACTTAATTACTGCTTTGAGTGTTATTCTGTCAGCAGATAACTTTTCTTGCTCCTATGCTCCAGTTAGCAATTAATTAATTTCTAATTTACTTGACGATAATTTCAATAATCGATTAATCTGATTAATCGTTTGATTAAGGCTTCATTTCTCGTGCTGTGCAGGTACAGCTACATGATTGATAACGTGATCCTGCTGATCACCGGCACGCTGCACCAGAGGGCCATCTCTGAGCTCGTCCCAAAGTGCCACCCGCTGGGCAGCTTCGAGCAGATGGAGGCGGTCAACATCGCTCAGACCCCCGCCGAGCTCTACAACGCCATCCTGGTGGACACGCCGCTGGGTAGGAGAGGCGCCGGTAGCCCTGACTGGAGGCAGGAACACAGACCAGTCTCATGTTGATGGATGTTGTTGTGTTTTTGTCCAGCTGCCTTTTTCCAGGACTGTATATCTGAGCAGGATTTGGATGAAATGAACATTGAAATCATCCGTAACACACTCTACAAGGTAAATCCTCTGGTTACTCTGATGCTTTATTTATCGTGCACTGAAAACTTTAGCTGTGTAAATAGACAAAATATAATTCCTGTGTTTATTTCTGTAGTTCCTAAAAGCTGTTTGTCTGTCTTCAGGCTTATCTGGAGGCTTTCTATAAGTTCTGCTCTAACCTGGGAGGAACGACTGCAGACACCATGTGTCCGATTCTGGAGGTCAGCGTTTACTTTACAGAACAATCCAGCATCCAGATGTTTGTAGTTTTTCCACCAGTAATAGGAAGTACAGAGTGTTTGGTTTCACTTTTGTTTTTTGTTCCCGTTTCTGCTGCAGTTTGAGGCTGACAGACGAGCTTTCATCATCACCATCAACTCCTTCGGCACAGAGCTGTCCAAAGAGGACCGAGCCAAGCTCTTCCCGCACTGCGGCAAGCTTTACCCAGAAGGCCTGGCGCAGCTGGCCAGAGCCGACGACTACGAGCAGGTCAAGGCGGTGGCTGATTATTATCCTGTAAGTCCAGAAACCTTCAGTATGTCGTCACCTGTTGGTTAAATTCACAGCGAGTTTCACACTGTGGGTCTTTTTTCCTTATTGAAGCAAAATCAGCTCTGGTTTTCTAGTTAAAGCTCAAGTCTGACTGGTGACGTAGGCAGAGTGCTCAGAAATGGCAGCACTGCTTTAACCTGTTTTCACTGAAGTGAAAGTAAAAAGTGGCCGTCTAAGAAATGACTCAAGTAAGAGTAAAAAAAATATTTGGTAAAAAGTTTACTCAAGTACCGAGTAACTGATCAAACTATCAATCATATAATATTTAGAAATTATATCATCAGACGGACCAAGATGTAAAGTTAACTGGGAATTTTGGTATTTAAAGGACCAAAATGACAATAATTCATAAAAATAACAAAATCAGGCAAAATAGTTTTTTTTTCCAAATCAGTTTCTTTCAATAAAAATTTTTTGAAACTTTAACAGAAACTGCAGGTGTGTCTCTGCCTGGTCAGTGTTTGGATAAAACATGTTTGGCAGAAAATCCAGAAATGTTACTCAAGTTAGAGTAGAAATACTTAATAATTAAAGTACTCAGTACAGCGTAGTAAAAATACTCCTAAAAGTACATTTCCTCAAAGAAGTTACTCAAGGAAATGTACTTGAGTAAATGTAACTAGTTACTACCCAACTCTGTTTTTTTTTCTTGAAAAATAAATAACCTAAGAAAGGATAAGATCTGAATATATTCAGTTCATTTAAATCATTACAAAAAATAATTAATAGATTACAGAGTAGTTCCACCAGGGGGCGCTGCCTCACTCCATACACGTTTCCTCCACATTTAAGTTTCTAAAATGTTTTTTTTTCATACATCTAAAGCAGAACATGTTTATTTAATTTTCTCCTCAGTGTTTTCCCACATTGCTGCTTTGCTTTTCTTCCGTTGATTATCAGAATATCCCAGTAAAAACAGCTCAGATTTCCGTCTGACTGTTTCTGATTTTTCCTCTTTCCAGGAATACAAGCTGCTGTTTGAAGGCGCTGGGAGCAACCCAGGAGATAAAACCCTGGAGGACCGCTTCTTTGAGCATGAGGTGAGTCACTTTTTCTGACACATTATTCCTGCGTTAACAGGCGCTGGCTCGGTCCGAGAACCTCTGCTCAGTCCGAGTCACAGTCATGGGACACATTTCACCAGGAGGAGGCCGTTAAAGGCAGCAGGACAGCAGGCAGCTCGTAAACACGCTGCGGCATGCAGCTCTTAGTCAACTACATAATCTGCCAATATTCATAAATCTGAATCCAGAATGATAGGAATTAAATCTATAATGTATATTTAACACTAGATTTTTATCTAAGTGGTAATAAATAAAATTACTATTAATTACAGAAATGTGTTTCTGTTTCTTTTTGTTGCTTAAACACCAGAAACAGTCACATTTTCCAGTGAATAATTAGTGATTACATAGTGAATCCTAATGGTGGAAAAAGGTCGTATTATTTAGAGCGGTTACTATTTAACTCAATATTTTGTTGCGTCACTTCTGAGAACAACATTATTTTTCTGTTTCTTAGCTTCACTTCATGTGACATCATAATTTATGCAGCTCTGTGTCAATAAACACTTTCATAAGAGTGATGGCTGCTGCACCGTCTGGTTTCTGAGGTCTGACACATTTTAAGATGAAAATATCTTTGTTGTAATTGAGAAAAAAACATATCCTTCTTTCAGCCAGCTGAGCAGCAGTGCACACAACAATTTTCTAATAAAACAGAAGAAAACTCGAGTTACTCGAGTTTGTTGTGGGAATTTATTAAAAGAATTTCAAATCTTAAACATTAAATTAATTTTAGTGGTTTTGGTGCCGGTTTAGGTTTTTCCAACTGCATTTGAACGTTTCACACTGATAACTGGTTCAAACAGCTTTGACTCGTTTAGTTTAGTCTAGTCAAATCCTGAAGATCTGGATCGTCTCAGCATCTGGTTCTGATGGTTTGTGTTTCCAGTGTTTTTGTTTTGAAGATGTAAAATATTTACAGACTTGAATACAATCACAGCTCTGAGCCATTTGTTCTGCTGTCGCTGAGACACTGACCTGCGAGGCTTTAGGACCAAATGTTTACGGGCTTTGGTCCAGGTAGTCCTTTACTGTGTTCAAAACAAAAACCAAAATGCATCAAAATGCCTTCTGGTGAAACAGAGACTCTGTTTCTCTTCATTCTGGACAAAAACAGTGAAAGATGGTCCAGGCCTCCAGTGTTTACCTGGATTCAGAGGAAATGCTCCAATATCTGCATTTATTATTATTCTCTCAAACTGCGATCAACACGGCTTTTGATTCCTCATGTGTTTCAAAGTAAAGAAAATAAAAGTCTGAAAAATAATTGTAAGCAAATTTGTTATAAAATCTGATTTTTGATGTAAAACAGAGGAAAACTTTTTATTTTAGTGTCAAAATTCAGAATAAACCATAAAACTAGGCATTCTGCAGAGCGGGAAGTTTCAGAGT
This sequence comes from Poecilia mexicana, assembly GCF_051168715.1. Taxonomy (NCBI): domain Eukaryota; kingdom Metazoa; phylum Chordata; class Actinopteri; order Cyprinodontiformes; family Poeciliidae; genus Poecilia; species Poecilia mexicana. The sequence continues at coordinate 34,683,016 of NW_028263372.1, read as the reverse complement.
GTCCAGAATAATCAGCATATTATTACAGAGACATTATGATCCATGGTAATTATGGTTCCAGCTGTGTGTGGTTTTTCTTTTCTCTTTTATTTGTTGCTTTTAGTTTTATTTTGAGTTTAAATGAAAGAAAAATGTAAATTTTTATTCATCTTTCAGACTGTAAACCTTTATTATTATTATACCATTATTATTTTGCTTTAAAATAGTCTCAAAACAGCAAAAACATCTGGGACAATTTATCGTCCAGCAGTACAGTATAGTATACTGTTGCAGTATAATACATGTCTGTTGTTTTTTACAGGAGGTTTTCATTTCCTTGCTGTTTGTTTCGTGCAGGTGAAGCTGAACAAGCTGGCCTTCCTCAACCAGTTCCACTTCAGCGTCTTCTACGCCTACGTCAAGCTGAAGGAGCAGGAGTGCAGGAACATCGTGTGGATCGCAGAGTGCATCGCCCAGCGGCACCGCGCCAAAATCGACAACTACATCCCAATATTCTGAGCGCTCAGCTCCACCCCTCATTTCATCTGGTCGCAGTGTAAATTGAAATCGAATTTGGCTCCAATTCGTCCGTCTAGATGTCGGTTGGTTTTCTACATGGTGCATTTCCTGCTCTGCACTGAAAAACAACATTTTACTAAGTAATTTAGTCGAGTTTCTAGTGCAACTATCTTAGTTCACCTTAAATTAGACAAAACTAACTTACAAGTAACTTTTAGCAAGAGATAGAAACTTGTTCTAAGTAAATAATTCCTTAATATCAATGAAAACATTTTAGTTCCACTGACAGATAAATTAACTTTTAAGATATGAAAAATGTTTTCTTTTCAGTGAAATTATTAATCTGCCAATGGAACAGTATTTATTTCATGAATATTAAAGAATATTGACTTTAAACAAGTCTCTACATCTTGTTATAAGTTCCTTGTAAGTTAGTTTAGTCTTATTTTATGTGTAATAAGACATTTGCTCCAGAAACTGGGTTAAATTGCTTGGTGAGGTTTAGTGTTTTTCAGTGTGAAGGAATCAGCCGAGGCGTTTTGTTCCTGTTTTGAACCCATTTGACTTTCAAACACGTGTGTGATTGTCTAAACTTTTCCGAGCTCGTTGTCCTCCCAGTCCTTCAGCCGCTTAAATAAACTCCAGACCAGATTTGCAATTTCTTAAACCAGGATCTAGTCGGCGCGCCTCAGCTTTTGATTTTTCTCCCTCCAGCTCAGATAATCACAGGATGTGATTCTCACCTCCCCTCTTATGACGACGTATAAAATAAAAACCCAGAAATCTGAGATCCAGCTCCAGACATTCCTCTGCTCTGTCCGAACGTCAGAGCTCGTATTTATTTCTGTTCTGGTGTTTGTCTGCATGTCGTTTGTCTTTTCCCAACAAAATGACGAGTAAAACGAATGAATCTGATTATTTCTGTTAAATATTAAAAAGCTGAGCTGTCACGTTTCTGTTCATGAACAAAGTGAATGCTTGTGGTTAAATGGAAAACGTTTAAACTATAAAGGAGAAGTAGATATTTAAAGATGATTATATGATTTTGTGTTCTCATGCTGTATAAAATTTGATTTCTTAATGTTTGTATCTGTTGTTGTGAAATGTGTATTATTAATGTGACAGTAATAAACAGTCTGAAGAAACGGATCTTTTTCATTTATTCACATTACAAATTAAAAATGAAAGTATATTCCAGCAAAATATTTTCAGTAACATTTGTTCTGTATTTTACTGTCCAAAGAGTAACAACTCTGATTGTCTTAATATTTTCCTAAATGTGTAAAGCACCAAAAGTTGATTGTTAAAATTTCAGATTATTTTTACTAACAAGCAAATTTCTGACTTTTCAAACTCCACAAACTTTTTTCTTTATTTCTAGGAAATTTCTCAGATTAATCTCATAATTTTAGGGGTTTTTCCCAAAACTTTTACTTTTCAAGTTTAGAAATCTTCATGTCTTTTCTAGAAATTTACAAGATTAATCTCAAATTTTTTTCATTTTTTTTCTTGCAAGTTTCCAAATTTTGGAGCTCAGAAATGTTTTTGTTTGAAATTGTTTTTTGCTTGAAAATTGACTCCTTTTTTCTGTCTGCTCTGGTTCTAATAGGTGTCAGAGGATAAAAAGTTGCTAAAGTCCAAAGCAAAACTTAAAGAGTCTGTAAATCTAGAGATGTAGTTTAGAGGTTTAACTTCAAAAATGAGCTACAAATTAATAATTTTACGATTTACATTGAGAAGAATGTGGTAAATGTTGGACTGTTGTGCTGTTTGATACTTTACGTGACCCAACTCAGTTTATCCCTGAAGAATTTTAAACCATGTTTAGGAAAAATCTCTGGAAATTGTTCGTTCAGACCACAAAACTTAGACAAGATGATTTGGTCTTTGAACTCAAGGAATTTTCTTCTAATGTGTCAATAAATTCTTTCAGAGAAACAAACAGAACGATCCTGTTTAAGTAAAGCTGTTAAATTCTCCTCTGGTGGATTTTCAACGGAAAAATAAAGTTTTATTTGACTTTTGCTACAACTAAACCACACAAACCAGCTTTTCACTCCAACTAGATCACAGATTATATGATCGTTATAAAAAACAGCCATCCTCAGGGTGAAGCGTCGGTTCTGGACCGGCTGCTCTCTGTTAGACCTGATTGGGTCCAATTAGGCGGTTCTGCTCCAGCTGCTGAATCAACAGCCTGCTGGCCTCACTTTCCTCCTCTTCATCAGGGAGGAAGAACGTCTGAAGCAGGTCCAAGCATGACGTTCCAGCTGAAAACCAGAGGCCGGTTCTGTGGCCTGCACTGCTCTGTGGGTCTGACCGACTGGGACATGGACAAAGAGCTCAACCTGGCAACAACCACCGACCAGAACTGTAACGGTGAACATTTTCATTATTGTTTTAATAAACTGCAGCTGCCGTGTAACCACTGGCTGGAAACGGTGCAGATGAATATTTGTTTATGCAACACAGAGGAATTTGGAGGCTGGTTTGTCTCTTTTTGTGTAAAATGTAATTTCTTCATATGTGTGTCAGTGAGGTTTGTCTACTCTGGCAGAAGATAAAGTGAATGATCAACATGTGGCCCAGAGACCCTCGGTAAGAGCCTGCAGAAGAAAAGATGAGTTCATTTGGTACGATAAGACGTCAGGTGAGTTCACCCAGAGGAACTTTATCCAGCTGTCCGTTATGAGTCTGAGGTCAGATCAGAAAATGAATGTTGGTTTCAGCTTCTGCTCCACCAGCTATAAAAATGAATGTTTTGTTTCCCACTTTGCCTCTGATGAAAGTTGCAGAGTTTTGTGCCATGCGTTCTTCTTTTCTCTCCATCAGACACATTTGTGAAACCAAACCTGTGGCTGCTGGTGAATCCCAACATCGCCTGTCCGGTCCAGTATGTGCAGACGGACGCTGACCTCCAGCCTGACCCGGGTCATGCCAACCAGCTGCTGCAGCTGGAGCCCGGGGACATGGAGGGTCCGTCCACATCCGATCCGCTGACATGTCCCCATCAGGAGGAACTGCTGCTTCCTGCTTCCTCCACAGCCAAACACATGGTAACAAACTCGCATTACTCTGAGAGGATCACATAAAAATACAAGGTTAAAGCACCGCATGTGGTTTTAACGTTTAGTAAATGCATGCATGCATGAATTAGGGGTTTAGTTTTGTAGAAAATGAGGGGGAGAAATTATCTAAGATGCATAAAGAATTGAAGATTACCCATTTAAGTCCTGCACTGCAAAAAACACAATCTTACCAAGTACTTTTGCTCTACTTCCAAAATAAAAGCCTGGATCACCCAGGAATCGGCTTCAGATGAAAGTTGACTAAGGTCTTCTATTTCACGTCTCGGCGCCTCGTTCTCTTCTTTCCGCCTCTTTGTTGGCCACTTCAATCATCCTTTCTCCAACAGTCCAACCGTTTTCACGTTCTCTATAAACTGACTTTGATTATTTATAGATATCTGTCACAAATAACATGCAATGCTGACCTGTTTATCATTTATCAAATGTTTATCATTTTCCTGTCCTTCCTTCATGATGGGATTTAATCCAATGTGGGATTCACATTTTCAGAAAAATCTCTTTAATTTATACTTGCACTTTTTTTTTTTAGGAGCGTCAAATTTCTTAGGGAATCTGCACAATTAACATTTTTTTGTGTGGTAAAGATGGAGCATCAGCTTGTTGCCTTTTTCTGTATCTTCTGAAAAAAACATGAATTTCAGCCTGCAAAGAAAAACAAAGTATAAGAAGAACTGTGCAAATTATAGCTCTGCATTAAAATGATGCATGAACCAAATCTAGCAGCAGCAGAACTCAAAAGTTTTCCTGGCAAGTGTGAAATATTTGAACAAACCTGCAGCTGTCTGATCTAAATTTTGATGGCTGTTCCCACATTGATGGAGCTTTATGAGCTTTTTTCCTACCTGATTGGAGCAGAAAATCAAATCCATTTTCAGCTTCAAGCAGCATTTTCTCATGAATAAAATTTAAGTGGAACAGTATGTTAGAGTGCATGCAACTGAAATGTATTAACTGACAAAATGAATTATTCCACTAAGACAGACCAATTCAGACTAAAGTGTCATTAAGAAGCTAGTTTTTAATAAAAGCAGAGACTTGCACAGCAACACCATCTGTATTCTGCTCCATTTATTGCTGTAAAACAGATTCAATCAAATACCAGGATTATATTTGAATGTGTCCTGTAGATAAGGCTCTTAAATGTTCATTTGAGACACAACAATGAGTTTTAATGTGGATTTCTGTGTTTATTCTCATCTTTAACTCTCAGATAAAAGAAGATTCCAGCAAACCAGTCCGGACCAGACGGAAGGGGAAGATCACAAAAGTTGTGGTGAGGAAGAACAGCAGCTGCATTTCCTTCACCATAAAGGTGAAATTTGATATTTAAAAAATAAACATGAGTTTAAAAAAAACTTTTCTTGGCATGAGAATTTAAAAAAAATTTTTTTTTACTTGTCTATTCACGACTGATTTTAGTGATTTTCTAATTTAATGGAAACGCCACAAATGTGAGTTTTTTGACGTTGGCGGAATATTGCCAAAGTTTTGTCCATATTTGTAATGGAAACGCTGCTGCTGATGGAAGTGGACATTTTAGCTACTAGAATGTTTTCTGAAACGGTTTGTTGGAGTAAATTTTTGCCAATAATTAAAATTTATTTTAATTGATCTCAGAAATTTTCTAGAAAAAACTTGGAAAGCTGAAAAAATTTAAATTTTTCGACTTTTGAAACTCTAATTTCCAGACTACTTCTGAGAATTTCTTTTTAAGCAGAATTGATATTTTCTATTGACAATTTCACATTGTGCTTTTATTTTTATTAGAAACGTTCTCAAAAACTTGGAAATCAATTTAGAGTTGTCATGACCCAATCTGTCTAAGCTGTTAAATTTCAGACCGTTTTCTTTAGACCCTCAGGAACATGGATGTGTCCTGAACGGGATTCTAACTTGGTTCTGTAAATGTAAAGTTGAACTCGGTGTTTGGTAGCTTTGGTTTTGTCCTCCCAGGACCTGAAGTCCCTGAAGCCGGGCTGCTGGCCTCGTCCGCCGGTGAATTACTGCGTCCTCGTCGCTCTGGCACTGAAGAGCAGCCAGACGGGGAGCCTCAAAGTCCAGCAGATTTACAACTTCACCAGGTCGGAACCAGAGCCGATGAATGCAGACACGCTGGTTAAATGAGCCGTCTTCCCCTGCCACACTTCATATTGACAAGGTTCTGCTCTTCTGTATAGTTTTTGTCTTTTGGAGTAAAAAATGGACACCAGAATGGGGGATTAAGCCATTTCTACTGATTTTCAAGAGAGAAACTACACTAATTGATCAGACATCCGTCTCTGTCTAGAATCTTTAAAATGTGCTGGAATCCGTTTCCGGTTTGCATTGTGGTTCATCTTCGGTTCACCGTTCCCTCTGCTCTCCCAGAGAGCACTTCCCCTTCTTTCAGACGGCTCCGGACGGCTGGAAGAACACGATCCGCCACAACCTGTGCTTCAGCAGCAGCTTCCGTAAAACCTGCAACCAGCTCTGCAAAGAGGGGAAGAGGAAGTCGTGCTTCTGGCACCTGACGCTGGACGGCCACCGCCGGCTGCAGGACGAGCTCCACACGCTGACCGGAGAAACCCTGAAGATGCTGGAGCGGAGCATGTCCAACCCAGGTCAGCTCACAAGGTTCTGAAAAAAATATTTAAAAAAAAAAGATTTTAGTTCCTTTTTTCTGGATTTCTAGCCGGCCTGGCAGAACTCATTTGTGAGATGAAAGTTAAAGTAACTTCTTTTCTTTTTGCATTTCAGATGTAATATGGAGTTTACTTGAAATGTGATTCCTGCAGGTTTCAATGCACTTAAAATGATGCATAATAAAATATGCATATCATTCAGTTGAATCGTCTTTATTTATACAACGGAAAGCGTTTTGCCTAGCTAGCTGTCATCCATCCATCGACGCTTCAATCAATCTCACTGCATTTTGTTGCCGTTTTAAAAAGATTTAAAGTTAAAACGATCTACAGATTTTAAGGTAAAATGATCCTAGACTTGCTGACATGTTTTTTTTTTTGAGAAAGATGGAAGAAAATGCTTCATATCTGCTCCTTTGACAGTTGAGAAGCAACTTGTACGTTTGTCGTTTTATACGATGAATTCCCCAAATTTAGCTTTGGAGTTCCTCTGGGATGTGTGCTCGGTCCTTCTGCATTTACCTGACAGCGGCGTAGTGCCACAGAAATCAGCAGGTTGGGATTACAGAGAAGTTCCAGAAAGTTTCTCCTTGAATCTTGTCACCAATCTGACGTCCGTCAGGAGGCGGAAGCAGGATGTCTTGGTTCAGCAGCTGCGGCGGCGTTCGCGTGCGGTGCGGCGTTCGCGTGCGGTGCGGCGGGCGGCGTTCGCGTGCGGGTTGTTTGAAGGGAATAAAACATTTGTGATGATGCGATCTAACTCTGCTTTTAATGTTTGATCTTTAATCATCTGGAGGAAATCTTTTCTCCTTCGGGTCCCAAGGGTCCAGATGCTTGAAATCCTTAAATGCTTGAATTTCAAATGGAGGTTTTCAAGGTTTTGAAAGTGCTTGATATTCAACCAGCAAACTTTGTTAAAATGTGATCAAACATTTGTTTAAAAGCCTAAATTTGAGAAACATACTGTTGAAATTTGACAATTATTGAAAATGGGAGATGATTCTTTTTTTAGCATTCTGCAGTCGGGTGTATTGGTGTGTCAGACATTTTGGTATAACATTACTAATGACAGTAATGTATTGTGAAGGGTAACTTTTTTTGGTTCAGTTGCATCATCTCCAACGTGGTGCTGGAAAAGTTTGAAAACGTTCCTTGGAAAGTGCTTAAATTTTACTGCTGCTGTCCCAAGTAACTAGAATGTGTTGCATTTATTTCTTGGGTGACTCAGTGGAAATTTACACACTTTTCTGTGAATAAGGAAAACATTTGTCTTGTTGTGGAAATTTTCCTTTAACGAAGAGAGAAACTGTCTCAAGAACCAGAGAGAGAATATATTAATCTGTATTTATTCAAAGTCTCTGATCGAAGTCAGGAGAGGGCCTGGAGCAGAACGGTTTGAGCCACTTGGTCACACAGCAGCATGTCGTCTTTCACTGTAGATAAAGAAATGATTCAATGACTTCATGGTAATTCTAAGGCCAGAGAAACTAAACTCCTGAAGTCTTTTTCATGAGCCCATTCATCACACAAGAATCATAAAACTGTTATGCATTGATTCAGCTAATGGTCATAGTAACCTTAAACTTTCCCACTAAAGTCTAACTTCAATTTAAGTTGTCTAAATCTAAAATGTTTAGACTGTCACTAATTTGTATAAATGGACTGCAGTCTATTTTATCACTTTCATTTTTAAATGTGAACTTTACAAATAAAAATCCCATATTTACAATTTTTTATTAAAGGTCAGACTTTATAAGCCAGAAACACTGAATTTGTCCCATTTTGATCGAAGTTAACCTCGTTATGTTATTGGTCTCCTTGGGCTTCATTTGCCTGGTCCTTCAGGGCTGAATGGGTTTTGTTTAGGTCTGCAGGTAAATCTGTCCTTCATTTGCCAGAAGGCAAATGTTTTCTAGGCCGGCAGGATTAAGGTGGGCGTGATGGCTGCTTTTAAACCTCTAAGCGTATAAATAAAACATGAGATGGGAAGAAGCTGCTAGGTCCTCAGCTGGACGAATCTGCAGGTAATGCCACCATTTAAACACATTGTTTTATTTTAATCTGATGGGATTCAAGCTGCAAAAACACAAAATGTTACCAAGTGTGTGGTCTAGTTTCTAGTGCAAATATAGTAGTAACCTTGAAATGAGAGAATTAGTTTTTCAACAATCTGTCGGAACTTTTTAAGTAAATAATTCCTTAATGTTGAAATGAAATGAAATTTTATTCGAACATTCGAACATGATACAAATATAAAAATAAAATAGTGCACAGTAACAAGAAGTGCATAAGAAAGAAGAGAAAATACAGATTTTTTTGTTTCAGTTAACATATCATGCTCAAAATGGGGTAGGAAGAAGTGAGAACTTATAACATGTTGATGGAAATGGTTTTACTGGTGGATGGTTTCCCTTATAACAAGACATTCTCCATGTTGTACGTTAATTTATTTGCCAAAAAACTAGAATGTTTTCATCAATATTAAGGAATTTTTTTACTTAAACTTATTTCTTGCTGAAAAGTTACTTTTAAGTCTGTCTTAAAACATTTGCACTAGAAACTAGACAAATAATTGGCAATGTTTTGTTTTTGCAGTGCAGATCTTTAAGAAATGCATTTGGTTCATGTCTGATCAGAAACTTGCCTCTGAATTAATTCCTGCTTTATTCAAAGCACTTTTCTGAAAACGGAGTTTGAAGATGAAGAGCAGCCTCTGCGGACCTTTGATTCTCCTCCTCATCCTCGGCAGCAGCGGTGTGGGAGCCGGCCTGGGATCTGTGGTGGACATTTCTTACAAACACATTAAATCCCCTTTAACCTGGGAGATGGCCCAAAACTACTGCAGGCGGTAGGATTCCTGATGCATTTACTCAGTGTAAGCGAGGAGTAGCTAAACTATCAGAGAAGCTAAAGGAACATATATTCTCATTTGCTTAGTTGTGACTTAAGAGTCAAGATTATAAATATTCAGTTTTTCTAGACTTCAGAGCAGCAGGTAACACGATGAACTCAAAGATCTAATGGATCCCAGAGCTGTTTGCAGTGGTTGTTGACAGAAATCCATCTTTTAGCCTTTATCAATCAAGTTTATTTGTACAGCACATTTCAGCAACAAGGCAGTTCAAAGTGTTTTAAATCATAAAAACGCAAATAAAGTCGTAACATCACCAAATGAGAAACCAGAAAGGTGTTACATTTTGAGTCCCATCAATGCACATTATAAATGTTGGTCAATGTATCATTTATTATTGATTAAAAAAATGACAAGTCTTTATTTAAAGGAACTCAGTGTTTCAGCTGTTTTGCAGTTTTCTGGAAGTTTGCTCCATAGAAGCTGAATGTTGTCTTGATTCAGAAGAACCTGGTTCTGTGCTTGGTCCAGCTCTATTCCTCCTTTCACAATCCTCTGGGATGATGTCATCAGGAAGTATGGAGTTCACTTTCAGTTAATTGAATCAGAATCATTTAATGACTTACTCTGGTCGGCCTAAAAACCTCGGTTCTATAGAAGGGGCCGGCGTCTGGTCGCTGTATTAAAGTGCACAGACAGCGCTCTGATAGCAGGAAGAGAAATGCAGCGCAAGGCATTCTGGGTAAATGCAATCAAAACAAATGAGTCTAGCACTAATGGCAGAAATGACTTGGTCTCTTACCAAAGAGAAATCCTCCAACTAAAATCTGACGCCTCTCCGTTTTGTTTAGTTTGTGAGGAAGAGAGTTGCGCTCGGTGTCTTCTGAGGTTTGTTTTCTTCAGTGGTTCTTAGTGCAGCGCCCCAACGGGTGGAACAAGTTTTACAACTAGTTTGGATCGCTTGACACAGTGCAGTGTGAAAAAGATCCACAGCAGCTGAAAATGGAACAAATGTTGCAATTTTGTTCCAAACTGAACCGAGTCCATTAGACCATCAAGGGTGAAAACATTATAAATCAAAGTCCTCCTGAAATGTGCAGTGAATTTCCTTCATCGCTGCAATGGTTGCCTGTAAAATTTGGAATGTGAAACAAATAAAATAACATGCTGATTGAATAAAGGTCTATATGTCCTACTTACTGCCTATGAGAACATTGCACTAAAGCTGCAGGTTTACTCATCCTTTCCATTATTGTAGAAAGTGTTTGCTCTGAATTGTTTCTCCTCTGGATTTAGCTTCCTCTTATGCAACACTAATGCTCTACATTCTGACCTCTTTAAAAAAGCTTTTGCTTTGTATCATCTATTCTTTAACTGTGTTGTATTCTCTATCTACCACAATTATTCAAAGAAATATAACTACATCATTTCACTGTTTCATGCACTCGTACATTTTAAAAGCTAACAGCATGCACATAATGTCTCTTTTCAAACCCATTACTTTTTTTGTCCTTGCAGTATTTTCACCGACCTGGCCACCTTCTATTCACAGTCGGATGTAAACTCTGTGTACCTTAAGCAGTATCGCTCCTGGCTCGGTCTGCATAAAGAGACTTCGTCATCCGGTAGCAAGTGGGTCTGGTCTGACCGTCAAAGTCACTATGTCAACTGGCAGGACAACGTCAAAAACGTTGAGGGAGACTGTGCTTCTGTCACATACCTAGACGAAAAGTAAGACTGACTGAGATTTAAGGCAACATTGTTAAAGCCTTCTGTGTGGAGACTTGAATACCTCTGTCATTTATTTTGGTAAATGTTTCACCAGTTTCCATCCCCTTCATTGAATGGTAATCATCTGTTTATCACAGCTCCTGTTGTCTTTCATTTGACACTGAGTGTTAATTGTGTTAAGTTGTATTGTTTTGTTTGAAAACACCTTTTTGTAATTAGTCATTTTAAATTTCCACCTTCCTTTCTCTGGACACATTTTATGTTGCCACCCCTGATCCCTTAGACTTTGGCGTTGTAACAATATCAAACATGACTTGAAATTTTACACCTTGAAATTTTGCGTCTGTCTCTTTAAGAAGCTCCAGCTCTTTCTGACACTCCACTTTTAACTCATCATCTCAACAGTGCTCCTTTATTATGCAGTTTACAACTGTTTCTATGGGCGTTGGATTCCTAATATAAGCAGCTCCTCCAGGTGGAAATGGTGTCACTTTGTGGGAGTCGATCAAGTTTACCTTGAATCGCGGTACAAGGTGCTCTTCATGTTAAAAAACATAAAATTACAACTAATTTTCTGTCACCAAAGATTAAGAGTCCTGAAACATGAAATAATGAAAGCCCTCCAAATGTATTTTTAAAGAGGGACGAACATGGCAACATGACTCCCAGAATCCTCCTTTAATCCTGTTTTCTTAAACGTTGATGGTTCAGTAAATGTTTGTTCTCAACAGGATCTACGTCAGAGACTGTGGAGACCGTCTGTTCTTCACCTGTCGGTCTGGTGCGAGTTACGTCTTTGTACTCGAGGCAAAGACTTGGTCAGAAGCGTCGGCGTACTGCAGGTCATACCATCAGGACCTGGTCAGTCTTTCTGGCGACATTTTCGCCATCTTCTTGGAGCGGGACATTCCCACCTGGATCGGACTGCACAAAGACGGTAAACCATCACTGCTGAAACCAGAGTCATGGTTTCAACAAACATGAAGATGTTGAACTGATTCACTTGTAAATATTTACAGGTCCAACCCAAGCTTTGGCTTCTCCCTCAAACTTTTAGATTTTTCATTGGGATTTTATGGTTGACCATTCCAAAGAAATACTTAATTTTTAACCAGTTATAACACTTTGCTGTAATAATAATCATATCAAGCTGAGAAGGATTGGAAAGAAAGTAATTTATCACCCTGCCCTCTGCCCCTCAGGGAGTCGTGTTTAAGTAAATCAGGAAACCTGCTTGTTTAAACCTGATTTGCAATTCATGTTTGCCCCAAACAAAAAGGCAAAGTCAACATGAATATCACACCGAGACTTCCTGGTTAAAGGCTCCTTTTCATTTGAATATGTTCAGGAATAGATTCTTCTGAATTGTTTTAAGAGTCTTGCTGTTTCTCAGCCATGGCTGTTCATATTTTAACGGTGGGAAAAGAATGACTGAGCTGATCTCATAATCCCCAATTTCATCAAACTTCACACCTTTGACACCTTTAATGTTCTTGGAAATGCATGTTTGAATTTTGTTGTTTTTTTTTAAAGATCAAAAATTTCTTAAATGTGTGGCATGCATGTTTTTTATTGAGCCCAATTTCAAACATTTAGAGGCCAATTCTGGTTTAGGTTGCAGAGTTGGTGCCGATAAATTTCCCACCTTTTTCACAGGAGCATCGTGGAAATGGAGCTGGGGAGACTCTAACTATACAAACTGGTCAGAAGGAGAGCCGAGTGTCGGCGGCGGCAACTGCAGCTCGATCTCCTCACTGACGAAGCAGATGGCTCCCCTAAGCTGCGATACTCGTCTCCCGTCCGTCTGCATCTTAGACAATCTGGTCCTGGTGAAGGAGAATGGGAGCTGGCAGGAGGCGCTGGAGCGCTGCAGAGGCCTCCGGTCCTCCAGCGACAGCAACCTGCGCTACGATCTGCTCAGCCTGCAGCCTGCAGACAACCAGGACTTCATCAGGACCAAGATCACGCAGGCCGACACCGAGGAGGTGGGACGCAAATGTGAATTTACAAGACAAAATATCCTTATCAGTTATTTGCTTTAATGTAAAGCAAACTAGGATGAGAGGTGTTCAAAAATTAGGAAGAACTTGATTTTAATACATTTTAAAGCATCGAACTTGATGCAAAATAAGTCAAATGATAATGTAGATTTGGGCCCAACTGTTGGCAGAAAAACTGTAAAGGTAAAAAAGACTCAAAGATTAAGTAAAAATACAGGAGTTCTACTTTTAGTCACATAAAATAATGGAATAATATTAAATCCCTTGGCGTTATTTGGATGCTTGTATAGAAAAGGCACATTTATAAAGGATCATTTTACAACATAGTTCAGAAACTGATTAAAGGTTAAAATGGATCAGCAGCTCAGGTTTACCAACTGGGAGGCAAATTTAGGATGAGAAACATTTTCTTTGAAAATGCATAACTTTTACTTGTCCAGACGTTTTCACAGATCTTGTTCAAGCCTCAATTTCTTATTCCCTCATTAATACAGATTTAAAATATTAGTTCTCAAACTGCAGGCTTTACATCCAGCAAAATGTTCAGGTTTGTTTAATACTTGAACTTGACTACAGATTTGTAAAAGTAATCCGTTGTTCCTGCAGGTTTGGACCGGCCTGCGTTTCCTGGCTGGTGATTGGCTGTGGGTGAACGGAGCAGACATGTTGTACACCGACCTGCCCACCTGCCCCGCCCCGGGGCAACACTGTGGGATCCTGTCCAAAAGCAACAGCAGCAGCATGGAGACCAGGGATTGTTCAGAGGGAAAAAACTTCCTGTGTTACAGTTACACACCTGAATAAAGGTCTTTAGACTCTTAGAAAAATCTGTTTCCTCTGATGGAAACAGATATTTTCAGATATTAGTTTAGCAAATACCACTGATGATTGATTAAATATAACAGATAATCTGTTATTTGGCCAGGTTTTACCATTCCCTGTATTTTATAACTATAATTTGCCACATTTCTGGGTTTAATTTCAAAAGCCACATCCAAGTCTGATGTAAAGTCAGACATTTTCAAATGAAACCATCCTGACAACATGAAGTAGGCTGAAGGATCTGAAAAGCATCGATTCAAGTCATCAGTCTGGAAATGGTTTCTGCCATTTCTAAGACTTTATGACTGGAGAAAATAAGGAAACGGTGGAGAAGTTACTGCAACGTCGACTCATCTGGAGGCCACAGCGATTCAGAGGAGCTTCTAAAGATTTCTTTGGCTTCGGGACGTTCATGATTCAGCAATGAGAGAGAGAGACTGGGCTGGATTAAAGGTTGAAGTCCACTGCTAAGATTGTATCTTTAAAATCTGAAGTTGGGGTTGTTGCCTTGTTGCTTGAACCATTTGATCCACAATTTTAATTTGCTTAAGGTGCCAACTTGGTTATTGTTTTAGAAAAAAAGACTTTGAATTATTATATATAGTTACCAAGGTTATGCTGATTCAAATTATTCCTAAAACTTTTGTAACTTGCTATTGCAATAATGTTGCAAATATTTGTGAATTTCTTCTATATTGTCCAAGCAGACGCATCAAACATTTGGTTGAATATTGTATCAGAATTTTCAGAAAATGTCTGAAGTCATTTTGAGAGCCAAAAAAAAATATTTGTACACATGTTTGAGATTGTTTTGTAGAAATTACAATAAAACTAAAAAGGTTGAGGTGCATTTTTTTTATTCTTGTGCGTTTACAGCAGCATGTAGTTTGAATCGTTACAAAATAGTCCATGAAGCTGCAATCTGGAAATTCACCACCAGATGTCACCACACAAACCAAATCTTTAAATATTTGTGTTCGTGGACATATCAAATATGAGCCTGATTTAGCACCATTAAAATGTCACCCCAGGACTCAAAGCAACAATATTGTTCCAATAAAACTGACTTAAAACATGGTGATTAAATGAAGGAACTTAGATGAAGCAAAAACCTGCTAACTTGACAACAGATCGTAACTTTATCGCCTTTAATCTATACAAAAAATATATTGAGGAAAATCAAGAAGTGTTGAGGGACTGGAGATTCAGTCAAAATTAGTTTATCAAGTTTTAGCATCTTAACATCAGAATCGCTCCCAAAAGTTATCGACCTTAAACTAGATTTGTTTCTGTTGCATAATTATTGAACTGACTGTAGTTGCATTTAGACAAGTAGTTTTCTTTTAACCGTTTCCTTACACACCTTTCAATCTATAGCTGAAGGTATGTTCTCTTGTCTCTCCCATTTTGTGGAGTGGCTAGGAAAAGTTAGCCGATGTTTCCTATTAGGAAGACAGGAAGTTTCAGTTAAGTAAAAGTCACATTACTATTTATCTTTATTTTACAGGAATTGTTAGGGTTGCACATTATTGTGATTCTCATGGTTTAAAATGGTAGATTAATTGTTCAAATTATGTAGCAGCAATAAATGGGGAATTAACTTTAAAAATTTTTACTCCAACAACTTAGAATAAAACAAATTACATCATTCAAAATTGTTAAAATAATATTCCATCAAATATTAATGATCTTTAGCTATTTAAAACTCTTAAAAGGCGATTAATATGAGTTCATGTTTTTTCTTTAATTCTTCCTTCATTTCTCTGCATATGTTTTAGTTACCTAGAAAAATAATTTCACTTCCCTGTTGATCCGGTTCTTTGTTGATTTGCCAGCAGTCAAATATATCTGACAGACAGTGACACCAGACTGATGTTTGCTAAGCAAATGATGAGTTTAAAACATGGAAGCTGAAATAACAGGACCTGCAGTCGAGGTCTGGAGGCTCATAAAGCAGCAGCACTTTCCTGAGACGACGAAGCATCGCTTAGTCAGGTAATCACACCAATAACACCGGAGATACTGGAATTGTTTTATTTGATTATTCATACTCTTTACAGCAAGGTAATGTGTGTTAAATAAAACCTTTAGTTTGAATTAATGTTGCATTAATAAAGCCTTTTCTTTTTAGAAACTGACTGCTGAAGATGAAGAACCTTTCTGGATCCTGGATCTTCCTCCTCCTCAGCACAGGCTTTGCATTTTCCCTGGAATCGGTACTGGAGAGAAGTTACAGGTACAACATCTATCCAGCCAGCTGGGCGGACGCACAGGACATCTGCAGACGGTGAGATTTCTGTATGTTACTTTTCATTATTAAAACTAATCAATGTTGAATTCCAGGTGTGAATGAAAAGTTGTTTTTGTCGGAAAAACAAACTCGGGCACCAAGAACCAGATTTGTCAGAACTATTGCTTTACGCATCATCGATCGTGAAAATCGATTCTGAAAATGTTACACATGTTTGGAAGAGGAGGAAATAATGCTGGAAAATCTAATTTTATTTTCCATGTTATCAGCAAAAAGGTTGGAAAGTGTTGGTGAGACGTTCTCCCGCTTGAACCTGAAGAGCCCCTAAAAGTCCATCAAATCCCTGAAGGACCCCGGGTTTGGGTCAGGGTTTGGGTCAGGGCCTGGCGCCGGCCCAAAACCCTGACTACATACTCACAGGGACCCCCGTCCAAGAAAGATTCAGGAAATATTATGAAACGACTGGAGAGTTGGATCCATTCCAGTCCTGGTTTGAATCTTACATGAAGAACAAGGATTTCTATGATTAAAATGATTCATTTTCATCAAAGTGTCACATGTGGGGAACCCCAAGGCTCAATCCATGGACCCCTCATATTCAATATCTATATCCTCCCACTGGCTCAGGTTATAACAGGAAGTAAGATTGGCTACCATAAATATGCAGATGATACACAGCTCTACATTATGATGTCACCAGCTGACCTTTGAACCCATCAACATGATCAGATGTGCAGAACAGATAAATGTGTGGATGTGCCACAACTTTCTCCAACTGAACAGAAACAAAACTGAAGCTCTGTGGACCTAAAGAGGAGCGATCTAGAGTTATAACTCTAGAGTCGACACACAGCTTCGGTTATTGCAGCTTGAGACTAGAGACCTGAACCTTCAGAGCCACATAAAGTCAGTCACAAAGTCGGTCTTCTATCACCTGGAGAACATCTCCAGGATTAGAGGACTGATGTCTCGGCGCGATCGAAACTCATCCATGCGTTTATCTTTAGTCGCATTGATTACTGCAGCAGCGTCTTCACGGGTCTGACTAAAGAATCAATCCTCCAGCTGCAGCTGATCCAGAACGCTGCTGCTGGCGTTCTGACTAAAACCAGGAAGACGGAGCACATCACCCAGATCTAAAATCCTTTTACTGAGAGAAGAGACTTTTAAATAGTGATGTCTGTTTAAAAATAACTAAACGGCTTAGTACCACAATACATTAAAGATCTTCAGTTGTTGGTTCTGGTTCTGCTCTGCATCCAGATCCAGAACCAAACATGGAGAAGCAGCTTTGAGCTTCTATGCACCACAAATCTGAAACAAACTTCCAAAAAACTGAAAAACTACTGAAACACTGAGTTCCTTTAAATCTGGACTTAAAACCCTCCTGAGTTGCCTTTGAACCATAATTAGTGAAACATTAACCAACATTTTAACGTGTAAAAATGAGAAAAGTTGATGTTTCAGTCGTTTGTTTTGTTTTGTTTTGTTTTGTTTTTATGATTTAAAGCACTTTGAACCGGCTTGTTGCTGTAGAAATAAATTTGTCTAGATTTATAAAGCATACAGAGCAGCATATGGAACCTGTGTTACAAAAGGAGCCTGTAGCTTTAAGATAAACTTCAGTTTGAGTTTAAAAACTCCCAAAAAGTCTCAGTAAAGGTGATTGACTTAGAGGTTTCATGGAGGTTCTGCTGTTTTTGTCTTTGTCAACTTGCGTGCAACAGTTGAATTACCTGTTGCTGTTTCACTTTTGGTCAAGTCACATTGGAGCTTCACAACATTTCAGATATTTCAGGCTTGGTTGTTGTTCCATAAATATACATTCCAGGGCAAAGCAAAAGAAAAAAAACACAATATCAATTGACTGAAATAATTTAGTTATTCTTCTTCTAAAGATCCAGATGAAGCTCAAAAATATGAAATGTGTGAAGCAGTGGCAGTTCAACAGAAATTAATTTTGAAAACTGGCTAAACTTTGACTTAAACGTTTACATCAAGAGGGATGAATCTGCAACTAATTTCTCAGTTTTCCATGATTAGTTTTTTGATTTCTGGAAAATGTGACATAGTCGAACATTAGAGGTTTGATTGAGCTGCAGGTAAGTAGATGAATGTTCTCACTTCATTCTGAAGATTTTCACATTTTCAGCTGCATAATTTTACTTCTGAATCTACGTATCTTCAGTAAAGGTGCTATGTAATCAAAATAAATTGTGACTCTGCATTTGTAAATCAGATATTTTTTTATTCCCTAAAGCTACCACACCGACCTGGCCACCGTCTACTCTAAAGCAGACGTGCAGTACCAGAACCTGGGGCGATATTACGCCTGGATCGGCCTGGATGGAGACCGTTCTAAGTGGTCTGATCTGGTGTTGTCTAATGGGAAGGGATATTTTCTCGACTCTTTGGAAAACCAAACCTTTGTCCACAGTGCAGAATGTATTGCAGCCAGCTACCATGTCTGGTCTTATAACAGGTAACATGAGACTGATTTAGACTGCTTTAATCTCTTGATTAGCATGTTAATTTGTATGCAAACCAAGTTTGAAAATACGTACAAATGCCAGTTCCTGATATATTCTAATTAAATATGCTTGAAAATCCCAAACGTTGGGTCTCATGTGGCCCACAACTGGTCACATGAGAGCATCAAGAAATCCAAACTTTGACTAATTGCAGTTACTATGTGGAGAAGAAGGAGTGTATTTGTGCCTAGGGTGCATTTTGGGTCGGGACATTTATACTTTCTGCAACACTGAGATGCTATTTTAAGCTGGAATAACTTCAATGATAGGCTAACTCCTTTTAGCAAAACTTTCACACAACACAAATCCTTTGCAGAGTCCCATCAGATTTTTTAAGCATTAATCAATCGTCTGTAAAACAAGAGAAACAGATGTTTGTTTTTTGTTTAATCCTGTTTGTGGACGTCGCTTGTGCGTCGGATTTACGGGTGTACCAGAAACATACAAATACAAAGGTTCCAACACTGAAAACTACTTTTTGGTCAAGTCCGATGGTGCGTTCACACAAAATGCGTTTTGAGCATTAGACCCATCGGGTTTACATTCAAAGTCTCTGTGGAGGCGCGGCGGCGCGATTTGAAGCTTTTTGAGCCTTTTGACACCAGAGTTGGAAAAAAACTGAATTTTCGCCACGTAGTGGTGCATTTTCCGACGTGATCTCAGAAAAAATAAACTATGGAGGACAGAATAATGTCGCCGTTTGCTCCAATCAAGTTATCACTACAGCGAAAGGAATAGAAAGGATCTTTTGGAAGAGGATCTGGGAGGAAGCTGGATAGTCAAGTAAGTTAAAACTTTTACTATTTGAAAATATTTCCCCGCATTTCAGCTATATAAATCTGTCCAGCAAAAACGTTGAGTCACATTAAATAAATGCTAAATAAGCATATTTATTTAGACGAAATATGCAGGAGACCGTGGAAGAGTTTGAAGGACAGTTTTCCACGGAGTCTCCTCTCACACCCGCCCAGAGGCTTTGAGGCGCTTCACTGTCCGACCTTAAAGTGCAGACGCGTCGAACTTGAAGCATCGAAACGCGTTCGGTGTGAACGCACCATAAACTATAGGAATACATATGTATGGAAACACCTAAGTGACAATAATATTCCAAAGTAAAACACAAATGAGAACCAAAAACACTAACAGCCGTTGATAATGGCAATTAGTGGATGAAATAACTCAATTTTCAACATGATTTTTAATTTTGTTTGCACTGAACAGACGCACTAATCATTTCTGGGTTCTCTTTGCTTCCTACTTCATTCTGCATGGCTGGCGCTCTGCACTAACAACAGTGAACTACTAATCAACAGGTAGGAAACGGATCCATTACCAGTAAGTTTTTAAAAACAAAAAGATTTTTTTATTATGTACGATGTTTATGTCATCGGATGTTTATGTAATCTTATACAAATTGGCTAATTTTATCAATAATTTATGGTAATTATTTATGCTCCTTTGTTTTTGTTTCTCTTGAAAGAATCTATGGCCTGAATTGTGGAAGTGATTTCTTCTTCATCTGCCAGGACAACCCTCAACATAACGGGCAAGGTCACCATGGCAAAGAGTATATTTTCGTACCTGAAGCAAAAAGCTGGTCTGAAGCTCAGCAGTACTGTAACGAAAACCATGAAGAGCTGGCGAATATCGACGGTTCTGATCTGGACAACAACGTTCATAATGAGGATTTTCCCATCTGGATTGGACTCCGTAGAGACAGTAAAGACTCACGACTACAGCTTGCAGCGATTTTTATGAAACCAATAAAATTAGTCGTCATAACAGTAATAACAGCGAACATAAAAACGAGATACATTATCTTTCATTCTTCTCACTGCAAGCTGGTCTGAATTTTCCACATCTGTTCTGCAGGTGGATCATGGAACTGGACTGAAAGCCCTTCAGAATATAAAAGCTGGGAAATAAATGAGCCGAGTTCCAACGGCGATTGCGTCTCCATGTCCTCCGAGACGTTCAACATGGCTGCCCAAAACTGCGACAAGCAATTCCCCTTCCTCTGCGTCTCTGACAACGTGGTTCTGGTGAAGGAGAACCGGAGCTGGGAGGAGGCGCTGGAGCACTGCAGAGGCCTCGGGTCGTCCAGCCACAGCGATCTGCGCTACGATCTGCTCAGCCTGCAGCCCGGAGAGGAGCACGCCTACATGGTGAGGAAGGTCCTGGAGGCCGACACCGAGGAGGTAGGCTGACAAAATAAACCTTTTTATACTTCCATTTGAGTCTCAACTGCTTCAACCCAAGAAGATTAAAAAAAAAACACCCAATAAGTTCATGTCTTTTAGTGTCTGGAAAATGAGCCATCTCAAAAACCTTAAGAATTTAATGTCTGGAGGCACTACCCTGCTACCTAGCAACCCAAACTGATCTCCAGCACTACTGGTCAGCTAGTTTGACCGCTGTATGCGATTTATAATGGCTGCTGGAAAAGACAAGTGTTTTATTGACTTACAACCCAGAAACCACCTGCTGAATTCTTATTGGTTGTGCAGGAGGCTTGACTAATGCTTTTCAAAGATATACAGCTGTATAATTGTGCATCTGTTTGGTTTTTACTAGGGTTGTTGTAAAATAATATTTTAGTAATCGATTATTTTTACGATTAATCGAGTAAAACGCTCTCTCTCTCTCTCAACATGTAAACTTTGAGTTGAGGGGCGTGGCCAGCAGCAGCTTATTTGGATTTAAAGTGACAAGACGTCCGAAAACAGCTCAATCTGAAAAAGTCACTCTTTTACTGGTTTACCTATTAGAAACTGTGGAGTACTCACTATTTTACCCAGAAAAGGTTTATTTTAGATTATTTTAGTTTATTAGTAATATCAGAAATTGTGGAGTACGCATGATTTAGATCAATATTATACTTGATAATGTTAAAAATAAAATAGAATCTCAATATCTAAGAATAATTTTGTGAAAAAAATGAAATAAACTTGTTTTGTTTCGCCAATAGATCAATCCTAACCTGTTCAAGGAAGCAGAATGGGTCACCTTTAGTATACCAGTCCTATTTTTTAAATGTTAATATTTAAGAATATGTTTTAACTCCAGTAATATTTCTGGATTTTCTACCCACTGAACGAAAAACAAACATGTTTTAACCAAAAATTCACCAGATACAGACACAACTGCAGTTTAAAGTTTCATAAATTTTTTATTGAAATAAATTGCTTTGAAACATTTTTCCTTTGCCTGATTTTGTTATTTTTTGTTACTTTTATAAATTATTGTCATTTTGGTCCTTTATGCCAAAATTTCCTCTTAACTTTATATTTTTTTGATGATGTAATTTTTAGATATTAAATGGTAATTTGATCAGTTACTCAATACTTGATTTGATTTTTTACCAAATACTTTTTTACTCTTATATGAATAATTTCTTGGACGGCCACTTTTTACTTTTACTTGAGTAAAAATATGTTGAAGTAGTTCTACTCTAACTTGAGTAAAAGTTTTGGGAACTCTGCGCATCTCTGCTCATTAATACACAAATAGCTGAAATATTGAAACATACTGAATTTAAATATGCTTTGCATAAAGAACTTCCATTTAAATGCCAGAAAAATACATCAAAGTTTGCTGTTAACAAAATGTTGGTATTTGTGTGCGACATAATGCCTGATAAATCTCGTTTTTCGTTCCTGCAGGTTTGGACCGGCCTGCGTTTCCTGGCTGGTGATTGGCTGTGGGTGAACGGAGCAGACATGTTGTACACCGACCTGCCCTCCTGCCCCACCCCGGGGCAACACTGTGGGTCGCTGTCAAAAGACGAGACTGTTGGAGTGAAGACCAGGGACTGTTTGGAGAGAAAAAACTTCCTCTGTTACGGCTACAAACATCCTTAAGAAACCTGGTCATCTCTGCAGCACATTTAAGACGAGATTCAGCTTTTATTTATGCAACTTTACTTAATATAGTTAGATTTTACTGAGATATTATAAAATAGTAGCTGTTTAAGAAATAAATTAAATATACTTTAATTAGAGGTTTGTAACATAAATCACAAATGAACAACTGAAATGTTCAAGGATTCACTGAGGTGCTGCCATTTTGTTGTGGTGTTTCTGTCCTGTTGCCTTTTGTGTAAGGCTTTAAGTTCATTTTGATTAGTTTTAAATTAGCTCAGCCATCACTGCAGTTTATTTTAACGATCCATAAAGCTGTGTAAGCAAATCTTTGAACAAATAGAAATTTACAAAAACTAAGAGAACTTTTGTTTTGGAAGCTATAGAAAAAGGGATGCAGCGGCTCTGTTTGCACTGTTTTCTCAGCCTGTTGAGTGATAATAATGTATCACTGCATTATTATCATCTGTCCATTATCCATCCTTCCTTCCGTCCATCCAGCCCTCCGTACATCAGCTTATCTGAGATCCAGCTGAGGAAAGTAACAGTGATAACAAGGTTCAAAATAGTTTTGAGTTAGTTTTTTTGTTTTGACTTTTTGTCTAATTCAGTTTGTTTTAATTAGTTGTTAGTGTGTTTGCTTGTTTTTATTAGTTATTAGTTAAATATTGTTTAGTTTTAGTTTTTATTACTTATATTAGTGGTGTTGGTTTGGTTCATTTTTAGGTGCAGAATTAAAAAAGGTTACAATATTGAATTGTGATTATTTACATAGATTGGATAATAAATACTCAACAGAAGATATCATTTTCAAAAAGTGCACTGAATTATTGTTGAACAATTAAGCTTTAGTGTTTCCTCACAGCTTTTACTGCCGCCATTTCCCAGGCTAGTGTAAGTCCCGCCAGGAGGAGAGGCGGACACTCCTGGCCACTAGTCCCGTATTCAGTTCTATGACTAGTCCGCCCAGGAGCCGCCACCACTATGAGCAGATGGCAAAAATTACCATTTGCCATAAATTGCAAATGGCTGACGTAAAATTTCACATCAGTTCGAAAGGCTAATAAATAAATTCAGAAACATAAAAACAAAGAATATCTTTTTATGTAAGTTTTAGCCTCGTAAACGCATGATATAGTTCTGCTTAGCTATAGTTTCCCCCCATTAATTATTTATTTCAGTTAACTAAAATGTTTTCTCAAATTCAGTTTTCATTTCGTTAGTTTTAGAAATGAAATAAGCGACATGATGCTTCATTTGCTCTACTGCTCCATCTAGTGGACAACACACGTAAAGCAGCCAGTGATTAAAATGATGTGACTTTAGTGTGTGCGTTTTTAAACTAAATAAATTATATATATATATATATATATATATATATATATATATATATATATATATATATATATATATATATATATATATATATATATATATATATATATATATATATATATATATATATTGAGATCCTAATACATAAATTCTGATTGTCTTATTTCTGTCTTTATGATTCAATCTATGGATCAAAAGGAAAAGTGGAAACAAGTAAAACAGAAAATTATGATGCAAATGTGTTTGTGTTACTTTGTACATGACTTTTTCACTTCAAAATAATAATCTCTGTATCTCTGTGAAATCCTTCCAGAGATCATAAATTAATCTTTAAAAAAAGATACATAAACCTTTAAAATACTAGAAATTAGAAGTAACTTTTAATATATATTATTATTTTAGACACCCACTAATCAATCCTAATCTTAATCCTTACATTGTAAACTAAGTAATTTGTGAATTATTAAATATTTTGTTTGGAACTAGAACATTTATAAATATATGACTTATTATTATTATTATTTTATTTTTATTTTTTTTTACAGTAACTTTACAAATAGCTCCCCATTAGTACCGGTTATCAGGCTTAGGTGTGGCCTTTTTTTTTCTTTTTTTTTCAAAAAATTAGTATTTCCTTACTAAACTTAATCAATGATTGTGATTATCCAATATCAACATTAATAAACCCATAAAGAAATAAAAAATAGTGAGGAAACTAAATGAAAACTATGCTTTAGTTTATGTTTGGACAAAACTATTTTATCGGTGAGCAATTCGTTTTATTTATTTGCTTAAATCTAATTTGGTGACATTTGCTAATGTAGGTCAATGTCTGTCTGAGCCAGTGTAATTTCAATTTTATTTATATTTTCTAGTTGGGGAAAAAAACCCAGCTATAGTTTGAAGTTGTGATATGTTGTAAAAAGAAGAGCAAAATATCCCAAATATATTTATTCCTTTAATCATTATAACTATCAGACAATCATACAGCAGATTAGCAACACAGGGACCGGAGGAGCTTTCTATGTCATTTTAGGAAAGTCAAAACAATTCATTTATTTTTAAAATCATTTTATGGTGTAACATCTCTAAATGTTGCAAACTGTCTACATTTTTACTAAACTAGTTTTAAGAAAGAATAAAATTTAAAATAAATTCTTAGCTTCTGCTGAAAAGTACAGATTTTCTAAGGTTCTCATTGAGTAAAATTTTGTTTTTCCTGAAGCTAGCTGGCTGCTAACAGTGAGATTAGGTAAAGGTAATTTTATTTATATAGCACATTTTCAGCAACAAGGCAATTCAAAGCGTTTTACAGGAATTAAAAGGAAATGCAAACAAAATAACAAACCAAAGGAAAGAGCAAAAGAAGAAAAAGGATCCAATGTTGATCTAAAGTATGTAAACTAGGTTCTCCTGTTCAGGGTTGCTAAGTTTCCTCTGGTCTAACTCCATTTCTGGGTTGGGAGAACAGGAGTCTAAAACAAAGTTTCAATCCAAATGTATCTGCATCTAGATACTGAAACTCTACAGTTTCTGAAACAATAAACTAAAGAGTGACTAATCTAACTCCTTTTCTGGGTTAAAAGTGAGTAGTTACAGTTTTTAACGAGTAGTAATATAACAGTAACTAAGTAGTGACAGTTCCTGTTGATTATTTCTGGATTAAAACAGTCTGTCTGTACGTCCGTAGTAATTCTAATCTTAATTCCTTTTCTGGGCTGTATAATATTAATCTACATAGTGCGTATTCCACAATTTCAGATACTACTAATAAACTAAAATAATCCTTTTCTGGGTTAAATAGGGAGTACGCCAATGTTTCTAACAGGTAAACTAAAGTTTAGGCAGCAAAACTGTAGCAGAGGGAGCTTTTCCGCTCTGAGCAGTCTCTGGGCTCCACGCTGCCGGTGTCGTTCTTGGATAACGCTCCGCAGTGCTGCTCCAGCATGGGGCACTGAGGCAGGTCAGAGGTCATTGCTGCTCCGTTCACCCACACCCACTCATCGCCCAGGAAACGGAGGCCGGTCCACACCTGCAGGAGAAAAACAGTGGCTTCCAGAGATCTATCCAAAGTCCAGAAAAATACGGTTTTCAGACATGATGCCATTGATTATTGGCAAAGAAACATCCACTGGAAGAGCAAAGCTGGAAGAGACGATTTAATCTATTTGTGGATTTTCTGTGCAAAGTAATTCAAATTATTTGTTGAAAATTTGCCTGTATGCAAATTATCTTCATACGGCATATATAAAATATTCAATACAAAATGAATCTGGAGGAGATGAGATAACTAGACTCACCGCTACTGGTTGAGTTTAAGAGCAGCCGATCCAGGGCCAAAGAAAACAAGAAAATGTTTGCCAAAAATGCTCTGAAATTTTTAGATTAAAGTCAGAAATTATTTAGAAAATACAAGGAAATTTCTGAGCTTCAACAGCCAAAATGAGCCAATATTCAAACATTTTGACATTAATTTAAAAAGAATGATAGAAAATCCTTCAAAATTTAAAAAGTTTAATATTTGTAACTTTTGAAGCTCAGAAATGTTTATTTTTTTTCCTAGAAAATAATAAACATTAATAAAAATTTAAAAAATTCAGAGTTTTTCTCACAAATGTTCGACTTTTGGAGCTCAGAAATTTCCTTCCAGTACTAACAGCAGAAATACAGTCAGGCGGTTTTCTGACTGTTTTCTCAGTCAGAAAACAACAATCAGAGCCAGAGGAGGATCTCAGCGCTGTCAATCATCCTCCTTCAGGCTTCAGTAAGCTTCAGTAAAGGAGAATGATTGACAGCGCTAAGACCCTCCTCCTGGCTCTGATTGGTTGTTTTTGACCTTTTGTGCACTGGTGGGTGGAGGTGTTTGGTTTTGTTTTTTTTCTGTTGGGACGTAGTGAGCATAGTTTTGTAAAAGCTACAAACTGCAGCCTTAAGGTCAGACCCGCGGTGTTTGAACGCACCTCCTCGGTGTCTGCCGCCATGATTTTGCCCATCATGTACTGGTGTTCGTCTCCAGGCTGAACGCTGACCAGGTCGAAGCGGAGGCCGTCTCTGCTGAGGCCCCGGCAGTGCTCCAGCGCCTCCTCCCAGCTCTTCTCCTCCGTCACCAGCAGCACGTTGACGTTCCCGTCCCACATGCAGACGAAGGGAAGCCGGACGTCGCAGGGCTCGGTGGCCATCAGCCTGCTCAGCGAGGACAGGGCCACGCAGTTGGCGTCGCTGCTCGGCTCGCCATGTTTCCAGCTTGTAACCCCTGAATCCCCCGAACTCCAGCTGAATGAGTTCCCACCTAAAACAGATACGAAGCTTTAGCGCATGTAAGAGTTAATGGTCTGTTTACAATCTGCAGTAAAAGTCACATATCGATCCTGTCTGTGTGTTTCATCGGTAAAGACAGAGCCGGCCCAAGGCATGTGCTGCTTAGGGCCCCTGCATCACCAATGGGCCCCAAGAAACCACCAAGCTAGCATGATTATATATTTAAAACAATATTGAATTATACAATCTAACTGCTACCGCAAATGGAAAAAATGATTTCTAATATTTTTATGGTTACAGAAATAATAGATCCACCTGTAGGCTTGCTGACACTATATATAAAATATCCAAATTGCTAACTTAGTTAAATGTTTTTCAATTCATACATCTATATTTTAATAATAGAGGGATTCTTAACCTAGGGTTTACAGTTGAATTATTGAAACCTCATTTAATTTATCTGTATATTTATACGTTACCTTTATGCATGTGTACTTTTTAAAATGTATTTAACATTTTATTTTTTCATGTCTTTTTTTAGCTGAATTTTATTTTATTTTAAAATGTTGATTTTGGGTGGAGGTGTTCAATGTTTCAATGTGTTCTCTATGTTTCATATATGCAAAAAAACCTTATATTTTTCAGGTGATGTTTCTGTCAAATAGCTCAAATAAAGTGGCACACTTAGTACCATTCTGCATTTCAAAAGCCAAATTTTACTTTATTTTTGGTTGCTGCTCCTGATATTATTTTCCAGTTAATTTCTTAAGAAAATTATGAGCTGACTGTGGATTTTCTCTCATTCAACGTCAGATTTATCTGCAACAATATTTGCATGACAGAAAGTTTACAACATCTTTAAAATCTGTATTTTCAGAAAAATATTTAGTGATATGTGGCTACAGCAAATCAGATTTTATATCAGTGATGTCTGAATTATCACTGAAAAACTGTAGCAGGTTGCATCTCTGGTTGTTACCTCCTCTGCGCAGTCCAATCCAGATGGGAAAGTCAAACTCAGTAAAGATCTGGTTCATGTCGGAGCTTCTGAAACTGGCCAGATTTCCGTTCTGGGACTCGCAGTAGTCCAAGGCCTCCTGCCAAGTCTTCGTCTCATTTACAAACGTGTATTCTTCTCCATCCCGACAGACAAACATCAGATGAGTTCCACAATCTCTGGAATAAATCCTTCAGAGAAATCAAAATAAGGTTCATTTAATGCAAAAATTATTTTTACAGTGTTCATTTAGAAAACAGTAGATTGCCAGCGTATAAAATAAAACGGTCAATCGGATTGTAGCTCATTTAAACAATGACACATTAATACGTTTTTTTTTTCAAGGTTTATAGTTTGGAGGATGATTGTGTTGCATTTTTCTATCAACTTATGTGTTACATAAGTCATATAGGCTAATGACTATCAGTAAGAAAAAATCAAAACTGTAAAAAATAAAAAAAAATATATGTGTATATAAAATTGTGAGAATAAAGTCCTACAAAAGTAAACTTTAAATATTTAATTTCTCCTAATATGACTTTATTCTTGTAATTTTATGACTCTTATTGAAATATTTTTAACATTATTTTCATATTATTTTGACTTCATTCTTATATGACTTTATTCTCAAATTACTATAACTTTATTCTCATGATTTTATTATTTTTTATATGTTTTCCTGTATGGTACTAATACTGAAAATATTTTTAGATAGGAAAAAAGACAATCATACTACATTAAAGCATTATCAGCTGTTATCTTAACACTTCTACATAATGTCCCACAGAAAATTGAATGAAAACTCGTGTCAAATTAACAAAGGAGAGCTCAGATTCATTTAGACTGAATGAAACTAAATACATTAGATACCCAATTAAATTGATCTCATCATTTCTTTAAAGTCCATTACTTTTTGTTACTGAAATAGACGGAGGCACAGTATTCCCAGTGTGGCTCATTCTTCCCCCAGTCTGAGACGCGATAGTACAATCCATCAGACCATTTCCAGCTCCACCATTCTCTGTGCAGGCCGACCCACACCAGGTACTGCTTCAAGTCCATGCTGTCCATGTCTGAGGCCGTAGAGATGGTGGCCAAGTCGGTGTAATAGCTTTGGAGAAAAACACATAAATAGTTACATTTGCTAAATGATCCTCCGTGGTGAAGCGTGAAACAGGCTCTGACTCCTGGTTTGGACAATTTCCTGAACGTCTTTTCTCTTCTACCTTAAAAAAAGTACAAGTGGACAAAACAAATCTTAAAAACAGTCATGAACTGGACTGAAAAGTAGCAAAGATCCAACTAAAGTTCGATCAAAAATGTTGAAAGACCTTCAGTGAAATTCATTTCATTTCAGTTGTGTTCTGATTGCCGATTATTCTCTTTCAGAAAGAAATTCAGAGATTCATCAATTAACGTCTAAAGTTTTTCAAACTCTTAAGTTCTTTTTACTGCTGTTTCCTCTCCATCTGTCTGTTTTCATTTCTGTAACTTCAGTTCTTGATGTTTATCCTTTTTATGATCACATAAAAGCATATTATCGTTGGAAAGCCTCACCTCTTGCAGAAATGCTGCGCCTCGTCCCACGTCAAACCGAAGGTGAAATGTATGTAATATTTAGTCGGAGGCGCTTCAGATGCGATCAAGCAGCTGAGCAGAACCAGCGATCCCAGGAGGCTGCTCTGCATCTTTTTTCCTTTATATCCAAAAAGGTTTTTAATTCAGCTTCACTTCATGCTTTCTTTTGCTATTAAAAAAGCAAAAACAAATTATTCACATGAGCACATAACAGATGTAAACTCTGATCATGTATTGTCAGTGTTAGGTAATTTACCAGTTGTCTGTCTTCACCCACTGGTTTTTCTTTCTGGTCTTGAACTAGATTGATGAGCCAACAAAGTCCAACTGGACGTCTTGTTATTTTAGGCCGTATTTGCCAGAGCAGGCATTTGCCTGGGAGACACACTTAAAGTCATCTATCACGCCCATCTCGCCTTTAAGACATTTGATTGCTGGCAAATCAGTGGAAAGATTTTCCTACAGGTGAAAAACAGGAAAATATTCTTCCTGAAGAAAAGGACGAAGCAGGGAAATAAAGGGATTACTTTGCCCGACATGAAGTGTTTCAACAGACGACAAAATGCTACAGCCTGGATCGCCTGGAGAAAAATGTCACAAAAGTGAGAAATAAAAGCTTAATTGATTAGCACCGAGATAAAGACGTGAATGCTCCTGTTTCCTCAGTCCAGAGATGGTCGTCCTGTTTTCTCCTGCAAGGTCACATCTGGCTGCAAGGTCACGGTTTGCATATTTTTCCTCATTTGATCAAGAATCAATGCAGAAAATCACACAGTCTTCAAACGTCTTGGTTGGAAAATAATGGAAGTAAATATTAACTTACAT
Source organism: Poecilia mexicana (assembly GCF_051168715.1). Taxonomy (NCBI): domain Eukaryota; kingdom Metazoa; phylum Chordata; class Actinopteri; order Cyprinodontiformes; family Poeciliidae; genus Poecilia; species Poecilia mexicana. Next base: position 34,652,769 of record NW_028263372.1, on the reverse strand, counting down.
GTTGGACTTTATCACCCCGCTTTAGCCCAATTTTTAACTCTATTTTTTATTCAGTTTTAAACATCCATCACTGTGGGATGTGGCTCATCCACTAAACTCGCTGATCTCCCCTCCATTCAGGGCTTGTACAGGTCAAAGGTCAGGACAATGGCCTTTAACATAACTGGTATGAAGCACATTCATGTGGTGATAAATTACTATTGGTGTACCTTGGTTTGTCATGTAATTCCACATCTTCACAGAAAGATTAGAGGTCAGATCGGGCCGATGGAGCTGGTGACGGGTTAATGCTGCAGGTTAGAGTTTATTCTGACTGATCTTTACTTTTGTAAGGTAAGATAAGGTAATTTACACAGCACATTTTCAGCAACAAGGCAGCTCAAAGTGCTTTACATGAACTAGAAGGAAATACAATCAAAACTACAAAAAGAGAAACAAAAAGCTAAAAGTACAAAACTAGATATTGGTTCTTAATGTCTTATAAGAGTCCATAATTTATAAACTAGTAGGGGTTTCTCTGGATTGTACTGATCAAACTAAATGTTGGTACCGGTGGTTCTGGGTTCAGTTCTAGATTTGTACAATCTGGAGTTAAATGTTGGTTCTCCATGTCTGATTCTTGCTCTGGGTGGCTAAAAAAACCAACAGGAGTTTCTCTAAGTCTTGCTCCGATATAAAGCTAAATGTTGGTCTAACGTAGTCAGAACTCCATGTTATATATTTATTTAGAGAATAATGTTCTATTTTCCAGATCGTTCTTACGGAGGCTGGAAAAATGGCAACAAAAAAAAAAAATTAAATTTGAAATTTTATTGTGAAAAGTGCATAGACATGCCCTGATGTCTGATCATTTCAGACAGCAATACAATCCTCCATTCCTCTATTATTCCCCCAGCATTATGACTTTCTACTTCACTGTTTTTTCATGGTCACTCTGCTCTCCAATATTATTTAGAGCGAAGAGGAACTGAAGTCAGAGTTCTTGTTTGTGTGCAAATGTGGCAAATAAGTCTGATCCGGAGTCCAAGGCGAGGTTTGTTCGCATTAAATAAACAGAGTGCATGTGTGTGTTTTCAATTTCAAGGAAACATATTGTATAAAATTCATTTTTTTCACATTTCTGTTTGGGTCTCCACTGTTTCTAGAAACAGATTAAGAACTTGAAAAGCCACCCAGCCGTTTTCTGGCAGGAAGTTAAAGTTTTTTGGTGTCTGGAAAACAAACCATCCCAAAAACTTTCCAATTATTAAGCCACAATTGGCGGCCACTGTGCTGTTACCTAGCAACCCCAGCTGAACCCAGCCTCGTAACCTAGCAACATAACCTAGCTGAGCTCCAGCATGTTTGGTCAGCTGGTTTTACCACTGTACAATGGCTGCTGGAAAAGACAAGTGTCTTGTTGTTGATTTACCATCCAAAAAAACCACTTCCTGCATTTTTGCTGGTTGTGCAGGAAGTGCTACTTCTGCTTTTCAAAGATGTACAGTTGTAATGGCACATCTGTTTTCAACCATTTTCGCATATATAAAGGTCAAGTATAAACATTGAGTTTGGGGGCGTGGCCAGCAGCAGATTATTTGAATTTAAAGTGACTCTAAAACAGAAGCTCAAAATAGGCAGTACTGACCAAACAAAAACCTAATTATCTAAAAATCATTTTGTGGAAAACAATTTGTATATTGGAAGCATAAAAGGTCACTTTTAAGGATCAGTCTTACACATGAGATCCTTATTGTGAGATTCATTATCAGTGCAACACACTTCTGTGGACAATTTGAGCATAGTAGGGAAATGAAAGAGAATCACAATCACTTATTAATAACATTTATTTCATGATTGAATCTGTGCTCATTTTAAAGTCTTTAGATAAATTAATTTTTTTAACTGTTGACTTTTAGAAAAGGTGTGATGGAAGAGCCATTTTTATTCTTTTTTTAAAGAAATCATGATGACCGCAGCAACTTATTCACAGACTTAAACAGTTTTAGCCACTTTCTCCAAAGATAAAAGCATTTTTAAGAACTTAAACAAAACATTAAAACACATGCTGAACACTTTCTAAGGATAGTACAGTATTTTGATTTCCTTAAATTTCTATCAGCAAAATCCTGTCAATCATTTACTCTAACTCTGACAGATTAACTTTCAATTAAAGACTAATAACTAATAACTTAGATATGTAGTTATGCTTGTTTCTGTTAACTCATACTCTGAATCTAGAGTTTCAAGACAATGGCGGGACATTTCTGCAGGATGTTTGTTGCAGAAACACTCAGATGCTTTTGGTGACATTAGTAGCTGTAGCAGAGGAAGTTTTTTCTCTCCAGGCAGTCTCTGGCAGCCACGTTGCTCCTGTCGTTCTTAGAGATGGCCCCACAGTGCCGGCCCAGCGGGGGGCATTTCAGCTTTCCCATTTATCCACAGCCATTCATCTCCCAGGAAACGCAGACCGGTCCAAACCTACCAGAAGGAACAGAAATTAAACCTTTCATGCCTGAAACTCCTTCAAGTTAGCAAATATTCCTCCACACTCTGTAAATAATGTGAACAAAGCGAGAAAATGGCTCCAGAAACAACATTTTCCTCTCTGTTGTCATGAAGTCGCTCAGATTTTGCTCCGTGTTTTGCAGAGGAGGGATGGAGGCAAAAATGGTTCTTCTGATATCAAGACCGAATGCTTAGGATGTCGACAAATATTTCAGAGCATTGCTTTTTGTTTTCCATATCTTTTTTTTCCAAAAAGATATGGAAAACAGTTAACTACTCAATCAGAAGTACTTATTGGTATTAAAACAAGGTATGCAAAAAAATACATTCTGAAATCACACTTTATTGAAGATTCACAAATGTCACACACTTGGCTTTAAATATTCTGCTATTAGTTGAGAATAATCCAGTTCAGGTTTGAAAAGTCTAGGTGTTGTAGTTTTTTAACTAGAGTAGATAAAAGATGCTGAAGGTAGCAGAAAATTTGGTGGAATCGTCCTTTAGCCATTTACCAACTTCAGCTTCAAGAGCCACGTGGAAATATTTCCTCTAACATGGATTATGACCATAAAACATTAAAAGTGAGACTGAATTTAAGTTTTTGGCTTGATGAAACGAAACCATCAGTTCGGTGAGTTTTCAGTGCCGATGCTGAATCTGAGCGACGTTTGCACCTTAATTTAAAAGGTTGATTATGTGGCTAAGACAGTTTGTAGTTCTGCTGTGTGCTTGTCCTGTTATGCAGCACAAACACACTATTTACTTTATTACATTATTATTAATTAGCTGGTTAGTGCTGAAACTTTTTGGCATTGCTACTTTACCTTTCTATTAAAATGTTGCTCCACTTACTTTTCATATCTGTTAATCCTGGCTGTGGACAAAGTTTACAGGTTCCCTGGTGTTTTTTTCTGTCCTACCTTAAAATTCATGTTTTTAAAAAACAAATTAAATAATTTTCTGCAGTCAGATAATTGCAGGTGCTTGCTCAGCAAAAGCTAGAGACACAGAGGTGCTACTTTAAGCCAGGACCAAACACCATCTTGTGTTGGAAACATGATTTTACAGTCATTAGCAACAACTTTGTGTTTTCTCTGAGATGGTGGCTCTGATAACTTGCTTTTAACTCGTATTCAGTTTGTTGTGCATCTGTGTGTGAAGAGGAAAGGAAGTTAAGTTTCGTAATTTTGACAAAACTATGGTGTCTCGAAGTCTCAGGATGTTTAAAAACAGCTCCATCCCTGTTTCAAAGATAATTCAAATATGAAAATGGATCTGATTGACATTTCCTCCTGAACCCACCTCTTCGGTGTCAGCCTCCGTTACTCTGTTCACCACATATTTGTGTTCATCTCCAGGCTTCACGCTGAGCAGGTTGAAGCGGAGGTTGCTGTTGAGGCCAAGGCCTCGGCAGTGCTCAAACGCCTCCTCCCAGCTCTTTTTCTCCTTTACCAGGATCACGTTGTCGTTCATGCAGAAGAACGGATGAAGGGTCTGGCAGTTCTCAACAGCCAGCCTCTTTGTTACTGAAGTGATGGTTACACAGTCCTTGTTGTCACTCGGCTCTAACTTCCAGTATTTGTCCTCCTGGAGGCCTGAACTCCATTTCCATGAGCTGTCTGAAGAAAAAATGAATCATTTTGTCAGACATTTCTTTCCACCTGAGCTTAGAATGAGGAAAAGCTAAATAACTTCTGATGCAGCTGCAGCTCGTCTATCTGCAAATGGAAATCTTAACTTTTGCTCAGGATGTTCACTTCAAGCAGCAGATTCTTCTTAGTCACTTTCTGAATCCTGAGCAACTTTAGCGCCAAATCTGGTTTATTTGTAATAATGTTTAAACCACAACTGGAGGAAATGTTTGTTTTTACCATGTCTGTGAAGTCCGATCCAGATGGGAAAGTCTTGCTGACTGAAAACCGTCATTTCCTCCTCTGTAAAAGTTGCCAGCTCCTGACTGATTTTCATGCAGTGCTCCTTTGCCTCAGACCAACTCATCATCTCAGGTGTTATGGTTGTAGAGCTGTGGTTTATTATCTGACACGCAGCGAATGATTTCATTTCACAGTCTCTGCTATAAATCCTTAAAGCAAAAACATGAATAAAAGAAGAACTTAATGCTTTAAACCCTCATATCCACATCCAAACAAAAACATTGTGCTGTTAATTAATGACAGCAAATTCAAACAATTTAACAAATCAGCCAAAACCTGAAACGTCTTTACCTGTAAATACTTCTGATAGTTATAATTATATAAATATACTGCAGCAGAAATCAACTGAGCAAACTTTATGTTGGTCCTTTTTAAAGGAGGGAACAGACTTTGGTTCATGGTTTAAGAAATCTTGAGTGTTGTTTGTTTAGGTCTTTCATAATTTAGTAACTACCACAGCCACCACACCAGGAAATTAACTTTATCTGAATATGACAAAAGCAAAATAACTTTAAAATTAAATCAAGACAATCTTGTTTTACCAAATTGCTGTCACAGAGGACAGTGCAAATGCATGAAAGCTTTCCAAACATAAGGTTTTGTAGTTGTTTTAATTCCTGATAGTCACATCACAAATTAGATGTGGTGGATGGAAAGAAAAGTGAAAATAACACACAGAACTGAAACTATAAAATGAAGCTGGATGTGTTTCTATCGGCCGTCTGTAACTGTGAAGTCAATTTTTTGCTCCTTTGTTTTGCGATCAGCAGTTTTTAAAGATTATTTATTTCAGAAAAACGAACAGTCTCACATTACTTTCTGTTGTTGTAGTAATGGTAGCCGAGTACAGCGCACTTTTCACCATTATTTTTTCCTTCATTTGACGCCCATTTAATCTCATAATCTCTTCCATCGATCCACTCCCAGTCGTTTTGTTTTCCTCTGTGTAGACCGATCCAGGCTTTATACTCCAACAGGAACAGACTGTTTGCATGTTCCTGGTTGTAGATGGTGGCCAAGTCCAAGTAGTTTCTACAAGGACAAACTGTAGTTATTTTGTTTGTCCATTATCTTTCAGCACACACCTGAACCTTTATCATGTTTGCTCCTGAATAAAATGTTCAAATGAACGAATGCTTTTAGATCATTTAAAGTGAAACAGCAAAACATTTAAGCTTAATAATGAGGCCTGGCACAATTTTTTTCTGGGCGATAAATTGTCCCAGAATTTATCGCAATAAACGATAATATTGTTGTTTTGAGACCATTTTCAAGTAATATAATGGTCATAATGACATAATAATGCAAGTGCACATTCTCAGATATCAGTGAACCTTAAATTCTAATGAACATTTAACACTGGAACTGGAAGACATTTTAAATATACAAAATAAATAAACAGTCCAACAAATAAAGTGAATTATGAAGTCTCTGTAAACAAAATATTCCTTCTGATTGAACCAAAACACCAAACTGAAGACTTTAGTCGTCCTGTTTTTGGTAGCAAGAGAGAAAATGATAAATCATGCAGATGGAAATTATTGAGCTCATCTTAATTCGTCATGCAATTAATTGATATATTGATTATTGCGGCAGGCCTAAACTGGATCAGTGGAAATGAAACTAAATGATAGCTAGTACATTTGTTAACTCTAATCCTTAACAGAGAATAAAACAACAAAAAACTTACTCTCTGCAGAACTTTTGCGCATCTTTCCAGTTGTGACCAAATTTCATATGTTTGTGTTCGACTGACAGAGCTGATCCGGGTTCAGCTGCCGTGCCGACGGCGCTGAGGAAGAGGAGGAAACGGAGGAAGGTCATCAGCGTAATGAGGATGCTCATCATGGCCAAACTTTGTTTTCTTCCTCAGTGATTTAAAAACAGGCAGTCAAAAGAACACCAGCGGATTTGGTTGAAAAACCGTCCTGTATCTTTTCTCTGTGTTTGTGGGGTAGAGTTTCCCGTTGCCGTGGTTTAAGCTCACACCACAAAACCACCTTCAAACGCATTTACATATGAGGCACAGATAAGTAGTTAACATTCATGCCGGTCTAAGAATATATTTACCTGCAGGAAAATGAAGGCAGGATTTCCCTACAGCCTTTCAAACTGGAAGCTCACTGATTGTCCAGCAGCAAATTTCACTTCAACAAATAGGTAATAAATCAGAGGTGAACTCCAATGAAAGTAAATGACTCAAGAAAGAGTAAAAAAGTATTTGGTAAAAAGTTTACTCAAGTACAACTGATCAAATTATCAATCATTTAATATTCAAAAATTACATCATCGGACGAACCACAATAGAAAGTTAAGTTGAAATTTTGGTATTTTAAGGACAAAATTGACAATAATTTAACAATAAATAACAAAATCAGGCCAAATAAAAAAATTCCAAATCAGTTTCTTTCAATAAAAACTTATTAAATTTTAATAAAAGCTGCAGGTGTGTGTTTGTGTCTGGTGATTTTTTGTTTTTCATTCAGTGGGTAGAAAGAGACATTTCACTCAAATAAGAGTAGAAATACTTCATAATAAAATTATAAATACTCCTAAAAGTACATCTTTGCAAAAATGTACTCAAGCAAATGTAACTAGCTTCCCTAATGTTATTTTTCTGTTTTATTTCTCTCCCAAGCTAATAAATTATGTGCTTCTTTATCATATTTAAGACAAATGGAGCCAAATCACATTCCTGTAGTTCTTAGATTGATGGACCAAAAACACTTCAGCAGTCCTGCAGGACCTTAAATAACGAGAGTTATTTGAGCTGAAACATCTTTACATCACAAAGAAAACATATTTATTGCTTAATGGATTGCAGAAGGTTTGTCCAATGAATCTAATTCTAATACTTTAAGGAAAATAAGGTCAAAGATGTTGTAGCTTTGGATATGGATAATATCTGAACTGACACAAACAAAAGCAGAGCTGCAGCAAGTTAAACGCTGGAGGAGGAGTAAATGAAGTTACTGAGATTGAATTTGGTGTTTCTGCTGTTTAATGTCTCGTCCCTCCCTGTGTTTAGCAGAGCTGGCTGCATGTCAGGCATGAATGTTTCTCAGATGTGTCACAGGTTTGTTATTAGTGAGTGATGGAAACCGGATGGCTGTTGAGGGGAGGCGAGGCTCACAAACTCATTTTTCTTTTGCCTATCTCAGAAACCGTTCTGACAAACATTTGGTTTCACTGAGGGGGAAAAAACAGAACTTCATAAAACGCAAAGCAGGAACATCAGGGACAAAATGAAGTCTTTAAAACAAATATTGCTTTCTGAAACAATCCTGAGGATAATTTCCCAAGATGTTTCTGCTTCAAAGACAAACATGCTTCTAAATCAGGCAGTTACGTAAAAAGGTTTTCAAAGTTAAAGACCACATTCCAAGATTTTTTGTTCTCAGTGAGAGGCTTGTACCCCAAAAAGCTTGAGGTTTAATATAATCTTTAAATGTTATAGATGTCAGAGGTCGAGTAGGCATTCTTTATAGTTAAATTCAAAAATTATACTCAAGAAAGCAGAACTATTTTAACATACTTTTCCTCAACTTAAAGAGTATCCATCTAAGAAATTACTCAAGTAAAAGTAAAATTCAAGTCATAAAATCTGATTTGATATTTTAAACTGATGTCATCAAACTGTGAAGTTCTGTGCTTTATAGTTTATGTGCTAAACTTTACATAAAATTAATGCTTATTTAAAACAACATTAAACAACAAAACTGACGCACTAACAAGAAGTTTCACTTTAGCATAAACTGCAGCTCTTTGTGTTTCGTACCGTTTTGGTAAAATATGTTTGTTCTTTCTTCAAAGAAGCTACCTGTATCAGAGAATCCAGTCAAGTAGCAACAGTTCTTAGTACTCAAGTAGAAGTAAAAAGTACACCTGAAGGTTTTTCCAAAACGTAACTAGTTTCTATTATAGTTAAATTAAATTTAGGAAAGGAGGAGAACAGTAAACCTGATGAACCATAAAATTTGACCCTTGACCTTTCCATCTGCCTCTGCAGTGACAGAGTGAGGTGAAGCTGAAAGAAAATACCACTTGTTTATCCAAGTGGTTTGAGTTTGATGAAGACTGACTGACCGACTGCGTATCCAGTGAAACCAGTAAAGCTGCTTTGTTTTCCCCAAACCTCCACCAGACACACATATACATCGGTCCTGAGGCTTTCTGTAACAATTCCTAAGATTTATTATGTGGAAAGCTTGACCCTGTGAACTCGTCGTTTCTTCTTCTACTGTATCGCCGTAGCGACTGAGAAAGTGGAAAAATAGTAATTCATCAAGTTGGTGAAAAAAATAAGAAAACACATAAATTACTTTGGCAGGGGCAGAGTGGCTTTTATTATTTTATTAATGGCAATGCAAGTGTTGTAAAAAGCAGCACTGACATATTTTCCACTTTTTAAGCCACTTTAAAGCTTCCCCCGCCCCCAGCCCCACGCTCCCCCTTTAACAACAGCCCATCAATCAATCTCTGCTCTGAAACAACGACTTACTCCGGAAACACGACTTTTTTTCTCCTCCAGATATTTCACTTCTCTCGGATTAGCTGCTCTGTGCCTCTTCTTGACGTCACTCACCTTGAATCCATTCCCTCATCTTTCTGGATCAAATCGGCAAAGGCTGCTATCTCGCATGAGACGCCGTCTTTATGGCACAGCTGGCAGCACTTAGCGCAGTCAGAGTCTCTGGACTGAGAGCCGGAGCCAACAGCCGAGCCGAAACATTAACACAAACTCAGATGGGTTTCCTTAAACTGGTAAACTTTTAAGGATTGCAGTTTGTATTGAACTTTAAAGGAACCGTAAAAAGCAAGGTGTTCCTGTGCAGATAGTTCCACATTAAACCAGCACAAATTCAAATAAAGCAGTCAGAAAGGTTCAAGGTGGTCTGAACTGAGATTTTTTACGAAAATCATTAAAACTCTAAAGGATTCTGGGTTACAGCGTTAGCTTCTATCAGGAAAGAAAATGTCCACAACTGGGAAAATAAAAGTACAGCTCCTATAGGATTAGACAGAAAGTTTGGTTTAAATGCAACACGTGAAGAATCTCTTTAAAAGCAGCAGGTTGCTGCTCTGAAGCATGCACCTGTCTGCTAACAAGAAGCTAAAATCAAATGACCTTTGAGAATAACTGCTGCTGCCCATCAATCTGGGAAAGGCCATGAAATGTTTCCAAACTTTTTGTTCCATGATATTCTGCATAGGATTATTCACCTGCAGGAGACATTTGAACGGGGACTGTTACATAAAATTGACTTTTTCTTAGCTTTATACAATGTTGCGATGTTATTCACTCATCAAAAACATCTTGTTTTGATTCTTTCATGCAACAATTAGTAATCACCTGGAGCTGAGCATCTGATGAGTTCATCATATGAGATACTTCTCAGTCCAATGCTGCTAAAAATGGTTGTAAACAGCATGATGAAGGAGCTTCTTAAAGAGACAGAGGCCAAATTTCAAGCCATCAAACTGCAAAATCAAATTTCTTTTAAGTCACTTCTGATATATACAGTATTTTTATAACAACTGAAAGCAACATAGCTACTTGATTGTGCTATAAAATGGCACAATTGCTGGAAATACATAATATTGCCCCTTTAAGACAGCTGTTCCAGCAAATTTACTGCAAGGTTAAATCGTGCAATTTTCAATGAAATTACTAATAACCCAAAGCTCCATTCTCAGACTCCTCAGGCCTCAGGTAGCAGGTATGTTAAAATTCATAATAGGACAATTAGAAAAGGATGAGTTTCTTGGAGGGGGGAGATGGTTGGAACTGTTGAGAGAGACTGCCTCTTTTCAGCTGATAGTTCCAATCAATAATGTCCTTTTAGTGTTGTAGTTTGGCCGCCGTCCAGCAGAGGGCGCCGCTGGTCATCCTTTACCGGAGCCAGTTAGGAATAAAGATGGCGACGCGGCGCCATAACTTAACATGGAAGAGAAACCCGAGAAACGGTCCAAACAGAGTCCGGTGAGGGATGAACGGTGCACTTTATGTGTTTCTGTTTAGAAATATAAACGCCGGACATGTTCCTCAAGTTTTCACCTTAATAGTTATTCAAACGAGCTGCATGACGGAGCAGCGTCAACTTCTCAATGAAAAACAACTGAGATGTGCTATGAAGACGGGAATGATCTGATGAGGTTATGGAGAAAAATTATTACATAATGGAAACAAACATGGCACCAATAAGCAAGATGGTTTAATCACTTTATGGAGCGAAGTTTTTAATTCCACAGACATTACCTCTGTATGAACGTCTCTGTAAGTGTCTCACTTATTTTATTCTTTTTATCTTTTCCGTCTGCATACGAGCTTCCTGTTATATTTTATAAATATGTCTAAGTTTAACAATGTGAGAGCCACAATATTCTGTTTATTCAGTCAGTATTTAGTACAACTGATACAAAATAATGTTAAAATGCATTTATTTTTTAATTCAGCGTATTATGAAAAAATAAGCCCTTTATATTGAGAAAAGAAAAAAAACTCTTAAGAAAATGCCAATATCAATTACTCGTTAGTTGATTGATCCTATCAATCAGCTTTAGATTAACTCATTAATTGATAACTTGCATCCCTAATATCAATCCTAACAGTGATTGAAAAAGGAAGGAATCAAGGCATTACAGTGGCTCAGTCAAAGTCCAGACCTTGACCTGAGTGAAATCCTGTGGTGGATTGTGCAAAAACTGATGTCTGCAAACATTTCTCTACAATAATGTGACAAACTGAAAATACTAAATACTCCTGTAATGATTCCATAATCTGTAATCACACGTGTACTTTGTGGAGGGTTTTTTTCCCAGTCAAAGTTTTCGTTGCACTTTGATTCCCTGTCTTGCTGTTTCTGGCTGCCTTGTTGAGCTTGGTGATCTGTCTACCACAGTCAGCCTGTTTCAACACTCGCCCTGTGTTGAGAGCTGTGGGAGTGTTGCCGTAGCGACCGCTTTGTGAAGTGTTTGAGAGTTTCAGGCTCCTGCAGGATTTTGGGGGAGGGAACGTAAGAAATGTCTATGTGTATGCATGTGTGTGGAAATCAGTGTTGGCTGGAAGTGCCTGAGTGACCTCATTCACATCTGTGTGTGCTGATCAGCAGAGAGTTTTTACAGAAAAGGTTTCACTCTTGTCTCTGAGAAGCAAGACTCGACTGGAAGCTGTTTAAAGGAATAAAATGATTAAGAGCAAAGCTAAACCCAGAGCCGGAGCGTCATTAGCTGTGTGACTCGGATCAGCTTGCCGCCTCCAGCAGCTGCTCCTGTTCTGAGTTGCCATATCTTATTCATAACCTGCAGAACAGTAACCGGATCCAACGCACCCATTAGACTTCCAGTGTTTTTTTCACACTGCAAAACACTCAAAATATTACCAAGTATTTCTAGTGCAAATATCTTAGTACACTTGAAATAAGAGAAAACTAACATAACTTTTTAGCAGACAATAGGAGCTTTTTCTAAGTCAATAATCCCTTAACATTGTTGAAAAGTGCATTGTTGAAAACAACTGAAATAATCTGCCATTTACTTATAGCTTTGGAAAAATGTCTGTGTATAAGTGAAATAATCTGCCAATCGATGTTAAGGAATTATTGACTTAAAATAAGTTCATATTTCCTGCTGAAAAGCTACATGTAAGTTAGTTTTCTCTTATTTCTAGTGTATATTTGCACGAGAAACTGGAACAAAATTATTTGGTAAGATTTTCTGCAGTGCAAGTTGCTGATGATGAGTATATTATATAAGTTGGAGTCTGTGAATAAGCAGTAAAGTTAGTTAATCAGATTATCAGTGGTGGAAAACAAAACTTTGGGATTATTTGTTAATTATTTTGGTAAAATATTAATTTCTTGAGTTTCGGACAGCAGAGTTGTATATGCTAAGCTGTTTGCGCATTGTTTGGTAGTCATTCAGTGATTTATAAACTAACAGTATTTTAAAGTCTATTCTCTCAGTGTAGGGACTTTAGAACTGGGTGCTGTGCTCCATCTTCCTGGTTTTAGTCAGAACTCCAGCAGCAGCGTTCTGGGTCAACTGCAGCTGGAGGATTGATTTTTTTGTTGCAGTAATCAATGCGACTAAAGATAAACGCATGGATGAGTTTCTCTATATCTTTCTGTGACATTAGTCCTCTAATCCTGAAAATGTTCTTCAGGTGATAGAAGGTCGACTTTGTAACTGTCTTTATGTGGTTCTGATGGTTCAGTTTATCACCATAAAGTTGACATAACACCATTTTTAGTAAGAGGTGACTCAAAGGAAAATGGACAAATCCAAGTATTGACCAGTATGTCTCTCCTTAGGTCAGATTGCAATGATGCATAATATCAGTCATTTCATAAATCAATTGATTAGTTATATACAGCTCCCATTCGTAGCTTATATCATCTCAATGCACTTAACAAGAGAAACAGATCAAATTTATATTCAGAAGTGATCAAATTCATCCATTTATGCAGAAAGATTCAACTATATAAATTTCAACTGGATCAGGAAGTCTGACACATGCAATGTCTTTGCTGTTTCTTTATTGAAATATATAAATATGTAGGTTTATATTGCATTATAAACCTTTCTAACCTCAGCATCTATGTCACACCAGTCTTGGAATATAAAGATGTCTTGATTTCTTCAAGACAAACTCTGACGCAAAATACAGGACTTGTAAAGTTCTGCAGAAGACTGTAACGTGAAAAGCTCCTTATTTATTTATTTAATTCATGTTTTGAGCCATAATCAGTAACTGAACAGCTGGGTCTCTGTGCAGGGTCCTCCTGATTGTTTTTATTTCAACATATTTATAGGAGCGCAGAAAGGACTTCATAATAACCGTAGCAGTCTATGATTTCATGCGCTTAGCCTCCATAAGTCCTTGGATGATATGAATGTGTGTAAAACTGGCCTGCAGGAAATGACAAGCAGGCTTGTTTCAGGAGCACATTTACATCACTCAGGGGTGTAGCAAAATAAAAAGTGTAAAGTTTATCCTCCTGTCTAACTAAGATCATAAATTTTGCATGTTGAAAAACATATAAAATGCAATTTTTTTTGCAGATTTAGCAAACTAGTTCCAAAGTGCTTCCCAAATCCCAAAGTTATTCATAATTTTTTTAAGGTTTAGACTTAATGTTTTTATTAAACCAAGAAGTTTCTTTCTGATAGGAAATGAGATAAAACTATTTAAACACAGTATCAGTTTAGAAAAATGTTTTTTTTTGTTTATATTTTATTTGAGAATTGTACGTTAAAACTTATTTATACCCTTCTCAATAATCTGGAGTTATAGCTGGCATATCATTGTTATTATTGCTTTGCTCCTGAGGTAAAAGTCTTTGCAGTTGGAAAGCCTCCTTGCCATCACCCTAATGTTTATCTGGCTCCACAGATTCTTGAAATGATTCAAGTTAAGAAGTTAATATTACTTCCAATACAGAAAACATGTTACTGATATTAAAACACTGATTACCAGCTTAAATGCATAAAACATTTGTAATCCATTTTATTCCAATGCTACATGAAATTAATAACCAGTAATATTTTACATTGTTTTATCTCCACCATTATTTGAGTAACATACTTCAGCAGCAAGGCAGTTTAAAGTGCTTTACATGTCAAAAACATAACAAAATTAACCAAAAAATGGAGCTTTAGTTTTCTAAATGCACCATATTTTCCCTTAAATGTAAACTTAAAGAAAGATGTGGTGCTTTTTGCATTTCAGCAGCATATAAAGACATGCAGCTTTAGGTAAATAGTGCTTCCTCTGACACTGTAATCTAATCGGCATATTTTAGAAAATTCTGTGGCTTGAACAAAGCAACTCAGAGATGCAAAATATACAGTGAACATGGGAGTGTTATGAAATGCTGTGCTAAATTATACTGTACAAAAAATAAAACCCTTCATTTGGTTGCACCAAGTGCTGCGATGGATTCAGTGACTTCCTTAAGCTTTTCAAACAGGAAGTGGCCCCTCCCACACACCTGTACTGGAAAACTGCAACAATATCAAAACATTGGCATGCCTATCATACCAACACATACACTATGCAAAGTGAGAATCAATAAATGATACATATATTTCATACACATGAAAAATCATGTTTGCTAGGTAATGGGGATGGGCTTGGCTTGGGTTGCTAGGTAACGGGGATGCGCTTGGTTGGGGTTGCTAAGTAACGGAGATGCGCTTGGCTGGGGTTGCTAAGTAACGGGGATGCGCTTGGTTGGGGTTGCTAGGTAACGGGGATGTGCTTGGCTGGGGTTGCTAGGTAACGGGGATGGCTTGGCTGGGGTTGCTAGGTAAAGGGGATGCGCTTGGCTGGGGTTGCTAAGTAACGGGGATGCGCTTGGCTGGGGTTGCTAGGTAACGGGGATGGCTTGGCTGGGGTTGCTAGGTAACGGGGATGGCTTGGCTGGGGTTGCTAGGTAAAGGGGATGCGCTTGGCTGGGGTTGCTAAGTAACGGGGATGCGCTTGGCTGGGGTTGCTAGGTAACGGGGATGGCTTGGCTGAGGTTGCTAGGTAACGGGGATGCGCTTGGCTGGGGTTGCTAGGTAACGGGGATGCGCTTGGCTGGGGTTGCTAGGTAACAGTAGGGTGCTCGTTGAATGTGACTCTACAGCTGGAGGGTTTTTGAAACAACTCATTTTCCAGACACCAAAAACATGAACTTAATGTCCGAAAACAGCTCGGTGGGGGTTTTTTAAGCACCTCGACTGTTTTAGAAGCAGTTGAAAATTGAATACAAGTATAAAAATGTTGAAAATGCTTCCTCTGTAACATTTGCTGTAAAAAGAAGTTATGCCTGTTTTGAACATAAACATCTAGGCAACAGGAAGTGGATACATCTCAGTGCTATTCGTTGCTAAATAGAAAAAAAAGACTTTTTGTTTCAGTGCGTATGAAGAAAACAACTCCAGCAACACAGACACATCCCCCCTAATTACACTTCCCTCTGGAATTACAATGTACACATGCACAATATTGCCACAGATCCACTGTTATGATATCATCTTACTGCCCCTCTGGGAGAGTCACATGACCTCTGCTCAGAGGAGGGGTCGGGCAGGGGGGTCAGACTGTTTCAATGAAAACCACATGGAGGGAGGAGAGAGCTGTGACTAAGTGGAGAGGGAGAACCCAACATGAGCAACACGGCAGAAAAGGGGGGAACGGAGAGCAGCAGCAGGGACGGGTTGAGGCTCAGGAACCAGGACCAGAACCGGGACCACGGACCAGAACCAGCCAACATGTCAGAGTCCATCAAGAGGAGAAACTCCAGCAAGCAGCTCCTGCAGAACCTCATCAGGTGAGACGCAACACCACTCTGGGTCATCACCTGCAGGATGAAGCAACAACAAAATACACATTATGGATCCATTTCATTATTATTCACTCAGGAAAGATCAGCAGCCTGTAAAAACTGTAAGAATTTAACCAGCTAAGAAAGGAAAGGTGCAAAGTTTTACCAAAGTAAAACATAAATGACCCAAAAATGTAGAAATATGTAGAAAACTGAACTCTGAAGTTGAAGCTGATTAAATGTTTAAATATTAGGTTTTAAAGATGTTCATGTAAATTTAGATTAACTCTATAATAAGTAACCAATGTTTTGTTTGTACAGATTTATTCAATAAATTAGAATATTACTGGAAACTTTCACTAAGTGATATCGATTGTATAGATGGATGTTTGAAAGTCTTTGTTTCTATTTATGATAATTTTCCACTTGCACCTCATGGAAAATGAAAATATCACATCAAACCAATAAAAACATTTAAGACAGAAATGTGGGCTTAATGAAAAGTATATTTAATATCTGCTTTTCCAATGTCATTTTCAAAAGATACTTTTAATCTGACAAGCAGACCTCATCAGAAAGCGTATTTTAATTTGATTATGACAGCATCATTCTCAGATAAAATAACATTTCGTGTTTCACAAAACACAAACGAAAAACACAAAATAACAGGATAACTAAATATTTTTTAAATGAACATATGAGTAAAGTAAATTTTACTTCTACTTTTTTCTGAGATTTGTTTTTTACTATAAAAATGAGGGGAAAACATTTGAACATGTTTCCCGTTTCCCTTGTATTGGAAACACGTGTTAATTGCAATGAAAAACAACAACACTGCTAACTAACACCTGTTTAAACCTGTTGTTTTCACCTTCAGTGAGACATGAAGGTTTCTAGTCTGTTCTGCTGAACTCGGCGCTGATTCACTGAAATACACCATTTACCTTCATAAAGTAAAGGAAATATAGAAGCTACGTTTTTTTTCCTCCTAGAAAAGGTTTAGATCAACATCTACAGATGTAAACTAGATTTTTGTTGCTTAAATCTCGAATCTACGACATTAGATATATAAAACAATGATTTTTGATAGTTGTACGTAAAAAAGACGAATTCTTATTTGTTTATTCTCTGGTTAATTGTGAATTTGCAGAAAAATTAGCTTTTTTTCCCATGATGTTTTAGGGTGCAGTACCAATGATGAACACCAGGGTGTTTATCTAATTGCCCTGGGTGTAGTAGCTGGTACACACTGTTCAGTTTTAAGGCTCACAAAGGACCTTATAAACATCAGAGTTGGTATTTTAGTGAGTATCAGCTGGGTATTAAAGCAAAAAGTACTATTTGACAACAGACAATAATCATTAAATTAAAAAGTCAGTAAATTGTAGGCGGATCCGAGTCGAGTTCAGTTCCAGTGGGTGAGTCGGCTAGCGGGGAGAACTTGATCTGCATTTTTATTGGATTGTTGCGAAATCTGTATAGAACCTTTATTAAGTCATCATGAAAAGTGCATCATATTCACTACTTTATTTCTGTTCAGTTTGATTAGGATGAACATCTAAAACTCAGTTTCTCAGAAAATTTGGCAAACACAAAAAAAGAAATGTCAATTAATCAAGAAAACTATATCCGTGCACTTTATAGCCTTTATGGTTTTGGCTCGTTTTTTCATCTTTTCATCATGTAAAGCATCTTGAATTCCTTCGCTGCTGAACTCTGCTATGCAAATTAACTTCGGTTGCATGAATCCGAGTGACGGAGGTCAGTCTGTGGTTCTGCAGAGGTCAGCAGGGCCGAGCTCAAATCAGGGCAGCGATGGACGCCACGGCCTTAGCGATGGACGCCACGGCCTTAGCAACGGACGCCACGGCTTTAGCGACGGACACCTTTAGCGACGGACGCCACGGCTTTAGCGACGGACACCTTTAGTGACGGACGCCACGGCTTTAGTGACGGACGCCACGGCTTTAGCAACGGAAGCCACGGCTTTAGCGACGGACACCTTTCGTGACGGACGCCACGGCTTTAGCGACGGATGCCACGGCTTTAGCGACGGAAGCCACGGCTTTAGCGACGGACACCTTTCGTGACGGACGCCACGGCTTTAGCGACGGACGCCACGGCTTTAGCGACGGACGCCACGGCTTTAGCGACGGACGCCACGGCTTTAGCGACGGACGCCACGGCTTTAGTGACGGACACCTTTAGCGACGGATGCCACGGCTTTAGCGACGGACGCCGCGGCTTTAGTGACGGAAGCCACGGCTTTAGTGACGGACACCTTTAGCGACGGACGCCACGGCTTTAGCGACGGACGCCACGGCTTTAGCGACGGACGCCACGGCTTTAGCGACGGACGCCACGGCTTTAGCGACGGACGCCACGGCTTTAGTGACGGACACCTTTAGCGACGGACGCCACGGCTTTAGCGACGGACGCCGCGGCTTTAGTGACGGAAGCCACGGCTTTAGTGACGGACACCTTTAGCGACGGACGCCACGGCTTTAGCGACGGACGCCACGGCTTTAGCAACGGAAGCCACGGCTTTAGCGACGGACACCTTTCGTGACGGACGCCACGGCTTTAGCGACGGATGCCACAGCTTTAGCAACGGAAGCCACGGCTTTAGCGACGGACACCTTTCGTGACGGACGCCACGGCTTTAGCGACGGATGCCACGGCTTTAGCGACGGAAGCCACGGCTTTAGCGACGGACACCTTTCGTGACGGACGCCACGGCTTTAGCGACGGACGCCACGGCTTTAGCGACGGACGCCACGGCTTTAGTGACGGACACCTTTAGCGACGGACGCCACGGCTTTAGCGACGGACGCCGCGGCTTTAGTGACGGAAGCCACGGCTTTAGCGACGGACGCCGCGGCTTTAGTGACGGAAGCCACGGCTTTAGCGACGGACGCCACGGCTTTAGCAACGGACGCCGCGGCTTTAGTGACGGAAGCCACGGCTTTAGCGACGGACGCCACGGCTTTAGCGACGGACACCTTTAGTGACGGACGCCACGTCTTTAGCGACGGACACCTTTAGTGACGGCGCCACGTCTTTAGCGACGGACACCTTTAGTGACGGACGCCACGTCTTTAGCGACGGATGCCACGGCTTTAGCAACGGACGCCGCGGCTTTAGCGACGGCGCCACGTCTTTAGCGACGGACACCTTTAGTGACGGACGCCACGTCTTTAGCGACGGTCACCTTTAGTGACGGCGCCACGTCTTTAGCGACGGACACCTTTAGCAACGGACGCCGCGGCTTTAGCGACGGACGCCACGGCTTTTGCAGCAGATGTCAGTATTTGAGTGGCAGCACACCCTAGCTGCCACTAGGTGGCCAGAGAGCGTCCGAGCCGTCACCAAACCATTGGTAGCTGTATGTGTGTCTGTAGCCGAGGCATTATGTCATCAGAAGTGTCACCATAGCTGCCACTGAAGCGATTTGAGCTTGCTGTTTCCCGCTGAGGTGTTTTGTTCAGGAACCTAAAGTCGTATCAGCCTTTAGATTCATGTCAGGCCAGTTTTCTGGTCAATCAAGCCCAGTAACACCATGTTAATTGGTGTTGTTGGTAGTTTTGGCAACAATCCAGTTCTTTTTCTCCGTAGCCCAGTTCAAAACCGCTCTGACGTTTTGACAAACCCTGAATGCCTCTGTGTGGCGTCTTTTGACTCAAGCTGCTGTCCACAACTTTGGATCCTCCCAAAGCTCCTTTTTTCTTCTTTGTCCTTCCACTAAACTTTCTACTAATTCTTTGTTTTCTTTAGTGGCTTCTGGATAACAGCTGAATTATGTATGATAAAAATATGTATTTTTAATCATAAATTTGTTTTAAAAAATAATATTTTAATAGTTAAAATATTATAATATAATATTAAAACATATTACAATGACCCAGCTCACTGGATTTTCATAAGTTGTGAGAATATAGTTATTAAAACTGATACAAATATTAATAATTCATTGAAATACACCACGATTAAATCAACAGAAAACACAAATTTGATACCGATTATTGCTTTCAATACTTTATTATCCTTAGAACAGATGCTGGTTTTATGTAATAAAACCATTAAGATTTGCCTTTGCTTTGTTAAAACTGTGTGAAGAAGTATCTTTTAAACGATTTTTTAATTATAAAATGTGTTAAAATCATTTAGCTCTTTCTTTTTCTACAAAACTCTTTCAGGAAGACGTTAAATAAAATGGAAACAGCTTTCAGACTTCATTTTGGCCTCATCAAACTCAGATTACATCAAACCAGACCAGCTGTTTATTGCAGTCCATGTGTGTTTCCAGTGAAAACCTCGATCTCATAATTTGGTTTTGTTTTGATTGTTCCTCTCTTTCTATGGCTCTTTCTCAGCCCGTCCTCATTGTCAGAGATTTCCTCTTTATGGTGGAACATTTCTGAGTGACTTCACTGAAAATGACACCGATCTCTAACTTCAATGGCTTCCTTCATAACTGCAACTCCTTAATAGCCATGACATCATCTGGCTGCGTTCACACACAAAGAGACGGCCGTCCCCGAGGCCTCCATTGCCTCATTGTTGAAGTGGTGGAAAATCTGATGTTTGTCAGACAGATCTCCTCTATAATTTGCTTGGTGCACATAAAAACTCCACATCATCATGTTAAAAGTCCGGAGTGGAGTAATAACCAGTTGCATTTACTCAACTACATTTACTGTAGTAACTTTTTGGAAAAAACAACGTACTTTTTACTTTTACTTGAGTATGTTTGAGCTAAAATTTCACCAGACACAGACACACACCTGCAGTTTCTGTTTATAACTTTTTTATTGAAAGAAACTGATTTTGCTATTTTTTGTTACTTTTTGTGATTTTCCACTTGATTTTTTTATTTTGGTCCATCTGATGATGTCATTTTTAAATATTAAATGATTGATAATTTGATCAGTTACTCAGTTCTTGAGTAGACTTTTTACCAGATACTATTTTACTCATTTTTTGGTCGCCTACTTTTTAATTTTACTTAAGTAATTTTATTATGAAATATTTCTACTCTTACTTGAGAAAATGTCTGGATTTTCTACCAACTGGATGAAAAACAAATGTTTTTTAATCAAAGATTCACCAGACACAGACTCACACCTGCAGTTTCTGATGAAGTTTATAAGTTTTTTATTGAAAAAAAAAACTCACTTTTTGTGATTTTCCACTTGATTTTTTATTTTGGTCCATCCGATTATGTAATTTTTAAATATTAAATGATTGATAATTTGATCACTTACTCAGTACTTGACTTTTTTAGTAGATACTTTTTTACTCTTACTTGGGTAATTTCTTGGATGGAAACTTTTTACTTGAGTAAAAGCCCATTGGAGTAGTTCTACTCTTCCTAAAGTGCGGTTTCTGGGTACTCTGCCCAGCTCTGTTCCTCGGGGACGCGTCGCAGGCCAGGCTGCGCTGTGCTGCGGCGGCTGCAACACATGGCCTGCAGCCCTGCATTTTTTCAGAGTGACTAAATTAGCTGATCCAGACAATACGCCGAGCACATCCTGCCGGTTTTACAAGTGCAGATGGTTCATGATACATTCGCAATTAGCAGGTAATTTACAAGGTGCAAACTGGTGTGTTGGTGTCACATTTGGCATGCAGCTTAGTTTGAAACAGAGTGTGGTCAACAATAAAACTCTGCCACAAAAAATTAGCTGAAAATGTTGCTTAAGTTGCTTTATTTCTTCTTCACTGTGAAACGAGCTTCTGTTGCACCAGATTCTGATTCTTCCCCACACTTTCATTTTGTTTTATCATCCTAATTTAATTCAGTTATATTAAAACCTTTACATAAAACATGATCTAAATTTCCATTGCTTTAAAATTCCATTCATGAGATGAATTTCTTCTTGTAGTAGCGCCCCCTAGTGTGTAGACTGCACCGAGACTCATGAATGACTTTCAGTTTTATCTCCCAAAGGAAAAGGTACAACTTTAACTGGTACAGTTTACAATAAAGCTCTCATAATAGATGGCTAATAAGTAGTTCATATGTTATTAATTAATCTATAAACACTTTATAAATCATTATAACAGTTTATTATGTGTTAATTAAGGATAAGAAGAGAAACAGATTTTATCTGGAGTTGTTATGCTAAACATTTCAGACTACATTGTAAGCACAATAAGCATTTGTAAATGTGATTTGTTAGCATTTAGTCTCCTTCTCATCATTAATAACTGCATAATAGACAGTTATTAATGATTTATAAAGTGTTTACAGATTATAAACTTAACTATTTATTAGCCATCCATAAGGTTGGCCATATTGTAAAGTGATTTTTGGAATAAAAAAATGACATTTACATTTTTTAACCCAAATTTAAAAATGTAGGTTGTTTAATTAATGTATTTTTTGTTTAAATATATTTTTTAAACTTAGACCATCTTTCGGCAAAAAATTACGTAGGTCGTTATTTTAGGAAGGTGACAATATTGTATAAAAAATGAAGCATGGATTCAGATGCGTTGAAAAAATGTTCATTGGAAAGTTTATTAAAGAAGTGCACAATTTTGTTGTAATTATGCAAACTGATTTTGAGACAGAAGTAGCGAAATGGACTTTAATTTTAGATCACAGGGCAGCAGATTAGATCTACTATTCTGTTGCCTGTATGAGTAACATATTTAAAAATGGAAACAAAAAATCCAAACTCCTGATACTGAGAAGCTCTAAAGTCATGCTAATGACTGCTAACTTTGGCCTAAAATTAAGGATTTTAAATTTTTCATCCAGTTGGAAGAAACCATCATCAAATGTTTGAATAAGGTCAGAAACTGAAAGGCATTTCTCTTAATATAATTATCAAAAATGAATAAAGCAGACAGTTTTGAATGAATGATATTAATGAGAGAAAAGTTGTTTGAAAGAGTTGGTGCATGTTATGTTTAAAGTTTTTTATTCTTCAAAAATTGTGGCACTTTTGTCTTTCCATAAGCCTACAATTTGCTCTAGACTTTTTATTTCTGCTGAATGAAAACGAGCAGCTTCTCGTGCCTTATATTAAAAGCTGTTATTGCATTGCTGCGGTGTGGAGTGCTTTAAATCGTATGTTTACTGCATCACTTAACAGAAAGACATAAAAATGCATGTGTGGATAGATACTTCTCTGACTGATGGGGATTTTCTTTGAATAAAGTAAACCTCAACTAATTACAGTCCATCGTTAAAACTTAGTTTGTCAACCAACCTTTTAAAAGGACACCAATATGCAGATTTTCTGGAATATCTACTAAATCTAAGTCACTCTATCTGTAAAAAAATGGAGATGCATTACTAGAAAAAGTGTTTTCCTTGTTCTCTGAGTTGTGCAGGATAATAAAAGTTTTATTATCCCTGAAGGAATCAGGCAAAAAGCTGCAGATTGTTTATGACTTATAATCTACTATAAATTGTGGTGCCTGGGTTAAAATGTGAATCCAATCAATTTGTGCTTTTATCTCTTTGTGA
This sequence comes from Poecilia mexicana, assembly GCF_051168715.1. Taxonomy (NCBI): domain Eukaryota; kingdom Metazoa; phylum Chordata; class Actinopteri; order Cyprinodontiformes; family Poeciliidae; genus Poecilia; species Poecilia mexicana. The sequence goes on along the minus strand of NW_028263372.1, from coordinate 34,629,556 downwards.
TGCTTCAGTCAGCTGTGCTGAGAGCCAGATTATCCAACCTGATCCCCACTGGATCCATTCACATCCAACAGAACCAGAACTTTCCGATCACGGTTCCACTGAAGCCCAAGATGTTTGATTTAAATCCCACATAGAAATAATCTCAGCAGATTTACTGTGTTCATGTTGGATTTCCTTGCTCATGTATACGGATGTTGACACTTTTAATCTGTTCTGCACCGAACCCAAACCTCACTTTTCCGAGATAAAATGAAATTGCGACCTTGTTTTATTCATTCATTACCAGTGGTATTGGTATGTTCTAGCTGAATACTGAGATCTTCTGCAATTCTTTCTCCAAGCAACATAAAAATAAACACTTTCATACCGACTGATTTGGCTCATTTCCTCCTGCACCGTTTCAAATGGGAGGGATGTGCCACGATTTGGACATATAAATGGAGCTTTTATAACATTTATTCAAACTCAGATGTATCTGATTTGGATTTTTGGTGATAATCCAAGACAAAACAGTATCGCAGTGAAGTAAATCAGTTTTTTATTTCCTTCAGAATATTTCTAGTTAATAAATACTACTACCTACTTTGTGTAATTTACTCTATCATTAAAAATGCACATCTTGTGTCCATATACATGAAATAAAATCCCATAACCTGCCATACAGGGAGTTTTGCAGTTGTGACGTATCAGAATGTGATTTTTATTTGCTAAAATAATGCATGTCTTTTCCCAACAACCCTAACATTTTGACAGTTCCTGCTCATCCATCCTCCCTCTGCAGCATTACCTCAGCTGCCACTCCTCGTCTGTTTCCTGTGGGGCTTTTCTCATGAGGTTCACATCAAGTCAAACTTTTCAGCAGCTGAATCAAGTTTATCCAGATGTTCTTCCACAATGAAAGCAGTTATTGTCGTTTTTAATTAGTCCCACTGGAGGCTTCTTCGAAAAACAAAGTGTTTTCTTTCATGCTACATAAACTTTTCCACAGATTCATTGTTTTATCCTATCGAATGAAAAAATATAAATTACAAGGATATTATTATGCACGTATCTCATTTTCAGTTTGATGTCTGAGAAGGTAATTTTTTGCTACCTGCTTTAATCACGTGAAGAAGAAGCTTCTTCAAAGCCTTTAGCTTATCTACTGAAAACATTATGGCATAAATGTTTCTACAGTGAATCTGAGTTTTGTAGAAGAAATTTTTAGAGAAATTTTAAAAATGTATTTGCTGAAAAAGGGAGAAAATTATAATGTGAACATGCCATGTTTTGCCAAAAAGCTGCTTTACATCTCAGCAGGTCAGAAACAAACAACGAATCTCAGTGCTGCTACTTTTTAAGACGTTCCTCTGATAATATTTACATCGTATCCCTGGAAAATGTTATTTCACCGTATTATGTTCCCGTTAAGTGTGCTAAATGCTTTGGTTGGAGAACAGCCAGTGAACCTGTTACCTGGCTGTTCTTTAGTCGTCTTCTTCACGGCTAACATCTGAGGAGTTACACCGAGTTCCCTCTCCTGCAGTTTGGCTAGAGAGAGCATCACCTCATCAGGAGTCACAGTGGAAAACAGCTAAAAATTAACAAGCCGTGAAACACAGATACCGACTCAAACCGTTAGCCAACCAGTTAACAGGCCACTGGTGCTCATTATTTCTCTGCTGCATGCCAATGGTCATATCTTCACCCTGAGCTTCTCTCTGTTTGAATTTCATAACTTCTAATGATAAAATACAGCTAACAGATATCTGGCGCCATATTTAGTTATTTAGCCTGCCATAACAGAAAAGCCCACCAGGTTGTTCATTCATTTATAAATGTTGCAGTTTAAGCTAAATTAATTAGCAAGCTAAATATTTAGCTTGAAGATTAATATTTAGTTTGATAACTAAATATTTACTTTCAAGCTAAATGTTTAATGAGCAACCTAAAACTGTCATTTGAGGCAAAATATTTAGCTTCAAATGACTATTTAGTTACTATCTGAATATTAATCTGATTGAGCGTTGGTAATACTGCATGTAAAGGTTGAAAGATTAGGGTTTAATTCAATGTTACTTCGGAACATGAACTCATTTTAGCACAAGAAACTCATTTAAAAGTTAAATTAGCAACTTTACTGTAAATGTATCCTACTCAGTTTGAAAGATTTTGACCTGAAACTTTGAAAGTTTTCATAAAAATAAAACAACACAGAATGCACCATAAAACCGGAGGCATGCTGACGGCGTGTTGTGTCCGTGCTGGCTGCAGGGTGACGGTGCAGCGGAGCCAGGAGGATGCAGAGGAGGTGGAGCGGGAGCGGCGGAGGAGAGCCAGGGAGAAGCAGAAAGAAGAAGGGATCCTGTCCTTCCCAGAGGCCCGGCAGCAGGACGGCACGCACAGCACAGAGTGAGTTCAGCGCAGATCAAGTTCAGCGTAGAGCGAGTTCAGCGCAGAGCGAGTCCAGCGCGCAGAGGATTCAACGGTTCAGTCCTCCAGCTGTGACAGATAAAATCAGCATTTCAGAAACAAGATGAAAAACATATTTTTATTTTACAGAACATATTAAACACTTTGATCCAGAAGCTGAGAGGAGACTTTTTACCAGTGGTTTTCCCAAAATAAAGAGTTAATTTCTTGATGGTTTTCTTGAGATAACAAGTTAATGTCCCGATTTCCACTTGAGTAGATTGGTGTGTGTTCAACCTCTCTCCATCCATAATAACTCGTTATCACGAGAAAAGCACATTATCTCGAGAAAACATGAGCACAAAACGATTAATTTGATTCCGAATTTAATTGTTGGTATTTATTCTACTAGTTGTAACTTCAACCTTTAGACTTATCAATGTTTTAAGTGTTTTCACTTTGTGTTTTGAGAAAACTTTCAGTTTGTTTGCATATGTATCATTTCTTATTTGTTTTCTGTGCTGCTCGTTTCATTCCTCTGCCTTGTTGTTCTTTTGTAGCTTTGCAGGTTTTGAGCCGTCTGCCGCTGGACATTTCGTACCAACCATGCATCAAATCGCTCCGCCTAGAAGATGTTTTGCTCCTACTGTGACTGCTGATCCTGTAAAGTAATTTTCTTTGATCCATTTGTTATAACATATGCTCCAATAAGTACAACCTACCAGCAGGAGGCAGCGTTGAGTAATTTAATCTTATTTGTCAAGAGTCAGAATCAAAGGACTGGGTGGAATCGAACATTTTCTGGAAATAATACACCTAAAATGTTTAAATTTTTCATGACTATTTATCCAGATATTAAAAAAAAATATGTACAAAAAAATCAAAAATGAACTGGTAAACAATGGCTGTAGTTTATGGGTATGAATTGGTTTGTTTACAGGTGCAAATTGTTGCACTTTTTACTTTAAAAAGACATCTGGTCCACTTTCACATGAACAAAACATGCCTCTGTAGATCCCATCTACTTGATTTGAACAAATCACCAAACATATATTACTGTCACTATCTCCAAGGATCCGTCTGATAACGTGAGCAGAGCTGAAACTGGAGACCGTTTTGCCTCTCTGTTTGATATTTCCATGGTTACCGTCTCTGTTGACATGGAGCTTGATGGCACAAGCCCCGTCTACCATCTGCATCTTCTTTGTGTGACATTAGGAAGCCTTGGATGCTTGATTAGGAAACCAAGCAGCAACAGGAGCGAGTAAACACTCACACTGTAAATCACTTTCATTATTTGTCCAGCTTTAACATCCACGTCCCCCTGCTCTCCGGAAAGAGTTTTTCCATCGAAAATCACTAAACAAGACAACCAATCCAGACAGGATCAAAATTCAGTTACTAAAACAAAATGGTGTGTATCCGAGTTTCCTTAATATTTTTTGTGACGAATCGCATTAGAAAAGGTTGAAGGAAATGGAAAAATTAGAAAAAAATAAAGTAAGAATGCTAATGGACCAAAAAAGAAAACTCTGGTCTGTCCACAAACCTCGATCTCAGTTCGGTTGAAGTGAACTCTGGTGCGGTTTCAATTTATACGTGAACACCAAGCGCAGCAGCCACTACTCCAAAAGCAGGAAGTGGACTACAGCGCAGGGCATTCTGGGTAAATAAAACCAAAACAAATGTGCTAGCATAGCACTAGCAGGAGAAATGGCTTTTCACCAAAGACAAAAGAAAAACCCTAAAAACATAAAAATCTGACGATACTCCATTTTGTTTACATTCTGTAAAGTCGGAAGTTGCTTTCAGCGTCTTCCTCAGAGGATTTCATGTCGTTCTGTCCAGTGATTCTTGGTGCAGCGCCCCCACAGGTGAGGAGGGGAACAGATTGCTTAAAGGGTTTGGATCGTTTGACACAGCGCAGTGTGAAAGAGATGTGAGAAAAAAATGCAAAAACAAAACAAAGGAAATCAAAAGCGTATATTATAAAACCGCAGAGGCCTGCAGGTAGTAGTGCATGCAGCTTTCTGTATGGTCTTTCCTGGAGGTGAAACAGAACCTCCATGTCCCAAACATTTCTGGTCTGTTTTCAGGTCCGAAGAGGAGCTGAAACCTTCCCGCTTTGCTCTGGAAGAAGATGAAGGTTTCAGTGACTGGAGTCACCGGTTGGAGAACCGTCATGAGACGGAGGAGCAGGAAAACTGCAGGGCGAAGGAGCACAAACCGTCTGCAGCATCAGAGTCTGGGGGGTACAAGCATGAGGAGGAGGGAAGAGGAGAAGATGGAGGAAGGAGCTCTCAGGAAGATTCAACACGACTTTCAGAGAAGGTTTGTTCTCTGTAGAGTTTGTTTCACGGAGTAATCCACTTATGGAAACAAGTAAAAAGTATTTCTGAGAATAAATGCTGCTGAGCAGAACAGGGGCGTCACTAGGTTTTAAGGACAAAGGGGACTTTGACCCGAGGAGGATGTGAGCAAACACAGCGGGCGAATACAAAAGGAGAAGTTGCTTTTCCACTTTAAAAATAAAGTTCAGGGTAATAAAAATCTCTTCTACTACAAAATATGAATGTGAACTGTTAATCTCTAATTAAACGGTTTTAAACCAAACGTTGCTGAGATAATTAGCGAACTTTCATGCTTTCATCATCTTCAGTCTAATTTTAGCCATATTTTACACCAATCATCTACTATTATACTATGAAGCAAAGGGAATCTGACAGATTTATGATCACATTTGAGTTAAAAATAATAGTTTGTATGATTATTTATTTAAACTCATGTTGGGGAAAAAGTTTTGTACAAAAAAATCATTCAGGCTTCAGTTTCTCTATAATAGGACTACTGACACCACTGATACACAACTAATAAAGTTCCTCTCTGCCAGGCTTTCTGTTTCTGTCAGGTTAAACGTAATGTTTGTTTAGCCGCTAACGACAGAAGAAGATGTTCCTTCGTTTCTCCTGTGGCGTTTTGCAGACATCCAGCTCCCAAACTCCCGTCAGGACGTCGTACAGCTCCTCCGTCTTCCTGTCGCAGGACGCCAGGCAGCATCACGCCGCAGGACATCCTGCAGACCGGACGTCGTACCTGGCAGCAGGGACGATAAGGACCAGGTGAAGCCCACAGCGCCCCCTAGTGCAGGGGTTCCCAAACCGTCACAATGCTACAACATATGTAAACAAACATCAACTGTTAGAATGTTTCTTATTCACTGTTCAATAATTGTTACATTTATTTAGCATAAATGCTGCATCATAGCTTCTGATTTTAGGAAGATGTGATTATTAGATAATATATTCTGACTTTATTACCAGATAAAACAAATTTTCCCACTCCATGTCCAAGAGTCACTTTATGTTTATAAAGCTTCACTTTATTTTCATCATAATCCTTAACAGCAGCTCGTTGACGTAAGCGACTCTCTGATGGACTCTGCTGCTAAAATGAGTTAAAACGATGTAGAAAGATAAAAACACATGTGATGATTTCTAAAATTAACATGAATTAAACTTCTGCTGAAACAATTAATTAGATTAATTGTGATTAATTGATTATTGAAATTATCGTCAACTGATTTAGTAATTGATTAATTGTTAACTGGATAATACAGACTCAAAAAAGGTTGTTTGCATAAAGAACAGAGAGCAGATATTTAGCCAAAACTGGCCAAATATACACATTTACACACATTTTGATTTAAAATAAAAAAAAACCTTCATCTGTAAATCTGCTCCACCCAAAACTCCTGTGAATCCTATGAAGCACCTTTTGATATCCAATTATTACCCAGTTAGTCCAAAGCATACAATCGACAGATCAACCCTTCACTGTACTGTTGAGTTGAGCTTTTCACATGTTGACGTTAAAAATATCCTTTGCTACAAATGATTAAGCGTCCACTAAAGGAATGCTGGGTTGTTGCATTTCAGGCAGTAAAATGTTCCTTTTTTTCATACTTCAAAAAGGAATTGAATTATTTGTTTATTTGCTTATTTTAATGTGATTCTAATACAGAAAAATATGCAGAATATGCCAAATTTTTTTATCTAATTAATCAGGATAATCAATTGCTAAAATAATCGTTAGTTTCAGCCTTAAATTACAGAACAAAGTACCACAACTCCATTAAAGTGAGGTAGAATTGAGAAGCCAACAAATCCTTTCTGAAGCACTTGTGATATTTTATTAAAATATTTTTGCTTCTATCCCAGAAACGTCGACCACAGTGGAGGAGCTCACCGGCTGGAAGTGGATGAGGAGCAGAAGACGCAGGAGGAAGAGGAGGATGATGAACAAGAGGTGAAAACAATCCTGCAGATGCAGCAACAGACTTCAGCTGATGAAGAAGCTCAGGAGGAGGAAGAAGAGCGAAGCTCCACAGGTGAAAACTGGGGAGAAATCCAGATCAGGAAGCAGCAGACGCACAGGCCAGCGGAGGAGGAAGACGAGGAATATCACGAAATGAAAGAAGAGGTTCGCAAAAACTGCTGCTGAATTAATCCTGTTGTTATTTCCTATTTTCTCATGTAACATGTTCCACTGTTAATGTTACCACTGGAACTAGAACTGTTTCATCAATTTTAAGGAATTATTGACTTAAAACAAGCTCCTGTTTCTTACTGAAAAGTTACTTTTAAGTTATTTTTGTATTATTTCAAGATATTTACACAAGAAACTAGACCAAAACTACTTGGATATAGTTTGTCTTTGTGCAGTGCAGATAAGAAATGTGGGTTTGACTGTTAGTTGGGTGAAACATTTCCAGAGTTCCTTCTTCTCTGTCTTTAGTTTCATAAAGGACTCAAACACATGTGGACCTTTCCTAATAAGCTACAGTCTGACTTCAAGGTTGAAAGCAATAAAATCAGAAGAATGTTGCTTTGGCTCGCACAGAGCTGAAATGAAATGTTACCTGACGAAAGCAGCGATGATGTCAGATCCCAGACCAAATTCCAGTTTTTACCAGCAGCTCGTTTCCTGTTAGTCATTAGTCTTCTGCCCAACAACGCAGTAAACAAAAACCATGCAAAACATTCAGATGGTTTAATCTGGTTTCAAATAATCACAGGTGAAATCCTCTCAGCATGAAAAACTCCTCAAGAGCAGCTTTCTGTTTCAGCGATCAGAGGAGAGTGAGAGACGGGACGCGCTGAGCGGCGGCGGGCCGGACGCGCTGAGCGGCGGGCCGGACGCACTGAGCGGCGGGCCGGACGCGCTGAGCGGTGGCGGGCCGGACGCGCTGAGCGGTGGGCCGGACGCGCTGAGCGGTGGCGGGCCGGACGCGCTGAGCGGTGGCGGACCGGACGCGCTGAGCGGTGGCGGGCCGGACGCGCTGAGCGGTGGCGGGCCGGACGCCTCTCACCATACCAACAGCGAAGGCGAGGAGTCGTTAAACTGCTATGGCCCCATGAGTCCAACATTCAAGGTAACCAGTAAAAACTCAGGTATTCTGCTCAACACATCTGTTCTGCTTATTTTTAGCTGCATCTCCTCAACAGAAACGGCTTTGATGAGACAAAGTGATGTTCAAAATGCTTAAACATCTTTTCTTCTTCTGCTTGCAGAAACTCCTCATTCAATTCTACCCAGTAAGTAAAAATAAATTTAAAAAAAACTTTTCAAGCAACCCAATTTTATTTCTCTGACTAAAAGTTAATTTTTTTTATTATTATTTTAAAGTTTTTGGCAATAAGTATGCCTCAGTTTTTTTTTTATTTGCCATAAAGGAAGTGAACAAATGAGAAACAAAATCACATCAGTGTTAGTTTTTCTTTTTGTTAATTTTCTGAATTTGTTTGCAGCCCCACTGTTAGTTAAGGTAATTGTGTTGGTGTAGTGCCTCTTGTGGTGAAGAGCAGTATTACAAAATATCCTAAATTGCGGGGGTTTTTCCACATCTGAAGGAAATTTTTCTCTTTCTTAAAAAAATTTTTTGTTAGGTAGATTAAGTTTCTCATCGAGTTTTTTACTATAATTTTTGTTTATTTATTTATTGTTTAAAATAAAAATTATTAAATTAGAAGATTACATGAGAGTTTATTCCAGAGGGAAAAACAGATACATGGATGCTGATCATTTTTATGAAAAATAAACTTCCAATCAGAGTTTGTAAAACGATGTATCTTCACTGTGTCCTCAATGTTCTGTAAAAATAAACAATCTAAATGAACTGAAAATGGTGTGAATTGAACACAAGTTGGATCCACAGCAGAAGATGAGAATCTGCTCCTGTTTTTAAGAAATAGGGAAAGAAAAAAGGTTACAAACGACCTTTAAACATGAAATGACATTTAAAAGTCTGACTCATTCTGTTGCATCTCAGCTCTTTGTGTCTCTCAACAGGACGAGGTGAACAGTCGAGTCTCACCGGATGGAAAATGTTCGGTGAGTTCATGCCTTTTTCACGTCGATCCGAATGACAGAAGAAATAAATCTTTAGTCTTTGAGCAACTGCTTGAAAAAGACGCTAAATCAAAGAAGCTGTCCAGATATGCATCTTCAGGTTTTTAGAAATTTAGAGTCATAGTTTATATGTACACATAGAAAGATACTTTATGGGTGTCAAAATGTGGTAAAATCAAATTTTTAAGCATTTAAACCAGTGATTGTCATGTCTTCTTTGTTTTTCCTCAGATAACAGAGAGGACTGAGTCTCTCAGAAGAAGGTAAGTCCAACTTAGAAAGTACTATTGATGCTATTATATATTTAAAGTGTTGGCAGAATAACCTGGATTCATAACAGTGAACTGAATCCTTTCGATTCATTTCTTTAAATAACATATGTTTCAAAGCTTTCCACTGTTCATCAATGCTTATTAATCTTTTTTTATTCTTCATTTTGAAGCACCAGCAACATAAAGAAGACATCACCACCTCTTTCTGTTTCTAAGATTGATAAGCGATTGGAGGAATACACACATGCTCTTGAGGTAAAACCATGTCTGCTTTTTTAATTATTTAGAGATATTGTTTAATTTAAACTTCCTGATTTGAAGCAATAAAGAATTCACATGGTCATATATTAACAGATATTTCTAGTTTTCAAATTCTCCTAGTCTCAGTTGAACAAATTTATTCTCAAAAGCAGGATTTGGGTCATTTTCTTTCAAAAAGTTTGCTTTTTTTTTTTTTTTTACATTGATTTAAAATTTAAAAATTAATAAACAATTTTGTATTATTCTTGATCTGCAGCTGGGGCCACAAATGTCCCCAGTGGCACAATTTGGACACCCTGGTCTAAACTGTATGAATATCTCAACTTTTTTAATATTTTTATGGAGCTAAATTGTTGCCATAAAGTTTGTTAAAAAAAAAAAAAAAACATGAAAAATGAAAATGTTTGTAACTGAAAAAAAATTGAAACTGAAAAAATGTTCAAAGCTGCTTTTCAAATTCAAGTTGTTTTTTTTTTTTCAGTTTAATTTTTTTTTTTATCTTTTGAACAAACTTATGGCCATGATTTAGCTCCATAATCTGCTTGCTTTTCTGAAGATTTCCTCAAAGGAAGGAAGGTCGAGCTGCCAGGCGCTGACTGACCTTACGGGCCCCGCTGAACCGGTCGCATCGAAGAAGAATCTGTTCGAAGCCGGAGATGCCTGGAACCAAAACGTCGCCTCAGCCGCTGCATCCAAAGTCAGGACCAAAATTATCCGCCGTTGAACTCTGTGCTTCTCAAATTGTTCAGGGAAACTACTGGGAGGAAAAAGTTTCTGGAGATTTCCGAGGCATCATTTTTAGAAAAGTAGTTTTTCACTTCTGTTCCAGGACGCAGACGGTTTAAAAGTTGGTGTGGCCGATCTGATCACCCAGTGGGTGAAAGGAGGCGAAGACGGAAGCAGGAGCGGCTCACCGTCAAAACCAGCAGTAAGCTAGAGCTTCTTTTTTATTTCAACCATAATACCTCCAACTTTTTTTAGTTTGGGCCTAAATGGTCAACAATTTAGGATTCAAATTTCAGAGAAAAAAAATGCATCAGCTTTCTTGTGTTAGCTCTGAAGGAAATTTGGGACTTAATGAAGAAGTTATACTGCAAAAACAAAAAAACATTGCCAAGTATTTTTAGTTTCTAATGCAAATATCTTTTTTCACTTGAAATAAAACCAAACTGATTTAAAAGTAACTTTTCAAAGAGATATAGGAGTTTGTTTTAAGTCAATAATTCCTTAATATTGAGGTAAAAGTGTTACTTATACTGGCAGATTTGTTTTCACTGATAACATGAAAAAACATTTTGTTAAAAGTGAAATAATCTGCCAGTGGGACTAAAACTTTTTTAAATTATTGACTTAAAACAAGTTCCTAAATCTTGCTTAAAAGCTAAATATAAATTAAGATATTTACAAAATATTTTGTAAGATTTTGTGTTTTTCAGGTTTGGAAGCAATATGAACAAGAGAAATAAAATAAAAAGTTCATCACAGTCTGAACGTCAGAAGAATTAAACGTTTAAATTCCCTGAAAGCGGACAGTTGCTGGTAATCCCTGGATATAAACTGCACCTGTCTGCAGCCTTCTACAAGCTGCTCCTCGGCATATTTATGGGCATTTCTGAGCTGGACCTCCAGTTTTTCCAATGTGTAGTTTCAGGTTGAGGAATTTATTACAACATGCCTTTTGCCAACAGTCAAACAACTGACAACACTCTCCTTCAGATGTTCAACATCTGTATTTACTTCTAAAGGCTTGAGGTATTGTTCATCATGCTCAAAGTAGCTCGACTGGAAGCGTTGAGCTTCTCCTGCCAGGAGCGTTTAAAGATGAAAACAGCTTCATCTTCGAATCCTCTTGTCACGCTGATTTATCTGAAAGCTGCTCTCACTGCTGTCTTATTCACCGCCTCATGTCTCCACATCTGGCGCCAATCAGGCACAGATTGTCAGATGTTTAGGAGTTCATTCAGACAAAGATGGCTAACCTTTGTTTGTGATTCTGCCTGGTTTTAGGAAATAAGACCTGGTGGGGTTTTAAACAAGAAGAATTTATGGGAAAGCCTCGGTGACACATTATCTTCAACAAGAGACGGAAAGGTAGTCAGCAACACCGCTGAATTTCTCTTCATCACATTCATTTACCTGTTCATTGTTAAACCGGCAGCCAGAAACTTTCACCTAGAACAATCTGTCCAATATCTGGAACACATCTGTTACTTTATAATGTCTGGGGCTGGACTGTACATCAATAACAATAGACACGCGATCAATATCAATAGATAATTAAATATTTAATATGTAGAATATTAACTGAACTCTGATCCAGAACCACACAGCATTCTGGGAGATGTAGGCAGAAGAAACGCTTTAGCTTCTCAACCATTAGTCTAGATCTGTGGAATCAGCAAAGGCTGCGTTCACACTGCAGCCTGAAGTGATCCAGTTCCGATTTTTTGTCAAATCGGATGTTTTTTGATGTGGTTGTTCACACTGTATGTGTTCTCCAGTGTGAGCAGGCAAACGACCTCAAAGTGTCTCGCATGCGCAGTAGAGGGCGCAATAACGTCATCATTCTCAGTGTTTTGCCAACCGCCATAAAAAGAAGAAGTGCTCAGTGTTTGCAGAAGTTAGCAGGGATGCTAATGGTGGAACATAGCTTACACATTTGAAGTTGTTGTCAGACCTGAGCAGCATATTAGCAACTTAATCCTCATTATAGTCCGTGATAGTTGTTGTTTTTCTTCCCGCTTTCCAGGACGCAGAATAGTGACATTTATTGAGTATCAGTGATGTTCAGGTCAGTCACATTTGAACCCCACCGGGTATCCAATTGGGTTGCATTCGAGAAGAATCCGACCTGTGCTGTTCAGACTGTCATGAAAAGATCAGATGCAGGTCGCATTACGTCAAAAAAATCGGAATTGGGTCACTTCAGGCTGCAGTGTAAACACAGCCTTACTCAGTCAACTTTTGGTTACCTAGCAACTGCTTCATTCTTTGGTTACCAAGCAACAACCTGTTGAGTAACTTGCGCAGCAGCAGTTTCTGGTTTTGCCTCTTAACTGTTTTAAAAATAAAAAACAACTCCGTGGAGTGAAAACTGGATGAAACAGGAAAAGCCACACCACCAGTTAGGCATTTAAAACAAAAAAACTAATCAATAATTATCAATATCAACTGATACAAAACATTTATATTCCTTTTCAGCCGTATTGTTCAGCTTTGCTAATGGCTAGTGCATTTATAAATAATTTTTTTGCTAATCTTTAACTTTGCTTTCAAAAATATCCCAGCTAAGCCATTTAATTTGGCTTTAATTTAATTGTTTTTCCCTTAGTAAAGTTTAGCACACATAATATGTCTATAAAGTAGTAGTGCTATAAGAAAAGTTTTAGATAAATCTCTGAACAGTGCAGGCGTCTATGAAATGCACCTTATTAATTCTGTTTTCTCATTAATTTCAGGAAAACTCTACCAAGAGGTATAAATATGTGGTGACGGGTCACGGCAAGTATGCTAAGGTTTCTGGTAATGACTGCAGTGAAGATGTCAGCTGCCAGGCAGGTGAGAAGTTTCCTTAAATAGTTAATACAAATTTATAAATTGATTTAATCTAATTTAATGTTCACGATTTCATCTGTTTTTATCCTTTTGTGTTGCTTCTTGTTTTGTTTTTGTATTCAAGTAGCTTTCTATATTTTCCACATTGAAAAAGATATGTGTCAAAAAAGAACAAAAATCTGTCATTATTTTGGCATTTAGCAAGCAGAAATCCGTTTATATTAATATGTATATGTATAAATAAATGAAACAGCTAAATATGTTCAAATAAAGGATCATATAACTTTTATTATAGGCAATATAATAAAAGAAGACAAACAGATTTGCTCTTTATATATTCTAAAAAACATCAGACAGTTTACAAGTTTACAAACACTGGTGTAATAAACAGGGCTTTGCTCATTTTATGTTTTCTTTACCAGCACCAAGAAAACTACTTTATGATCATCTTTTCTATACAGTTTTTTTCTATACAGAAAGTTTAGAAACAAAATGGGGTTTGTATGGTTAAATAAAATAAAACTGTGCTCCCAAACATACTTCTTCTTAAACCTCTTTTTCCATCTTCTTGAGCTTTCTTACAGTCAAACTCTTCACTACCATCTTCTTCATCCTAACTCGTCTTTTTTAACTTTACGTCCTGGTTACTATCTCAGCTGTAACCAGAATCCCAGTATTACCCATTCTTAGCTCCCTTACTTAGCTAGCTTAAACCACAATATTGATCAATTCTGTTTATATGGGGATAAAATATAAAGTTACAATAAAAAAGGTGAAAAATTATTTTTTTTTTTTTTACATATGAACATGTTTCTAAACTAAATTTCTGCACCAAAAATACACCTCATACAACTTGTATGAGGCTAATGGTTAAACTGCTAATAGGCTAATGCTACACATTAGCCTGTTAGCAGAAATAGCTTCATTATAATCCATCTGAAGCTCCTTTCAGCTCTACAGTTGTTGCTGTGCTAGCTCCAACAGCTTTTTAAAAATCTATTTTCAATTTCTAGTTTTATTTTTAATGCCAGTCTGTTAAAGTTCAGAACATCTACAACAGCTAGCAAGGCTAATACGAGCCAAGCACCTGTTCTGGCCCATTTCATTCCCTTTTCCTTTCTGAAGCCTACAGTTTTTATGACCAGTCATTTCAACTTCATTCATCTTAGTTTCCTTCTTTCACAATTCTGTCCTGTTAATCCAGGAATGTAAAAGCCCTTTTTATCACAGCAAATAAAATCTCTCTCTCTACAACACACTGAAAACTTATTTACTTTAGAAAAATAGAAAAATGGAGCATGACAATTTGTCACAATTCATGCATTCTAAATAATATCTACGGCACCATTAACAGAAACCAGAATCTACCTATAAAAACTACAGAATAAAAGTTTTTCTTGTTTTACTCTCACCCAAATTTCATCCTTATTGAATTTGTACTAAAAGCGTAAAAATGTTGTGTAAATAATCTAGCCTTTTGCAGTAAAGGCAACAAAATTTACTTTTTTTTTTTTACTTGTCGGCGTTCTTCAGAATAAATTTAAAATATCACCAGAGTTGAAACAAGTATTTGAAAAGTGATGATTCAGTTTTTAAAGTATTATTATTTTCCCCTCGGTAAAGATGCACTTACTACATACAACAGTTTTGATTTAGTAAAATCAGATATTCAACTATTTTAGCTCACATTTCAGAAATATTGTTTCCTCTGTAAGCCCTTCAGAATTTTTATTTTGTGGTAAATCACCCACTGGATAAATCACATCATCCGTTAGCCTCATCAGTTACATCAGTGTTTTTAGTCGGACCGAATCCTTTCGCCGTTCTGTTGAAATCCTTACGTTCTTCTTCCTGAGATTTACGTTTTATCAGCCCTATTTCAAAAGCTGCTGCTATTTTATTCAGCGGCTTTTCAGCTGCTTCCTTCAGCTTCCTGGCATTAAACCGAGGGCTGTACAGTAAAACTGGCAGCCGGTTGACAAACGATGGCAGCGCTGCCTGGTCGTCTTTGGACGCCTTTTTCGTGTCTGAATCTTTCTTGTTGGAATTGATTTGGTGCATAATTTTTTCTTTGGTAGAGAACATTTGGAAGAGGAGTGCATCCCACATCTTTAGTGCCTTGGGTCCTTCTTTGTTCTGCATAACTTCCTGGTTCATATCCTGGTCGGCAGGCGGCATGTCCATCATGTTATCGGTTATTCCGTCACTGCCAATAGGAGGGACCAAAGGATTGTCCATGGGATCAGGAAATTTGGGTTCCTCTGGCTCGACAACCATGTGCTTTTTGAGCCTTGTCCACCCACTGAGCTTCCCCTTAAGGCCCTTTAGCTTCTGGGTTGGTTTTTGCTCAGTGGATGAACTTGATGTTCCCTCTACTTCTGACTTTTTCTCAGTAGCTGAAGATGCAGTTGATGTCGTTGACTTCGTGAAGGATTCGACTGCTGGCGTTTCCTTGGGTGTACTTATGGCCTTCAGAATGTCCTTGCCTTTGAGTCCAGTTTTTAGCTGAGATGACGGTGATGTTCCTCTGTTTGGAGATGGAGCTTTTACTGAGACTGAGGCCTGAGGCAGAGAGGCAGGAGTGGCAGAATCAATCACAGCATCTTTTACTATGGACGGTTTCATGACAGTGTCTGCTGCTGGCTGTTCAAGGGAAGCATTCTCTACTGGTTTCTCATTATTCAAGTGCGAACTAGCCTGGATTGAATTGGCGAGAGGCTTTGAAGGCGCTGGCTTTACTAGTGAGGGTTTAGATTCTGCCACGGCAGAGGAAGGTCTTGATTCTACTAGCTGAATTGACGGTTTTGCTTTTAAAATAGGTGCACTGTTCAAAACTGAGTCACTGGCCATGTTAGTTTTGGAAATAAGCGAGGAGAGAGTTTCTACTCTGTTTGAAAATTGGTTTGTTTTTGTGTTTTCTGCTGGGGAAATTAGTTTAATCTCATTGACCGAAGAGTCATTTGGTGGAGACATTTTAGTTTCTGGTTTTAAGATACTTTCTTTGACTGACTTCTCATGCTGCTGAAGCACACTGTTTGGTGTAATATTTTGAAAAGGCGTATTGGGTGAGTGTTTTGGTTGGTTTGTAGTGGTTGGGGAAGGGTTTGTTGAACTGTCCAAAGTAACAGGACTTTGATAGGACTGGGGTAAAGTAGGAGTGTATGTTTGTATTGGCGTGTAACTCACCCTTGGCTCAAGCAATGGAGAAGCTCTCATTGCTGCCCATGGTTTATGTGTAATTGGAGGACTATATGGGACTTTGAAATCTTTGTTAGCTTCTTTGAGAGGCTGGATGATTTTAGTAGAGTGTTCATTTATAACAGCATATGGAAAGGATTGAGGATTCTCATTTGGGGCATTGGTTTGGGATATTGTTGGGAGTTGATTAGTTTTACTAAACTGTTGAAATGTATTTACAGGCAAAGACATTTGATTGGGCTTTACAAGTTGAGTGTTTTCACTTAAATCAAATATGTTAGTCTCAATTTGACCTGATGCAATGGACATCTGCGCTTTCATTGCAGGTGTTGGAGAATTTTTGTTTTTTGACGATGGACTTGCTAAGCATTTAGGATCCATAACTGGCTCAATAACAGCATAATTTTCTTTTACTGTAGTTTTAATAATTTGGTGCATAGGTACTTCTACTGATCTGTTCACAAACTGAAGGTTTGGAGTCACTTTACCCTCAAGAGGCCCAATAACTGATTTCTCATTCATTGAAGACTTTGACGAAAAATGATTATTTGATCTATCCGATGTCATCTGTGGACTTTTTGGTGGGATTTGCCTCATTGTGGGGCTGGAGGGAACCACAATTTTACTAGGTTGCTGAGCATTAAGCACTGGTTTAACAATCACTGCTGACTCTGCTAATGTTAAAGATGCTTCCATGTGAAGTTTGTTTGGAATTGTGTTTTCAATTGTGAGAATATTGTCAACATTGCTGCAGAAACCAACATTTGATTGGGCTGCCAAGTGCTGAGTAGCTCCATTTTGTGCAGATAAACTTGTATTTGCAGGTAGTTTATTGGATAACTTACATTCACTTATTGGCATGCTCATGTGTCCTGTCTCCTTTGGTGCAAAGTTTTCTGCTGTGGTGTTTGCTAAAGAAAAATGTGGATTCACTTGAGTGCTTAGACTATTCTTTGTAGTTTCTGTATATATTTCTGTAGATGTATATGAAGTTGCACGGAGAGTTTCTGCTTGCATGGCTTGACTTGGGAAATGCCACCCCATGTTATTTTGTGTTTTTACAAGCACATTTGCAGGTATCATTGTTAGCTTTTCTAGCTCTTTTGTTGGCACATGTGGATGGTTTGAGTTGGTTGTAGCTCCAAGTGTGGCGTGGTTTTTGATTTCTGTGGTAGGTTTACTTGGTAAAATATTTGCATTCAAAAAATTTGATGGGAGCGAATTGAAGTTGTTTTTTAGAGCTTGGTGATTTGTACAAACTGGAGTTTCTGTACTGTGTGGATGCATAATTCTTGTGCTTGTTTTTGGTGAGGAAACTATGCAGATATCGTACTGCCCAGGGCAAACAGATGCTGTCACAGGCTCATGAGGAAGCATCAGTCCTCTGGTAGGGATAAGAGGCTCTTTGGGCATTTTTTCATGAGTGTGCTCTGTATTTGCAGGTGTAGATGACAAGGTGTTCCCCATATTTGTTTTATTTGGTAGAGTAATGCTTTTGCTCGCCTTAATTTGGCATTTGATCTCAGCATCGTTTCTGTCTTGAATACCTTCATTTGTTTTACTAGACAGCTGGATTTCTGAAACCAGTTCAGTAGACTCTTTACCTGAAATAGCTCTGCTCTTTATAACTTGACTTTCTGGGAATTTACTCTGTACTTGGGCTTTAGGGTTTGGGAAAGCTTTTGTTTCACAGTCTGCTGGATTTGGTATAAATGTGGCACCTGGTTGAACATTTATATTATTGAGTAACGATGGATTGACTTTAGTAGGATTTATTTCCATTTTTCCTAATTGTTCATTTATATTTGTAACATTGGACACTGCAATGCAGGTTTTATCAGGCAAAAAATGAGTCTGATCAAGATTTGATGGTTTGAGGAGAACATCTACTCCTTTTGGTTTAGGTTGTGGTTCTGCATTTAAATCTTTGACCAAAGGTGAGGAGTAAATATTTGGGCCAATACTTGTTTTTTGCCCTGCCTCTACTGAAAACTGCACCAGACCTTTTGTGTGTACCTCACCTGCTTTAGGTATTGGTATTGAAGCCTCTGAGTATGAGGCTTTAGTTGTGGATGCATCACTTGTGGATTGCAGTATTGTTTTCTGTGCCAATCCAAAGGGAAAGTTGGGTTCTACTGTTTCCACTGCAGATGTTTTTACTGACTCTATCCCAACATCCTGAGTTCCAGTCCAACTTTCCTCTGTGATATCATTGCGGTGTGTGAAAATCCCTTCCTCTGGAACTTCTGAGTGGGATGACTGTTCTTTGTGACCCACAGAAGTTAGATCCTCAAGTCCATCGAAATGTTTTTCTTGCTTTGAGACACCTGAGTCCTCTAGAGTTTTGTCTGTATGGGTGATGTCAGAGTTTTCATCAACGTCGGGATGCGCAGCACTGCCATGCGAAAGACCTGTCCTTATTCCACCATAGGCAGCATACTCAACTGGAGTTAGTCCGTAATATGTAGAACGGGATTTGGGCTTTGAGCTTGCTAATGACATTTGTGTCTCCAAAAGAGAGGTCAAAGACTTGCGTGCCTCCACTACAGGAGGACGATAGGTGGAGAACCCTGGGCTTGGACTTTGTGACCCTTGCACTGAAATCAAAGGTGTAGGGCTGAGATTGTTTGGTACAGAAAGAAATGATGGCACCTTTGGCAGAGATGAAGCTTTGCTTTCTGCAACCTGGTCTGTGTTGGGGTTGATGAACTGTGTTACTGTAGGTCTAACCACAGGAAATTCATGCATATTCATTTTCTCTCTGTGGTGTGACTCACAAGTGACCAAACTTAGATTCATTGTACTCTTCCGTGTATTGGGAATTTCTACCTCCCTATACATGTTTTGTTGTTTGATGAAAGTTTGGTTAGTGTCATCAGTTTGCTTTTGTTCTTCAGTCGCAGCTGAAGGTTTACCCAAAGACCAACCTGGAATTGCTGAATTGTCTCCAAGTGCCTCTTTTTTAATAACTAGTGCCTGTAAATCCTGGAAGGAGTTGAAAGTAGGGTTCACAGTGGATGTAAGTGGGTTGGGTTTTGATGTTTCAAAAATAGGAGTTGATATTTGAGCTGGTGTGTAAGCCAATGGCGAAGGTCTTGCACTCTGGATCCAAGGTGAAGACAGTTCCTGATCAGCGTTTACTGACGGCACAGAGGCTTTCTGACTAAATCCTTCAGATAAAGAGGCTCCTTGAGGGGCTAGGTTCATCACTGTGAGGTCCTGGACAGAGTGAGGTTTGGATATCTCATAAAATGTGGCCTTAGATGTATAGATTTTAGCTGGCATGGCTTCAATCTTTGGCTCCTTCACTGCATCGACAAGAGATATTTTAGAGGCAGTTATCTCAGAAGACATCTGCCGAAGAGCACTATTGCCAATGCTGGCTATGTTAGCTCTAGTTAATGTCTGTCTCTGAAAGTCATCCTTTATATTAGTGTTTGTCTCCCTCTGGCTGGGAATGAATGGCTGTGTATGAGTGTTTGAAACTGATAGGGGCAGTGGAGCAGGAGAAAGACCTGCAACGTGAGAAGGCGTTGGGTCAATGCCGGAGTTGGCGGCACCAGTGGACAGGGTCAGGCTGTGGGTTGATATTTTTGGGCTGCACTGTGAGATGGCAACTGGAGAGACTGTTGTGACTGACCCATGGGAGTTTGATGTCATGTTGAAAGCTGGGGGAAGACGTGGTGCAGAAACCTGCTGCCATGCTGCTGAATATGTCAAAGGTGGAAGTATGAAGGGAGAACCATCATCAAATAGGAAAGAGGAGCACTCGTACAGCGGAGCCACTTGCGGTTGAGAGGTCCTGAACCCAGCTGGGTGGGATGCAGGGTGAAAGCTGTTGGTTTGTCCATTGAGACTGCTCTGAGGATGAGGGAATGCAGGTACAGAGTGATCGTAGAAAGAGCCAAAGGGATAACCGGAGACAGAGGAGTCAGCAACGTAGAGTGACTCTGGCGTCCTTGGTGGGCTGCACTGATCACTGTGCTCTAGGTCTGTGCTGGCTTCATTGACGGGCGATAAACAGGAGCGGAAGGGGATGGGCGTTTGAGAGAGGCTGCCTTTTTTCTTGGCTCTCTTCTTCTTAAGTTTCTGAAGCCTTGCATTGTCTTTGCCTGGTTTTGGCAGTAGAGGGGGAGGATACTGCTGCGAAAGGTCTGTCTCCAGTCCATTAGTGTAACACACTTCCATCAGCATTGCACGTTCCTACCAGAGAATGGAACATAACAACAGAGATACTGTCAAATGAAATGATGATGAAATAATTAAAAAGACACAGCAAGCACTTTAATAGTTTCACGTTCACTCACTGAGTGACTAGAAATAGTTATACCACTGAATAATCCTCTTCCATACTTATTTGTATGGAAAAGGATTAGGGCCACAAGGGGAAACAGAATTTTGACTTTTTTTCTCAGAATCCTGACTTTTTTTCTGACAATTTGGACTTTAATCTCCTTTGCTTTTCTGAAAGTCGGAATTTTGAAAAAAAAAGTCAGAATTCTCATTTTGATCTCAGAATTCTGACTATTTTCTCAGAATTTGGAGTTTAATTTTCTGAGATCAAAACTCAAGGTCAGAATTTGGAGAAAAAAAGTCAAAATCCTAACATAAATCTCAGAATTCCAACTTTTTCCTCAGAATTTTGACTTTTTTTTCTTGGAATTCTGGCTTCTGAGATCAGAAGTCAGAATTCTGACATCACAGTCAGAATTATAACTTTTTTTCTGAGAATTCAAACTATAATATTCAATTTCTGACTTTTTTCTCTGAATTTTGACTTTTGATATCAGAAAATTAAAGTCAGAATTATTTTTTTTTCCAGTGGCCGTAATCCTCTTCCGTATATCCGTTTGTTTGATGTAAACTAAAATTGTTTAGTAGATTAGTGTAAATGGCATTAAAGTCTTTTTTCCTTCTTTCATAGCTGAACATCTCTTTGAAGATTTGTGAAACGCCTCTTTGGAATATTGGACGACAAGCCACTATCTCTTCACCATTCTCTTTTTGTTGGGCTATAACCTGGAAAAATACCAAAATCCTTCTTTTGCTTTGGGACTGATATCTTTCTGTACTTATTGTATCTTTGAATACAATCAAATAAATCTGAATAAAGTACTTTTTAGTGTTCATTAGTTTCTTTATCCTCTGTCAAACATTTGTTTATTATTTATCACGAGGTATAATCGTTCTCTTTTACAGTGCTCCCAGTATAGTATTCAGCTGCTTACTGGTTTTAGTCGTCTAACCCCTGCCATGGCTTGGAGACAATTTGGCCACTGAGAACTGAGATCTTATAACACCAGATTCATTTCCAAGCTCAAAAGATCTTAATTGGGTCCTGAAAATGATGCACAGTTAAAAGATGCATGTGAATTAGAAATAGAATGACATTTAAAGATGTTTCTTAAAGTAGGTCAGCTTTGAAATGATGACAGGCTATTTACTCCGATAGTCTTCTTATGAAGATGGTCATGGTTTAAAAATTACCTCTGCAATAAATAGAAGTAAACCTCAAGTAAGATGGTTGAAAACTACCGGAGGGTGACTGAGTTTATTCAGCAAGGATGGTGTATCCAAGTAACGGAGGCTTTAAATTAATTCACTGGTCAGTTTGATGACATAAACAAAGAAGTCTGACCAATGAACAAACTGAATATTCTCACATGGTTTGTAGCAACAGGTTTTGGATCTCTTGGAGTTCCTGTAAAAAGAAACCAAGCTACCTTCAGCAATTATAAGTTAACAAACTCAACTTTGGACCAAAGTAAAACTATAGGTGCAAAAGAATTTCTTAAGTTCCGTAAAAATCTGAAAGATTTATGAAAGTAGGAAGTGTAAGTTTTAGAAAGTTGCATATTTTATTGGTAAGTACCGGAAAGTAAACACTAATGTGTGTTACTATTAGGGGTTTAAACCTAATAGTAACATAGGTTTAAACCCTCTATGTAATAACATTACTCACGTTTTTTTACTGTCACCAACATTACCAGCAGTCAATTTGCTGGCAAATTATGGAAATTAATCTCAAAGTTCCAGAGTATAAACTCCAACATTTCCTGGAAAGTATGTGCTTTCCTGGTACGTATAAGTCGCACCAATATAATTTATAAATTCCACATTAAGTCTTCAAATAACCTGAAATAGCCAAAAAGTTAAATAACCTGTGCTTTGTGCTCAAATATTTGACAAGTGAGTATTATGGCCATATTTGTAGGCATAGTAGGTGATTAGTGTGTGTCTAATGAGTGAGGTCGTGGCCTAAGTGCATAATTATTAGGTAGTTTATCTTATTTTGGCAAAATGGGACAACAAAAGATTTAATTGACCAAAAGTTTATTACAGGGCTGCATCATTCTTGAAATTGGGGCATGATCACAGAATTATCAAATGTTTTGTTGCAAACCGACAAGAAACATGCTGAGAAAAATAAAGACCCAAATTAACTGCCAAGGATTTGAGAAGAATCAAGCGCTAAGGTACCATGAACTCATTATCTTCAAGCTCTTTCATATTCCACAACTACAAGATGTAGTGTCTAGAAGAACAAGATGTTCATGATCAGAGACATTGCCAAGGTAAGGGAGGCTGAAACCTGACACATAAATTGAAGCATCTCACTGGGCCAGGAAATATGTGAACACAGATTTTTCAAAGGTTTCATAGACTGATGAAATGAGAGTGCCTCTTAATGCAGCAGATGGATGGTCCCATGGGTGGATCAGTATCTGGCACAGAGCTCGACCCTGAGCCGGACGCCAGCAAGGTGGAAGTGGGCTACTAGTATCTTACAAAATACATTAAAGATCTGTTGTATCAACCTTCCAGACCTCTCAGGTCTGCATCCCCAGAACCAGAACCAAGCATGGAGAAGCAACTTTCAGCTTCATGCACCACAAATCTGGAACAAATTTCTGGAAAACTGGAAACAGCTGAAACACAGAGTCCCTTTAAATCAAGACTAAAAATCCACCTGTTTTAGAGTTGCTTTTGAACCTTAATAAGTGGAACATTGACCAACATATTTGATGTATATTGATGATTTTAATGATATTGCTTTTTCACAATTGTTGACTATATGATGTTTATGGGGTTTTGTTATGTTTTCATGATGTAAAGCGCTTTGACTGCCTTGTTTCTGAAATATGTTATAGAAATAAACTTGGTATGGACTTGTGATTTGGATAATAGCCGCTTTTAGTGGCAGCTGTTGTAGCAAATCAGAAGCAAGTGTCGCTAAGTTTGGTTGAGAGCGCATCGTTTTGCTAAACTTCATAGCGTTAGAGGTTCGATTCGGTTCTGTCTTCGTCAATGTGCCTCATAAAAAGCGTGAGTATTGTAAACGGTGACGAAAAAGTGAGAAATTTATGTAAAAGTCTTTCTGGTTCAATTAGCTTCGTAATTATATAGATTGATTATCGTATGCTAATTGCTAATATGTTGAGCTAATTTGTATTAGCTCAACATATTAGCAATTAGCTACTACAAGCTATATTCGTTTGTGCCGTTATTGCTTTAGTTAGTACTGATTCACAGTAGAATGAAATATTTTATTTCTTATTTTCTATACAAGTTATTCTCTAAAGAGCCACTAACCAATTAATTTTTAATAAATAGGACTGAATTATCTGCTGTGCTTTCATATTCAAGTAACATAATTGGCTCTCAAAACAGGGCTGGTGCTATTAAATATGAGCTGGTTGGACTTTTCGGTTGAAAAAAATCCCAAAATCAACTCCCAGACCTACTACAAGATTTTAGAAAACACTTTTTTCAAGTAGTGGGACAGAAAGAAGTCTGCATCTTCCAAAAATATGATAATTTTCATGCAGGGCAATGCCCAACAACAATAGTTGCCCAATAATTGTGCACAATGCACATTCAGATATTCTTCTAAGAGAAATATCTGAAAGCCTTTTACTTAAGTATTTACGTTTGAGGTTTGTTGACATTTTGGATTAATCAACACAAACTAGGTTGTGATTAAGAAAAATGGTCTTTCACTATAAGCGTTCCCTAATACACTGAAAAAAACACACAAAATCTTACCAACTATTTTTGTGTAGTTTCTAGTGAAAATATCTTGGTACACTTGAAATAAAACTAACTTGCAAATACTTTTTCATCAAGATATTTGAGCTTATTTAAATAATTCTTGAATATTGATTGAAAAAAAAAAAAATTTGTGGTTCCACTGGCATATTACTTCACTTATAACATGAGAAAACTGTATTGCTGTAAGTGAAGTAATCTGCCAGTGGAACTGGAACTTTTGCATCAATATTAAGGAATTATTTTCTTTAACCAAGCTCCTATATCTTGATGAAAAGCTACTTGTTAATTTTGTCTTATTTCAAATGCACTAAGATGTTTGTAATGGAAACTAGACAAAAATAATTGGTAAGATTTTTGGGTGTTTGCAGCGATTGTGCACACTGTGTATACATTCTGGGTGAGCTGCAGAAATATTCTTACTAAATTAAAAAAACAGCCTCTAATTTCTAGAGTGATCACAGTTTAATCAGTGGTACAAGCTTTTGTTTGATTCATCATCACTAATTAGAGAACTAACAGTTTTTCCAAATTCTGATATTTTCAAACAAAAAGGGGGAAAATCTGTTGAATAAGTTGTGTGGTGAAGGTGTTGGAGAGTGTGTGAGTGGCTCTAGGAGAGATCCAGGTTCTAATTTTAGTGTGATGGAAATAAGAGCAGCACCTGCTGCCTGCTGTCCTGTACTTAGTGGAACCGCTTCAGTTCTCCTGTAATCAATCTCAGGCTCAAATCCTCTCAGAGAGGCTCTGACTGCACGCTGAGCCCCGTGTAGCCGTGTGAGAATGTCTGTTAAATTTCTACTTAAACCATAATCTCTCTGCTTTCTCTTAAGAAACAATCAAGTTTTCTCCTAACAGAATATTTTTTTACAAGCTGAGGCTTGGTAACTCTTGAAAACTCTGTTTAACTTAAAATCTGAAATGCTTTTTGAGTAAATATTTATCGCAAATCCCTGCTGTCAAAGTGACTCCTGTCATCGCAGAGACAAAAAGCGCAGCTGCAACATGAGACGCCCCCTATTTAAGGCTCTGGGTCGGGACATCAGGGACGTTTTCACTCCGGCAGCAAAAGAGGAAAGTGTAAGATTAGCTTTGTGTTAAAAGTGGGCCGTGACCTCAATCCATCTACTTTAAAAGCAGTTAGTTAGATAAAATTAATGGTTTTATATTCGCATTATTAATCTAAAGCCTTACCTGACTTGGATGCTTGTGCTTCTTGTGTTTTTTGTTGCTTTTATTGGCTGTGAGGGAAACAACAGTGTGATGTTAGAGCTCATTTCTCACTAAAATGACAAGAAAAGTTTTAAAATTGCAGCTGTTTCAGCTAATATGTGATTCATGCTCATATTCATCCGTCTTAGCACAAGTGTATGCAAGGCATGCAGCATGTTAGGCGCTTGTTTGCAAGCCCATCCTCCTGAGGACACATCTTAATGTCTGATATGCATCAAGCATTTGAAATTACGAATCGTGCACAAGCTGTTCTCAAGCTCAATACGCCTGGTTTGCAGGCCATCGCCTGGTCGGTATGTCAGGACCTTTCACCAGAACCAGCAGCAGACTCTTATTTTGAGTGGATTACCTTCAGCTGACGGGGGGAAAAAAACTGTTCTCTGCTTGTTAATCCGGGCTCAGAGAGCAGCAGGGCCGCCTCATCCTGAAGTCAACTGGAGCCTCGGGGAGCGAGCAGCGGTGCCTGCAGACGCTCCAAAAATAAAGCTGTTGCCTTCAGTGTGTGTTGCAGGGGCAGACGGGGGTTTCCGGGACACCTGAGACGGCGCAGGTGCAGCCCCTACAGGCGGGCCACGGCCACCTCCACCTGGAGGAAGGTGGCAGAGGAGAGGAAGCTCCTATCAACAAACTGTCTCTGTTGCTACAACCAAAACTTAAATTAGGAAACTTATAGAGGATCTTACAAACAGATTTTACCTGATTTACTACTAAAATATTCAGCTTATAGATCTGAAGCTGTTAAAGATAAGAACTTTAATGTTTGATATTCCCCCCCCCTGATTTTTGCTCACAGTTCTTCACTTGAAAAGGATTTACACTGCAAAAACTCAAAACCGTACCAAGTATTTTTGGACTAGTTTTTTGTGCAATTATCTTAGTATACTTGAAATTAGACTAAACTAATTTAGAAGTGAATTTTCATCAAGAAAAGTGAAAAAATATGAAACAAATTCTACTTTCAGTGGCAGATTATTTGATTTATAACAACACTTTTGTTTCATGTTATAAGTGAAATAATTTCCCGGTGGAACCAGAACATTTTCATCAATATTAACAAGTTATTAAAACAAGCTCCTATATGTTGATAAAAATTACTTGTAAGTTAGTTTTGTCTTATTTCTAGTGTACTAAGATATTTGCACTAGAAACTAGACCAAAAGTATTTGGTAAGATTTTGTGGTTTTTTGCAGTTTCCCTGTGAAATTATTTGTTGATGGGCAGGACAAAACCAGAGCCCTTTTTCATTAAATTTATGAATCTGATTATATTAAAAATAATAACTTTAATATTTGATTTTTGTGTCCTGAGTACTGCTGATTATTTTTAATTTTAAAAGTATTTACCTGTAAAATTATTTTGTTGATTAGTAAGATAAAACCAAAACACTATTTATGAGGTTTGTTTATTTTTTATAATCAAGTGATCATCTAAATTACAAGCTTTTATTGGAGAAAAAAATGATTAAATTATTCTCCACTGCTTTCAGGAGCCAAAATATTACTTATTGATCACAAGACAAATATAAATATTTGTTTTTTGCTTCTTTTCCTTCCAACCTGTTGATAAATCCAAATTGTAATGATGCATACGGCCACCAGGGGGCTCTGTGCTTTCATCCGTCCATCCAAGCCCTGAACCTTCTTCCTGAAAGACATCAGTAGACATCTTAGCTGTGTAATCATCACCATCAAAGCTTTAATAACCACCACTTATTATAAAAAGATCCAGGAATTTTAAAAAAGGAACAATATATTTGATAAAAACATTTTTCTAACATCTATGTGCTATCATCAGCTTTACTTGTTTTACATTTAAAGGGCGTTCAGGTTCACACATTACTAAAGTAACATTTATTTCTATGGCAGAAGTTGAAATCTTTATGAAAAATAATTAAATTAATGAAAAAACTGTCTAAAATTGCTGACAGAGATGAAGGTGTAACAATATATCCAGTTTAAATGAGAGATCTTACCATGAAGTAGATTTTAGTACCGCATTTGTTTCCTTTAAATCTCCCCAAACACCTGAAAATGTCAAATTACGTAACTATGAGGTCAATGGAAACACAGCTATAGATTAAAGGATTCCCCAATCTAAGGATGCACCGATTGCAGTTTTCTGTTCAATCGCCGATTATTGATCTTTAAAAAGCCTGACTTGCCGATTCCAGCCAATATCAATTTTTTGTCTGAAATGTTGCTCAATATAGCAAGAAAGTTGCTGAGTTGGCAACATTGGGGTAACTATTGTTAACCGTAAACGTGCAGAATGACCTGGTGGGCCGTCTGTCAGTCAGACCTCTGCCTGCAGATCAGAGGACAGTGGCTGATTTTAGACCTGAGGTGGAAAAGATCAGGGAATTAGATCGGCTTCACATGGAAGTATCGTCCAATCACTGAGCTCCCAAAATTAAGGAAATCGGCACTGATAAATCAGCTAGTCAATAAATCAGTGCACCGTTACCTCGAACATGCGGGAAAGAATTAAGGTATGTTTTTGATGAAGGAATAACGTTATAACATGATGTAAAGTTTAAAAAATTTTATTTAACACAATGCTGCCCCTTTAAAAAACAGCAGCTTAGCCCACTTATCCTCATCTCCTCTGACAGGCAGAGGCGTTTGCTTCAGCGGTCACCGTCAAAGCCACTGCAAGGCGTTTGAAGCATCAACTATCCACCTGATGACACACACAGCAGGGAGCGGTGTGTGGACCCACGGATTCCCCTCACCTCTCTTATAACCAATCTTAATTCTGTTTCTCATTATTCGTTGCTTAAAACAGGAAGCAGTGAATGTCTGTCACTCTTTCTTTGGGACTTTGCTTTAGTACGAGCAGCGATTTGAACAGAGAGAGAATCAACAACCAAGCAACAATCTGTTCTCACATAAACAGTTTCAGCTCAACACGGTCAGGGCATGATGTTTATTAACTATTAACTCTAATTAAGCTCCTAAATCTTCCTAAAAAGTTACTTATAAGTTAGTTTTGTCTAATTTCAAGATATATGCATGAGAAACTATGATAAAAAATAATTTAGATTTTGTGTTTTTGCAGTGTTACACGTTGAAGTGGCTTTTTAAAGCCTTTCATCCATGATTTCTGATGTGACGAAAAA
The DNA here is from genome assembly GCF_051168715.1 of Poecilia mexicana. Lineage (NCBI taxonomy): Eukaryota > Metazoa > Chordata > Actinopteri > Cyprinodontiformes > Poeciliidae > Poecilia > Poecilia mexicana. The sequence goes on along the minus strand of NW_028263372.1, from coordinate 34,601,071 downwards.
CTGATTTTCCAACTGAAAATCGTTGGTGAACCTTTTCTTTGGAGGAAATGATCCAATCAAATCCTGTTCTGTGCATTCATGTAAATTAATTTAATCCTTTTTCACTATTTGTACTAATATTAACATATTTGCACTAGAAACTCGCCCAAAACATCTCAGTAAGATGTTGTGTTTTTTCTGGTAATGATGAGGCCTGGATCTGAAATTATTGTGTTCACTCAGGTTTTCTTTTGTTTGCTATTAAAACTTTTCTGATGATCTGAGACATTTAACTGTGACAAAAAGCAGAATAAATAGAGTTTGTGGTTAGTTTTGTTTGTTCCTTTGTTCTATTCTTACTCCAGCGCTGTGCGTCTCTTCCCGGCCTGACGGATGGAGCTCCTCGTTGATGAACCGGTCAGCAGCCACACAGACTTTCCTTCCATTGTCTGCATGCCAAGCCGATGTGTAAGCCCCGCTCTCGGCCTTCTGTCACTGTAAATTTAGCAACAGAAGCTTCTCAGCTGCTCCTTTCCAAAACCTGAGCCCTCCTCTTCCATCCATAGTATTCTACCCATCTCCTTCTCCAGGGTCATGGATGCACTTCCCCCAGCCTCTCCACCTTCATCCACACACACACACACACACACACACTCCGCTCTCATCCCGCAGCCAATAAGGGCCTGATGATCTCAAGTATCACTATAGCAGCAGGACTTATTCTCTGAGCGGAGCCTGCGGATACTTACAGACCTTCATCTTCATTGCTGAGGGAGCTGATCTTCCTCTTTTGGGTAAGAATTCGCTTCTCATACACCTGAAAACAGTTTTCCTATTATTTGTTTCTCATTTTATGTGGAAAAAAAACTGTCTTTTTCCACAAAAAGTAATGAAGATATTAAAAGATGTTAGAGATTGTTCACTAAATGCAGACAAAAATCAGTTTTTAAGGGAAAGTAGATCCATTGGTCAGTAAATTGATTGGTATTTTTATGCCGACATTGAAAATCTTTTGAAGTGGAGCGCCGGATTGCTGGTGGATGTATATTAAGACTTGTGAATTGTCCGCTATGACAATGCTGCTCACAATGTTCTGGTCAAGCAGTTGACATGAGCGCTTTATTTGACTGAGCTCTTTTTCTCCTTGATACTAAAGCTCTAAAATATATCCCATTAAAAAACAACACATCATCTGAAATGAAATCCTCCAAACCAATAAACTATCTTACATGGTGAAATTATATAATAAATACTCTATTGTGTCACAATTTACATTTAAAATAAACTCTCTTCAAAATGCACAAAAAATTTTGAAAAATGTCATGTGATGTCTGCACTGAAAACAAGACAGCAATACTTGGTAATATTTAGCATTTTTACAGTGTTTTCACGAAAGTGACTATTTTAAAGATTCTCATCCTCAATTTCTGATGTGAAACTTGGCTATTGGCTCTTTCACACTAAAAAAAACACAAAATCTTAAGTATTTTTCTCTATTTCAAGTGTAAATATCTTAAAAAACCTGAAATAAAACAAAACTAATTTACAAGTAATTTTTCAACAAGATGTAGAAGCTTGTTTTTATTCAGAAGTGCTCGTTTCACTGCTACAAAATGTCTTGTTCTCAGTGAAATAATCTGCCAGTGCAACTAGTAGTTTTTTTAATCAATATTAAGAATTTTTTTACTTAAAATAAACTCCTATATCTTGCTAAAAAAGTCTCTTTTAAGTTAGTTTTGTCTTATTTCAAGTGTAGTAAGATATTTGCACTAGGAACTAAAGTAAAAATACTTGGTACTATTTTGCGTTTTTGCACTTCTTGGCCCGTGTTTCAGAGTTTGAACTGATTCCCACCTGGTTGTTTAGCTGAAAACACGGTTCGCACCTTGAAGACATGAGGTTTTGAGATGTGCAAGAGGCTCTCCGTCTCCATCAGCTACTTCTCTCTTTGACACAGCACCTAAGAAGCTCAGTCAGTTTCAACACCAAGTTTCAGTTTCAGAAAGTCTTAAGTTTTCAGAAGAAAAAAAAAAACGGAGCGCTCACTAAATATACAGCATGCTGAAATGTCGGTATGCGCAGCGCGACCGCTGTGCACACAGAGGCGAGAACGCTGTCAGCTGCATGTGGATCAAAGCGCTGGTTGGTTGGAGGTGGGCTCTGATTGGCTGGGTGGGAGCAGAAGATCCTCCCGCTGGACCAAGCAGAGGGATTAAACTGCTATTTGAACACTGTTCCTCAGCTGATGGGCAGAAATGTGATCCAGAACTAATCCACAGAGTCCTCTGCAGCTGTGCCCACCGCTGAGTGCGAAGAGTCATCCAAAGGCAATTTATATATAACAGATATGATATAGAATATACAGAGAGGTGATTTCACCAAAGAGAGACGATTACTGATCCGCAGAGAGAAAATGAATGGGTTTTACTTCATTCTGAAGCCTTACATTGCAAAATCACGAAGTCTTACCAAACAGTTTTATCATAGTTTCTATTGCAAACATCTTAGTACATTTGACATAAGACAGAATTAACTTACCAGTAACTTTTCAGTAAGACACTGGACCTCATTTCTGTGTATTTTTGGTGAAAATGTACGAGATCCACTGGCAGATTATTTCACTTGTAACTCTGGGAAAATGTCTTGTAAGTGAAATAATCCTCCAGTGGAACCAGAACTTTTTCATCAATATTAAGGAATTATTGAGTTTAAAAAACTCCTACATCTTGCTGAAAAGTTACTTGTTCTGTCTTATTGCAAGTGCATGTGATGTCTGCACTGAAAACAAGACAGAAATATTTGGTAAGATTTAGTATTTTTACAGTGTTTTCACTAAAGTGACTATTTTAAAGATTCTGATGTGAGGAAAAACAGATTTTCCAACTGAAAATCAAAATATTACCTTTTTTTGGAGAAATTTGAGAAAATGATCCAATCAAAGCCTGTTTTGTTCATGCACAGATTTTCTTTGTGCACTTAGCACAGAAACAATCTGCTCATTTTTAATTTTTTCTTTATGTTTATCTGGCTTTACTGTGACCCATCCATCTATTTTCTGTGCCCCCTTGTCCCTTCGTGGGGTCGGGAGGCGCTGGTGCCTCTCCAGCTATCGTTCCGGGCGAGAGGCGGGTCACCCTGGACAGGTCGCCAGTCTGTCGCAGTACTGTGACCCAATGGCATGTAAATAGAAAAACGTAGCGTCTGCAGCCAGAGGCGTCTTCATTCTAATTAACCTTCATGTTGTAGGTCAACAAGACAATCCTAAATGCTTAAGTATAAGAAAACTTGTGTCAAGAAACAGGAAAAGAAGTCTGGCTGCCCTCTGGTAAATAACCGCTCTGGATTGTCCTTTAAATGAGAATCTAAACCGGTTCATTTACCGTTGTCCCCATCCTGGAAGGTTCTGTAGGAGTTCTACAGGGAAGCTAATAAGCTTATATATGCTGCTGACATTTACATCAGAGTTAGTTTTGTCTTATTGCAAGTGTTCTAGGATATTTGCACGAGAAACTAGATCAAAATTATTTGGTAAAATTTTTTGTTTTTGCAGTGTTGAGGGATAATGAGCCAAAACACATTTCCAAATCAAACGCATCAATAGTTCATAACACATTATTCTTCCTTGGCAAACTCAATCTTCACCTAAATCTTTTAGAAAACCTGTTTGGCAAGCTGGAAAAAACATTTTTCAAATGGTTTGAGATTGTTCCACTGCAGTAATATGTACAATTTCAGAAACGAGGCTGCAGTACAGCACATGGAAAACTTTCAGTTTCTCACACAACAATAGTGCAGATGATCCGCGAGGCGGTTTGACTCAGAACCAGAATTAAACATGTGAATACAAACTTGCAAAGGCGGTGATAATACTCGGTGAGCAGCTGAGTAAACAATCCTGAACAAGCCGTGAAAATATTTCAGGACACGGCCTGCTGCTGCAGCTTTCTGCTCTTATCACACAGGCCACAAGCATTTGTCCTGTGATGGTCGTAATGCAGGATATTCTTTTCCATGAGAGCAAAGAGTTACTGACAGGAAACAGACTGACCTCAGCTCACACAAACGTTTGTGTCATATTTAAAAGTCTTCTTTGATAGCAAAGTGGAACCGAAATGAAATCCCTTAAATAATAATAATCCATAAGAAGGTTTTCATTGCCAAAACTGCAATGTCGTATTATAGAGGAATACTTTTCCGCCAAAAGACTCCAAAATTTTGAGATTAATTTCAGAAATTTTCTTTAAAAAAAAAAAGAACTTCTGAATTTCAAAAGTCGAAAATTTGCTGGAAAAAAGCTGTAATTTTGAGATCAATCTCAGATTTTTTTTCTCAAATTTTTGAAAAAAAAAAAAAAACTTGAAAAGTTGAATATGTTCAATTTTTCAAACTCAGAACTTTCTGAATATTTTCTAGATTATTTCTGAAATTTCAGTGGACATTTACTCCTGCTGTTTTTCTGTCTACAATGACTAATACGCCGTACAAAACAGAAGACATAACAAAAAATAGCTTTTCTTTTTAATGAAACCTTATTATTAAAATTGAAGAGTTACTGGATGTTCTCTATGCTTTGTATGAACCCAAAGCAAAAAGACTTTAGAACTTTCGAGATATTTGTGAATTAAGTTGGACTCTTACTCTGTTATATTATCTGATATCACATGTTTACCGTAAAGCCCTCATCAGAAGTATAAGTAATTATATTTATTCTGGTTGAGATGTGTGAACTTTTTTTGTTTTGTATTTTTCTTCAGGTTTGAAGTTTGTTTTCACCATGTCTGACACTGAAGAAGCGTAAGTGAATTTCATCACGTTCATATGTTATTCAGCTTTAATAGAAAATATAGAAAATTAAGTTGAAATTTGCTGGAACTAATTTATTTTTTTTCTTTCTGTCTTTTCTTCCTTCTTGTTACAGGTATGAGGGTAAGTGAGATATCCACTTAGCTAGTTTTACTTTTTATTTTTCCAAAAACACACTGTAGATAATTTATGACCGTTTTTGATAGCCAAGGATGTTTCAACTAATTTTTGCTTCCTTTAATTCTTTACACAGTTTCTGTTCTCAAAGGCCTGACAGTTTTTCCTCTTATTTTCTCATAATGTGACATAAAATGTCAGCATCAGTAACTGAGAGCTAGAATAAACTTGAATGTCATGGTTTGTTCACTTATGTTTGTTTTTCTATCCCCACATTTTTTTATTTTCATCTTAATTTTTGCAAAACTGAAGAGGAGGAAGGTAAAGATGACCGAACCAACTTCACATTTATTACTTTTTTTTTACATTCACACTAATAAGTAAATTGCCTTTCACCCTTAACTTGAAGTCTTTGACACTGACACCTGTTAGCCTTTACCTGCATCTGTCATCTTCTAATTTCAAGATATTTCAGTTAAATTTACAGCATCTTTAGCGCTTTTGCTTTACAGTTCATTAAATTTTCTGGCTGTCATCAAAAACTTCCAAGTTAAAGGTGAATTTTGTCTGCTGAGTGACATTTTGACACATGGTTAAGAAAAAAATTAGACCTATTATTTTCTTAACATGTGAATCTTCACAATGCCGTCTCTTATTGTCAGTACTGCTGTCATTGACCTGATTCACTCAACGGTCATATTTTAACCAGTCAATGTGGAAAACTACTTGGGAGGAATTTAGAAATTAAAAACAACTGAGAGGTTATGTTGAGAATAATAATAACAGAAGGTGTCCTTAAAATACTTTACAGGAAGTTTGAATGTTTCCCCTATTTAGTGTCCAGAAAAGTATGTATTAATTATCAGAGGTGGGCAGAGTTCCCAAACACTGTATTCAAATAAAAGTAGCACTGCAACATCTTTTTACTCAAGTAAAAGTAAAAAGCATCCATCCAAGAAATTAAAAAAGTATTTGGTAAAAAGTCGACTCAAGTACTGAGTAACTGATCAAATTATATTTTAATATTTAAAAATTACATCATCAGATGGACCAAAATATCAGCTAAGTGGAAATTTTGGTATTTAAAGGACCAAAAGTACAATACTTCATGTAAGTAACAAAAAATAACAATCAGGCAAAAATTATTTCTTCCAATAAAATCCTTCTGAAGCTTTAACAGAAACTGCAGGTTTGTCTGTCTGGTGAATTTTTGGTTAAAACATGTTTGTTTTTAATTCAGATGGTAGAGAATCGATGCATTTTACTCAATAACAAAAGTAGTAAAAATAATCTTAAGAGTGCAATTTTCAAAAAAGCTACTCGCGCAAATGTAATGGGCTCTTTGCACCTCAGCTTCCGCGTTCGGGGTAAAGCGGCTCGATTGTTTCCGATCCAATACAAATATCATTTACATTAGGTGCTGCAGGGCTTGGCCAAGGTCTGTACATCGATCCGAAGCCCCAACAAGTCAGCTGGAGAAAGGTTTTAGATGTTCGCCTCGTTATACATTCACTGACACGAAGGTGAGTTTTACTTAAACTTTGGGCTAACATTAACCTTAGCTTATGCTAGTAGGCAATATTCTCGGACATTGTTCTTGTAAAATGTGCTATTTAAGTATCTAAACATTCTAACGGACAATGTATTTATCTTATTTTCAAGTATATTATGTGTGTTTATTGTCGTTAGTGTCACAGACTAACGGGGTTCGGTTCCGGTTCGGGCTTTTAGCTTCCGAAGCCTGACGAGGCACAACAAGCCTCATAGCTTGACAGTAGCGCAGCTCTGGTGTCAGAGATCTGGTTCAGCTGTTCAGGTTCAAGTTGCTGCTTTTAGAAAAATATGACCGTGTTGCTTCATGTCTCCGTGTTATTTCGTTTTATTACCTTTGCATGTTTCTTGTGAAGAGCTCAGATAGGACGGTGTTTACAGCAGGATGTACAGGCGGATCAGCCGCTCGGCTGTCTGGCTCTGGTCTGCTCTCTCGTTCCCATAAACTCTTTCAGGCTGAATACAGAAGTGATTCCATGGAAATAACTCAGGGAGGCTCCTTTATTTACCATCCGTATCCCCGGTAGTTTTAGGCTGATCCGGAGTGAAGTGAAGGCTGCAAACTTTGCTGTGCGGCGTTAGCTGGTAGCGACAGATATTTACAAGCCATCTTCTTAATTCAGGATCGCTTGGAAATTAACGAAAACTTAAAAGCCCATTATATTAGGAAGACGACAATGTTAATAGTATTGCTGAAATACGACTTAGTCTTTTCTACCAGTCATGGTAACTGAAAGCGGAAAAAAGTGAGCCGCATTAGCTCCTGGAGATGTGACGTCAACGCCTTAGGTGCAAAGAGCCCATTGAGTTATCACCCAACTCTGATTATATGACACAGATTGCTTTTTTTAAAAATCAGTTATATTGTTAATTTGAGCTTGGGAAATACTTCTTCACATTTATGTGAATGTTTAGACTTTTTTTGGTTAATAGCCACTTTACAACTAATTTTCTTGAAATTTTAATAACTCAGACTGAAAATGTAATCTAACTTAAAGGATGAATCTGTTCTCTGTTAACACTAGAGATATATTTATTCCCTGCTATTTTAAAAGTAAATGTTACCAGCCAACTCTGTTACTGAGTAAAGAGTAATTTTGGACCCGACTCCCTGTTCCTCCAGTAGTCGTACGCATCAACAGTTCAATATGGCTTCTGGGTGAAAGGTCACTGGAGTTTCTGCCTCCATCCATCATCTGTTTTTCTCTCCATTCTCCAGCAGCGTCCGCCGCTCACCCATCCATCCATCGTTTCTGTAAATCTCGGTTTCACATTTGGTTTCTAATGGCTCTGTCATGTCTGTGGTCTTCTATTAACGGCCTTCTCCGGCACGCCAACTCTGCGGTTTGGTGCATGCTGCGTAGCCCAGGAGGAGGTAGTAGAAGTAGAAGTAGCCCCTGAGGCGGAGGCCCAGGTAGAGGCAGAGCCAGAAGTAGAGCCTGAACCAGAACCAGAACCAGAACCAGAGCCTCAGGAGGTGGTGCAGCAAGTGGCTCGGGAGGAGGAAGGTACGTTTATAAACCTGCTGCAGGCCAGACGGCACTCTGCCTAACAGGGTAGACCTGAGGGTGCAACAGTTAGTCAAACCTAATGGCAGAAAGCTTAAAAATTATCTATATTTTAAAGTTAATTTGCAAAAACAGTAGGAACTGTGTCCATGCTTTTATTAGTTACTTTAATGTTTTATGTGGGATTGATTTTCAACAGAAGCCAAGAGCATCCATACCCTTTATAATGTAATATTTTTCAGTTGTTTTATGATAGCAGGACTATTATCTCAGGATAATGAACGTTATTATTTTGTGGTAAATGGATTATTGCCTGGAGAACAAAAAGGCTTATTTAATAAAATGTATTTAGGTCTGTGGGTGATACAAAACATCTTCATTACATTTTTAGCACAAAATCGTTCATAGATAATTAGATTTTAATCTTTCAGGATGAGCTGCTTTGGAGCCTCCTGTCACTTTAAATCCAAATAAGCTGCTGATGGCCACGCCCAGCTGGCCAATTCTGCTTGGTTGCTAGGTAACGGGCTGGGTTTCCCTGCGGTTGCTAGGTAACGGGCAGTGCCTACTGCCACAGCTTTTTAAAATGGGTAATTTTTCAGACACTGAACTTATTGTCAAAAATAGCCAAGTGGTTGTTTTTTTTAAACAGTTTTAGAAGCAGTTGGGACACAAATGGAAGTACGAAACAAAATGCTTTAAAAGCTCACAAAGGAGTTTTTTTTTTTTTACTATTTTAATTACAATTCAATAATTGTCCAGATTTGACATTTTCACTGATGCTTGGCTGTTCTAAACAGATAAAATTAAAATCTTAAAATGAAAAATGTAATATGTGTATTCATCCACGTTTTGTTTCTTTTATTTTATTTTTTTTAAAATAAGGACTAAAAATATTAAGTTTTTCATTTTTACTAAAATGCAGACTTGGGCACATGCATTTAAAAATACTAGGAAAATACTAAAAGGTGACTTTAATGTTATCACGAAAAGTTTTTGTTATCCTGAAATATGATTATTTCCTGTTATTTCTAGAAAATGGCTGCTCTTGGCTATTATTATTTTCAACTATTTAAAGAGATCATTTTAAGAGAAGGATGCACTGTATTAATGAGGCCTGCAAAACTGCTTTTTTTAACTTAACTGGCTTTTTTAATGATAATCTAAATATTTTAATAGTTTTGCAGTTCATTAATCGGTTCCTTTTTAATGTGTGTTTAGCTTCCTCTTTATGACTGCTTTCTTTGAACACGAGTTGGCAGAAAATGTGAAGTAAACAATCAAATGCTAAAATTTCATATTCTGGTACATTTTGGGTAAAACTGAAAATCCAGAATATATTCAGAAAATGTAATCTTTGGCTTAAAGTCACACGTTATTTCACATTATTAGGTCTATTACTTCACTATATTATAAACACCCACAGCTGTCACATCGTCTCCATCCACAAACAGTTAAAAACCGTTTTGTCCTGTTTCCAGCGTTATTGTTCTGTCATTTGTGTCTTAAATATGAGCTGTGCATACATGTCAGAAAGGGAGGCGTAATCAGGCGGTTGCCTTTACATGAGTCAGTCGCCCCATATCATCCTTGGCCTTCTGTCCATTTGAATGAATCGTTTTGTTGTTATTGACCATCATCATTAGTTGCATTTTGAAAAACTCACATGTCGTTTTTTCAAGGCCAAACCAGAAGGGATGATGGGTATTTTTGTGGTCATGTAAAGCCAATTCTTCACCTCCCTTTAGTCCATGTTTAGCTTTTATTTTTGTTGTTTTTCTGTCTGCAACTGAAGAATGAAATTTGCCATTTGCGACAAAGCATTTACATTGGGGTGTTGGGATGTTCGGCTGATTTCAGCTGATCAAATTCAAGCTAATTTTTTATTCAGATGTGTTTCGAGTTCTGTGTATCTCATGGAGTCACGGCAGAAGTCCCAGGCTTCGCCTGTTCAACTAACGCTTCATTGTCTTAGCAGCTACAATCTCAAACTAATAAAATTGGAATTCTTTAAAAAAAGTCTAAATTCTGAGAAAAAGTCATAATTCTTAGTCTAAAGTCAGAATTCTAAAGAATTCTGACTTTTTCTAACTCAAATTTTTGAGGAAAAAAAGTTGTAATTTAAAAAAAGAAGATAGAATTCTTGAAAGAAGTCAAAACTCTGAGCAGTCAGAATTCTTTAAAAAAAAGTCAAAATTCTGAGAAAAAAATTATAGTTAAAAAAAATTAGAATTCTGAGAAAAAGTATGATTCTGAGGTGGAATTTAAAAAAAGGTCATAATTCTGAGATTAAAATCAGAATGCTGAGAAAAAAATTTGAATTCCAAAAAAAAAGTTAGAATATAAAGATGGTCAAAATTCTGAGAAAAAGTCAGAATTCTCAATGAAATTCAGAATTTTGAGATTAAAATCAGAATTCTTTTTTTTCAGTGCCCCTAATCCTTTTCCATAGTCAAGCTGCTTTTTGGCATTGTAATTATTTTAATGAGTCACTTATGTATTTCTGCAGTTATTCTTAATTATGACAGGTTTGGTCCTCCATAGAACATCAACCCATCGTTGTATAAAGTCTTAATTAACAGAAAGTGTTTATTATTGTGCCGACAAATAAAACCCTGGTTATCGTTAGGTATGGAGCTGCCTGCAGTGTCACAGCAGAATTAATGCTTGAGCCGTTATGGGACTTCTGCAGCGTCTCCATAGCAACGCCCCAATCCAGTAAATGTGCTTTTTGAGCTCCAGGCTTTGTGAACATGTACCGGCTGCTCAGTCGGATCACTAATGGTCTCTGTTCTGCTCTTGCTTTGGACGCTTGCTGCATGCAGAGGCCTATGAAGAGGAAGGTATGTGGACCTGCATTCTTCTCTGTTCTTCTGATTCGACCTTTTATGTCTCCCTGTTGAACAAGGGACTCTTCTAAGCCTTAATTATAAATAATGAATCGGTCCTGGGTTCAGGAGGTAGAGGAACAGGCCGGAGGATTCATAAACGGCGAGTCGGCTCATCTCTGCTTCTTCTCTTTTTTGCATGAATGCGTCCTGCCAGGGGAAGATGGAGATCAAGATGGTAGTTTGTATTTCATGCTGAGTCATCGTTGCTTGGCTTGCGATTTCCTCCCCTCTGTTGTCCGTTTCTCTAAATGTTGTCGTAGTCTGAGGGTCACTTAAAACGAAACAAAGTCTAATCACACGCCTCCCGATCCTGAAAACCATTAACAGTAGCTACAAAATCCAGTCCCTCCTGTTGTGTGACTTGATGTCCTGTATGCTTGAAAACTTTAACTATTAAATAGATAAATGTGATGATTTATATGACAGCGTACTGATCCTGATTAGCATCTTAGCAATAAAATGGGTTTGATTTACATACTAATTCACAGTAAATTAACACAGATAAATAGAGAAGTTGGGTATAACTTTACTGTGACTATACGTTGGCATACAGTGCTGTGAAAAAGTTTCTGCCTTCTTACATATTTCTGCTATTTTTTTTATCGCTGTTACCTTTCAGATTAGTTAACAAATTTTGACACATAGCCAAAACAAATGCAGCTTTTAAAATAAATGATGATTTAATTTATTAAAGGGGGAAAACTTTGTAAACCATTTCATCCACAACAGAGATTTGTTTATATCAAGGAATAATTTGCTGCTTTTTTAAAAACATTTGGTTTATTTTGTGTTGTTTAATGATAAATTAATGAGATTTATTTCAATATTTGTATACAATTTTCAAAATATAAGATTAAAAGCATCTATTAAAGTGAGCTGCATTGAATAAATAATAAAATAAATGAACATGTTATTTGACTTTTTTATTTTATTTCCTTCTATATTTCTGTTAGTTCTCTTACTACAAAGTAACTCAATTTATAGGTGATTTATTTATTGTACATTTCCAACGCTATCCTGGTCTAGTTTGCTGCTGAAGGTTTTCTTAACTTTTTAAAATAAATCCTGTTAATCATGGTTGTTGTATGATTTAATTAATCAATCAAGTTGATGAGTTTAGCACATTTCAGCAGCAAGGCGGATCAAGGCGCTTTTAAAAACGGGGATGATTGTTTTTTCTGGGTAAGTTTGGATAGGATTAGAAATCTGCAAGAAGGCAAATATTCTTCCTCAGCACAGTTTGGTTATTGTAAAAATGCACAGTAATACTGCTTCAGTTATATAAATATACGTTTATAAGATTACAGTTGATTAGCTTCGTGTCGCTTTAGCTAATCAGCTGTAGCATTAGCATAGCTGTGATATGTTTAGCTTAGCAACTGTAAACGTTTGGTTGGTTAAAAATAAAACGTGAAAATTCTAAGATATAAAAACAAACTCATACAAAAGCAGCCAGTTGTGTGCAGTATATATATTCATGTTTATGTAGAGGTTTGAAGGGAAACTTGTTGGTTTTGTTATCTTGTAGACTTGGCAGCTAAAAGGTCGTATAAACTGTTGTTTTCTCCTTGACCTCAGCCAGTATTGCTGTGTGTTTATGTAACTTAAAACAGAAGCTTAACGAGCATTAATTAGGTCTCTGTTGTTGGAAAGGATTGCTACAATTAAAACTCACTCTCACATTTCAACGGAGGTGAAGCTTCCCTGAATCCAATGCATTCTTGTTCCTAACTTATCAATATTTTCTCTTTTTCATTCCTGGTTTTATTCCAATCAGAGGAAAAGCCAAAGTTCAAGTGAGTATACATACATACATACACATACATACATACATACATACATACATATATATATATATATATATATATATATATATATATATATATATATATATATATATATATATATATATATCAGTGCTTTTTAAATGTATTTTATTTTTATTTCCTTGAACAGACCCAGTGCTCCAAAGATCCCTGATGGAGAGAAAGTGGACTTTGATGTAAGTCATCGCATTTTAGTAGATAAATGAATCATGATTTATTAATTATATATTTATATAACTAAATATATAGTTATAAATAAATATTTCATTTAATATTCATAGGATTTTTAAAATGAAAGACTAAAAATGTCTATTCAAGTGAAGCTGAATTGAATAAATAATAAAATAAATGGTTGTTTTATTTTTTTTATTTACCTGTATATTTCTGTTTGTTGGGCCTGTTTTGATATTTCCTCATTCTTTGTTTTTAAGAAATTTGGTCTTCATCAGGTGTTGTCTGTTATCAAACTGATCACTAATAACACAAATATAAGCAATTAACTCTGAGACAAAACCTCGTTGCAGGCCTGTTGGGATAAAGAAGGGGAAAAAGAGGAGTAAATTTCTACCAGAAAAACACAGAAACTTTGATATTATTCTCAGAAATTTTGTAGGAAGAAAAACTAGGAAATTACGGCATTTAAAAAGATGAAAATTTGCTAGAGATAAATTTGAAATTTTTGGGTTAATCTCAGAAATTAAAAAAAAAAAAAAACTAGCAAATTTCTTAGTTTCAAAAGTTGAGTATTTTTTACTTTTGAAAGTTTTTTTTTTTTTTTTTTGAACAATTTGCTAGAAAAAAAAATGAAATTTAGGAAATGTTATGAGTTCCAAAAGTTGACAAGTTTGGACTTTTCAAATTCAGAAATTTTCTGGTTTTTGTCTTGAACATTTTTGAGTTTTTTCTTACAAATTTTTGACTTTTTAAATTCAGAAACTTTCTTGTTTTCTCTAGAAAAGTTCTGAGATTTCGGGCAGAAATTTACTCCTCCTTTTTTTCTATCTACAGTGGCCATCATACCGTGTTGCACAGGAATCAGTTTCTCTAAAATCTTCATGTAACTCAGTTATACAAAGATCACTTTCAGGTACACTTCACTGCTAGGTGACTTTTTTGGTTTTTGTTGACTTTTTTCAGTCTGTTTTTTGGAAAACCACACCCAGCCACTCGTTGTTCAGCAGCAGGTTCTTAAAGTCGATCTGTTGTGTTTTTATCACAGGACATTCAGAAGAAACGTCAGAACAAAGATCTGGTTGAGCTTCAGTCTCTGATCGACGCTCACTTTGAGTGCAGGAAGAAGGAGGAGGAGGAACTGATCGCGCTCAAAGAAAGAATCGTGAGTTTCCCACGACGTGCAGACGTGCACATCGCATTCAGCTCCAGGAAGTGAGTCTGCTGCGCTTGTTGCAGGAAAAGCGCCGTGCGGAGCGAGCCGAGCAGCAGAGGATTCGCGCTGAGAAAGATAAAGAGCGACAGGCGCGGCGTGAGGTAAAGCAAGCCTGAAATATTTCATGTCTTCAAAGGAAACAGGTGAAGATGAGCAGGAACTGGTTACATTTACTTCAGTAACTTTTAGAAAAAAAAGTATTTAGCAGCATTTTTACTATGCTGTACTTTGAGTAATTTTATTATGAAGTATTTCTACTCTTACTTGAATAAATTTCTTGGATTTTCTACTAACTGAATTAAAAACAAACCAAAAATTCACCAGACTCAGACCTGCAGTTTCTGTTAGTTTCTTAAGACTTTTATTGAAAGAAACTGATTTGGAGAATTGCATTCTGCCTGATTTCGTTATTTTTGTTACTTAAAATAAAATACCAAAATTTCCATTGAACTTTAAATTTTTGTCTGTCTGATGATGTAAGTTTTAAATATTAAATAACTGATCATTTAATCAGTTACTCGTACTTGAGTAAACTTTTTACCAAATACTTTTGTACTCTTGAGTAATTTCTTGTACAGATACTTTTTACTTTTACTTGATAAATATATGTTGAAGTAGTTTCATTGCATACTCTGCCCGGCTCTGGAAAGAGGAAGTATGAAGCATCAGTGTTTCACTGACCTCTGCTGGCCTGGAGGTGTTTTTGCATGTTGCTTAATTTTTTTCTGGTTTTAATGTTTCCACAGGCGGAGAGGATGAGGAAGGAGGAGGCAGATGCACAGAGGAAGGCTGACGATGATGCCAAGAAAAAGATAGCTCTCACCAACATGGGGTCAGGCTTCAGCAGCCACCTGCAGAGGGTATTTAACCTGCTTCGTTTTTCCTTTCATGGAACATTTTATATTCAATCTCAGAAAAAGCAGCCGTGAAATTTAACTTTAAATGTTTTTATTTCTTACCAGATTGATGCAAAGAGAGGCAAGAAGCAGACCGAAAGAGAAAAGAAGAAGAAGGTTTTGGCAGAGAGGATTAAACCGCTGAGCATCGACAGCCTCACAGACGACCAGCTGAGGTAAAAACATTTGATTCTCTGGGTTTTACTGCAAAGCACCAGATCTTACCAAGTAATTTTACTCTAGTTTCTAGTACAAATATCTTAGTACACTTGAAATAATACAAAACTAACTTACAAGTAACTTTTCAGAACAAAATATGGGCTTGTTTTAAGGCAGTAATTCCTTAATATTGATGAAAAAGTTCTGGTTCCACTGGCAGATTATTTTACTTCGACAGTAGGAATAATATCTTGTTATAAGTGAAAGGTTTTATTTCTATTTTGATTTTCAAGCTCAGTGAAACTTCACAGGCAAACTGTTAAGCATTTACAAAATAAAAAAATCAAATAAAATGGATAAAATATAAAGAAATATGCTATGTATGTATGATAAACATTAATAAAACAGTACAACCAGATTAAAATCAAATATGCCAGCATGCTGGCAATGGTGGATTATAAATCAGAGTAAAATTGGTTGTTTCAGAAGAACTTTGATTAAAAACTTGACTGCATTAAGAGAATGACGCTCTGTAAGTAAAGTAATAAAACTGTGATAATAAAGTCCTAATATAACCAGAATAAAGTCATTATTCTCATAATATCCTGACTGTATTCTCATATTACTACAAATTTATTCTTGTATTATTTCAGCTTTATTCTCGTCATATTATGACTTTATCTTTTAAATATTACACCTTTTTCTCAGATCATTACTACTTTATTCTCATATGTTTTAATTTTCCTCAGTATAGCCCCTATAGCCTGTTATATGCAAATGTAAAGAGTTGCAGAATTTGACTCAACCCAAATTTAAGATCAACCCAAATTCTTGCAAATAGATCAAAAACTAAAATGACTGAAGCTGATCAGGAAAGGTCAACACTTTAAACTGCTTTGTTGCTGAAAATGTGCTTTATAAATAAAATTACCTCACTGAAAAATACCACACATTACTTTTGCCAAGAGGTCACAATTTACCAAAAAGAAACATTTAAAGTGATGAGCTGAATGACTCCCAGACAGTGAAAATGGTTCCTGCTGTGTTTGTCAGGGAAAAGGCCAAAGAGCTTTGGGACTGGCTGACCAACCTGGAGGCGATAAAATACGACCACTGTGAGATGCTCAAGAGGCAAAGATATGAGGTGAAAAATGTACAAACCAGAGTTAAACTTAAAAATAAAAATGTTTTCTGTTATATAGCAATGCAGGTTGAAATACTAAAACATATACAGTATTTATCTTTAGATTTATTCTATAAACGCCAATAAATTAGTGAGTTATGGAAAAAATTAAGTTTGTTTATTTCCTCCTCATGTGATCATGTGAATTTAATCGAAGCAAAATGAGAAGTTTCTTTTTTTAACTCAGAGTTGTTGTTTTTAGGTCATCTCTCTCAGAAACCGCATTGACGAGCTGCAGAAACAGTAAGTGAACAAAGACCAACTATGCAAACACAAAGCAGCTTAAAAATGGCACACACTGGATTCCTGCAGTCTGGAAAACTCTGGAATGACATTTAAATAATTTTCCTTATTTGAATAAGGATGCAAAATAACTAAAATATAAAAACATCATCCATCCATCCACATTTAGTTTTTAAGTCATTTTATTTAAAACCCTGGAACTGACAGATGTCCTGACCTCGCTGGATCTCTGATGACATCATTTCTGTTGAATTATCAGAAACAAACCTGGAAACTAATATTATAATTTTGTTTTGTGTAGTTTTAGCCATAATAAGATGAAACAAAACTGTTTATGTGGTTGTACACTGCAAAAGCACAAAATCTTACCAAGCATTTTTGTCTAGTTTTTAGTTCAAATATCTAAGAACAATTGAAATAAGACAAAATTAACTTCATAGTAACTTTCCAGCAAGATTTAGAGGTGAGATTTAAGTAAAAAAATTAGTATAGATTATATTTTTTCAAAAAGTACCAGTTCCACTGGCTGAAGACATTTTTACAGTTATAAGTGATAAAATCAGTCTGCACTTTTTAAATTTCATTTAAAAAATTTTTAATTTAAATTTAAGAAATATCTACATATTTGAATATTAATATTTTCAGCAAGATATAGTCTGCATATCTTGCTGAAAAATTACTTTTAAGTAAATTTTGTCCTTGGAAGAAACCAATTTTGAGGTTAACCTCTGAAAATGTCTGAGTTTGAAAAGTCAAAAATTTGCTGGAAATAACTCAGAAATTTTTAGACTAACTTCAGAAAATGTACTGAAAAAAAATGGAATTTTTTGAATTTCAGAAGTTAAAAGTTTTCTACCTTTGAAACTCAGAAAATTTCCAAAAGTCACAAATTTGCGTCTTTTGAAACTCAGAAATTTCATAGATTTTTCTGTAAAATTTCTGTGATCAATCGCAAAACTTCTACTTTTTTTGTTTCTTTATTTTTTCTAGAACATTTCTGAGATTAATTTAATTTTTTTTTGTACTACCTACATTGGCCATAATATTCTGTTGTACAAATGCATGTATTGAATTTTTTATTTCTTGTGTGAAGAAATAAAGTAACATTTTGTATTTTTGCAGTGTAGATGAATTTATACAACAGCTCTCATTCTTTGGTTTAGGTTCAGTTTTCTGATCACTTGGTGTTGGTTTTCTTCGCATCAGCGCCCCCTGTTGTTCGCTTTTAATTTAGCTGTAACTCGGAACGTTTGTCATCTGCCAGCAGAGGGCGCTGTTCATCTGAAGCTCATCAGTCCGCCTCAGTTTGGGAGTTTCATCTCCCTCCAGGGTTTTTATATAAAAGTATATGAAACATTTCTGTTTTATTTCTGAACTCGTGTTGCTCTTTGCGCCCTGCAGCAGCAAGAAGGGAGCCGCCTCACGCCGCAGGAAGTGAGCAGCGTCGGGGAAAAGGTCGGCCAAGGTCGCAACCTCAACGCAGACTCTGTGGCGACGGCGACAACTGGATGTCTTAGTTCCTGTTTCTGCTTAAGTGCAATGGCTTCAGAATAAATATAGCTCCAATAAAAAAAGTGTTTTAAAAGAAAATGATATTTTTGTTTAAGAAAAACTCTTTGCTTTTGTTTGAGGGAATTAAAAAGTTACTGAAATAAAAGCCTGACAAAAATTATAATATTAAAATCAGTCAGAAGATGCTTCTTTGGTTCATTATTATTATTATTTTAAATGTATGATATTTATGGCTTTCAGTATTTATCAATTAGGCAATTTTGCTAATGCATACTGGAAATTCAGTTCTTAAAGACCATCTTTTGTTCTTTAATATTTAATTAAAATAACAGGAATTTCCACTTTTATCCTTTTAGTGGCTGTGTTTAAATGTTTATCTATATTCAAAACTGCTTTATTTTTAGGTAATTTTAAAGATTATAGCTGAAGACATTATTACTTTTAATAAGCATTATCCTCACCAGATTATGCAGATATTTTATTTTTTTAAAAACAGCATAAAGACCATTCGGCTAGCTTTTACACTGCAAAAACAAAATCTTACCAAATATTTTTATTTTAATTGGTAGTGTGAATATTTTTGTACATAAGACAATACAAACTTTAAGTAACTTTTAAGCAAAAAAAAAAAAAAACTTATTTAAAGTCAATGATTTCTTAATATTAATGAAAATGTGCTTGTTCCACTGGCAGATTTTCATTTGTATGTGAAAAATGTTTTGTTACAAGTGAAATAATCTGCCGGTGGATCTAGCACTTTTTAAAATCAACATTAAGGAATTATTAACCTAAAACAAGCTCATATATCTTGAAGAAAATTTACTTTTAAATTAGTTTTGTATCATTTCAAGCGTACTAAAATATTTCCACTAGAAACCAGACCTAAATACTTGGTAAGATTTTTTGTTTTTGCAGTGTAGGAGTGAAAACCAGCAAACGGATCATAAATTAGATTGAAATGAATCAATAATATGCTCTAAAAAGAGCTGGAAAGTGTAAGTATAGTTCTGTTTATGTTTTTGGTTAATAGCTCAGCCATATTTCATTAATGTATGTTGGAAAAATAAAATAATTCTGGATGTGAGAAGTTGTGGTTGTGAAAAAAGTCACAATATAAATATGTGTTTATTAAGATTTCATCAGCTCTTAAATATCATACAGACATTCACTCCAACACTTTAAATGTGTTTTGTTTTTTGGTTTTTTTGTCATAGCGTGACTAGTCAGATGTGCTAATGGTCCTCAGTTCTTATCAGCAGGAATCACGTGAAAAAGGTCGTCTCCAGGAATCCTGGATGCTTAAAAACAGACAGCAGAATTCATTTTTTCAACTAAAATGTGAAAAAACTTCAGGGAAAACTGTTTCATCCATAAGAAAATGCAGCTATTTCAGTGGCTTACTTCAGAAATCAGGAATAATTTAAAGTTTTCCTCCTTAAAAATGGAGGCAATGTTTCAGTCCGTGCGGCAGGGGGCGCTGTTGGCTCCATCAGGATGAGATTGGCTCGTAGATGCTGACGGGATCCGCAGGTGAAGAAGTGACACCGGATCCGTCGTGAGGGGATTCGGCCCCCTGGGGTACCACGCTGTCTCCGGCGGGGGCCACGGCCCGGTCGGTGCTGATCCGCTCCACGATGCTGGACAGGCAGTCCAAGCTGGAAATGAGCGACGACTTGCTGCTGCTGCTGCTGCAACCTTCACACAACATTTTAAAAAGTCAGATAACATGCATTTATACAAAGGCATAAATATATCAGAGAAAGAGGAAAAAGTACATTTCAGCCAAAAAAAAAAAAAAAACTCAGAAATTTTGAGATTTTAAGGAAATTTCTAGAAAAAAAAAAAACAAGAAAATGTCTGAAATCCAAAAGTTTAAAATTTGTAAGAAAAAAAACTCAAACATTTTGAGATTAATCAAATTTCCTAGAAAAAAAATAGGAAATTTATGTGTTTGAAACTTGAAACTTGCTAGAAAAAATGTCAGAAATTTTTAGATTAATCTCCTAAGTTTTTTGAGAAAAACAGACATTTCTTAGCTTCGAAAAATTATAATTTTGACATAAAAAAAATCTCAGAAAGTTTTGAGAAAATATTTGGAAGTTTCTGAACTACAAAAGTTGAAAATGTTTTACTTTTGAAAAATGTTCTTCCTGAACAGAAATGTCCTTGTTTTTCTGGGGTTTTTTGTTTGTTTGTTTGCTTGTTTGTTTGTTTGTTTGTTTTCAGGCAAAGTTTTAATATTACAAACAACATACTTGAGATTAATCTAAAAATTTTAGCAAATTTTTGACTTTTCAAATTCAGAAATCTTTTTTCTAGAACATTTCAGAGAGATTTATCTCAATCTAGAAACCTTTTGAATTTCCAGCCTTAGAAATGTTGAAGTTTTTTGTAGGAAATTTATGACAGAATAAGAGTCCGGAGCATCTTATCCTAATTCTTCCTCATTTTTCTTAGAAAAATGTTTTTATTAAATAATTACAACTTAAATTTTGAGTAACTTCACAGATTCACTTTTTAACTATTCAGTTTAAATATAATTAAATTAATTTAATATAAATTGTGCCAATAAACAAATGTCATCTCAAGGCTGCACAAGATCAAATAACCCTAGTGAATCCTGTTATCAAACAATATATTTAAGATCATAATAAAGTGGAGAGGAATCATTCCTATAAGAATGAATTGGCAGCAATAATTAAGTGTGTTTTCACACCTGATAGCCCGGTAGACTCTGTTGATTTGGGACCAAAATCACATTTGTTACATTTTCAGCTGGTGCAGTTCTCCGTCACTGCACTGCGTGTAACGAACCAAACTTCTGAAAAAACTGTTCCCCTCCTCGCCTGTGGGGGCGCTGCACCAAAGACCACTGAACGAAACGACACGGAAACCTCTGAACGTATTCATGCCTCTATGCCTTTGAAAAAGACACTTCCTTCTTCGCACAATTTAAATAAAAATGGAGCGGCGTCAGCTTTTAGCTGTTGTGGGATTTCTCTTTTATCTTTGGCTAAAAACCACAAGTCATTTCTCCTGCTAGCGCTCGGCTAACGCGTTTGATTTGGTTGTATTTTCCCATAATGCCCTGCTCTACAATCCGCTTCCTGCTTCTTTCCCCAACCTTGGGAAAGCAGTCCACCTTTCTCCAGGAGACAACGTCCTTCTGTTTACCGGACTCGTCCTGACCTCTACACGCTTAGCTTCAGGTCAAAGGTCATGATTTTAAAGCAACAACAAAACCGCATCACCTCCAAAAAGCAGCAAAATGAGACAGAAAGAAAATCCTCAGCACATCTTACTCCCACTGAACTTCAACAAAGTGAGTCCTGTACCAATAAAATATTTATTTTTAATGTTTTGTTTTAAAATTAAATGAACATACTTTTTTCTGTAAATTTGGATTTTGTTTGCATTCTAAAATGTCTAAAATGACACTAAATTACTGATAACAGATTTATTAATAAGAAATCTCAGAGGATCGGTTTGTTATGATTAAATTGAAGAAAAACCCCACCCAGAAATAACATGAATAAATGAAGAAACTCATAAATTAAAAAAAAAAAACTTCTATATGGTAAAGGATTTAAAAAACTACAAGTACTCACCGTCTACTGTTTGTTTTCCACAGGAAGTGTTTCCATTTTCACTGCTGGCCGAACATGGAGAGATGAAATCCATCTGGAAACATATAAACATCTCATAAGGTATTTAAATTTTATTGACTGGCAAATTACCACAAACTAAAATAAAAAAAATAAAATAAAAAACAATTTTAATCTTTAAAAAGCTATTTTCTGATTTGTTTCACATTTGATTTTAGACACTTTTTAAAGTTTCCATTGACGAAAAGTATTCTCCAGAGTTATTTTAGCATTTAGCTGCAGAAGCAAATACCAACAGACTTCAAACATTTAATGTTCAGCCTGATTTACTGAGACAAAGAAAAGGTATGTGTTTTTATACCTTTTATGTAAATACGTGATTTTTTAATAAAAAGAAAACAAATATGCTTTGGTAAAATAAAAACAATTTTTTAATCTTTAATTTGTAATCTTTAAAATGCAATTAGCTGACTCACTTAACATTTCCAACACCTGAAAAAGGTGAAATAATTCCCTTCTAGACACTTTTTTAAATGTCCATCAATAAACATATATATATTTTTAATGAAACCTTAAACTTTATTTAAAAAACAACAACAAATCGTAGCTAAACTGATGAACATGAGTTAGGAATTATATTTAAAACAACTTGGTGTGCAGAAAAAGCCATTACACTGCAAAAACAAAATCTTACCAGGTTTTTTTGTCTAGTTTCAGGTGTAAATATAATGCACTTGAAATAAGACAAAACTAACTTTTTTCAGCAAGACGCTTGTTGTAAGTCAATAATTCCTTAATATTGATTTTTTTTTAAATAATTTGAGTTTTTCTTTTATAACTCAATATTTTGTGAAAAAAAATCTGCCAGTGGAACTACTAATTTTTTCAATCACTATTAATTATTAACTGAAAACCAGCTCCTACTTCTTGCTTAAAAGTTACTCATAAGTCAGTTTTGTCTTTTTTTAAGTGTACTGTCACAATGTTTTTCAAAGTGAAGACCGCTAGGGGCGCTAGAGAGCTTCAGAATTTTGTAAGACGAATGAGGGGGGAAAAAAAGGCAAACTAAAAAAAAATTAAAATACATTTTTAAATCATAAATGTACTTTTTTTTACAAAAATATGGTCTGGTTTTCAGACATTATTATAAAATATAAGTTAAAATAACTAATAATTATATAGAAATATCCTTTATTTCAGGGAAACTGTGCTGGCAGCAAATTTGATTAACTGAAAGTCAAATTTATTTAGCTGCTTCGCTTCTTAACCCAGAAATGGAAAAATTTCTGTCAAGAAAATGAGCAAAGGAAGTTCAGCTGTACTAACAAAACTAAAAACTAAGGAGACTAAATAAAATTTGAAGAGATCAAGATAAAAATCTGACATATTTTCTTATCAAAAGAGGGAAAGAGTTTATCTAGTTCACTGCAAAAAACACACAAAATCTTACCAAGTAATATTTTTTTCTACTTTATTGTCCAAATATCTTATTACACTTGGAAGATAAAACTAACAAGTAACTTTTCAGCAAGATATAGGAGCTTGTTTTAACTAAATAATTCCTCAAATTAATAAAAAAAAAGTACCTGTTCTTTTGGCTTATTGTTTCACTTTTAAGATGGGAAAATGTCTTTTTATAAGTAAAATAATCTGCCAGTTGAACTACTGTTTTTTCATCAATATTAAGGAAATGTTTACTCAAAACAAGCTTCCATATTTTGCTGAAAAAGTTACTTGGAATAAGACAAAACTATCTTACAAGTGTACTAAGATATTTGCACTAGAAACTAGACCAGAAGTATTTGGTAATATTTTGTGTTTTTGCAGTGTAATATATTCAACATCATTGGCAACTAAAATCAGAAGGTATGAAGCAGCATTTATGCTAATTAATCTAAATAAAAGTGAGAAAAAATGTAAAACTCTGTTTCTTTGCATATTTTGGACCATTATCCAAAGGGAGTTACTGGTGGCGAAAGCTTGTGAATCCCTGGAAAATACTAGTTCCCCTGGCAGACCATTTCACTCGTAACACGGGAAAAATGCCTTGCTGTAAGTGAGATAATCAGCCAGTACTTTTTAATGAATATTGAGAAATTATTCACGTAAAAGAATCTCCTAAATCTTGCTGAAAAGTCACTTGTAAGTTAGTTTTAAAATCAGAAGATATGAAGCAACATTTATGCTAATGAATCTAAATAAAAGTGAGAAAATATGTAAAAATTAAAAAATTTTTATATATTACATCTGCATTAGAAACTGGACCCAAAAAAAATCACTTTTGTGTTTTTGCAGTGCGTGTTGTTCCATTCTAAAGACACCATTCATCAAAACTAATCACAGGAGCCCAAAATAAATCTCCGGTTCCATTCCTCACATTTCATGAGGCAGCACATGGACCGTTCAGCTGTCGCGGCCTCACCGTGCTGTCGGAGCAGCTGGACTGGGGGCTGGAGGAGTCCGACTCGCCGCCGTAGCGCTCCAGCTGCGGGTAGAAGCTGCCGTCGTTCTGGCCGGCCCGCAGCAGCGCCTGCAGGGACTCGATGTAGCTGATGGCGTTCCGCAGGATCTCCACCTTGGGCAGCCGCTGGTTGGGGTTGGAGGCCGTGCAGCGCTTCAGCGTCTCAAACGCGTCGTTCACCTTGCTGAGGCGCCGTCTCTCCCGCATCGTCGCCGCTTTCCTCCTGTCAGCGTGCGTCGTCTTCCTCTTGCAGGCCTTGCAGGCCCACAGCAGGCAGTGGCCCCCCTGGTGGAGGCCCCCGGGGGCCCGCACGTGCTGGTCCTCCTCCTCCGCTGTTGGCACGTGGTGATGGAGATGATCCTCCGACTTCAGCAGGCCGCCGTGCGTCAGCCGTGCATCCAGGTCATCGAAAAAGTTCAGGTCGCTGGTGTTGAAGCAGGGGTCATAGAGGTCATCAGCTGACGAGAGAGGGAAGGGAAAGTCTGACAAATCCATTGATGACCGCAAAGCAAAACAAAAAAACACAAACTCTTCTGAGATCTTCCCAAAATCTCAAATATCAGACGCAGAGAGAAAATGTCACCAATTAGTCGTATCTGAGCTGACAGGGAGTTTAAAGGGCCAGTCTGTGTAACTTCACTCCTTTGGTGTGGCCTGCCTTTATAAAGCAGACAGAGCGGAGGCGGACCAGCCACACCAGTGACCAATGGGTGTGTGTAGGTGTGTACTGCGTCTCTGTGTGTGATCAGTGCAGAGAAACAGGAAGCAGTGGAAGTGACAGTCGGGTTCAAATTCACAAATCACTGACGAAACGTTACGCTGACTGAAAAGACTCTGACGGGATAAAGACCAGCAGAACTTAATCCCACAGCTTTTTCTTACCATGCTGGTTGCAGAACATTAAAGGTGAACCATTATGTTTAACAGGTTAGAATGGGTGTATGGACGAAACGAAACATGTTCATTTTGGGATTTTGCTCAAAATCCTCTCTGAATGCTTTAGAGCTTCTGTCACTTTAAATCCATATAAACTGCTTCAGGCCACGCCCCCAAACTCAATGTTTACACACACACGAAAATGGCTGCAAACAGACGCACAATTACACAACCATACATCTTTGAAAAGCATTAGTAGAGCCTCCTGCACAACCAACAAGAATGCAGCAAATGGTTTCTGGATGGTAAGTCAAAAACATAGTTGGGTAGTAATTAGTTACATTTACTGGAGTAAAAAAATGTACTTTTAGGAGTATTCTTACTACGCTGTACTTTTTACTTTTACTTGAATAATTTTATTAAAAGTATTTCTACTCTTACTTGAGTAAAATTTTTGGATTTTCAATCCACTGAATGAAAAACAAATGTGTTTTAACCAAAAATCCACCAGACTCAGACACACACATGCAACTTCTGTTAAAGTATCTAAAGTTTTATTTTGAAGAAAACTGATTTGGAATTTTTATTTATTTATTTTGCCTGATTTAATTTTTTATTACTTGTGTGAATTATTGACTTTTTTGTCCTTAAAATGCCTAAATTTCCGCTTCACTTTATATTTTGGTCCCTCTGATGATGTAATTTTTAAATATGCGATGATTGATAATTTGATCATTTACTCAGTACTTGAATAGAGTTTTTACCAAATACTTTTTTACTCTAAAGTAATTTCTTAGACAGCTTATTTTTACTCTTGAGTAAAAAAAGCTCAAGAGTAGCTCAAGGTTAAAAATAAACCTATTTTTACTCTTGAGTAAAAATAGGTTGAAGTAGTGATACTTTTATTTGAGTACAATTTTGGGGGTTATTTTACTCACCTGTGGTAAAAATAAAACGTGGAGCTCAATTTGGGTTGCTAAGTAACCGGGCTGGGCTTCGCTGGGTTGCTAGGTAACGGCGCAGTGCCTGTCGAGTGTAACTGAACAATCATAAGGTTTTTGAAACGGCTCATTTTGATGCTGTAAGTCTTAAAAATAAACAATCATAATCTAACTTTATGGTAGCGATTGATTCCTAGATATAAATCAGAGAGGGAAATGTGCAGAGGCTTGTTTCGTCCAAAAACCCCCCCTAAAAAACAAGCAATGGGAGAAATTTTGCATTAAAATGTCAAATGTACAAAAGATGTAATAATTTTTCCATTCAAATCGTTACTTTAAGTGTGAAACTGCCCCAGCATCTCTGAGTTTCTGCGCGTTGCTCCGTTTTCCTGTTTGCTGTCAGCAGCTCTAACTTTCCTCTGGAACGAGCCCAGTAACAGGATCCAGATGCTCCCATCATCAGTGGCTGAAATGAATCTGAAAGAGCATTTCTGGGAAGGTGTGAGGAACGTGCACGAGTTCTGCATCACGATTCCCCACTTTAACAATCCTTCATTCATTAAGAAAAACAGACGGCCAGTCAGAAAAAAAATGAGAGGGAAACCGTGATAAACTGTTGATTTTTTTACACCAACATTTTATATTTTGGCAACTTTCTGCCACCAGTGGGAAAATGGGCAAAACTTTCTGCATTTTTAATTGATAGAATACATATTTTTTGTAATTTATATTGTTGTATCCTTCATGTTTTTTTCTTCAGGAAAAAAAGTGTGCCCTTTTTAAAAAGCAGGGACTGAACGTATCTCTCAAGTGTTAACAGAATACTGATGTCCTTAACTTAGATGACATTTTCTGCCTGAATGATTAAAATTTAAAGAAAATTTGTTATAAAGTGTCAATTAACCCAAAAAATATCTAAAATTTATTAATTTTATATCTAAAGAAAGAAAAAAATGATTTCACCTGATTTAGTTATTGTTGCTGATATGAATTATCATTTTTATTCATAAAATAACATTTCCACATAATTTTATATTTTGCTCCATCTGACTATTTCATTTTTAAACATTATGATTGATAATTTGATCAATAGCTCAGTACTTGAGTAGACTTTTTACCAAATACTTTTTTACTTGAGCAATTTCTTGGACGGCTACTTTTTAGTTTTACTTGAGTAAAAATATGTTGAAGTAGTTCTACTTTTACTTGAGTACAGTTTTTGGCAAACCATCTCTGTGAAGTTAAAGAGCAGGTTACATCTCTCTACTTTTGTGATTCATAGCTTCAGGGGGGTTTTTTATCTGGAAGATAAAACCATGACAGATATCTCATAGTAATCAAAAAGCAGCAACTATAACCTGACTTCAGATCAGAGTGAGCATCATTTTCCTGCACTGCTTGCTTAATGCATCCTCTGCACTTATAATACCAAGAATGTGAGTCATTCAGTTTCACAACTTGCACAGCAGCTAGCAGGGTGAGGCCGTTAACAAGAAGGACCCACTTGAGCAACTCATGTATTTACAACTGACTGCATGCTTTCTTGCAACTGTAGCACAACATTACTCATAAAAAGTCCTATGAAAAGTTTTCAAGGCAGCCTGAAGTGACACAAATTTGATTTGTTTTCTTTGCTTTATTGCGACCCACGCCACCTGGATAAACGATACTTAGCTAATGTTTTCAAATTAGACCTGTGTCTGTGCGGCCAGGTCACTATTCGTCAAGTCACTATTCTGCGTCCTGATAAGCGCAAGCGGGAAGAAAAGCAACAATCGTAGCGCACTATAATGAAGATTAAGTCGTTAATGAGCTAGCTCCTGTCATTAGCATCCATGTTTACTTCCGCAAACACGGAGCGCTTCTTCTTTCTTCTTCTTCTTCTTATGGCGGTTGGCAAAACACCGCCAGGCCATACACGTAGCCGTAGACATAATATAATTTAAATAAATTATATAATAATATATAATCCTTATATTATGTCTATGCACGTAGCAGGCTCGCTACGTGTGACGTTACTACGCCATCTACTGCGCATGCGGGACAAATTCAGGCCATTCACAGGAAATCGTGAATGTTAGTTCACATTGGGAAATTTGAACTAACATTCGCAAAAGAAAAAAAAATCTGATTTCACACACACACAAAAAAAACTGAATTAAGCATTAAGGCCGACAGTGTAAAAGTTGCTTTATTCAATTAAAAGTAACCAATGACAGAGTGAGGTTACTGCGCTCCTGCTAATGCTAAATATGCTAACAGATTTAAGCTTATGGTGAAATAGGCAGCGTTGCTCTTTTATGAGGTTCAGTAAAAGTTGGTCACACATTTTTAGATGATAATGAGTGTAGTTACAACAGCAGCAAAAAGTGTTATTTTTAGTTTAGCTCTGGGAAACGGTTATGTTAACCTATTAATCTCCTTCACTGGAAAAACAAAATGTTTCCGTCTAGTTTCTAGTGCAAATATCTCAATACACTTGCAGTATTACAAATAACCTACAAGTAACTTTTCAGCAACATATTGGAGCTTATTTTAAGCTATTTAATTCCTTAATATTGATTTTAAAGAAATGTATTAGTTCTGCTGGCATATTATTTAACTTATAAGTTGAACTTTTTCATCAATATTAAAGAATTATTAAAATAGGTTCTTGTGTCATGCTGAAAAGTTACTTGTAAGTTAGTTTTGTCTTATTTTAAAGGTTCAAGATATTTCCACTGGACAGTAGACTAAAAATACTTTTTGCAGTGTTCCTTCATGTCAACAAAGCTAAAGCTGCAACATTTTTTCTTATAAACTGTTGTCCAGTGATCACATCTGGTGTCAGCAGTATGAAACAGACTCACCATCTGTGGGTTTCAGTTCTGCTGACACCATAGATATAAAAATATTTCAGATGTAAGATATGTTTATCTGTACATCACATGATTAGAAAAAAAATAAAACGAGGAACAACAATAAAAAATACATTACATTGTAGTGATAAACTAAGGGAAAACACCACAAACTGTAGTTTATGATTCTCCAGTTATTAATAAAAGGAAACTCCAAACTGTTTTTTGTTTTGTTTTGTTTTTAGAATTGATTTAAGGGAACTCAGTGTTTCAGCATCTTTGCAGTTTTCTAGAAGTTTGTTCCAGAATAGAGGAGCATAAAAACTGAATGCTGCTTCTCCAATTTAAATTAACTTTATTTCATGACACTGCAAAAACACAAAATATTATCAAGAATATTTGGTCTACTCTTTAGTGCAAATACCTCTGTACACTTGAAATAAAACAAGTAACTTTTCAACACCATAGAGCAGTTTGTTTTATATTGATTATTCATTAATATTAATGAAGTAGTTCCATTGGGAGATTATTTCTCTAATAATATGGGAAAAACCTGTTATAAGTGAATTATTACCCCAGCGAAACATTTTTAATTTAATATCAACAAATTGCTGACTTAAAACAAGCTGCTATGTCTTGCTAAAAAGTTACTTGCAAGTTAATTGTGTCTTATTCCAAGTGTACAAGGATATTTGCACTAGTGTACCAAGATATTTGCACTAGTGTACCAGGATATTTGCACTAACAAAAACACTAAAAAAAGTTAAGATTTTGTGTTTTTGTGGTGTATAATTTGCCTCCAATCAAAAGATAAAAATACTAATAGAAATGGAAATATTTTTTTCCCCACACAAAATCACTTATTAACTTCTGTTCATACGTTTACACCTAACCCTAACCGTTACCAGTATACATTTAAACTTAACCTGAACACAGTTTACGAGAAACGATATTCCTGCATCAGGAAGTGATTTTAATTTGCTCTAAATGAACTTGCGTACACACAGTCTGCAATCTGTGTGGGAGTGAATCTTCCCAGATGTCACACCCACATGTTTGGGTTTTGTAGAATTAGGGAGGAGTGAGACAATCAGTGATAAACACTAAAAAAACTTACACCAGATTTGACTCACTGAAGTTTTTATAACCTAGAAATGAGATTTCAGGTTTTCTTCCAGAATCTTGATTGGTTGTTCAAAGTGACAACAAACATAAAGAATTTAAGAGAAAAACATCCTTATATAAAACTAAATCTAGTGTTTCATTTAACTTAAAGGAGCCACAAAAAACTATCTAATCAAAATAAAAACATTAAGATAGAATTTAACTTTGTTACTTTTGTAGAGATGTTTTTATTTTCCGCTTTTATTTGTTTTAAAAAACTAATTTAGTAAATAAATTTTAAGGCTAACCTTCATCTTGAGCTTTAGAAACAAACTGAGATCCATCACTATGGCAACAGATCCATAATGTGAAAAGGACAAACCAAAGTTACATCTTGTTAATAAAAATGTGTTAACATTTTATGTTCATCAAAATGGGGTTGCATAGAGTAAGTATTAACAGTCAATATCCTACTGCAGACCAGATGTTACATGATGGAAGAAGAAATATTAGAGTAACGGATACGAATATTTAACTAACAGATTTTTATTTAAATTGCCTTGATTTTTGTTATAATTATTTTTATTATTGGCTACTAAAGAGTTGACTTAAAACTAATCAAAAATATTTTTTATGCATCATTAAGAAGTTACAATGATGTACTTAGAAACACAACATTAGCTAACATAAGCAAACAGCTAATGCATTCTATACTGCAAAACCACAAAATCTTATCAAGTACTTCTGGTCTAGTTTCTAGTGCAAATATCTTATTACACTTTACATGAGACAAAACTAATATGCAAGTGATTTTTCAGCAATAAATGGAAGCTTTATTAAGTAAATAATTCCTTAATATTGATGAAAACGTACTGGCAGATTATTTCACTTCTAACATATTTTCCCCATAAGTGCATTAAATATGATTGGGAGTTTTTATCATAACAATGTTAAAAAAGTAAGTGTGTTAGGAGTATTTTCTTGCCCTGCATTCATGTTTGCAGTTGCAGCAAAGTTTGAGAGAGCTTTGCAGATCTGCTGAAATGATACTGCAGCTCGCCCTCTTCTAGAAGGGTACGCGTGTCTTACATTTCATGAGCTGCTAAATTTAACGGAAAGCCTCCCCATGAAGCTGCAAGACGTTTCGGGTGTGAGCTATTCTCTTCCATGCTGCAACTTTATCTGTCTGAAGCAGTTTAAAGTGAAGAAAAAGCTCATCAGTACGAGACAACAAGAAACTCAAAAAATGTTTCAAAGTTGAATTTTCTCACGTTTTTCCAAATGTTTGAAGGAATTATCCAAGATCAAATTCAGAGTCTGAACCAAGTTTCACAAAACGATAATGCAATGCCACCACTAATAAATATGCCTTAAAAAATCTAAATAATGTTTGTTTTGGTGCGGCACACTGCAAAAACACAAAGTTCTAACAAGTATTTTTGTCTAGTTTCTAGTACAAATAGCTTAGAACACTTAATATAAAACAAACTAACTTTTACGTAACTTTCCAACAACACATAGGAGCTTATTTTAAGTCAGTAATTCCTTATTATTGATGGAAAAGTACCATTTCCATTGACGGATTACTTCACTTATAACAAGACATTTTCCCATGTTATAAATGAAATTATCTGCCAATAGAAACAATATTTTTCATCAATATTGAGGAATTAAGGACTTAAACAAGTTCCTATCTTGCTGAAAAGTTAGTTTTATCTTATTTCAAGAGTACTAAGATATTATCACCAAAAACTAGACTAAAAATACTTGGTAAGATTTTCTGTTTTTGGCAGTTTTATTTGTGTTTTTTTTTACCACCACACAAATATTTTAGATAATCAAATAAACTCAAAGATAAACTGTCAATTATTTTATTAACATAAACAAGCTGTCCAAACCAGAACGGTTTTATTAAATTAGCCACATTCAGTCCTAAATACTGTTTCTTTAATCAAGAAATAGCAGGAGATGACTTCATCAATTGTTGACCTCTGACCTCTGTCTGGTGTTCAGGTGCTGTTTTATAAGGTAGAAGGTAAAAGTAATCTAAAGGAACGAGCTGTGGTAAGTAAATGGGAAGTGAAACGTGCAAGAATCAAGAACACAAAACACAACCAAGATCAACCAATTATGTGTTTTCCAAGCACATAGTGCTATTTTATAGTCCAATCAAGTAACTTTAGTTGTTATAAAATTATATATATATATATATATATATATATATATATATATATATATATATATATATATATATATATCAAATATGACTTAAAAATGTTTTCCTTCCCAGTATAACCCTTGAAATTGGGCCTCTGTCCCTTAAAAGCTGAAGCTTTTTCTGAAACTCAGGAAGTCGTAACAACATGGCTTCTCTATTAACCCTTTAACATTTTCACCAGCGTCTCAATGAGAAGTAGCTCAGACCTCAGCAGTTCCACCAGGTGTTTGCTAATTGCTGCAGGCTAGTCTGATGGTGCTGAGTGGGGGAGGAGCTGTGTCTCAAAGGCGGAGCTAGGTCCACCCAGCCGTTTTGTACAGCTGAATGGTTGCCATGGAGATTAAAGGGTTTCTCAAATATAAATGAAAGAATCAAAGCAGGTTTTTGATGAAGGAAAAACATTTTTAAAAAGTAGATTTTACATGATACTGCCCCTTTAAACTTTATGGAAATGTTTAAGTAAAGTGCTAGTCTGAAAAAAGTTTTAAAATCCAGCATAGCTAAATCAGCTCCACTTGCTCCCACCAGTCAAGCATGTGTGTGTGCGCGTGTGTGTGCGTGTGTGTGTGTGTGTGTGTGTGTGTGTGTGTGTGTTCCTGCAGCTGCTCCAGGCTCATCAAACTGACAGCTGGTTTCCACTGAAGTCACTGAGAGCCTGAACCCACCGGGCATTTCTCACTGGCTCGGTTTACCGACAGTTTTCGGAATACGACCGGTATTAATGGAAATCTCTGTGCTGATGACACAAATCCCAAAATATTTACAGGATCTCAGTTTTCAGAATTATCCAAACAGAAACCAGTGTGAGGTTATTTTCTAAACATTTGTTTTTCCTTCACTCATTTAAACATAATGACTTTCTAAACCGTCTCATGTTGGTTGGATCTGAAAAATATAAGAAACTAGAATATTACATAGAATATATTTTAAACAATAGTGTCAGGCTTCTGAAATGCTTATTTTAATGCACTCAGTAATTGGTTGGGGCTCCTTTTGCAAGATACCACACTTGTTCCATCCATTAAATTGTCAATTCTCATTAAATAATCCTCAGCATTACAAGAAATAAAACCATGAAATATTTTACTATATTTTAATCTGTGTATGAGTTTCACTTTCTGAAATAAGTGACAAAAGATATTGAAACTTTTCAAGATGTGAAATTTTTCTTGATTTCTTGATCAGATGATGCAAAAAAGGAGTTTCCATTGCAGTTTTGAGAAATAAACCAATTTTGATACGGCTGAAAAAAAAACTAATTTTTTTTTTAAGTTGTGTTTCTATTGAGTCAATTTACTTTCTAAATGTCAAATTGTGCAAATAAATGCATCAAAAGTGTTTCCATACTCATATCAAAATTACTTTATTTTGCAAAACTGAAACCCTTTTTTTGTATCACAGGAGTCACATGATCAACAACCGGATGTTGCCACTGGAACAAACCACAAAGAAGAAGACAACAGGAAGTAATTGGAGGACTAACATATGTTTTTAATGATTTATCACATGAACAAACTTATTTCACGTCTGACTTTAATTGCGTTTCTTATTTAACAAAACCACTACAATTGAGAAATTGTGTTTTTATTTTGGCGACATAAGTGGAAAATTAAAGTTTTGAGCACATTAGTAATGGAAACGCAGCTATTAGAAAACTACAAATCCCTCAAAATCAGAGGAATCAAGGTGCAGTGGTCCAGTCAAAGTCCAGATGCATCAAAATTCCTCCACAATGATTTGAGCGACTGATCAGTTTAGTAATCACGCAGAAACAATCGTAATGACTGAATGGGGCTGATGCAGAGGGACTAAAACAGATTCATGCCCGCGGCCGAATCGCTGGTTTGTTGCTAAGCATTCAAAAGAGAGCATGACTTCATCCAGAAATCCCAGCAGCACCAGTATGAAGGGGCGACCCAGTCGTAATGGAACCAGTCTGATTCTGATCTTAATGCCTGTAAGTGCCCCCTCGGGCTTCACATTTGTTTTGTTGCTGCAGATGTTGCCGTGGCGTCACTCAGCATGGAGCTACATGGCTGCTGACGTCAAAGTGCGTGGTTCGGGCCGCGGTCCAAACGGCTCGGTTATCAGCCGTTAAAGCGGCAGCTGTGTCACTGTGAACTTCATGACATCCGTCCTGATCAGATGATCACTATGTGTGCACTTCTCCGGGCCTGGTCGGTTCGGGCTAGCGGCAGCGAGTCGGTCTGAGATCAGGACGGCAGCAGCGCCATTTTTAAACTGCTGCTGTATGGCAGGCCGTTTTAACATAAAATGGGTTTCACCAAACTTAACTTTCCAGATTATTTATGATGGAATTTTAGGACCACGCTAAGAAATAATAAAAAAAAAATAAGAAGAAGAATAAAGTTGTAATATTACAGGGATAGTCACAAGATTACTGGGATAAAGTCATATTACAAGAATACAGTCATAAAATTAAGGAATAAAGTCATAAAATTGCAAGATTAAAGGAATATTACAACTTTAATTCTTGTAAAACTAAGCCTTTATTTTCAAAATATTATGACTATTCTGACATTATTATGACTTCCTTGTACAATTTATTCTCATTTTATTTTCTCTAGTTTCTTAGCATGGCTATAATACTCCATCATAGTTTATAACTAGACATATTAGGGAATTATATCCCTAATTACATTCTGACAGATATTAATGAGGTCAGATCTAGCATTGAGTTGCATGTAAGCTTTAATTAAAGTTATCTGTAATTAATACCATCTGAAACATATTTCAGATTTAAACAATTAAATTATGATTAGTCATGAAGTCCATTTAAGATATTTCACATTTTGTTCCGACTGAAATCCGTTCTCTATCAATATTGCCGAATAATCACAACACAACTGTTGAGTGTCCAAAAGATTTATTGAAAAGTCAAATGTACATCTGTATGATACAAATCCTCTTTAACTTAAACTGTCCAGGAGTCTGTTGGTCACAAACATTTTTAAAAAACATCTTGCTGTTTCTTCTCCTTTTGGGTCGAATACGTCTTACAGAGCAGAACTTCTGCGTTCTAGCAAACGCCAATAAATAAATAAAGTACTCCACAAACAGCTGGATTTCAGTCAGTTAATGATGATTACAGAAAATAAAATCCACATCGCAGAATATACATTTTATGCCAGCCTTTCTAAAAGAGACAGAGAGAGAGAAATCTAATTTATGCACTGCAAAGAATTTCAAGAGCACTTGAATTTAGTTATTTACAAAAGACAACATGCAACGTTTTGGGTCCAATTTAAAAATGAAATGGTCAAAACTGAGCTGGGAGGAGTTCTCTGGATAAAAACGCTTTTTTCCTGATAGTCCTTGTGAAATTATAAGTGAGGCAGAGATGGCAGGATGCTCTTTAAAAATATTTTTCTAATTGGCACGTCCCTGTGAGGGCAGGGAGGTGGGAACAGAGCAAAGCAGCAGGAACCAACAAGATATTAACCAGATATTTAAATATCTGTGTGTTCTAGCTCCACCAGTAAAATTGGTTATTTGAAAGCCTACAGAAAGTTTTGCTTTAATAAGTTTTGACTGTAGTCACAAATTAACTGAGAATATCGGCGCTATTGTTGCGTGGGTCCTGGTTGCATCTGCTTCTGTGCTCCACAGCTCCACCTCC
Organism: Poecilia mexicana; assembly: GCF_051168715.1. Lineage (NCBI taxonomy): Eukaryota > Metazoa > Chordata > Actinopteri > Cyprinodontiformes > Poeciliidae > Poecilia > Poecilia mexicana. The sequence goes on along the minus strand of NW_028263372.1, from coordinate 34,565,334 downwards.
CTGCCGGCAGAGGTACTACACATACTGACTGAGATCAGCACAGAACAGAGAAGCCGCCTTTCACATCCTCCCAGCACCTTGCAGCGGTGTTATTCACACTCCCAACGCCAAGCTGTCCTCTCCGTGAGCACCTTCAAGCCTCACACACCTGGTGCAGGTGAGGCCTGGGCTGCTGAAGGTGAGTGTTTGAGCCTAGGACCACTGGCAGGAGCAGTCGGTGGGCTCCTGGATGCTGTAGCTGACCCAGGTCGCGTTGCTGCTGCAGTAGAGCTGCACGGAGCGTCGCTGCAGCCCCGTCTCCCTGCAGCACTTACAGAAGCGAGCGTAGGTGTTGATGTTGTAATTGTAGATGCTGGCGGAGGGACACTTCCCGTCGCAGGACACGATGTTCACCTGCAGGAAGCAGGCGGAGACGTCGCCATGGATACAGAAAATTACTTTAGTGGAGTGGATAGTTACAGTTAACTAAAACAAAATAACAAAAAAAGAAAACATTTTTGTTAACTGGAATAAATAAAAACTTTAATTAAAGGGGAAAAACTGGATGGATTGATTGATTTTCCTGAGGGAAAACTGAAGGATCCACATATTGAAGGGGCATAAGTCATATTTTTTGGGGTCAAAAGATCGGAGTCGGGCCATTCAGACTGCGATTAAAAGTTATTTTTGGTCGCATTTCCTGTGTGAACGTAGCGTTAGCCGCTTAGCCTGTTAGCCTGCTAGCCAGTTAGCCTGCTAGCCTGTGGGACTAAAGCAGCAGATCCTCACCGGCCGGTTGCTGCGGCAGTCGTTCTTCCTGATCGTCATCCTCACCGTCACTTTCTGACACGACTTCCCGTCTTCTTTACCTGTTCAAAGTCAAACCGAACAGAAATCTGTTGCAATAAAGATTAAAATAAAATCAGAAATTAAATCCTCACATTAAATAACACAGGAGAGGAGGATTATGGGTAAGAAAAGGAGAAATGCAAAGTTGATAACATTGGTTTCATTGTCAGAATGGAGGGAAAAAGAAGAAAAATTTTCAGAAGTAGAACTGATCTGTCATGCAGTTATACCACAAAAAAGATTTAAATGATTTGGATGCAATATAATCATATTTGACAATAATTTAGTCCATATTTAAATTAAAAAATAAAAAAACACCAACCCACACATAATGTGCAAATCGAGATGCTTGGTGTGGCATTTTAGTTTGAAGGGATTTCAGTGACTTTTTCCTTCCAGACAATTTTCCATTGTTTTTAATGTTTTTTTTGTTTCTGTTTGACATAAATTAAACTTTACTAAACCTTCAATTACCTTGATTCATGTAAAGTTATGCACAGATTTATTAACTTTGATCCAAATAATTGTCTACATGCAGGAAGTGGGATAGTTTTTCAAAATAAAATGCCACACACAGCAGCTTTAGTTTCTCACAAAAGTTTTTTTTCTTCCTTTAAACTTTAGCTTGATGATCTGAAACATAATTTGGGGGAAAAAATAAAAAAATTTCCACCTTCATTCCCAAATCGTCACATACTTACTCGCCTTTTTCTCTGGATTTCTCTCAATGTGTTTCAATAAATCAGTCAAAACTCCAGATCATACAGATATTTCAAGACATTGAATAAAAAGACAAACTTTGTTTTTTCTCACTGCCTGAAGTTAAATCAGAAAAAACATTTTTTTATTTTTGCTTAAATTAACAAAATTATTTCTAGTTGCTAAAAGCCAGAAAACATTTTCAAATTGTCTGTTTAAAAGAGTTTTCCCTGATATTCACCAAATATATGGAAACTTTTACAAACAAAATTTCTAAAAAATCAAGTAAAATGTTCTCGCAAATAAAAATAATTTTAGTGATCCTGACTGACAAAAGAATAAAATTTTGTTCTGATTTGAGTTCAGACAGTGAGATAAATGTTTTTATTCAGCGTTAAATGTAAATGTTTACAAATGAATCACTACTTTTCAGATGTTTATATGCAGAACCAACCTGAAGTGGTGAAAACATGATGCAAAGAGAGTCAATGGATGTTAGATTTCTGTTTTTTAAAGGGGAACTGTGACAGAAAATCAACTTTTTTTTATCTGTACATCATCTTATAATGATATTCCCTCATAAAAAAAACATACCTGGAGTGTTGATTTGATTCTTTCATGCATGTTTGAGAAACACTTTAATCTCCATGGCAACCATTCCATTAGCCCCGCCTTCAGGGACAAAGCTCCTCCCCCTTTCTGCTCCTTCAGACTAGCCAGCACCAATTAGCAAACACCTGGTGGAACTGCTGAGCTCATTAGAGGAGCTGCTGCTCCGTGAAATGCTGGTAAAAACTTTGAAGGGTTAACAGAGGAGCCATGTTGGGATGATGGTGCTTCAGAAAGAGCAGGAGCTTCTTAAAGAGACAGAGGCCCAAGTTCAGCACTTTAAATTAGGAAGTTAAAACTCTTTAAAGTCATATTGGATATATGTAGCAACTGATAATGGTACAAAGTGGCACTATATGTGTCATTTTTCATTTAAGCCATAAGTTGAAATACTGTTGCTTTGTGAAGCAGCAGATCACAAAAAATGAATATTAAACTAAACCAAGTTTAATAGAAAACAAAACAGATCAAAAATTAGTGATAAAAAGAGGAGATAACTTATTTCTATTACTGTTATTGTAATTGCAATGTGGATCTACATGTTCATTGACATAGTTACTATTAGTTAATGTTTATCTGAGGAAAATGTATTTCTGTTTGTTTTTTCCTTTAGGTCAGCAGTCTAAGACGACTTGTTCCACAGTTGGAACTAAACATGTTTAAAATGAAGGACAGCACAAATAAGATGTTAGTAAGATGTAAACTGGGACAGGAATGGATCCGTGTATATGTCTGTATAAGAGTTACTGGAAAATAAGAGGCGATAAAACCATAAATACCAACATTAGTTACTAATTAAATAGTCTGTAAGACACAGAGCTGCATCTGCTGCCTTGAAAGGAACTGATTACAAACTTGTATGTGACAAGTTGGGTATGAAAACTGTTTCCCTGAAAAGAACCCAAACACCGAAACTCTGACTCTACGGAAACATGCAGACGTCTACAGGCCACTACCAACAGTACATTGTTGGCAATCAACAATGCACTGCCCAGACAGTGCTAATGGGGAGGGAGCTCATCTTTTAGGAGCTTGATGCTACATGTTTGTGTCCTCTCAAGTGTGAGTTCATTTTTTGTTGCCTACTATTTTAATTTCAAGTAAACTATCATTTTAAGAAATTAAATCCACAGTTGATTGGTTTTCTGAAGAGTAAATGTTGGATAAATTAGCCTAAAGAAATGAAGTGACAGATGAGAGGACGGTTCTGTAGGTTGCAGTTGCACTTTTTGGGCTCTCTTGTATCTTTTCTTATCTTTTTTTCTTTTAAAGGGAGTACATTGTTGAATATCAACAATGGCACTAAGAAGCCTTGTTGTTGTGGTACCTTGTTCACAGTTTGTGTTAGCTGTGGGAGTCATTTGGCTAACTGGGAAGGGGAACAGATGAAATCCAGTACCTGGTGGGATCGGTACATGATGGTAAGGTGAAGCACACAAACCACAAACCCACTTCAACGTCATCAGACGCTTCTCAGTGACGGGTTTTACAGAAACTCACTGAGAAGCGTGGAAATCTGAACTAGCAGCAGACAGACGTATCTGAAAACAGCAGCTGGGATCCAGTTTGAGCCAATCCAGGTGAGTCTTTTGGGTTTAACTGAAGTGCAAACGTGTTGTAGACGAGCTGAACGGCAGGTTCAGTGTCAGCTGCAGCCTACAGCGCTACGCTAACTACAAACTGCTGCTACGCTCAGATCAGATACTCACACGTCTTGCAGCATCCGTCCATGTAGCTAACGACGGTTCCTCCGATCTGAGAGGAGACGAGAGTCAGCAAACACATTACCATCATTTACCTCAGGGAAGCTTTTCTACAGCGGAGGCTCTAAAGTCATCTGACCTCTGCAGGTCAAGAGTTTTAACATCTTCAATGCTTCCAGATTAAAACGGTTCCTGTTATTATGAAAAGACTGAAACGATTTTCTGATAGGCCTCATATTCGTCTCACGTTAGGAAAACTGAACAACATGAATGATTTGGAATGTTTAACGTTAAAACAAACAAAAAATACACGGTTCCAGAGTTTTCACGAGTTTCATGTTTACACATTTATTTTGTAATTTCATGTATTTTAAACTATTTCACATGTACACATGTGATGCATGTGTTTCACATTTTATGTGTCACACGTGTGACATTAAATATGTGAAACATGTTTTATTTGTGTCTGATTTCACACGTGTATCATATAAAACATGTATCATATAAAACATGTATCATAAAACATGTGTATCACATATAAATGACATGTTGCACATGTTTTTTCACATGTAGTATTTAGTTATTTGCTTATGCATTTACTAACTCAGCTGTTTACTTAGTTAACTATCTCACTTGTTAGTTTATTTACTGATTTAACTAGTTAGTTACTTCATAGGTTTATTGTTTTTTACTTGTTAGTCATTAACTTACCTTGTTACTTAGTTGCTGCTGAGTTAGCTGCTTAGCTATTTGCTTAGTTATTCACTTACTTATTTACTAAGTTACTTAGTTACTTTACTGTGTTTCTGTTTAGGTACCTATGTTCTTATCCATTTAGTTAAATACTTACATAATGAGCTGTTTCTGTAAGCTGCTCACATAGATATTTACTTTCTTAGTTATTTTCTTACCTCATCAATGATTTGTTTCGTTCAGCTAGTAGAGCTGGAGCTAGCAGCTAGTAACTGTTAAAACTGGGCCTGTCAGCTGCCAGCCAGCAGGTCCAGTTTGATCAGCTGTGTGTTTCTGCTTCCCGCTGACCTTCATGCACTCCGTCTCATTGAAGGGGGGGCAGCTGTAAGAGTAGGAGATCAGGGTCGGTCCGAATGACGTGTCGGAGCAGTCGAACTTCTTGCAGTTTGACACCCAGGACCTTCCAGGCTGAAATCATCATCATCATCCTCAGGTTACCTCAACGTTACACAATTTGTTCTGATTTACAGGAAGCGAGAGGTATGAAAAACTTTACATTTTCACAATATTCAAATTCTTTTAGATGCACCGACACAATAAAAACTGTTCAGAATGTCTCGTATAATAAAACCTGAAGCTTTTCCTACCTTATAGAGGCCGACCGTCCCGTTCTCGTGTTGATAGATGCAGGAGATGTTTTTACATTCGCCGCAGCAGGTTGACTGGTCCTTAGGAGGAACATAGATCTGATTCTAAAACACAAGAATTCAGGATAATTAACTTCCTCTCAGTCACACAGCCGATGGGTTCCCGGTGTACCTCAGGAATCAGTCTTTGGTCCTTTCCGTTTTTCAGTTACAGTTCGGTTTTCGCTTCAAGTTAGCCAGTAGACATTTCATATTGAGCCTCAATTTCACTGAGAAACATGTTTTCCATAATATCCAAAGAAAATTCAGCTTTCTGTCCTAAATTCTCGCTGTTTTGTTGCTACTATGCCCACAAACTTGCCTACCAAAGTAGGATCCTATTTTGGTGCTAAAGTCAAAATTTCAAGACATTCCTTGCAATCAAAGAGAGAAAAGTCAGGAAAAATATCAGATATGCACTGCATTACTGTAAACATAAAGCTTCTGTTACTGCTAACCATAAAAACATTTACAAAATTTTACTGCCAATATCTTTAAAGTTATGAGAAATGTTACACTGCAGATACTGCATCTAATAAAATGTTACTGGCAATATCCTGTAAGGCTTTTATAAATGTTAAACATGTTTATTCTTTCTTAGAAATTATTGTTGACTACTTTGCTTACATTTTTCTAAAATTGGAAGACTCCATGCTGACACTGACTGAGAGAGACTTTTCTATGACTTTTCTGCAGATCATACACTGCAAAAACACAAAATCTTAGTATTTTTGGTCTAAATTTTAGTGTAAATATCTCAGTACACTTGAAATAAGAAAAACTAACTGACAAATAACTTAACCAAGCGCTTCTAGTAATTAATATTGATGAAAAAGTTTCACTTGTAGATTATTTCACTTATGAGAAAAATGTCAGTGAAATAATCTGCAAATGAAACTAGAACTTTTCCATCAACATTAAGGAATTATTGGCTTAAAATAAAGATTCACTACAAGCAGCTTTATGTTGTAAATTGAGTCTAAAAAAGCTGCCACAGCCTTTAAAACATTAATAACAAACATTTAACTTTGTGTTTTGACACCTGGATGCATCCAGACAAAGTTATTGATCACGTCTCACCGGGTGGCAGTGGGCGGAGCAGTTCACCGTGGAAATGCGCAGCAGGTAAAATCCACTCGCCGGGTCCAGAACCTGGCTGCAGTGGCGACTGTAACACAAACCGTCGTCTCCGTGCTCCACAAGCGTCTGGCCCGGCCGCAGCAGTCCACGCTCGCCAAACACACACACGGCCTCGCGCACTGAACACACACACACGCAGACATGCGCACACACACACACACACACAGAGACATGCACACACACGGGTCATATTTTATGTGTAGATCTGCAAAAGCTGATTAAACTGGAAAAAAAATCTGAGTTTATGTAAAATTTTTTGAAAAAAATTGATAAATTAAAAGAAAACTTTCTCTTTAAGTGATGAAATTAATTTAGCTGCAATAAACTGAATTCAAATGTGCTGTCATTAAAAATGCATTTTGTGTGAGGATAAATAAATGCTAATAAAATGAATTCAGTTTTTAAAAACTGAATTAAAGCTGAGCTCCAGCATGTTTGGTCAGCTGGTTTTACCACTGCATGCCCTCCAGCAGTGCAATGGCTGCTGGAGCACACAAGTGTTTTGTTGTTGACTCACCATCCACTTTCTGCCTTCTTGTTGGTTGTGCAGGAGGCTCCACATATGCTTTTCAAAGATGTAATTGCGCGTCTGTTTGCAGCCATTTTCAAGGGCGACTGTAAATATTGTCACATTTTTCGATTTGTAGTTGTGTTTAGTGATTTGTTGATGTGTTTTGCACTTCAGAGCCACCGTACAGAACTAAGCAGACTAAAATCTGATTATCTAAGAATTATTTTGTGGAAAAAATGTAATTAACATGTTTGGTTTCGCCCATAGATCCAAACTAATCTGTTAGTGTTAGTGGAATCAAACCGGGTAATGAGTTGTTTGGTGTGCAGAATCACAGCCTCAGTGTTTAGTCTGAGCAGAACTCACCACACTTGTATCTCTTGCAGGAGCATTGGTTCTGTGGGTCGGAAAGGAAGGCCCGGTCAAGCTGTGCAGCTTCTCCCTAGGTAGGGAGGGAGGGGGGGAGAGAGAGAGAGAGAGAGAGAGGGGCAACCTTTCATCCTGATTACTGCAAAAACAGAATATTGTTTCTCACAGGCAGGACTTACCAGGCTACATTTAGGAGAGACGATCTTTTCACAGGTGCAGACTGTAAACAGAAACAAGAGGAATAAAGATTATTTGGGTTTTCATTTTAACTCTGAAGCTGAACAGCAGCGTGTTGGGATCATACCGCATGTTTGGTTGGGACAGCAGAGATCTGGACTGGAAACGGACACGACCGACATCCCAACAGGACAGGTCAGCTGGGGACACCTGTAGGGCTCACACACTGCACACACACACACACACACACACACACACACACACACACAGAGAGAGAGAGAGTGCTACTCAGAAAGTTTCACAAATTTATCCAAAAATATAACAGAAGCTGCTGTTTTTATGTCCTAAATTTATTTCTACCACAGAATTATTTTCTGTCTCAATAAACTGTGGTTTCCTTCAGGGCTGAAACGATTAATCAGATTAATCATGATTAATCAATTATTGAGATAACAATCTACTAACAATTGATTAATTACTAACTGTGGTGCACAGATTCTAAAACACGCCATTTGTTGAAATGACAACATAAACAGACCAGTAATTAAGTCAAAGCTGTACAAAAATGTGTACATTTTGCCTTTAAGATTAAAAAAACTTTGTAAAAATGTTCATAACTCCTCAAGCAAAACTTTTATCTTCATCTCCTTCAAATTCTGTAAAAAACAAACTAAAAATCTAATATTAAGCACCTTTTCCTCTCCAATTATTAATTTGATTATCCAACAAATAATCAGCAAATCATCTCAGCACTATATTGATGTTGAGTCGGGCAGAAAGGTCAGACTTTCATAGCTGCTGTTGCTTTCTTTGCTTTCACTAAAGGAATGTTGTTGCAATTTAGGCAACAAAATTTTTATTTTCTTATTTAAAAAGTAATTGAATTATTTTTGACTTGCATCTGTTAATGTATATCTAATATTGTATTAAAAAGTCTTACATGGTTTAATAGAAAACCTGCAGAATGTAGCAAATGTTTATATGATTAATCGATTAATCACCAGAAAAATTGATTGCTAAAATAACTGATATCTGCAGTCCTGGTTCCCACTTTCTTCTCAGTCATAGTTACTGCATTTGGGTTTGTTTAGGTTTATTTTGGTCTACTTTGTTAGAGAAACTAACTGTATTTCATTAATGTCGAAAAACCACAATTTTGTAGTTAAATAAGAAACGCAATTAAATTTACACATGAATAAGTTTATTCACGTGATAAGTCAGTAAAAACATCATCCTCCTACTACTTCCTGTTTTCTCCTTTGTCGTTTCTGCCAGTAGCAACATCCGTTTATCACTTTTGATGCGAAAAAATGTTTCCATTGCAGTTTTTTTAAGTAACTAATTTTAAAAAACACCTCATTCAGGTCAGTGAGTGACTGTGTGTTTCCTCACCGCACTGGTAGGACGGGCAGCATCGGTCCGTGCTGTTGCTGTCAACGCTCAGCACCTCGCCGTCCCGGCAGGAAGGAGGCCTCTCCACACAGGAAGAGCACACTGCAGGAGGAAAACCCGCCCAGAATCAACAAAATGAGGATTCAGAGGAGGAATAATCAGAAATGGAGGCTGGACTGACTGCAGATGTGGGCCAGGCAGCAGCTGCCGTCGGCTCTGGTGGCGACCGGCGTCTGGTCGTCTCTGCAGGCGGGAAGCTCAGACTCACAGCGCTCAGGATCGCACTCTGAAAAAAACACAAAGAAGGTCAGAAACAGTCGCAGTGAGCGATTCTGGACGTTTACATCTGCAGTCAAGCCAAAAAGAAAGTTAGAAAGTAAAAAAATGTCAACTTTTGAAGCTAAAAGTTTCCATGCTTTTACTAGAAAAGTTGGAAGATTATAATCTAAATATATATATATTTTTTTTTCACTAATTTTCAACTTTTGGAGCTCAGAAAGCTCCTTATTTTTTTCAAGATAATTTCTGAGATTAATCTAAAAAATGTTTGGCATAAATTTACTCTTTTTTTTATTATTTATAATGGCTGCCATTATAGTAAAATTGTTTAAATATGTTTTGAATCATCTTCATTTAGCACCAGTGTTTATTTTAGAGATCATTTTATCATCGTTATTTCTGCTCTACAGGCTAAAACTAAGGATAAACAAACACACAACTCAATAGAGAGGCTGGAAGGAGAATAATATTTTAATGTGTTTTTGTGACTGTTGTGGCTGTTTCCGGCACTTTTCCAAAAACTTGCTTTTTTAAGCTTTAGTTTTCAGTAACATGGTTTTACAAAAAATCTGAAATTGCTGCACATAACCTTCCCATTGTTCAGGATTAGTCTCACACTACCTAATTAACAGCTAATCTCTACCTACTTTGTCTCCAATAAGCCGTTAAATCGGTAAAAAAGGAAACTCACCACAGACGTAGTCCGGACAGCAGGACTCTGGTCTGAAGTACGACACCAGCTTTTCCCCATATTTACACTCAGGAGGGAAGCGATCGCACAGAGTCTGGTTACAAACTGCAGAACATGTCAAACCACAGCATGATGCCTCACGGTTCTTTCAGTGATCAAAACGAGCTGAGCGAGCGTTTCGTTGGCTCACCGCAGACTTTGTGAGGGCAGCAGCTCGTGTCGTCAGACATGCTGATGATCATCTCCCCGGTTCTGTGGCAAACCGGCGCCGGCGCGCTGGAGCAGTCGTACTCCACGGGAACGATGGTGTCGTTGTCGCAGCGGTACATGCAGCAGCCGTCCTGCGAGGCCTTCCACACCTCGCCGTGCGACCGAGGAACGCCGCCGCTGTCGGTGCAGGCTGCAGACAAACAGAAGAAATCACAGAGAACCCCGACAGGAGTCAACTTCAGACAAAATAAAGAGACTTTAACTGATTTAAATCCATCTAAAGGTGTCAACTGTCACAAATAACATGCAGTACGGATGGCTGCCCCATTTTAATTTAGCTTTAATTGAACTTAGCACTACAAAAACACAATCTTTCAGATTCTTCCTAATCCTAATCCCACAGAAGAAGCAAAAACACTCACTTGTGTTTATGATTGTTTTGGACACCAGCTACCAGAGCAGTGGTCCGGATCGGAGTGCAAAAGCACAAAATCTTACCAAGTACTTTTGTCAGGCTTCTAGTGCAAATATTTCATTTCACTTGAAATAAGACAAAATTAACTTAAAAGTAACTATTCAGTGACATATAGGAGCTTCTTGTAAATCAGTAAATCCTTAATATTGATGTAAATGTCGCAGATTATTTAACTTATATCAGGGTGAAAATGTCTTGTTGTGAAATAATCTGCCGGTGGAACTAGTGTGTTTATTCTTTTACTGTTTTTATGGTTTTTAATATTTTAAAGTATGGAGAAACAGGCTGTTTTGATTAAAGTTATATTAATTTTTATTGTTGTGAAAGTGTAAAGCTGACTCAGGTCACTGTAACCAGATCTACCTAATGGCATGAATAAATTTGATTGAGTTGTACTTTTTCATAAATATAAAGGATTTTATTTTTCTTAAAACAAACTTATATTTTGCTGAAAAGTTACTTGTAAGTTACTGCTTCTTTTTTAAGTGCACTAAGATATTGGCACTAGAAATTAGACACCACTTGGTAAGATTTGGTGTTTTTTCAGTGCAGGAGTCTTTATTTTTGTACGTTTGCTGATGTTTCTAATCCTGTGCGTGTCAGAAGGAAGCGGTAAAGTTTTGTCCTTACCGCACTTCTCAGGGCTGATGCAGAGAGCCGAGTATGGCCGGTGGAGCAGCGTTCCCTCGGGGCAGACGCAGCCCTCCGTCAGGCCAGAGCAGTGGTCCGGATCGGAGTCAAAGTCGTGGTTGGGACAGGACTGAGATGTGCAGGCCGGCAGGCAGGCCTGGTAGCTCAGAGAGCCGGGACACACGAAGGCTGCAGGAAAGAAAATATCAGCGAATGAAGTCAGGATGCACCGCCATCGATTCATCTTAAAGCACTGAAAGACAAATATTTTCCCATAATCTATCTTCCTTTTTCAGATTTATCCCACCTTGTAAATACTTAAAGGGAACTTAATATGCAAATTGGGTCTCAACTGCTTCTAAAGACGGCCTGAGCACTTTGAAAAGTTTTTTGGCTATAAGCTAGTGTTTGTTAATGTCTGGAAAATCAATTGTTTCAAAAACCTCTCAGTTGTTGAGTCGCATTCCATAGGCAGTGACTCGTTACCTAGCAACCCCAGCTGAGCCCAGCCCTGTTACCTAGCAACCCAAATGGAACTCCAGCAACTTTGGTCAGCTGGCTTTAACCACTGTATGCGCTGTAAACACTCCAAAAACACAAAATCTTACTGAGTATTTTTGGTCTAGATCCGACTTCAAACATCTTAGTAAATTTGAAATGAGACAAAACTAACTTAGAAGTAACTTTTCTGCAAGATACAGGAGCTTGTTTTGAGTCAATAATTTCTAAATATTAATTAAAAAGTTCTAGTTCCACTGGTAAATTATCTCACAACATGGGGAAAAATGTCTTATTTTCAGAGAAATAATCTGCCAATGAAACTAGTATTTTTAGATATTTTAAATATTTATTTACTTAAAACAAGCTCCTATATATTTATTTGATAATAAGTTACTTCTAAGTTAGTTTTTTATTTTTTCAAGTGCACTAGAAAACTAGACACAAACACTTGGTAAGATGTTGTGCTTTTGCTTTACAATGGCTGCTGGAAAAGAAGTTTGTTTTGTTGTGGACTTAACATCCAGAAACCACTTGTTGTATTCTTGTTGGTTGTGTGGGAGGCTCCACTAACGCTTTTCAAACATGTGAGGCTGTGTAATTGCTCATCTGTTTGCAGCTACTTTCACATGCGAGTGCCATGAAAACAGGAATCTTACGGCAGTAATCCGGCCTCCTCCACTCGATGCAGACACTGAATTTATGGCAGATTGCCACATAAGCAGCCAGAGCCACACAATGGTTGTTCACATACTCTGAATCTCTCACCCAAACCTCACAAAACGTGCTGGGCGGCACCTGGAGACGAAGAAGCAACGATCAAACTACATGCAGCATGAGAACTCAGAAAGACGGGAGCCTGTTGAGGAGTTTGACGTACAAACGCGTGGCACGGCGTGAAGGCGTTGTCCTCCAGCATGGCCAGGCAGCGGGAGCAGTCACTGGTGGAGCAGTTGTGTTCACGCCGACGGCTGTAGCTGACGTAGCTGGTGGTGTTGGGAACCTGCCAGCTGTCGATGAACAGAACCGGGTCCTGGCTTACGCCCAAAACCGAGCCGTTGGGCAGAGTGAGGTCATTGGTCAGATCTCCATCGCAGAAACCTGAAGGGGTTAAATTTTAAAAATACTCAAAATGTTTCTGAACATGAAAAATGGAAATAAACAGACTTCAGTTCTGGCAAATGTTTTCCAGAGTTGGGTAGTATCTAGTTACTTTTACTCATTTACATTTTCTTTAGTAACTTTTTTTTTAATTGAGTACTTTTACTACGCTGTATGTTTTACTTTTACTTGAGTGATTTTATTTTGAAGTATTTCTACTCTTAGTTGAGTAAAATTTCTGGATTCTCTATTCACTAAATTAAAAATAAACATGTTTTAACCAAAACTTCACATGACACAGACACACACCTGCAGTTTCTATTAAAGTATCATCAGTTTTTTATTGAAAGAAACTGATTTTGAAAAAATATTTAATTGCCTGATTTCATTTTTTTTTATTACTTGTATGAATTATTGTCATTTTGGTCTTTAGAACTCTAAGATTTCCACTTAAATTTATACTTTGGTCCAACTGATAATGTAATTTTTAAATATTACATGACTGATAGTTCGATCAGTTGCTCAGTACTTAGTACTCAGTACTAACCCTAACCCTACATGAGTACAGTTTTGGGTTCTCTTCCACTTCTCACAACTATTCAAGAATATATGTCTCCTTGCTTGGAGGGAAGGTAGAAACTTCTTGTCTTCTTACCACAGAGGCCCATGGTGGGGAGTTTGCTGCCCGCGTCGTCGGCGTCGATCACCATCATGCCGGTGCTGTGGTACCACTGCACCTTGAGCCCGGCCGGGCTGCGGATCAGGTACATGTTGCCCGTGTCGTAGATCTCAAAGCCGTACTTTTTAAAACGAGGCTTGGCGTAGCGCGAGTTCACGAAGAGCTGGTTAAAGATTGAAGAGTGCAATATGTCAAATATTTACGCAGTGCAGGACGTTGCAGTTTAAGGTAAGATGAGCAACTTACTCTCCTCTGCAGTCTGTCGACGACAACCTGGTTGGATTTGTGTGTGATGTTGAGTGAAACCAGACACAAGTTGGTGAAATTCCAGAGGAGCTTTAGAAAGAATAAGGAAAATATTAATCAGTGAGGCTTTGGCTGCATCACACAGCAGGTAAATACGACAGAAATCAGGTTTTTTCCACTGTGACACTTCCATATGTGGTGCTAATGAACGGTCATGTCCCATTTTATCCACTGAAAGCATTAAATAAGGATGTAAGGAATGACTAAGAATGATCCCAACACTCCAGACTCCAACTCTTCATCCAAACAGATTTATCTACAGAAATTAAAGTCAAAGATCCTCAAACAGCTGCTAATTGTGCTTTTTTCAGCTTCCTTCGTGTCGATGTGATCTTGTGATGATACAGTCAGCTCTCATTGCTCAACAGACTTCAAAAACTTTAAAACACTGTAAAAACACCAAATTTTACCAAGTATTTTTGGTTTAGTTTCTACTGCAAATATCTCATTATACTTGAAATAAAACAAAACTAACTTACAAGTAACTATTCAGCAAGAAATAGGAGCTTGTTTTAACTAAATAACTTTAATATAGATAAAAAGTTCTAGTTTCACTGACAGATTATTTTAGGTGAAAAATGTCTTGTTAAAAGTGAAATAATCTCCCACAGAACTAGAACTTTTTCATCAATATTAAAGGATTATTTACTTAAAGCGAGCTCCTATATCATTAAGAAAAGCTACGTAGTAAGTTAGTTTTGTCTTAATTCAGGTTTGCTAAGATATTTGGACTGTAAATTAGAAGAATCTCTTGCTAAGGTTTTGCTTTGCAGTGTAAAAAAGCAGCGTCCATTATTACTGCTGCTGTGCGACATCAACGTTCTTCTTCTTTGCTTTGGGGTCATAAATTGTTCATGCAGAGATCAGATTGTTGAGTCTAATTAGTAGTATGAACAATCAACCGGATTCCAGCAAAAAGTCAGAACTGAGCATCAACACCTGCTGCCTGACGGTGGATTTGTGACGGCGCTCACCGGTCGATCAGAGTCCGCCGGACATTCCTGAATCAGGACACTCAGGGTCTCGTTGGGAAGCTGGGCAACGATGTATGAGGCAGCTTTGAAAATGGCAAAGCTGTCCCCATCAAAAGTGATCACATTCAGATCGGGGAACATCGAGCAGCGACCTACGACATAAAACAATAAAATATGAGGGGAACTCCTCCTGAAGCACACTACTGAATAAGAAATGATTAAAACCTCTGGATAATTCTGTTTCCTCACATGGACAATCCCATTTCGGGCAGCACTTGTCTCCGTTGACCAGAACAGCAAAGCCAAGCAGGCCGCAGTTTGGAGGCTCAGCTGTGAAGGGGCAGCTCTGGGATTTGTTGAACAGGATCAGCTGGTTGTTGACACAGATGTACTTTGTGCATTCGTCGACTATCTCGGCATACGGAGGCTGAAAACATTTTAAAAAATTGGAGAGATGCTTGTAAACAGGAAAACCAGTGAACAGAGTTATTCTTCCATAACCTTTTGCCTGAAATATGAACAGGAGACTCATAAGTCTGAGGTTG
This sequence comes from Poecilia mexicana, assembly GCF_051168715.1. Taxonomy (NCBI): domain Eukaryota; kingdom Metazoa; phylum Chordata; class Actinopteri; order Cyprinodontiformes; family Poeciliidae; genus Poecilia; species Poecilia mexicana. The sequence goes on along the minus strand of NW_028263372.1, from coordinate 34,550,139 downwards.
TTTTCATAAATGATAGTCTGATAGACTCGGTTCAATCGGAGACCACATTTGCAACATTTGTTACATTTTCAGCTGCTGTGGTTTGCTATCACACTGCAATGCCCCTCCTCAACTGCAGGGGTGCTCTATTAATGCCCTGCGCTAAATGTCACAAGATCCCGCCCACATCTCCCTGCTGGAAGGCAAAAAACTGGCCTACAATGACTAACATTGGTTTTAGCTGTTAAGTTATGAATATAATCCACTAAATCTTAAATGTACGCGTGATATATATAAAAGAAAAAGGTATCCAATGCTTTGCTACCAGTCGTCAACATCACCACAACAAGACTATAAGGTCAGGAAAAAGTTGAATAAAGAAAGAAAATATCGCGGGACAGGGAAGTAGCTCAGTTATGCTAGCTTGACTTCGACCAACCTTGACGTGGGATTCTGTGTTTTTAGGTTCAGTTAAAAAACACAAAAAAAGAGCAACCATCATGTGGGAAATGTTTGAGTGGTTTTTGGAGTTTAATCCTAAAATATAAAGTGATGCTGTTGTCAGTTGCTATGGTAACGATTCTATGCATAGAGATTGAAAGAAGAAGAAAGCGAATGGTTTCGATCTATTCTTCAATGGCTTTTCTGTTATTTTTCCCTTTGTTGTGGCATACTGCACTAAGTTAGTAAAACCTACATCTCCAGGTTTCTTTGACAGGATCGTTGCTTGGATTAAAGCAGACTAAACAGGGTTGGTGTGAACGCTCCCTTGGTAAACTTACGGTGCACGTCCTTACAGGAGTTTCTGACATTGACGTTAATCGCTCAACTGAAGAACTCGTTGGTGCAGCCGTTGTGCGAGGAGAACTCGAAACTGTTGTCGATCCTGGACTTGTAGAAATGTTTTGGAAAGCAGTGGTGGATTCTTGATGCGTTGTAGTTGGAACTGGAATACCAGGCTCCTGGGTTGAGACAAAGACATCAGGTCGGGACGGAGATGTTGTTGTTTCAGCTTCTTTGGTTGTGGTTGACTCTCTGGTGAAGGCGGCTGTAGATGATGGTGAAGCCAGTGGAGCTGTTGTGGTCAAATGGGAAATTGCTGCCGATGTGGCAACATGACCAACCCTGCTTGCTGTTGTTGCAATGGTTGGAGATGTAGTAGCCGGTGAGCCAACCACGGTTGATGTGGTAGTGGTAGCTGAAGGTCTTGTTGCAACAGTGACCCTTGCGGTGATCGGCCTGACTGCGGGCGATGTGGCTCTGGAAGTAACTCTAGATGTTGCAGGAAGTCTGGGTGTTGCTGAAAGGGTGGATGTCCTCACAGCAGTGGGTGTGGCTCTTGAAGAGGACACCAGTCGGGTCGTGACCTTCTCCAGGACCGTAGATACCTCTGGAGCTGTTGTAGAGGTTGTTGTGTGGAGCGAATGCAAGGACGGAGAAGACATGCTTGTAGTTGTAGTTGACACTCTGGTCGTAACTGGTTTTGAAGTCTCTATGATTGGCTTAAGAGTGGTGTGAAGACTGGAGGGTCTCGGTCCTCTAGTGGTGGAGGTGAAGAGGGCGACAGGTGGAGTAATCAGCTTCCTGGTAGTTGTGGCTCCGCTTTCTGGAGCCGATGTTTCTGTGGTGGTGGTAGAGGCTGCAGAGGTAGATGCTGTCCTAGATGTTACTGGAAGAGGAGGAACTTCAGGAGATTTAGCAGACATGGTAGGAGATTCAGAGGGCAGCCCAGGTGTTGTCTCCAGTGGCGGCCGGTAGGTGGTAGTGGAAGTGGAGGTGACCTCCCAGTGAGGGGGATACCGAGGCTCAGAGGTTCGCTCAGTGTGGAGAGGATGGGTGGTGCTCTGTGTGGTTGGAGATTGTTGTAAAGTAGTGATTCCTGTTGAGGGTTTTGTGGTGAACTGAACATCTGTGGACATTGTGGATGTTTCTGGGACGACAAGGGGTCTTGAAGTTAGCTTGCTGGAGGTGGTTTTCCCCGTTACTGGAGCAGCAGCGGACCAGGAAGTCCTATCCGAATAGGCAGCTGACGTGTACCAAGAAGGAGTGGTGCTGCCTGTCATCTCAGCAGGTTTAGGTGAAACTGTTGTTGTAGAGACTGTAGAGATTTCAGATGCAGAAGATTCTGTGACTTTCTTTAAGGTTGATGTTTGCCACCTTGTAGTAGCTGAAGTGAAGGCAGACGGTGGAGTTGTAGAGGGTTTAACATGGTAGACGGTCGTTGTGGATGACACATAAACAGTTGAAGAAGTTGTACGATCAGTAGGAATGATGTGCAAGGTCCTTTCTGTGGTTCCAGTTTGTGTTGCCTTACTGGTAGTGAAAGAGCTGACTGGTTGGAATGGTTCTGTCGATGCTGTTGACGAATATCCAGTTCCTGCTTCTTTAGTGGGCGAGGTGGAAACAGGAGAAGCTGTTGTAGAGCTTGTGGTTGGTAGTTCTGGCAGGATAAACGGTGCTGTTGTCATTCCCTCTACTGGTGCAGCTTTATAGGAGGTAGTCGCTGTACTGGAGACAGTGGTTCTGCCTCTTACTGCAGATGTTTCTGAGACTCGGGGAGAAACTGAACTCAAAGTTGTTTGAGTAACTGCGGAACTCGAGCTTTCTGACGCGTCTTTATGTGGAGGGCCAACCGTGGAGGTTCTGATTGTGGCCGGCCCCCCAGCAGACGCTGTAGTGGTGGTGAGCGGAGAGTACTGGGAGTCGGTCGGTTTAGTGGAGGAGGAGCCAAAATGACCAGTGGTTGTTCTGGACGTGGTGGGGCTGAAGGAACTCAGCCTGGTCGTCCACCTTGTTGCAGCTGATGAAGGAGTTTCAGTTACTCTGACTGTGGAAGCTGCCTCCACTTCCTCTGGCCTGACAGCAGAGGGCGCCGTTGGCCCAGACAGAGTTCTGGACGGCTCAGGAGTTGCAGATGTAACTTCGGTTTCTGGGCGGGCCGGCTCATCAGGGGCAGCTGTGGATGAGGTGGAGTATTTGCTCCCGGTAGTAGCACTGGGAGCAGCGCTGGTGGGGATTTTCACGGCGTGGGGTGTGTGTGGAGCTGTGGACGATGTGGTGACATCATAACGTTCAGCTGCTGTGGACGGTGACGCAGGAGCCACTGAATCTGGGAGCCGAATGCCTGAAATCACATGAACATAAGTGTCAGAAAGGCAATAAGGATTACAAAAACAAAATGTTCATCTATATGTATAATTTTCCTGAAAATTGAGTATTGTGAAAATTTTTCATTTTAGTTTTAGTGTTTTTATCCTTCCTATGCAGTAGATTTGACATGAATCCCCTGGACAGAATAATAAATATATTTTTTCTGAAATATATTAAACATAAATATTTTATCACTGCCCCTTTTTTTTCTTATTCGGTTTTTTAATGCTATTTATTTTCAAAGTGATTGACTTGATCTTGGCGTTTGTCCGTGGGCTGAAATGAATAGCCACAACGAGTAAATTACCAACACTGAGTAAAAACATGTTGAAGTGATGCTGCTCTTACTCTGGTAAAGTTTCTCCTGCTCTACCACGTCTGTTCTCCAGACTGAGTGTCGGTGAAGCAGACTTTGAGCTACTTACAGTCTTCAACATGAACACATCGACGGGTGATTTCATCCAGGACTGTGTTTTGGGGGCAGACAGGAAGGCAGCCCTCTACTCTGCACAGGAAACACATTCACAAAATAAAAGCCTCAACATGTCGGCTCCCATTAAACTGATCGTTTCACATCGTGTCAGAAACAGGTGAAGGTCAAAGGTCTGACTGTGGGATGGTGACGCAGGAGTCGGCAGACGGGTCGCTGCAGGTCCTGAAGCAGGGGTTGATGCAGGAGTCGTACCTCCACTGGCAGCGAGGACCCGGAGGGGTGTCTGGGCTGGGGCCTGAGCAAAAAACACACTTAAATAAATAAATTACCACTAAAGATTACTTCCTCTCATTAACATGGCCACCAGGTGGCGCTGTGAAGGCCTAAGAAAGAAGGAGGGAAATTAAAAAAAGATGCAAAATTAAAAACAAATTGAAACCCATCATTTTTTATCTTAAATTTTTCATCATAATTTTTTGTTTTCCGTTATTCAATCATATTTTAAAATAAAACAAAAATTAAAATAACTTATTTAAATGTTATTTCTGATGCTAATTTTCTGATTGGCTACCAGCAAATTTATTAAGATGATTTGATCCTCAGGTTAGTGAAACTAGCGAAGAAGGGAAACGTTTCAGGAAAAAAAACACACACACACAAGAAAATGTTGACATAAAATAAAATTTGATTCAATTAATATAAAATATTACATATTTCCTTATAATCAGAACAGCGGATTGTGATGAGAAATTGTGTAACGAAGTCATAAAATATTATTTGGTCATAATATGTTAAAATAAAATCCAAACTCAGGCTGAATTTATGCTAAATGAATATAATAATTATTAAACAGTGAATGAAACACTCCTGTGTCTAAATTCATATTTCTGGAATCTATCAGGTGTTAAATAGGAGATATGCGTTTAGAATAACTCATGAATTTAACAGGAAGTGAATAATTTTTACTCTTTTTAGTCGGAATTACCATCTTCTATCTTATTACCCCAGTTTTTATACACAATTAAAGTAGTTTTAAAGTGACGACCAAATGTATTTTTTCTCCAGCTTTAGGTGTAAAATATTACATTAGCAACACAAAAAGTGGCTCTTTGTTTGCTACTTCAGCATATTTTTACTGAAGGAAAAGTAAAAACTACAGCATAGTACAAATACTCCTACAGGTAAACTTTTTCAAAAAAAAAAAACTTACTGAGTAAATGTAACTAGTTGCTACTAAACTGGTTATTTCTGTGGTGTGTTTGTTTTATGTTTGAATCGTGTGAAAACTCTGCTGTGTTGTGATTCTTTTTGTGACTCTGACCCGTCAGTCTGAACAGCGACGCCTTGCGGAAACCGTAGCTGTGTCTGAACTTGAGCAGGTGGAGGCGTGGCGGCGTGGCGTGCAGGAAGAAGCCGGGTTTGGCGTGCGACTCCAGCGAGTCGTAGCCCGAGATCCAGGTGTTCCTGTGGAGGACGAAGGTGGCTCCGTCCCAGAATGCATCACTTCCCTCCCACTTGGCCAGCCTCACCTGGCCGCTGGCGCTCGCGTGCAGGAAGTAGTTCGGTCTGTCGACGGCTTCAAAGGAAACCCGCGATGCATCTGTGGAGAGGAAAAAATAACTATTCACCGCTTTTGTTTCTAATGGTTTTCGACACCGCCTACACTGCAAAAACAGAAAATATGACTTCAAAGCACTTAAAAAAAAAAAACACCTACCTGTTTTTTGGCAATAAGCTAATGTTTGTTAATGCCTGGAAAAGGAGCTGTTTCAAAAACCTCCCAATTCCAGGGGCAGTGCCCCGTTACCTAGCAACCCCAGCCCTGTTACCTAGCAACCCAAATGGAATTCAAATGTGTAATTCGGTCAGCTGGTTTTAACCACTGTAGGCACTGTACACACCCCACAAACACAAAGTCTTAGAGTATTTTTGCCTAATTTCTAGTACAAATATCTTAGCACACATGAAATTAGAAAAAAAATAATAACTTTTTCGCCAGATACAGCAGCTTGTTTTAAGTAATTAAATCTTTAATATTGGTGGGAAAAAGTACTACTTCCATTGGCAGAATGTTTTCACATATAACAAGGGAAAAAATATATAATTTAAATACTCTGCCAATGGAACTGTTTTTTTATAAAAAAAAAAAAATAAAAAACCTCCAACAATTTTAAGGAATTACTTAAAACAACCTCCTATTTCTTGCTGAAAAGTTACTTGAAAGTTAGTTTTTTTTCTTATTTCAAGTGAAGTAAGATATTTACACTAGAAACTAGACCAAGTAAGATTTTGTGTTTTTGCAGTGCAGCTCCTTTAAAATGTGTAATATCAGTTATATTTTAAGAGATTGTTATGGTTTTTAAGTAATAGAGCAACTTACTCTAATTTAAAAATCTGTTCCTCCAATTCAAATGACATAAACAAAAACAAAAGTAATCCTGAACACTGAAATTTGTGAAAGTTATTATTTTAAGGTAATCAGCAATGAACAAACATAAATACATAAACGTCAAACTGGTTGAAATGAGTGTTTGAAGGAACCAGCAGGAGCTGGAGCAGCTTGTTGCAGGTTTGGCCGGCTGTCAAGCCTGCAGCTTGAGTTGCTATATGAGTGTTTGCCAATCTGATCTCTGAACCCTTTTACAATGAGTCCATCGCCTTCGTCGGTGTTTTCACAGGAGAGCTCAGATCAACAGCAAAGGAAATGGCAGGAGTGAAGCCTGGCTGGCTCTCAAACGGCTGCACACCGAATCTGATTCACAGAGAAGTTTAACAGTTTACAAACAGATTCAGGGTTTTTAGCATAGAAAAATGGGCTTTTCAATGGAGTTTATTCTACGTAGCATCTTAATATGTACAACCTGAAATGACAATATTAGTCTCTTAACTCACTCTTTGTTGTTTTCTTTGTGAATGGCCTCAACAATATAAATTAACAAGTCTACTTGGGGCGTTTTGAGTTACTGGCCTATTCTGAAAGAGTGGATTTTAATCTTCCCAGTGATGTCAAACACATGGAAATCAAAAAATAACTTTTTAATTTACTATAAATGTTGTGTGAATTAACATTTTAGGGCTATTTATAATTTAGAAGCACAGTAAAAGAGAAATAGACCTGAGTTGCTTTGGCAGAAATAAAAATCATTATCCACTCATTTCTATCAGTTGTATTTATCTGTTGTGTTTAATAATTTTTAATTAAATAAAAATAACAATAGCTGTTGACATGCGAGCAGAGCATCATAAACAAGCAAAGTCGTAACAAACAAATAACAGTTCTTACCAACCGAGACTCGTTTTTTATTCACAAATGTAAATTCAACAGAAAGATTCTTTGTTTTGTGACTTCAATTTATGTAAATGGTGTTGTAATAACCCCTGGCTGATGTTATTAATACTTTTACATGGTATACTGTTTTTTATATATTTGTTGTACCTTTTTTAACAATAAAAAGGAAAAAACAGCTAAGATTTTCTTCTTTTCCTTCAATTAAAATAGCAAAAATGTGACTTTTACCTACATGACAATAAATAAAACATGTAATATTTTACATTTGCCTTAATCTTTAACATTATTTAACCTTTTGGGTTTATTATTTTCCTTTTTTTAAGTCTTTAAATGTTTTTAGTTTATTCCTAGAACCAAAAATTAGAATTTTCTTCTACAATCTTTGCTGTATTTAGTGTGTTTTTGAGCAGAAACAACTTATGAAATAAAAAGCCTACCAAAAGAAAATTGGTGTTATACTTAACATTTTCCGTTTAAGAAGATATAAACTTAACATGGAAAATTCCCGTCCTGAAAAAATGACAAAAAGTCTCAGAGGGCCAAATCTTTGCTATCCTTGAATTCTGGTCAGGGGCCACACAAAATTAATCAAAGGGCCACAAATGGCCCTTGGGCCACACGTTGGACCTCCCTGATTTAGAGATTCTAAATCTAAACAAATATGAACCCACCGTGTGGCCGAGCTCTGCTGAGGCCCGGCGTCATCATGAACTCTGAGAGGATCCCAGGAGCGGCGTCGGCGCTGGTGTTGACCCGCTGCAGGAACACGAAGCCGTTGGACCGGCTGGCTGCCAGCAGAGACGTCTGATCCCAGAAGGTCCAGAGCCTGAGCGGACCTTTACCCAGAACTGCAGGGAGGAGGCACCAATTTTACAAGAAACCCAACATGTCTGAAATCCACAGATGTTTTTGACTATTTTATGCATTATTGTGTTTCCGTAGTCTCTAACAGTTTGCAGCTTCACTTATTTTTGTTCAGAAACATGAAAATGTCTTTCATAGCTCAAAGTCGTCTTTCTTCAGATAAATAAATCAAAACATCAACAAAACTCTTTATCAAAAACTGGGGAAACATGAAAACAACTATTCCTCAGTTCAGACAGCATGAAAAAAGTAAAGAGAAATTAGCTCAGGTTTCTGTTTTATTATGGGAATTAGTTTTTAGGAAAACAAAACTGACGAAGTAATAAAGATAAAGTCAGCATATGAAGGAAAGTTTTTTTTTACCTTTGTTGTAGAATTCACAGTCATATGCTGCAGAAAAGAAAAAGAAACGGGAATTAAAAAAACGTCTTATAATAATCTTGCAATATGTCATATTGTTGTTATTTGTACAACGATTGTGCATTAGGGCCAACGTACTACAAAAAAGAAGTTAATTTGTGAGAAAATTCCAAGATTAATCTCAGAAATTTCCAATTTTTTCCCTTGAAAGATTTTTAGATTAATCCCAGAATTTCTGTTTTTTGTCTTGAAAATTTACTCCTATTTCCCCCCATCTATAATTGCCCTAATACACCACCGTAAGTATATCTATCTATCGAATAATTTGGCAGCAAATAAGGTTTTTGAATTGAAAATGTTACTTATTTTGTCCATATGTGGTTATCAATTAAAATGCAATTACCATGAAATTAACTCAATTAAAAATTTCAATTGAGGCTCATCAGGAATTATTATGTTATGGATCAGATTCAAATCTCAAATTTAAGGAACAAAACTGGAGAAAATCCTTGAAAGAACTTCAGGAAAAAAAACTCTGGCTGCTTAGAAAAAAGAAATGACATCAGACATCTGTTGGGTAAAACAAAGAAACGACCAATCTGGGAGGTTTTTCCTTACGGCAGAGAGACGGCGAGCGCCAGTCGACAGGAACGCCCTCATGGCAGCAGCGCCCTGCGTACGCTGCCACGCTGGTGCAGAAACACTCACAGTCGCCGCCGCGGCTGCAGGCGCATGTGTCAGCGAGGCAGTTCATGTAGAACCAGGTGACATCCACCTGAGCACACATAACAGGCTTCAGGAAGTGAAAAATCCTTTTTTTTAATTTTCATGTCAATTATTTGGAATATTTTTAAAACTTTCATGTTGTATAGATTCATTACACACAAAGTGAAACATTTCACGGGTTTAATTTTATTATGGCTTTAATAAAACAAGATTTAGTTACTCAGAATAGTAAAATCTTATTTAAGCAATGATCATCGTATTAGTGTCGTTGTAGACAGCAAAAAGTAAATTGTTGCCAAAAAACAGATACATTTTGAGACTTATCTCTGAAATTTTCTATAAAAAATGGGAACTTTCTTAGTTTGAAAAGTTAAAAAATTTTGAATAAAAAAATTGAAAATTTGAGATTAAGCTCAGAAATTTTATAGAAAAAACAAAGAAATTTCTGGGTTTAAAAAGCTGAAAATTTGAGATTAATTTCAGAAATTTCCAAGATTTTTCTAGGAAATTTCTGATTTCAAAAAATAGAAAATTGAATCATAAAAATCTCAGAAAATTTGAGATTAAGTTCTAAATTTCTTAGTTCGAAAAGTTGAACATTTACTTGAAAAAAACTCAGAAGAAAGTTAAAAATTGAAAAATTTTGCCTTTTAAAACTCAGAAATGTTTGTGTGTTTTCTTGCACATTTTTCACTTTTGGCGCCCAGAAATGTTCAAGTTTTTTCTAGAAAATTTCTGAGATTAACCTTGAAGTTGAATAAGAGTTGCCTGGTAAAAAATGCACTCTTTTTTCTGCCTACAATGATCCTAAAACCCTGTCATACAAGGAGAACTTGATCTTAATTGGGTTTGAACCTGGTTGCATACAGGAAGATAAATGAGTAAAACAGAGATCTGTTGTAGCGCCACTCCTCACCACCGGGTGGCAGGTCTGGAAGACTTCACTGAGCAGGACGCCACACTGACGCTTTGCAAAGGGCTCCCTGAGAGGACTGAGGCTGCAAGGATGTCTGATGTCTGGACTGTTCACACACTGAACACACAAACACACACAGAAAATTCAAGCCTTATAGATTTATTATAGGAAAATTAAGACAAAGTATCACAATATTACAAGAATAAAGTCTTATGGAAAAAACTTGTAGTATCAGAATAAAGTCATAATATTACAACTTTACTCTCATAATACTATGACTTTATTCTCATATTATTACAACTTTATTATGAGAATAAAGTTGTAATAATACAAAAATAAAGCCATAATAATATGAGGATACATTCATAAGAGAATAAAGCCTTAATATTTGGCTTTTACTCTTATGTGACGTTTTTTGTATTCATTTACTCTGATCATTTTATTTATGTATTTATTTTTTCAGTATGGCCCTAATACTCCATTGTAGGAAATACTCACACAGTTTTATCTTAAATGAAATGTCGCAGTTAATTGTTAAAACATGCAGCTAGAAGAGATGAAATGACCAGTTTTATTTTTCTCTACAGTGAAATATAAATTATTTGCAGGACGCTCCGCTCACCTCCATGGCCGTCCAGCTGTTTCCAAACTCCTGCGGCGTCGGCGAGTCGATGTTGTCAGGTGTCCGCATTTCGTTGATCGTCTTCAGGTCAAAGTTCCCACACAGGCCGCTGAGTTTCCCCTGGACACGTTGCGTTATCTCACTTTGCTCTGACCACTCATCGTCATGCATGATGAGCAGAGTAAAAACAGAGTCCTACCTGCCAGCGGGGGCCAACCTGGACGTGAACCATTGTCTTCCGGTCCCACAGCACCGTCACGTCTTCTTCTGGGAAGTGAATTATTGTGAAATATCCAGCTGGCCAGATGAACATCTGCTGCTTCCTGTCGATCACACTAGACGGATTCTGCATGGGATTTGGGTTCCAGTTACCTTCTTGATTCATACAGGAAACGTTTAAAACACAAAGATGGCGCTTACTGGTTTTCCAGAATCGTCGTCGAAAGATATGAAGGATCCGCGGATGTTGATCAGAAGGGATTTCCTGCAGATGATTCCACTGTCGAAGCAGTCGACGTTCTCCACCAAAACGCTCAGCATCACATCAGCGCTGCTCTGTGGATGACAGGACACAAACGTAAACTGTGTTCCCCCCTCCAGCAGACTGGGAACCAGTTCACCCTCAGAGTCCAGCAGACTGGGAACCAAAACGGCAGCATCTGTTTCAATTCAGCTGCTGTGGTGCAAAAATCAGTTACAAACCTCTACATTTAAAGAGGAAGTATTATGCTAAATTCACATTTTGCATGTTCTTGTACTTCAAATTGAGTTTCTACTGCTGCTATAAACAACCTAAGCACTTAAAAAAACATACAGACAATTTTAGGCAATAAGTTAATGTTTTTTGGTGTTAGCTGTTTCAAAATGTAACGTCACAAATCGTCAGGCACTGCGCCGTTACCTAGCAACCCCAGCAAAGCCCATTACCTAGCAACCCCAGCAAAACCCAGCCCGTTACCTAGCAACCCTAGAAAAGCGCAGCCCGTTACCTAGCAACCCTAGAAAAGCGCAGCCCGTTACCTAGCAACCCCAGCAAAGCCCGTTACCTAGCAACCCCAGCCCATTACCTAGCAACACCAGCAAAGCCCAGCCCGTTACCTAGCAACCCCAGCTAAGCTCCAGCACGTTTGGTCAGCTGGTTTTACCGTTTTATATGCTGTACAATGGATGCTGGAAAACACAAGTGTTTTGTTGCTGACTTACCATCCAGAAATCAGTTGCTGCATTCTGATTGTGTAAAGAATGTAATGAACATGTTTTGTTTCGCCTATAGACCTATCCAAACCTGTTTATGGAAGCAGAAAAGTTTACCTTTAAACAGATGCAGAAATGATTAGGTACCTTAACAAGATAGACCTTGCAGGCCCCGACGTAGTCAAACAGCAGTCCGTCGAACGTCCTGTAGTGGCGGTCACCGTAAGTCGTGCACATGGACGGACACGGACGAAACACACACTGGAACATCCCATGTTGGCAAACGCTACAAGGAAAGAAAAGCTTCAGTGGTTTAGCATCAACTTGTTCCCACTTACTGCAGGAACCGCTTTTCACCTCTAACCGTCTCCATTTGTGAAGAGCCTTTGGTTTACCAAAGGCAGAAAAGTGCTGGTAAATTGGCCAATTGTGCCATTAAGCTGTCATCTACATCATCTTCCCTGGCTGTAACTTGAAGGAGAAGGACGGGAGAATAACAGAGATCACTGGGAGGTTTCTTTCACCAGCCAGGGTCGGTTTGAAGCAGATGGAATCAGAGACATGTACAAGGGCCTGCCCTGTTTCCAAGCCCTATTCTCTGCCTCCTGATAACAGAGAATTACACATATCAGATGGCAACTTTTGCTCCTCTAACAACCTCACAACTCTGTGGTGTCAGGCTAAACGTTGCAGCAGAACATTGTTGGAGATTTGTCTTCATTCTGAGGTAATTCTTAACTTTTTGATAAGAAACTGAGATAATCTTATATACTTCATACGTGTGAACGTACCACTGGTAGCAGGGGGAGGAAACTCGGTCGCCAGGGAAATATTCTTTCCCTTTCCACAAACAGGGGCAGGCATCAGGCTCAAAGCACTCATCCCCATGTTTCAGTAACCTGGGGAGGGGAAATATGAGGTCAGGACTTCCTGTTTTAAAACAAATCAAACAGAAATTATGCTCAAGGTGCAACTGAGAGATTGTGTATGTCAGGTGACGTAGGCAGGGTTCCCACCGTGTTTTTGTGTTAAAAAATGTTAAAAGTTACAAAATCTGTTCTGTCTGTTCAGTCACCTGTAGCACTGGATAACAGGAACATAAAGTCAAACAAGTACTTTTGGACTTCCTTTACCAGAAATACCTCATCCAGCTCAACCAAGAAACTAAGTCCTCCCCCAAAGAGAGCCACAAGTTAAAGTCTCTCTATTGACAGCAGGATCTGGACCAGTCTCTTCTACCGCAAATGGAAAATCTCCAAAAACCTCCTACAGTGACTCTTTGAAACATGGCAGAGTGATGATACCATTCTGCACTCATTTGGGATATGCTAGGCATCGACCCTGTTCCTAAGGACGAATCTTAGTACTTATAATCCCATTCTTTCCATCACCACAGCTCATGGTGAGGAATGTCTTTGCCTCTCAGACATCCATCCCTCTATCCACCCTATAAATCTCTCCTTCTCCGAATGACAGCAGCTCATTCCCAGCACTTCACCTGCTGGTTCCAACCTTCATCCTGGTTGTTTCTTTTGGCTTTAAACAGCTTCAGTCCTTCCAAGTAAAGTGACACAAACAGAACCACATCATCTGCAAACCGAAGCAGTAGAGGCTGGTTCTCCTAAACAAGATATTCTGTACAAAATGGCCAACAAAGGATAACACTGAGTCCAATTCTAACTGGAATAAAGTATGTGCCTTTATACTCGATAAAGGCACATACTTGACCTTCCTATGAATGACCCTTCATAGGAAGGTCCTAAATTACCACCAAGGATTAGATCAGTAAATAAATCTTCTGGAGTTTGTTCCTGGTTCCTCTTGGACTCTGGCAGAGATCTCCCTGGTCACCAATCCTGTTAGTGGTGTTATGGGCTGGACTTCAAGGGGTGTTTATGTGGAGAAGGCTGGCTGGTTTTGGAAGGTCTGAGGCTTTGCTTTTTTTCTATTGCCATCTTCAAGACGTTTTTTCCAGAATGTGCTAAAACGGTTCAGAGCTGGGTAAGAGCCACTTTCTCTAGGGGACCCCAAATACTGAACTTCACTCCATAAAGGTCCATGTGAACTTGAAGCAGACAACGGTCAGGACACTAGCCAGGGAACTCCTTGGCATCCTCCGTAAATGAGCTGGCATCCACTACCAGAAGGCTTTCTTTCATGGACGGGAAATCTCTGCAACACAATCTCGAAAAGAGGAGAGCAATAAAAGGTCTTTAACCAAATTGTTGGAAGGTAATGGCTAAAAAACTGAATCCAATAACTTAATGCTGAAGAAATGCTTGGTAAAGGCATGCTACCGACTTCCTGTCATCTGAAGTCTGAGTTTGCCTCTAGCTTGGACTCATTTGTGAGTTCACTGACAGATGTTGGCTTCCACTGCAGGAACATTCCAGCAAATGAAAGAGAGCTTGAAGGGTGGGCAGCTGTGAATGAAAAGGAATAACACTCGTTCGCTACATGAGAAATCCAGACAATTAGGATTCTCAGAGATAGAGAGAGAAAACCAGTCTTTGTCTGGATGCCTCCATTTGCTCTCCTCCACTCTGCAGCACCAGGCTGATAAGTATCTTGTAATATGCAGAGCTGAGCTACATCCACTGGCGAGGCAGCAGACAATGACGTGACACACTGAATGGTGCCGCCATAAACCCGAGGTTCATCTGAGTAGAGTTACACGACAGATAAAACGCCGCTAACAGCTTCCTTTATCTGCGCGCCAAGCGGCCATATTGATTACTCTGATCAAAGATTCTGCAATCACTTATCCTGCCGACCTACCAACATGTCACCCATAAATCCTCACAGCTCCAGCCGGTCGGGGTGAATTTAATTTCATGGGACAATGTAAAAGCGCAAACTTGATCTCAACAGGGGTAAGAAGTTACCGCGTCTAATTTGTTATCACAAAATCAAAGCAAAGATTTGTACATTTAATTAGAAATGAAATATTTGCATCTCTAGTCGGAACCACAGATTCTCAATTGGTCTCAAGTCTCCAGCTGATTCTAACGGGTTTTCTTCCCGGATTGTAATTATCTCCTGAAAAGCCCACAGCATGACTCAGTCACCACCGTGTATCACCGTTTCCAAAAACTGTGTTCAAAACTACTTCAACATATTTTTACTTAAGTAAAAATAAAAAGCAGCCATCAAAGAAATTACTCAAGTAAGAGTAAAAAAGTATTTGGAAAAAATCCATTCAATACAATAATTATTGTATTGAATAATACAATAATTATTGTATTATTGTATTATAATAATACAATAATATTGTATTATTATACAATATAATAATACAATTATTATATTGTATTATTATATTGTATAATATAATAATACAATATAATATTGTATTATTATATTGTATTATATACAATATATATACAATATATATTGTATATATTGTATATATATTATGTATATTATTAATAATAATAATAATATTATTATTATAATAATAATAATAATAAATATTATTATTTAAATAATAATATTTAAATAATATTATTATTTAAACAATAATATTATGTTTAAATATTTCTTCTAATTCCTTTGACATATTTAACAAGCAAAAATAATGTTTAATCGAAGACGTTTTAATTTAATAATCACTGTTCATTACCGTTTTATTGTTTTCTGTTTGCTGGTTGTTCCTTGGCATTAAAGCATCTACCGTCTCCTTTGGGAAGGTTTGCATCCCTTAGGTCTTTCCTGGATTTTTACCAGTTTTTAGCATTAATTACTTACAGATAATGTTTATCTGGTGGTAATTGTATTTGTTTGCAATCACACACCTGCTCTTCGATCATTTTCCTCACTTTTAAGCAGACGCTGCACAATCTGCTGTCATGGTCTCGCAACAAGGAGTCTAGAAATGCCTGGATTACTGAGAGAAACATTGTTCCTAAAAAGATCAGGTTTAAGGACTAAATCAAAAATCCTGACTTAAAGAAGGTGAAGCCAGTGGAGAAACTTTTGAAGACTATCAGGTAGTTTGGAGAACTAATGACCAAAACTGGTGGAAAAGTCTAGAAAAAGTTGGGGGGATTTAAGACTTTTGCCCAGCATGATGTGTACATATAAACTGAAACTGATACCAAATTCCAGGAAACCGCAGGCTTCTGTTTTGGACCTAAAAGGTTTATATGAGGTCAGCTGACACAGAACGAGGGAATGAATGGTCGACATTTTGATCATAAACAAAGTGTTCCTTTGTGAACGAAGAAAACACAATGGGGTCCTCAGTCAACACGGCAGCTAATTATTTCCCATTAGAGGTTTTAAAGTCCTGCTGCAGATAAATACCACACAGACGAGTTGAGGTTGCTTTTCAATTTTTATCTTTGTTTTTTAATTCTTTAAACTAAAGCCTTGCTTTGTGTTGGTCTATTTCAGTCCCTTAGCTAAGCAGATAGCGCCAAACTCAGCACAAATCAGCGTTTTCAGCAGATCCACTTTGTCTGAGAGGAACCCAACGCAAACCTCTGTTCAGACTGACATAAAAACCAACAACTCTGTTGGTTTCCTGTAACTAACCCAGCTTTTAAACACAATGCAAGGTCAGGTGACATTTCATCCAGAGTTCAGGGTCAGTGTCCTCTTGGAAAAAGCAGCTTTGTCCAATTATCAGCAGCACAGCTGTAGATCTGAGGTGAAGCTGGAGCAGATAAACAGTCCCACAGCATGATGCTTGAAAGTTTTCTTAGCTCTTCTCCAAACAGAGTTTTTATGAAACAGCTGTGAATAACAATGTAAAAGCTTCAACTGAGCTCCTTCTTTTTTGGTTTCATTGTAAAAACACAAAGTCTTACAAAGTATTTATGTCCAGTTTCTAGTACTAACATCTCAGAACGCTTGAAATAAGACAAGCTAACTTACAAGTAACGTTTCAGCAAGATATAGGAGCTTTGAAAATCTCAGTTAAGATATAGTCAGCTGGTTTTACTGCTGTATGCTCTGTACAATGGCTGCTGGAAAAGACAAGTGTTTTGTTGTTGACTTAACAGTCAGAAACCACTTGATGCATTCGTGTTGATTGTGCAGGAGGCTCTACTTCTGCTTTTCAAGTATGTACGGTGGTATAATTGTGCATCTGTTTGCAGCCATATTAACATGTGAGTGTAAATGTTGAGTTTTGGAGGCGTGGCCAGCAGCAGCTTCTTACATTTAAAGTGATAGAGGCCCAAAAACAGCTGATTCTGCAGAACCAAACTAGAATCTCACTATCTAAGAATCATTTTGTACAACAACGTAATAAACATGTTCTCTTTCGCACTCAGACCCATCGTAACCTGTTGGAAGAATCATAATAGGTCACCTTTAGCGTCAAAGCAGAAACCAAAACTGTGATTCAGGATGATGGAGCCTCACAACCTTTAGTCTCTTTATTAGAGCTGAATCATCGCTGACCATCAATGAAGCGTCTTTGTGGCCATATTTACCCCTAAATGTGTCCCCTCTCAGGTTTCAGGGAGTTATTAACTGCTCTTATCAAGGCCTGACCATCGGGTCCAGAGTCTGATGTCACCGTAAAGGTCATCTTGTTTAATGTGTCGAACAGAAACGCCAGTCAGCTTTACACGTCTTAGATGAGGCATCTCCGCACATCTCTGACCTTTTCACAGCATCTTGCTGTGTTTCAAATGAACCTGAAAACCTAAACCACTTATCCAGGTTCAAAATTAACAGATGCATCTAAAAAAAAAAAAAAAAAAACCCAGGAGGGATTACAGGGATTGAACTGAAACAGACCTAAGGTTGTCTGTCTGCATCATCTACCAACTTTAAAGACTTTTCTGTCTCCAACGGATGAATCAGAGAATCCTAACCAACACCATATGTGGCACAAACAGTAAGATTTAGGACAATTTACTTTTAAATAGAGCCAAGTTTATTTAAATCAATAAATTTTATTTGTACAGCAAATTTCAGGAAGAAGAGAGAAGATCATAAAAACACAAAAATAAAAAGTCATATAAGCACCATTTGATGAGAACTATCATAAAAATCATTAATGTACATCATGTGTTGGTCAATGTTTCTTTTATTATTAATCAACATCAGCTCTAACCAGGTGGGCTTTTAGTCTCGATTTAAATGAATCAGTGTTTCGGCAGTTTTGCAGTTTACTGTTAGTTTGTTCCAGATGTGTGGCGCATAGAAGCTGAATGCAGCTTCTCCATGTGTGGTTCTGGTTATGCAGAACCAGACTCCAGACTGGTCCAGTTTGGAGTTTGATTATTTTCATGAGCTTCCATTCATAATAAATCAAGCTGCTGCTCACCCAGGCGGACAGGCACAGCCAGCGACGCAGGGCTCATGCGCAGAGCAGGTGATGTTCAGCAGGTAGGACTCACAGGTGCGCTCACAGGCCACGCCCCTTCCTGCTGATTGGCTGTTCTCCCCATCTGAGCAGTTCAGGTGGAGCTGACCCGGTGGGCAAAGCCTGTCTGCAGAAAGTCAGAAAAATTTCAGCCAAAACATCCAAAGCACTAAAAACTGAGTCAGGGAATCATCTTACCAGTTTCTCCAGTCTGGGGAACCAGTTTACCATTAAGACACAGTCTGTAGGGGAACATCAGGGTATGTTACACATTCAAACATTCAAACATTAACACATTTTAAAGAAGAATGAATGTGGGCAGAAACATGGCTGTATGCTAGCATAATGAAATTATAGCATTATGCTACCATTATGATAGCATTATGCTGATAGCATTACGCAGATAGCATAATGCTATCTTTATGCTGATAGCATAATGATAGCATTATGCTACCATTATGCTAGCATAATGAAATGATAGCATTATGCTAGCATAATGAAATGATAGCATAATGCTAGCATACAACCATATTGTTGGCCAAAGGCAATAGTATGAAATGCTGAAATGCTAAAAGTCCGACAGCTTCTGCAATGTTTCTCCTTCTATCTCTGAGTGGCTCTTCAGCAACATTCAGAAAAATCTCCCATGAAAACACTAAAACATCAAAATTTAAATTTACTGAACCTGGAAATCATTGTTATGTTTTTATTCTGTTTAATTCTCTCAATCTTAATCCTTTCCAGATTGTTTTAAACCAGGATTATTCTCATTTTGTGGTTTGACAGAAGACAATAAAAACCTGGAAACCTGAAGCATCTTGTGAAAAAGAAACTTTGGAGAAGATCTTACTGAACACCTGCTGATGTCAAGATCACGTCTCCGGGTTCGTAGTCGGCTCCGAGGAAACTGCAGGGACACTCGGACCTGAGGAGAAACAGGAGGACGGTACGACAACAAAAACATTAAAAACATGAAATAAAAGGTCATTACTTCACCTCAGTGTGCGCCAGTTCAGGTATGTCACTCAAATTCACCACTAAGGTTCTCCCAATGCACTTTACTAAACTAACAGGTCCAATTAAAACACTCCAGTTGTTCAGACAGAATCAGATTCAGTTACATATATTCTAATTAAATTCTAGTTTAACATCAAATCAAGAATAGAGATCAAAATTATTTACATGATAAAAATATAACACAATTTGGTGTTTTTTGCTTATAATTTTTAGTGCAAATATCTTAGTTCACTTAAAATAAAACAAAACTAACTTACAAGAAACTTTTCAGCAAAATGTAAGTTTGTTTTAAATTAATAATTACTTAGTATTGATTAAAATGTATTAGTTCTGCATTTTTTATTAATACTAAGGAATTATTTACTTAAAACAAACTCTTATATCTTGCTGAAAAGTTACTTTTAAATTAGTGTCGTCTTATTTCAAGTCTAATAAAATATTATTAAATATTACTATAGACTAAAAATACATGGTAAGATTTAGCATTTTTTGCAGTGGCAAAATAAAGAAAGTAATAAAACCAACTTGCAGAAATTTGTAACTTCAATCCAATTCTGGGAAATAGAACAAAATAAATATAATAATACAAGAAAAAACAATGGAGTACTGGGGCCAAACATTTTTTAAATAATTACAATAACAGATATATTTATTCTTCACTCTTTATCCTCGTAATTGAAATATTATAAATTTATTCTTATATAATGTTGACTTTATTCTCGTACGTTATTCTCTTAATATTATGACTTTATTCTCTTAATTTTACTGTTTTGTCTTTTATTTGTTCCTAGTATGGCCCTAATGCTGTAATAAAACAAGAATTGTGTAGAAAAAATCTGCTACGGAGCTCCAAACATGATGAATCTACCTAAACGTGTGAAGAGCTGATACAGTGAGCTTTGTGTTTCCCTAAACAAACCATTAGCTGTAAGAGAATAGGACTCAGGTTTAGGAAATGTTTGATTCAATGAGAAAACCTCCTTAAAAAACAAACTAATACAAATAAAAATGTACAGAAACCATACATTACGTTAAACTGCATCCAGTTTAAAGTCAAATCAGCCTCTGTACTACAAACTCTTTCTCACTGGTTATCAGATATCTGTGTCTTCCCGGCCCGAGCGGGAATGAAAAGGGGGTTTCAGGGTGGATTCCTAGGTGTAACTCTATCACATGCTAAGTAACGCACCGCGCTGCAGTGGGATGTAAAAACCCGGGACATTTAAGAGGAATTAGGCTGCGAGTCTTCCAGGGCGGAGCACGCTGAAAGGCAGAGCGCAATTATGGGGGTCCTCGAGCTCGACAAGGCTTTCCACTTAAGGGCTGACCCCAGATCCAGAGCAGATACAAATATCACTCTGAGAGGGTTTGTTTGGTGGAGAGCTTCCAGCTCAGCAGCCGTCTGCGAGGAAAACGCTGGAGCTGCTCCAGCAGCCAACACGAAGGCAGCAAGCTCCTCAGTCCACACCCAAACGATTTCCAGCAAAACACATCAGAAAGGCATATAAACCAAGTTAAACAACAAAAAAACTAACTCACACCAAATAAATTAGACGGACAGGTAACTGTAAAGACTGCAGGAACTGAAGGAAAAACTAAAACTGGAGAAATACACTTACAAACTCTTACCAAGTATTTTTTATGTGTAGTTTCTAATGCAGATGCAATATCCAGAGAAACACCGAATTTTACGTTTTTTCTCACTTTTATTTAGATATAAAACTGAGAAATAATAACATTTTATTTAGAAATATCTTAGTACACTTGAAATAAAACAAAACTGACTTACAAGTAACAATTCAGCAAAAACACAAAATATTTACAAGTATTTTTGGTTTAGTTTCTGGCGTACATATATTATATAAAACTAACTTACAAATAACTTTTCAGCAAGATATTGGAGCTTGTTTTAAGTGAATAATTGTTCTGATAAAACAGCTCATTCTGGAGAACTGAGCAGACTAAGACCTGATGGTCTTACCTGTGCACACAGGTGTGTGTCCGGTGGTTGTAGAAGGAGCCCTGGGGGCAGACGCAGCCCTCCTCGCAGTCGCCCCCACAGTGCTGCGGGACAGACAGGGAGGAGCAGCGCCGCTGGCAGGCCGACACACAGGTGCCATACTGCATGGTGGCAGGACAGGTGACAGCTGGGAGAGGACGAAGTTTCACAATAAAGTTATAATTATGGCAAGAAAAGCAGAAATGAAAGATCTTTTCCCCCGAATCCTCACCACAGTCCGATACGTGCGCTCGGAAGTCGACGATGATGGAGAACCTGCGGCAGTGCCGAGCGTAGTGAGCCAGGGCGGAGCAGAGGCAAGGCGTGCCGCACCGGCAGGTGTCTGCGCGGCACTGCAGGTGGAACGGCGTTGGGCTGAGGTACTCATGACAGGCGGCGAACAGGTCCTGGTTCAGGATGTCACACATCTCCGACGCGTAGGTCACTGAGGGAAACACAGGAACGAGGGTTTCATCACGGTTCTCACATCTCTTCATTTCCCGCTATGCAACTTTCCCAGTAACAAGTTTTAAGGTTCAGACCTGGAGGCGTTGTTGAATTATTACAGCATGTAACCGAATAGTTTTTGAAGATTTGAGAAATCTGGATTTTTTCCCACCAATCCTCTCCTTGGTTTTTCATAGCGCAGAGTGATGTCAGCATGCCCAGGGCGGCCATCTTGTTCGACAGCTTTATTTTTTGGGCCTTGAATTCAGGCCATCTCTATGATGGAAAATTAGGGCCAAACTGAGATTTCTACATTTCTACTATGGGAATAAAGTCAAAATAATATCAGAACAAAGTAGCAATTTTATGAAAAACAAAAAGTAAAATGAGGAATGTTGAGCACTTTGCTAAGTGATACATTTGTATAAGTTTTACAAATACTTATTACTTAATAGAAATACTTCATCTTTTAACACATCAGGATCATATTATTTCATCATCAAACTTTTCAGAGGTCAACAGGAAGGATTTATAGAGTCCAGTGAAATTGCTCTGAGTTTAAACTACAGTCTGTCATAAAATACGCTGGATTAAAAAATGTTGGGCCCATCTTGTAAATATCAGAGGTAAAGTAGGGATCTTTAGGTTCAATGCAAATACACACAGTTTTAGCTACGCTAGCTGCGCTAATCACAACTTTTCTAAAAAGAAATCATTCTGATTAATGCTGGTTTAAGATATGAGCCATACAGGCAGTTACCCAGGGCAGCATTTCAGGGGGCGCACAATCACTACATAGATATAAACACAAACTAACTGCATTTTATTTCATCCCAGAGTCTCAGATAAGTTCCTGCATTTTATGGAAGACCCAAAAGACCTTGTGTGAAATTATACATTATTATTTAAAAATGGTACAAATTCCATCACAACGACGTATTAATAAAATCAGCTAAGCAACTGATGGGAAATGTAAAATGACGCGTCGCATTTCCCAAATTTATATTTAACCCCTGAAAATGGGTCAAAGCTGAAACAGAATCAGATATTTAGCGTGATTAACCCCTTCAGTCGACAGAAACATGAACTAGAGAAACGAACCGGCCTGCTGGTGGGTGTCACAGGGGTCGAGCGGAGGCGAGCTCAGGCTGAGGGAGCAGGCTGACGACACCTTCCAGGCATTTCCAAACAGGTGAGGGGTGCTCTCGATCATTCCTGAGGGAGATCTGCAGGAAATCCAGATCACCACATGGAGCGTCATCAGACATTAAAACAATAATCTGGGTTCTTCACAGCAGACAAGTTGGAGAAGTCATTCTTCCTTAATATTGATTTTAAAAAAAACATACTGGTTCCACTGGGAGATTATTCTGACATTCTGACATTTTTTCCATGCTACAAGTAAAAAAATCTACCAGTGGAAGTAGATCCAAGGAATTATTGATTTTGAAAAACCTCCTGTCTCTTTTTGAAAAGTTACTAATAAGCTATTTAAAAAATTTTAAGTGCACCAAGATATTTGCACTAGAAACTAGACAAAAAATACTTGGTAAGATTTTGTGTTTTTGCAGTGCAGTTCCCATTTAGCGCTTTAGCATTTTGGCTACCTTTGAAATGTTTGAAATGCACTTAGCTTCTCCTAAATTAATTTACTTAATTGCAGGGCTGGATGATATAAAAATGTACCACAATGTAGGTATTTCTAATCAGTCAATACTGATAATTATTGATAAGTTTTTTCTTGTTCTAGACATTTGAAATACTGCCAAACTGTTTCCTGTTTTATCCAGTTTCCATTCCATCCCATTGTTTCAATTTTTAAGTAGAACGACTCACAGTGGTGAAACATTAAACTGCTGCTGTGCAGTTCCTCAGCAAGTTGTTGCTAGGTAACCAAAGAATGAATGAGTTGCTAGGCAACCAGAGAGTGAGAGAGTTAGTTGTTGCCACCAACTTAGCTTAACTAAAGGATTAAAGGATTTTTTATTGTCACATTTGATTGTTTGTGGTACAAAATACGGAGTCAGGTCCCAGAATAAGAAATTTATCACACAAATAAAAAAATTAATTTGTGTAATAAATAAAAGTAATATCATAGTACAGTAATATTAAAATATTAGTAAAGTAGTAAAGCCTTTCCTCTGCCTACATGTCCCAGAATGCCAAGCGGTTCTAGATTGGAGTTCCAATTCTATATATTGAATATTCTATCAGATGTATTGATATTGATCACGTATCTATCTCGATATATATTGTTACTGATCAAACCTACTTAGCAGTTTTATAAACTTTCAGTTGAATAAAATTTGACATCTGTTAAAGTTCTGATCCATTTCTGATGTCAGCCGTATGACAGCGATACCAGCAAGCCGTCCAGTTCCCATAATTCATTGCATTTTTCTGTTTGAAATGAGATTAGCCACTGAAAGGTGGCATCTTCCTGTGAACATTACGCAAACAGCTAGGGCTGAAACGATTCCTCGAATGATTCGAGTACCTCGATTACTAAAATTCCTCGAGGAAAATTTACCTGCCTCGAAGCTTCGTTAATTTATGTTTTATTAGTTAGCGCACCGTGTTCCGGCTGGGACTTCATTTGCGTTGCGCGGAGCTCTCACTTCCGCCTCTGAGTTGTTGACAAAAGCTAAGTCTCAGCGGCATAAAGTCCAATCTTCAAGATTGGCCCGTGGGGATTTTATTGATTGATGATAATGCCCGACTTTTTATCGTTTTTGGGGAACCAATAAGCATCCTTAAAATGACTGGGGGAATGCCTGGAGTACGGCAGCATTTCTCCTCCGGGGCTGCTGGTTGAAAGCGAACGGCGGGAAGAGCGCTGAGGTGAGCGGATAGCCTGAACAGGGCGGGCGGCTGAGTAGCTGATGCTTACCGTGTAAATGTAGCTTTACCGACGAACCGCACAATAAATTTCATATCCCGGTCTGAAGAAACGGGTGGCGGAGCGCATCGTACATGGCTGGTAGATGAGTTTCTGAGTGTGACCAGTGAAGGTGTCGTAAATATCCCGTATTGCTTCCCCCGTGTTCGTCCCCCGGTCTAACGGTTCGTCAGTCCGCTGGTCCATTTCCTCCCCTCCATCTTACGTTCGTTCATTCGCCCTCTCCTCCCACTCC
Source organism: Poecilia mexicana (assembly GCF_051168715.1). Classification (NCBI taxonomy): domain Eukaryota; kingdom Metazoa; phylum Chordata; class Actinopteri; order Cyprinodontiformes; family Poeciliidae; genus Poecilia; species Poecilia mexicana. Next base: position 34,525,687 of record NW_028263372.1, on the reverse strand, counting down.
AGGCGGCATTTCCCGTATTTTCAAACCCAAAGCGTGACAGGTTAGGTGGCAAGGTGAGTTTAATTAATCTATTAAACTCACTGAAGATGAATACATAAACTAAAAGCTGGATTGTAGACATTTTTATAAGCATATTTGTGAGCCTGCCTCTTTGTTATTAAATTCAATATAATTTCAGATTTTTCTATAACTTTTCTTCTGGTTAACTTAGAAAGTGAGCTATTATTGTTACAGGTTAGTTTTCTAAACTACAAAAAAGCAACTGTTAGGGATGCTCAAATATGAAAAATTGGACTGATATTGATATCTGATAGTAACACCGGTATTATGCCAGATTTACCAATATTTCATTTTATAATTTTTTTTATCCGATTACTCGATTAATCGTAAGAATAATCGATAGATTACTCAATTACTAAAATATTCGTCTACAACAGCCCTACAAACAGCTATGCAATGTAAAGGGACGGCTGTAGCCTCAGTTTTCCTACAGCTGCCACTTCAGCCACCGGCGGTGTCAGACAACATCCGGCACATTATGGTCGGCACAGTGGAGCCCCTTTTCCACTAACAGTAAATTCCTTGTTGGAGCGGCGTGTCCAGTCGGGCGCTCATCTGGCCGGCCTAAAAGAGCTGATCAGAGAGCGCGTCTTTTGATGCCGACTCGTGTGCATTACAGAGGGGAAGAGCACTTCACCTCCCTCCTGTCACCTGAAACAGGAGTGCGCGCTCTATCGCTCTTAATCGTCGAAAGGGGAGGAGGGAAGGGTCAGCGGAGGGTGCAGGAGGGGTCAAAGGTCAGCCATTGCACACTTACAGGAAGTCGTCTTGAGTGTTGCCATTGAAGGTGCCGCACAGCCCCACCGTGTCGTCTTTCCACGTCTCGTCGGCCTGCAGGTAGAGACGAAACTCCGTCCAGCTGTACTGCAGATGCAGGCCGAACGCCGTCCTCACCTGGAGGAACATGGACGACAGCTCCTGGATGTGGAAGATGTCTGTGGGAGAAGGAGAACGAGGACATCAAGGCTGGCTCCACACCTGGCAGACTCAGGCAGGGACCAAAACGGCAACATTTATTACATTTTCAGCTGCTGTGGTTCTGTTTCACATCGTCAAACAATTCAATCTAATTAAAAACCTGTTCCCCTCCTCGCCTGTAGGGGCACTGACACAAAAACCATTGAAGGAAAAGACCCAAAAACCTCTGAATGAGACACTGAACACAACTTCCTTCATGATGAAACGTAAACCAAAAAAATGTAGGATTTCTCTTTTGATTTTGGTTACAGACCACAAACCATTTCTCCCGCTAGCTCTAGATTAACTTGTTTTTGTTGTATTTACCCAGAATGCCCTGCAATGTAGTCCACTTCCTGCTTTTGGAGCAGTCAATAATCATGCCACTGCTGCCAACTTATGGGCAACTAAAATCAGAAGGTACACTGCAAAAACAAAATCCTACCAAGTATTTGTGGTCTAGTCTCAAGTGCAAAAATCTTAGTACACTTGAAATAAGACAAAACTAACTTACAAGTATTTTCAGAAAGATATAGCAACTTGTTTTAAGTAAATAAGACATTTTTCTCTTGCTATAAGTAAAGTAATCTGCCTGCAGATGAAAAAGGCAGTGCTTTTTCATCAAAATTAAGGAATTATTGACTTAAAATATCTTGCTGAAAAGTTACATTTAAGTTAGTTCTGTTTTACTGAAATAGTTGCACCAGAAACTAGACCAAACATAGGATTTAGTGTTATTGCAGTGTAACTCTCTGTGCTTCACTGAATGGAAAAGTCTTTCCAACCTGTGTAAAATGATAACCTGAGTTTCATTTAACTGCATTGAACTCGATTTATTTTGTAATTTCAATACATCATTTATTCTTGCATTTATTTGATGAAATTAAGGAAATATATTTTTATTAATCTAGTGGAGTTATGATTGTTGGTTACACAAACAGAGGACGTTATCAGCCAGCTCCTGGGACAGAACATAAAGTATAAATGTTGATGTTTTTCATTTATGTATCAAGTATCACACAGTTTCACATAAACCAGACAAAAGAGCATTGATTTGACCACCAAGACGCCGGCGTGTAATGAGAGCAACACTCAGAGGAGACGGCATTTTCTGCACACAATGCAGGAACTGAACAGCTCTGCATTGGGAAAATATTTCCTCAATAGCACAGCTGTCATTCAATCTGCCTCCAGCATGAGTGCTGAAAGAGTCCTGGACGAGACAATGGCGGACGGCGATGAAAGACGAGGGACAGTACCGTCAGAATAGGGCAGCGAGACGCGGTACTGGCCGGCCATGAAGACCTCGCCGACGTGACTCAGTGTGATCTCAGTCCTTGGATCCTCGTCAATGACCAGGTTAACTGATTGGATGCAGGCCCCGTCTAGATTCTGCAATCGAGACAAGATGGACGTTTTCCCAAACAGAAGAAGATTCAGGAGACACAAAGAGCAAAAGTACAAAAGTAGTCAGGATGAAAAACTCTGTCCCACAAAATGAGGTAATGTGGATACGGACCTTTAAGAGGAAACTGATGCATTTAGCAACAATAAATACACTTTTCTTCTGGAATAAAACAGAAATCCAGGTTGCGGCTGTTGGAATCGGGTCTGTGCAAACTGCGACGCTTGTCTGTGCAAACTGCGACGCTTGTCTGTGCAAACTGCGACGCTTGTCTGTGCAAACTGCGACGCTTGTCTGTGCAAACTGCGACGCTTGCAATGTGCACTAAGATGTGCAACTATCTTAGTGCACATTTAGTGAAATAAGACAATATTATCTTACAAGGCACTTTTCAGCAAGATATAAGAGCTTGTTTTAATATTTCCTTAATATTGATAAGAAAGTATTAGTTCTACCTGCAGATTATTTTACTTACTTACAACAACAACAAATAATCTGCCAGAACTTTTTCATCAATATTCAAGATTTATTCACTCTTTAAATAAGCTCTTAATTCTTGCTTTAAAGTTACTGTAAGTTAGTTTTGTCTTACTTCAAATGCACTAAGGTAGCACTGAGCAGACTAAAATCTCATTATTTAAGAATGATTATGTGAAAAAATTGTAATAAAAATGTTCTGTAAAGCGAATAAACCTTTCCTAACATGTTTAAGGAAGCATAACAGGTCACCTTTAGTGTAAAATCTGCCGATTTAAATGATAAAAGCTGCTTCACTTTCGCTTCTGAAGTGCTCTGATGTTTTCAGATGAATCGTTCCTTTCATAAGTGGCTCCACAGCCCAGAGGTTTTAGCGCCCACCTCTACCCTCCCCACTTTACCTCCCCTTCCCATCATTCACCTCCTGCTTCTCCTGCATAACCTCCTCTCTGTCCAGAGCCGCCGCCCCTCCCTCTCCCACGGCTCTGTCAGTCGGGCCAGATAAGCTAATCCTGCTGGCTGTTAGAGGTCTCTGCTCTGATGAGTGGGACATCTTATATCTCGCCTCTCCCTCGCTCTGCTGGGAAACCCAGCGGAGAGGAGAAGAAGCCCTCAGTCTTTTGTCACTTTTCTTGCTCATTATCTACTCCTGCAGTCAAAACCCTTGACTCAGCAGGGATTATTGAGCACTTAAATTCTGATATGATCTACATGATGGACAAATTGCAACCCGAGCCAACAGGAGCCACAGTAAAAGAAACATCAGGTTAGGAGTGACTCACGGCTCCGCAGGGGGCGTTCTGGATGGTGACGGCGAATTTCCCTGAGTTGCGACTTTTGGCGAGGACATACTGACATGTCGCAGGGAAGGTGAAGATCCTCCCGTCAAACGACTGGAAGTACATATCGCCTGTAACCGAGCATTCCCCTGGAAAAAAGCATTTTTCAACTTTACTTCTGCACACGAATATGCAAAAACACAACTTCTTACTAATTATTGTTGTCTAGTTTCTACTAGTTTCTACTGCAAATAGACAGTAAGGCTTCCCTGATAGATGACTAATAAAAAGTTTATAGAAGTCATTTATAAGCACATCATAAATAATTAATAACTGTTTATTATTCATTAAGTAAGAGTGAGAAGGAGGCTGTATGCTAAATGCTTCTTGTGCTTACAAGGTAGAAACGTTTAGTGTAAATAAAACATATAGGTGAACAGATTTGGTTCACTATTTGGCAAGAAACTGGCAGATTTTGTCTCCTTCTCAACCTTCACTTTCCATAATGAAATGCTTAGAGATTAATTAATAACATACTTATTAGCATTTATAAGAAGAGCCTTATTGTAAAGTAGAACCCAAATATCTTAGAACAATTGGAATAAGACCAAACTAACTTTTTCAGCAATGTGAGTTTATTTTAAAAAAATAATTCCCTTAAAATGATAAAAAGGGACTAGAAAATCATCTGGCAGTGGAACCTCTACTTTTTAATCAATATTAAGGAATTATTTTTTTAAAACACACTTCTATATCTTGCTGAAAAGTTACTTTTAAATTGGTTTTGTCTTATTTCCAGTGTAATAAGATATTTGCATTAGAAACTAGATCTAAAATACTTGGTAAAATGTTGTGTTTTTTGTGTATTTTTGAATATGAATTGAATTTAATCAATTAATCGTCAGAATAATCTAAAGAATATTCGACACTAAAACAATCGTTAGCTGCAACCTTACTGTAAAGCATTTACAAACTATGAAAATAAGTTATTCTTGTATGACCTTTGTTAATTAAAAGATCATTATTGCATGCAGTTGGAGGAAAAGCACAAACCTGGGCAGGTGTGGTCGGTGCAGTTCCACACTCCACCCACACATGTGCTGCAAAGAGAGCAGAGAAATCCACAGGTGGATACATGAAAGGCTGAGCTAATGGCAGGATTACTGGCAGAAACTGGACACACAGGCGGTCAGACCCAGCAGATTAAAGGGACCGAATGCAGCTGTTAGGAAAAGAGCAGATTCTGTTTGCAGGAATAAAAAATTAAACCCATGGACAAACATTGAGTTAATTTATTAAATATAATCAAATTAAGTTTGTCAAAATTTAATTCATTTACTTTTGTTTAACTTAACAAATTTAATATATCTACTTGGATAAACTTAATTTTATAACTTATAACAAATAAACTCAATTTGTTTACTTGGATCACCTGTTTTCTGACTTTAGCTGCTCAACCTCTAAGCCAGCTAAGCTAGGTTGAACTCGCTCACTCTTTGGTAACCTAGCAACAACTTGGAGAGTAGGCTCTGGTTACCTAGCAACAACCTGCTGAGTGGTAGCAGTTTACGGTCTGGAATTAAAACTGTGGATAAAACAGGAACGTTTCAGATATTTAAAACAAAAAACTAATCAATAACTATCTATAATCTGCAAAAACACAAAATCTTACCTTGTATTTTTTGCCAAGTTTTTAGTGCAAATATCTTTGTACACTTGAAATAAGACAAACTAACTTACAACTAACTTTTTATCAAGATATAGGAGCTTATTTTAAGTCATTAATTCCTTAATATTTATACACAAAAGTGCTAGCTTTCACTTATAACAAGACATTTTTCACATGTTAAAGTGAAAACATGTGAAAAATGTTTTTTTCACATGTTTTCCAAATCCAAAGGGCTTGGATTTGGAATATTTTCATCAATATTAATGTTTATAGACTTAAAACAAGCTCCTTATTTTGCTGAGAAGCTACTTCTAAGTTCCTTTTCTCTTATTTCAAGTGTACTAATATATACTTGGTAAAATTTGATGTTTTTGCAGCGTATTGACAGATATAAAACCCTTATACGGTGATACGTTTTTCAGTCATATCCTCCAGCCTTAAATTTAAATTAACATTGAAAAGTTTTCAATGCAATACTTTGAAACAGTAAAAACCAAAATATTTAAACCAAAGCAGAAGGGGGAAGTTATTTGATGCTCACCAGTTGTTGCATTCTTCCTGCAGAGTTTGTCCAGAGGGATAAAACATGCCGTGGTATTCACAGGGACAGTCAGCCGGGGCCACACAACTCCCTTCCTCATAAATCAGACCTGGGGACACATACACAGAAAACTCAGGAATTAAAAAATATAATAAGTTACTGTGAAGACAGTAACTTATTACATAAATCAGAAAAACTTGTATTGAATAATGCATCCAATAGTTTACCTTCAGGACAGTAGCATCCATCTAAGCAGGCCAGCTTGCTGTCTATGCATGTCCGCTCCAGGTTGCATGTCTCTGGGCAGCAGCTGATGCATTCCCTGTACTGCAGCCCCAGAGGACACTGCTTCACTGGTCACAGAAAAAGAGTTTCAAAACATTTTGACTTGAAACAGTCACAAATGGACTGATCCTGACTGTTTTTCTCAAGAAATACCTGCAGGGCATTAAGAAAAAGGGATGTCCCGATCCGATCACGTGATCGAAAATCGTGGTCTAGATTCAATCAGAATCCAGCGTACATCCAGATCAGGAATCAGTTTGATATGTATAATTATTTTAAACTCAAATAGGAATAACCACAGTTAGTATCTACCTTTATGTGGTGGTAAGGAGTCAGACCAGTCAGACTGTCTGAAAACACCACATGCGCAGCACTTTGCAGCAGTGACTGCCGTAAAGTGAAGCAAAATACGCATTAGCTTGAAGTGGGAGCACAGCTGCTAACTTAGCTACGTCTTAGTCAAATTTAGTGATTTACTATTTCTTTTTTGTCGGTAACTTTGGTAATGGCTGACATGACACAACAATCAAAGCTAGTCATGTCAGCCATTACCAAAGTTACCGACAAAAAAGAAATAGTAAATCGCTCTTAATGTCGTTCTCAGTTCAATAATAATGAACTGACATTTATCCTGGTATCTGAAAGTAACACCAGCTGATAAACACTTAATTTACAATTAACAAGAAAACAAGTTTGATATCTTATATTTCCCCAATAGCCATTAACAGGAAGAAATTAACAATTATTCGTGCAACAAGTACAACTGTTTTTCTACATGTAATATTATCTAGTTTTATTATTCAATGTTATTTTAAATATATATATGTGTTTTTGTCATGCTAGTTTGATGCTCTTGGGGGCCCTCTGGTGGTGTGGGGGGCTCGAGGCAGCCATTTAACTCACACTGCATATTACCCGCCCCAAATGGTTGGTAATTTTGACAGAAAATCAAATCTTGCCAGCTACAAAGCTGCACATCAGAGCATGATTAGTAGAGTTTTGTTGTTTCTTGACTAAATGCGAGTGAAAGCGTACCACACTGAGGAATGCGCTGCCTCCAGTTGTGCAGTGGGTGGTCAGCATGGGCGCAGGCTCGAGCGTATTCGCTGAACACCTGGCATACCACATCGCCGCTGGGACCCGACCTTCAACGGAGTGAAAAGACAGAAAAGGACTGTTCGAGCGGAGCCAGGAGAGGTGTGGTTACACAACCCTGGTTCACTGGGCTGGTCCGACTCAAAATAACAACCCAAAGCCTGCGCTGCCATAAGCAAAAAGACAAATCACTGAGGCTGTGGAGCAGATTACTGGGCCTGAATCAATTTCAAAAACACACAAATGGGTGCAAATATAACACAAACAGGCATTCCCTAGGTCAGATCATTGTAAAAAATGACAAAAAGTTCAAAAATGTCATTGTAAAATTGAAAAAAATCCAGCTTTAAGTTTAATTAACTATTCTTAACTATTAAGAAACTATTCCAGATTCTCCATATCTCCTTATCTATTATAAACACCAAACTGCAACAATATAAAACCCTACCATGTATTTTTGGTAACTTATACTTTTCAGCAAGGTATAGAGGCTTCTTAAGTTAATAATTCTTGAATATAGATTAAAGGTCTTGATGCTTTTAATGAATTTATCAAACTAAGCTAAATAGTTTTTAATTAAAATGACCTAAATCTTATTTTTATTTTTCATAATTGAAAGAAAAATGCTCTATTATTTAATTTTAATTAGTATTTGGAAATAATCAAACTGGTAAAATAAAAAATAAAAGATAAAAAAAATCACAGTATTTTGTTTCTCCTTATTTTCCTTGATGATTTTTGGCCCTGGTGACAAAAATTTTGGACACCTGTGGTATAGTCAAAGCCTTGTGTTTCCAGGAGGATAAAATAAAAATAATTGCAATCTCTTTCAGCAGTAGAGTTTGCAATCGGTTGTTCTTACATGCAGAGGTCGTTGGAGCAGCTGGCCATGTAGGACAGCGGGCTCACAAAGTCATGGCAGCTCTGGAAAGGCGGGTCCAGCAGCACCGCACACACTTCCTCCACTTTCTGCAGCCAAAACAAACCAAAAAGAAAAGCTTCTCCAGACAAAACTGTAAAATACATCAGGCTTTACTTTGTTTCAGGGTTGGATGTGGGAATTATTCATCCTTCTTTTCCTGTCTCACCAGGAGGATTTGAGTTTCAACACCAGCGCAGGGCGACTGGAACGCAGAGGGAACATGGGGACATCGGTCCTGGTGGGGCTCCATCTCCATCCAGCTGTTCCCAAACATCTCTACGTCTGGAGTCAGCACACCTGAGCGGCAGGAAAACACTCAGCCTGACTGTGAGATAGCTCACATTTTACATGTTTTTATACTTCAAAAAGCAATGCTACTTCTAAAAGCAGCCCAAGCACTTAAAAACATATATATATATATATATATATATATATATATATATATATATATATATATATATATATATATATATATTAGCAACAAGTTAAAAGTGACCTGTTATGCTTCCTTAAACAGGTTAGGATAGGCCTATAATTATAATTTTGTTTGCACAAAGTCATTCTTAGATGATGAAATTTTAGTCTAATTTTATGGCCTCTGTCATTTTAAACCAAAATAACCTGCTGCTGGCCACGACCCCAACTCAACCTTTGCACTTGCACGTTAAAATGGCTGCAAACAGATGCACAATTATACAACCATACATCTTTGAAAAGCAGAAGTAGAGCCTCCTGCACAACCAACAATAATGTAGCAGGTGCTTTCTAGATTGTAAATCAACAACCAAACACTTATTTTTTCCAGCAGCCATTGTACAGGGGACACAGGAGTAAAACCAGCTGACCAAACGTGCTGGAGTTCCACCTGGGTTGCTAGGTAACAGAGCAGTGCCTGCTGATTTGTGAGATATCATCCTGAAGGGTTTTTGAACGGCTTGTTTTCCAGACTCCAAAAAACATTAATTTATAACGACTTTGTTGGATGTTTTCTAATCGCTTTAAATGTTTTTAGAAACAGCTAGAAGAACAAAAACATGCAAAAAGGGAATTTTGCACAATAGGTCCCCTATAATGATTTTTAGTGTCTGGAAAATTTGCCATTTCAAAATCTTTCAACGAATCACATTCAACGGGCACTGCACCGTTACCTAGCAACCTGAACTGAGCTCCAGTTCATTTGGTCAGCTGGTTTTACCGCTGTACAACGGCTGCTGGAAAAGATAAAGTGTTGTGTTGTTGACTTACTATCCAGAAACCAAAACCACTTGCCACATTCTTATTGGTTGCACAGAAGGCTGCACATCTGATTTTCAAAGATGTACAGTTGTAGAATTGAGAAACTGTTTGCAACCATTTTCACATGCAAGTGTAAACGTTGAGTTGGGGGGCGTGGCCAGCAGCAGCTTATTCATATTTCAGGTGACAAGACGCCATAAATTAGACTAAAATTTCATTATCTAAGAATGATTGGATCTATCCTAACCTTTTCAAGGAAACAAAATTGGTCAGCTTTAGGTTATTATTTACCGTAGCTCGTCTTCAGGTCGTCCTGAATGTCTGCATTGAAGTTTCCGCACAGGCCGCAGGTCCGGCCCACAAACTCCGGGCTGAGTTTAATGTAGACCGATCCGCTCCGCCCCTCCCAGGCCAGCGTGAAGCCCTGCTGCTGCGTCACCAGCACATACTGGGAAATCTGCTCCAGATGCAGCTCATGGATGTGATGAGGAAGCTGCAGACTAAACAGATAGATTTTCATATATGAAGATGTAAAGTGAAGCACACAAACAACAAGCACAGGTAGGTCTCTAACCTTTGACCTTTGAAGGTAACACTGGTGGCGTGGAGTTGTATCTCGCCGTCCCACGGCAGGAAGAGGCTAACGGACCGCTGACAGGCGTAGGGAGCCGAGCCGCAGTTTGGGTCATTGTGGACCTGCAAATGTCCAGATCCAGGAACGTAAACGTCTCATCAAATAAAGGCCAACAGGTTGGCTTTAGAAACTACTGCAAAGCTGCTGCAAGCATTATTTAAAAAATTAAACACAATCCCAGTACTCCAATAGCAGTAAGCAGTGTTGAAATGTTCGGTTTACAACCAAACTTAATTTTCTGTTTTTTACATGGCTATCTTCAACTAAGCACAGAATCCCCTGACAACACTAAATAGCTAACTAAACATTTAGTTACAAAGCTAAACATTTAGTTTACAAGCTAAATATTTAATTTACAAGCTAAATATTTAATTTCAAACTAAAGATTTAGCTCAAAACTAAATACACTGCTCAAAAAAATAAAGGGAACACTCAAATAACACATCCTAGATCTGAATGACTGAAATATTCTCAATGAAGACTTTGTTCTGTACAAAGTTGAATGTGCTGACAACAATATCACACAAAAATCATCAATGGAAATCAAATTTATTAACCAATGGAGGCCTGGATTTGGAGCCACACACAAAATTAAAGTGAAATGTTCCCTTTATTTTTTTGAGCAGTATATTTAGTTAGCAAGCTAAATATTTAGTCTACAGCAAAATATAACTTGTAGAGACTAAAACAAATTCGAAGGATTTTGAAAAATGCACCGTTTTAAAATGAAACCTGATTTTTAATCAGCTTATAATTTTATGTCCTTCACTGAAAAGCATTGGTTTGTTTACCTGGAAGAAAATAGAATCTAAAGTTTTGCCATCATGTTCTTGGTTGTGATAAAATTGTGATTGAAAAAAAATCAATCAGTAATCAAAATGCGTGTTTTGGTTTTCCCAGGCAGAGATAAAGTATCTCCTGCCTTTTCGTGGAAACAAAGCCCTCGTCTGTTCCAGGTACTTTCAAGGCATTCTGGGAAATTGCAGTATTTAAAGGTAATTGACTCTAATTATCCTTTGAATTAACTTAAGAACAAACTTTCCTCAGGCTGGGATTGAAACTAAGAGGGTAATGAACCAGATAGAAAAACTTCTGAGCTTCTCAAAGTCGTGAGGATTTGTTTAGTGTGAACCAACCTGGACAACAATGCTGCCCTGGGTGGTTTCCTCGCAGTCCCGCAGCAGCGTGTACGTGCATCGGCCAGGGAAGTGGAAGTAGAGACCGTCAAAGGTCTCAAAGTTGTACTGACCCCACGTCCTGCAGGTCATCTCCCTCTCAAAGCCGAGATTTGGGACTGGGCAAGCAACGAGAAAATAATGAAAATATCTGTTGAAATTATTATAATCGTTAAAACACAATGCACGAGTTTAAGGATTTTCTAGACTGAAAAATGGGAATAGATTAACCAAAGTATTTTAGTGATGGCTGCTGAACACGAATAGGTCAATAACTCATCATTCCTGTTTGCTGACAAACCTTAAAAAATTATTTACTTTAAGAAAGCTCCAATATTGTGCTAAAAATTACTTGTAAGTTAGTTTTGTGTAATTTCTAGTGTATTAAGATATTTTCACTAGAAACTAGACTAAAAATATTTGGTAAGATTCAGTTTTTGTAGTCAGGACCTTCTGGATGCTTAAGGTTAGCATTAGCATCAATTCTAGAAAAAGTTTGTGTTTTTGATTATTGGCCAATTGGAATTTCCCATATTGTGCAATTTTAATGTGGAAAATTTAATGCCATAGAAATAAGTAGGTTTAATATCCATCAGAAGGGTTTTTTAAGGATAAGCAAACTGAACTGATTAAAAAGAAATTGTGGCTTAATGCATCAATGCTAAGTTTGTAAATAATTTTGTGCAACTAATTCTTGTTTGTTCAGATTAAACTGAGAGATTTATGAAAGTATTTGCTATGAAATGGAGAAAAGAGAAAGCAAACTGACTCTAACTTTCTGTTTTAAAATGAATTTATGTGAATTTGGAGACCTGTCATGTGGTTACCTGTCTGACATCTGTGTCCAGTGGCCTGAAACAAGCTGCAGTCACATGACTCTGTCAAATAGCACTGTCCTCCATTAAGGCAGGGATACTCACACGGCTCCCCTGAGAGAAACCAGTAAAACCAGTAATTACCAGGCAGCCAGTTGGAACAGAAACATTTAAAGAGGATTATTTCTCCTTTCGTTTTATTTCAACATTCTAGATTCAGCAATGTGTGTGCTGTGGCAGCAACAGATTACCTATTTTAATAATTTGCTTAATTTGACCACCAAATTAACTTGTTAATGCAAGTTGGTCCCCTCAACTTGCATTAACACCATCTGCTAGGTGGGCTTTAGGTTTCTCTGGCCAGTCAAGCGCATCATGCACAAAAGCACATGTATGGTAAAAGGGACAGTGGAGATCACTCAGATCTATCACTCAGATAAATTGTTCACTGACACCAGGGAGTCTTTAAATAATAATAAAAAGTCTTCACAAAGATAAAACATTAAAATGGAGCTTCATCGCAAACCATAAAACTGGCCACAGTTTGATTACATTAATGACAATAAATATCTATATTCAAAAAATTGTGAACATTTTTTAAAGGAGAATAAGAGAAAAGTAAAACAAAATGAAGAGAACTGAAGGAACTGCATTTCTCTTGCATTCTACCTGATCACCAGCAGGGGGCAGTGCCATTTGTCGTTAAAAGGGATGATATCAATTTCTGCCATTCGCCATTTTGAGGCAAAATGGAGCCATCATGGTCTTTTCAAATTGGCTAAACATCAACTCAGAGAGACTTTTCACACGCTCTTTGACAACCAAAAATTTTAAGTAACTTTATATTTGTACTCGGCTATAAAAAATTTAAAAAAACGTACATAAATAGTAAATAGTAGGAGGTCGCTGGGAGTCATTTTGGTTTGAAAACCTAAATATGGAAAACGCATGACACACTTTATGAGTCAATCTGTATTTTCCACAAAAGTCGGAAACAACTACTTACTACTTTTCTATATATTTTTTAAACTGTCTTCAAGTCCTGACAGTATGAGACAGATAATCTATGAAAAAAATCAAGCTCCTCTGCCTTCACCCAGTTCTCCCAGTCCTAACTAGAAACAACCAATCAGAAAAAGGAGGAAGGTCTTAGTGCTGTTAATCACCCTCCGTGTGGCGCTGCTCATTCTACTCCACCTTCCTCTCTGGTAGCAGAGCCTGTCATGAATGCTAAGGCTAGTTAGCATGGCCACCGATGATGGCACCTAAGCAGTTTTTCTATAACGATGACTTGTTTCTCCACCATTAGCTCATTTAGCAACGCTTACACCAGATTGATTGACAGCGGTAAGATCCTTCTCCTGGTTCTGATTGATTGTTTTTGGCTCCCTGCCTTCTGCAATTCTTCAGAAGGCAGGGAGAAGGTGGAGGATGTTGATTTTTTCACAGATTATTTGTCTCATATACAGCTATGTTAGATGGTTTTAACAAATATTTAATAAACATATTTGGCATCAAAGACACCTGATAAACAATAAAATGTCTAAAGAAAACCAGTGAAACTGGTTCAGTTCAGGCACTTTGGAAAACATTCATTCGTTCTTTCTTTTAAAACTTACCTGGTATTCTACGTTTTGAAGACTTTAGGGTCTCCTTTGCCTTCCTGGTGAGCAGCAAGGCATTAACCGGCCGATCATCTGGTGAAAAGGCAGCCAGGTTTCCTGCCGTTGTTGAACCAGTTGCCAGTTGGTTAAGCAGTAAAGACCCATTCAGTGACTGGTCTGAGTTTACCAGGGTTTGATTATTTGACATCCGGTTGTGAGATGTGTGTTCTAAAGCCACTGAATTTGTCACTGATTGATCAGCTGGAGCTGAAGTAGCTGGAGATTGGCTAGAAAATGTCGTGAGATCGGACTGGTTTGTTGGTTGTGATGAAGTAGCTGAGGGGCTCGGTGATGTTTGGCTGGATGACAGTTGGGCTGATTTTGTTGTAACGCCATCTGGATATGAGAGCCTGGGAGGTGATTTATTGACTGCTGATTGGCTAACGGGCTCTGTACCTTCCAGTGATTGTCCAGATTTTGCTGTGATTATCGGGGAATGGTTTGATCCTGTCTTTTTAGATGATGATTTTCTGGACTGTGCTTGAGCAGGTATTTGTTTTTCAGGCGACTTTCTGGTTAATGTTGTACTCTCTACTTGTTGGATGGGGTGTTTTGTCTTTCTGGCAGGGTGAACTGGTGCAGTAGCACTGTGTTGCAATTGGGATGGTTTGGGATCTGTTGGTTTGGTTGGTGCTATACTTCTTGATGGTTTGGACATTACCGATGTGGTTGAAGACTGAGTGGTTTGTGTTATTCTATCTAGGGACTGGTTTTCTGATGAGGCAATGCTTGGCATTTGTCCAGTAGATCTTATTCCCTTGTTGACAGATGCGGTGTTGGTTGACAACTGATTTGCTGGTTCTCTGGAAGTCGCTGATTTGTTGTTTTGGGTTGTTGTGATGGGAGATTGACTGATTGATGGTTTGGTGGCTGGTGGTTGGGTGGGTGGTCCATCTTTGTTGTGTGGTATCATTTTAGTGGGCAGTTGGTTTGTTTGACTAATTGATGCAACAGTGTTTGTTGTTGGTTTGGAAGTCACTTTGGTGGCTGACAGTGGGCTAGATGGTTCTATAGTTGATTGACTGGTAGATGTGGTCGATGGGTTTTGGGTGAATGGCATGACGTTGACATCTGATTCGCTGGTTTTCACAGTTTTAGCTGTGCTGCTTGTTGATTTATTAGTTTCTGTTGCTATGCTTGATGATTGACTGGTCAGCCTCATGCTTACTGTTGACTGGCTGGTTGTTTGAGATTGGATACTTGAAACTAGATCGGCTAGGGTTTCGTCTGACTGAATTGTCTCTGTTGTTTGGCTAGTTGACTGTTGTTTGGACTTTGTTACTGGGCTGACTTCTGAAGGGCTAGATTCTTCTGTAGATGATTGACTGATAGATGTTGTGGATGTTGTGTTTTGGGTTAAAGGCACGACGTTGATCTGTGTTTGGCTGATTTTCACAGTCTTGGTTGAGGCATCACCTGACTTACTAGTTTCTATTGCTATGCCTGATGATTGACTGGTCAGTCCAGTACTTATTGTTGACTGGCTGGTTGTTTGAGATTGGAAACGTGAAACTAGACCAGTTTGGGTTTCGTCTGACTGAGTTGTCTCTGTCACTTGGTTGATTGGTGTTGCTGTTGACTGTTGTTTGAACGGCGGTACTGGGCTGATTCGAGTTGTTGTTGATGACAGACCAGCTGAAACTGGGCTGCTTGATGAGTGATTGATATTCTCTGTGGTGTGTTTCAATTGACTGGCTTGTCCAATGTCTTGGGACTGGCTGGTCATTGGGTTGGTTTGGGATTGGACTGGGTCAGTTGTTTGGCTCGTTGATGCTGTTGTCAACCTTTGCTGAGTGTGTGGCACTGGGCTAATGTCTGACTGGTTGTACTGTGTAATCACAGCAGTAGGCGGACCAGATCTGGTCTGGAATTGGTTTGATGGTCCGTTCTCAGTCAATGATTGTTTGGTTGGTGTAGTGATTTTTATTGATTGACTAGTTGTTGGTGGTTGATTGGTTGACAGATTGGTTTGGGATTGGTTTAGTTCTGCAGTCTTAGTTGGTAACCAATTAGATGAGGTAGTGCTGACCTGTAATTGACCGCTGGTTGGGAGTCTAGTCTCAGTTACTGACTGAAGGGACGGATGGGGGTTATTTTCTGTATCGCTCTCCACATCTTGGCTGCCAGTTGTTGATCTTGAGGATGATTGACTCATCAACGGTACAGATGATTGGTCAACGTTTTGGCTCCACAAGTCATTTTGTGTCCTCTCTATCCTGGCAGACGTCAGGTTGGATGCAACAGTCCCGCTAACCAGTGATCGCCTGGAGGCTGAAGTGTTTGTTTCTAAAGCAGAAGCGGCTGAGTGCAGGTTCTAGAAGGAGAGAAACTGAATCATTAAGTGTTTCAAGTAACTTTCAATTCAACTATTTTTTTTCTTTTATCTCTTAAAAAGTTGAACTGTGTGGACAGTATTGGCTAAAACACACATTAAAATTAAGGCCCACAGAATAATTCACACTAGGCCTGTCGCAATAAGAGCTCAGTAATTTCCATTTGTCTGATTCATTATTTCTCTTTTTTCTCTTTCTACCAGAAACTGGACGATAAAAGTCTTCAGTCTGGTGTTTTAGTCTCAACTAGACCTTTCTTTAAGGACAATTTTGTTTACAGATACCTCTTAATTAATTTTATTTGTTGTTTCTGTTACTTTATTTATTTTGTACATTTAAATTGTCTTCCATTTCCAGTGTTAAATGTTCATTTTAATTTAAAGTTTATTGATATTTGGGAATGCCATTATTATTATATTACTTGAAAATGGTCTCAAAACAACATTATAGTTTATTACAATAATTTGTGGGACAATTTATTGTCCATCAAAATTTGTTACAATGACATTTACAATACAGTATCACAGTACAGAAAAATATATGTGCAGTGTTATTTAAATGTAACTTTAAATAAAATTTAAAGTTAACTGGAGTCTGTACACTCCAGTTAACAATTAATCGATTACTAGATTAGTTGACAATCATTTCAGTAATGGATTAATCTGATTAATTGTGATTAAAATGGCTTCTCTACTTTTTTGCAGATGTGCAATTGGGGAAATGTTCCTGTTTGAATTATGTTGAAGAATAAAAGCGACACAAAAGCAGGTCTGGGAAAAAAGGATTAAAAGAAGGAGAAGCCTGTGTTGATGATTCTCTTTTTCATCCAGGTCATCTGAGCCTCACTCTCCATTTTGACGCATAATCAGGTGTGTGATCATCTGAAATTTCTAATCATGAGATGTTTTCCGTCACGGGGAACCATTCTTTCAGAATTGCCAGGGATAAAGAAGCAATACTTGGGTATAAAATTGATCAAAAGTTGGAATTCAGATCATCATCAGATTTGATTTGGAAAGATTTTCAGCTTTCGTTGATCGCCTTGTTCCAACAGTTTGAGCCTCCCTCGATACCTGAGCCCTAAAACGAGGCTTTCATCTCGATGAGCACGAACAAAGCAGATGGCAGGGGGCCGCGGTGGGAGCGTGACCACGAATTATTAATCACTGATCAGCATCAGAGATCTGGAAACAGAACACACAGAGTTCGGCTCAGAGATCCGGACGAGCTTTTGACCTCTGACCCGTTGCCGCTAATTGCAATGTTGATGAAGGAGCTCCCATGGCTTGGACCGGATTCTCACGCCTCCTGGTACCGAAGGGAGGCCCAACAAAAGAGAGACCAGATAGCGGCTCGGATGGAGGAAGGGCGAGACAACAGAGCAGCTACTGAATATTCCTGCTGGGACACACTGACATGTCTACCGCTGAGGAGCAAATGTCACCGCACTGCAAAAAACACTAAATCCAACACAGTATTTTTGGTCTAATTATAATGCAGATATCTTAAATAAGATAAAACTAACTTACAAGTAACTTTCCTTCAAGAAATATGAGCTTGTTTTAAGTAAATCATTTAATATTGATGAAAAAGTTCTAGACACCGCCATGTTTCCTTTTATTTACTTCCTTGATAGGTATTGATGTAAAATTAATTTAAATATAAAAGGACACATTTTAAAGCTGTTTCTACCTTTTACAAGTTTAACGTAAGAAGATTTTTTTTCTGGTATACTGAAAAAACTAAATTTAATAAAATGTATATGTTTTATATATCTAAACTTTCAAGGAACTTTTAAAGAAAAAATAGGAGCTTCTTAAGGTAAGCAATTCCTTAATATTGCTAAGAAACAGGTACTGGATAAATACAACACTCATTCAGAATTAGCTAATCAGAGCCAGGAGGAAAGTGTTAACAATGTCAATCATGCTTGTGCACGCGCCTTGCTCTTTGCTAAATGGTTTCCTACAACATAGCCTACCATGAATGCTAAAGCTAGTTAGCACATCATAAACAGAAAAACAACTTTCCAGTAACAGTAGGTTGTTTTTCTGCCATTAGCACATTAAGCAGGATACACAAGCATAACTTGCAGTGCTAAGACTCTCCTCCTGTTTATAACGTGGAGCAGCACATTACTCAGACTGCTTAGAGAGAATGGATAGCAGACTGATCTTTTATCTGTCTCATATTATACTGTCGCCATGGTTTTAACAAATACAGAAAAAACATATTTTTATAACCCTGAACCTCTAAATATTGTGTAATCTTGGGCGAGTGTTAATGATTGGCATTCTTATGTGTATTTTAGGGCTGTATCACGATATAAGCATTTCATATCAGTCTACATTGATAATTATTGATTAGTTTTTTTGTTTTAAATATCTGAAATACTGTCAAACTGGTGACATCACCTTTCCTGTTTTATCCAGTTTTCACTCCACAATGTTTTTTTTTAAGCAGTTATGAAGAATGGTGGCGGAACATTAAACTGCTGCTGCGCAAGCGAACTCAGCAGGTGGTTGCTAGGTAACCAAAGAATGGTTGAGTTGCTAAGTAACCAGGGAGTGAGAGAGTGAGGTGATTCCACCAACCTTGGATCAGAGTTCAGTGAATATATCCTTTCAGATCTATTGTCTATTGATACCAATCATGTGTCTATTGTGATATATGTTGTTGATTTATTGATTGATTGTCTGGGTCCTGATCTATTTACAACAGCACATCTGTCATTGAACGTTGCACTGCAAAAACACAAAATGTTAGCAAGGATTTTTGTCTAGTTTCTAGATTAAGTGTCTGAGAACCCTTGAAACAAGACAAAACTAACTTATAAAAGTAACTTTTCAGCAAGAAATGTGAGCTTGTTTTTAGTTAATAATTTATTAATATTGATGGAAAAGTATTAGTTTTACTGCAGATTATTTAACTTAAAACATGGGGAAAAAAATTGTTAAAAGTGAAAGTATCCGCCAGAGGAATTTGTACTTTTTCCTCAATATTAAGGAATTATTGTCCTATATTTTGCTTGAAAGTTATTGATGCAAAATGTACTAGTTTCACTTATAACAAGACATTTTTCCCATGTTGGAAATGGAACTAGCACTTTTTCATCAATATTAAGAAATTATTGACTTAAAAAAGTGTCTATACTTTGCAGAAAAGTTACTAGTAGGTTAGTTTTGTCTTATTTCAAGATATTTGCAGTAGGACGTAGACCATAAGTAGTTGGTAATATTCTGTGTTTTTGCAGTGAAGGAGCGTTTCGCCTCTGAAGATGCGAGTCGGGCTGATTTCTCTGTGATCTGTGACCGTGTGTTCGCCGCTCCAAGCGGCTCCATCAGCATCAGTGATCAATGCGGCGGCCTACCTGCCCTCCCTGGGAAGCGGTGTCCCATTTCTGATGCTTTATCCTGCTGCTCCCGCTGCAGGGACAGAGAGAACAACGAGACGTTTGTTCCTGCTGACCAAGCTTTCACTCTCCGATCCCCCCCAACTAGACAGTGGAAACCCACCACCGACCCAGGAACCATCCCCGCCATGCAACAAACAGCAAAACAAATACCACAGATACACTCAAAATATGCATAATTAACAAACTGAAAATACACAACATTTTATGCATACTTGAAATAGGACAAAACTAACTTACAAGTGAGATTGGCACTTATAAATTATAATACTTTTTCATTAACATTAAGAAATTATTTATTTAAAACAAGCTCCTCTATCTTGCTGAAAAGTTACTTACAAGTTAGTTTTGTCTTATTTAAAGTGTTCTAAGAGATTTGCACTAGAAACTAGACCAAAAATACTTGGTAAGATTTTGTGTTTTTGCAGTGATACTTGAAAATGTTGCTATTTTTAAACAATTGGTTTAGTTTCGATAAAAAGGAATATATAATGGTTGTCTGATGTTGTTTTACTGGTTAAATTGCAAGTTTTGTTGATACCATTTTGCGCACAAACACAAAATCTTAACTGTTTTTGGTCTCGTTTCTATTGAAAATATGTTAGTATACTTGAAATAAGACAAACTATCCTACAAGTAACTTTGCGGGAGCTTGTTTTGAGTAAATAGTTTCTTAATATTGAAGAAAAATTACCAGTTTAATTGGCAGATTATTTCATTTAGACATTTCCTTATCTTACTAGTGATATAATCTGACAGTGGAACTAGAATGTTTTCTTCAATATTACAGAATTATTTACTTAAAGAAGCTTTTTTTCTTATTTCAAATGTGTACTTGGATATCTGGACCAAATATTCTTCATTTTAATCACTAAAATCACCAAAAATTGTGTTTTTTAAAACTCAACAACAAACTTATTTCAAGTCTCCTAAGATCTTTGAACTAGAAACTATCCACCATTACTTTATAAAATTTTCGCATGAGAAACTAGACAAAAAAATACATAAGATTTTGTGTTTTTGCAGTGTACAACACACAAAAAAGGAAAAGTACACTTTCAAATTCACATTTCTGCTTCCATTTTTTTAATTACCAACATTTATCAACAAGCATCAACAAACAGCGGTTCTGGTTTTTCATCCATATCAAATGTCACGCTGCATATTACACTGCAAAAACACAAAATCTTATGTATTTTTTTGTCTAGTTTCTCATGCGAAAATCTGAGTTTGCTTGAAATAAGTCAAAACTAGGAACTTTTTAGCAAGAAATAGGAGCTTGTTTTAAGTCAAACTTAATTAAGTTTTAGTTCATGTTTTCATAGTTAGATATTCATCATCAAGATAACTTTTTTTTAGTTATAATGTTACTTTTTTTCCAAATGGCTGTCAGTAAATTTGTGGTTTGATGTCACAAAGTAAATAAAAACATGGCCCAAGAACAGATCCCTGTGGTATTCCTGGCTTATGACAATAAAAACTATTAAAGGTAAAATATTTCAGCTTTCCGGATTTTCTGTATTTCTGTGACCAGCAAATCGTTTCAATAAAAAGTACATTAATGCTCATTTACTTTTATCAAAAATGTCAGCCTTATCTTTATTACATAACTGCATTAACAACCATTTCCCATTGATAAACAAATATTCAATTTAAGATCTTTTTTTGGGCTAAATCAGATATTGAAATGCAGACGTTGGTAGTAACTAGCTACATTTACTCAATTACATTTACTTGAGTAATATTTTGGAAAAATAAGTACTTTTTCTTTTGTAGTACTACTCCTACTTCAGTAAAATATATGAGTAACTTCAACACATGCAGAAAAAAAACATGTTGCAACCAGAAATACATCAGATGCAAACGTAAACATACATTTTACATCAAAGGGAGACTTCCTGTTTTTAATCAATCTTTGTTTTTCTAACGTTTTGCTTCCAAATATTTGTTACAGGAAAAGACCCCATCCAAGCACATTTACTATACTAGTTTTATAAGTTTTATTCCTTAAAAGTGATTTACTAGTGTTTTTTTCTCCTTAATTTGTCATTCTGTCATGGTATTAATTATTTGTATGACATAAAATACCATAATTTATCCATAACTTTGTACTTTTATATCTGATTACATAATTGTAAAATATTGAATGAGATGTTATGATGTGCTCCAGTTGCCTTTTTGCAAAATACTTTTACTCTTGCTTTTTAATTTTATTTAATTTAAGAAAATAAAAATAATAATAAAGTAGTGCTACTGTGGAGCATCATTTTTCCTCTGTTTAAAAGCAATGCTTATATATTAACTCACTTATTTAATGGATCCCAGTTTGAATCGTTTGACCTTTCAACACCTCTGGAAAGATTTGCTGAAATAAAACAAAAATAGTAATAACAATCATAAACGATGCATAAATTAAATAGTAAAAAAAAAAAAAAGTAAAACAAGACCAGGTAAAGTAAGTTTTGGGAATGAAAACACGAAGCTGCGTCTTGAAATCGCTGCACATGAGACTCACCTTGATAAATGAGGATGACGTAAACAGTTATTAAAGAGTGAAGCGGCCTCTTCCAGCTGCGCGTGAATAAATCGGGATCCATTCGTGATCCGGTCAGGGAACCAGTCGGGATCACCTGGTGAAAACCCTCCGACTGGACTCCACGCGGCGCTCCATCGGCTCATCCTCCGGCTGCCCGTCGCGCGCCTTAAGAACCGCTGCACCTGCTCATTAGCATAAAATATGCGCCGGTAGGCGGAGTCTAATCTGCCCTGCTCTCATTATCGGACAGAAAAAAATTACTTTTTAACTTGATAGCACGCAGGGCCACAAAAACGGTGCTTTTTAAAAGAAGACATTTTAAAACAAAGTTTTATTGTGTTTTATTATTATTATTATCATCATCATCATTATTATTATTATATTAGCAGTTACAATTTTATCAAAATTAACAAAATGGTCAGATTTTTGTAGAAAATAGATGTGTACATGCATGCAAAACGCAAAAAAGGCTCTAAGTTTATAAGCTGTTTGGGCTGATTAAGAAGTAAGATTTGCTTTTCAGAAAAAGAAGGTAAATGTTTGTGGTTTTAGTCACCAAAATTATAGATGAGTGCAAAAATGTCATTAATAAATGGGAATCTATTTTTGTACCTATTTTTTTATAAAGAAAATGTTATAAATTAAAAAAAATGTTGAAAATGTTTCAACAATTGGAGGAATTTGATCCATTTGGGCCGCCCAAAATCCAGGCCGCACTTTGTACACCATGGATATAGGAAATACAAAGATTTATTCTAAAAAATCATCTGTTTTATTTAATTTCTTAGACACAAAATGACCATGCTGCGCTTTGAGCAGCAGACAGCGCCTTCTAGTGGCCATTTAATATGTTGTTCGATGAAAACGTCACATAAATGGCAACAACACTCAGGAAAGTTGTTTTACTTTAAGTAAAAACTATTGATTTAATTAAATAAGTGTAAATAAAAATATTAAATAGAAATTAATTAAATCATTAAAATGTTTTGTTTTTACAAATAATGTTACAAATGTTGAGTAAATCCAAATCAATTTTATAGCAAAAACTGATATTTACTAAGAATCTAAAAAAAAATTTGATATTACTACCTAGATAAAATAGAGTTTGGTTTACTAATTGCATGAATAATATTAAGTCAGATTTGCAATTTCAAAAATCAAAACATTTTTCTTTTCAAGCTCAGAAATTTTTTAGTTTTTCTACCTTATCTGTCGTCCTAACATGTTGTTGTACTTTTATGATCAGCAACAGAAACTTCAGAGTGGTAATATCACCACTCCAGTGTCAAAGACCTGCATTTGCATGTGAAAGCGTGTTTTTCGGCAGAGGAAACACTTCCTGTGTCCGTCAGTCAGCCAGTCTGGGTAAAAAGGCCAGACTGACGCCTCAGAGACCTCAGATGCTTTGTGTGGCCAAACCAGGAAGAATCTGATTTCATAAACGGAAAGTCGACCTGCAGAGAGCAGCCAGGCTGCAGAGGAACGAGAAAATCAAAAACACTCACTGTGCAGCTCTACAATTTATGCAAAGCTACATTAGTACAGGAAATTTGGGCTTAATTTACTTCCATATGCTTTGACTAATATCTTAGCATTTCTACAGACTAAAGTAAAAAGCTGCATTTAAAACCTATGAATAAATCCAAATTTACAGACTGAAACAAGCTGTTGAACTCACACATATTGGTACACTGCAAAACAAGATATTACCAAGTATTTTTGTCTAGTTTCTACCGCAAATATCTTGGTACACTTGAATTAAAACAAAACTTACAAGTAACTTCAGTAAAAAAAATGAGAGCTTGTTTCACTAAATCCTTAATATTCATGTAAAATTTCTAGTACATTATTTCAGTTTATGCAAACCAAAAACATTTTATTTAAATCAACAACAAAAAAATCATGAAGCTTTGAAACAAAATCTTTTAACGTAACGAAATTTATTATTGCTGGTCTGTACCCATCAGGTTTTCCACCTGCACAATTTTCTGATTCGCTCGCAGACTAAAACCAGCTAAACACGCAGAACCTGCATGTTTATGCAGCTTCCATCTTATTTACGTTACGCTTTCAATTTTTACAACCTGCACATAAAAAATAAATCAACATAAAATCAGGTGCAATGGAAAAACAAAACATTCAGTGTGAGGAATTTGACAAACTCAAAAGAAAAACACAGTAAGAGTAGATGAATGTCAACTTTCAAAGATCAATGAGCAAACACTTTGTTGTGTTTGAGTTTATAGAAAAGTTCATAAACAATCAGCTGAAGGAAATCTTCTGCGCTCCATTTTCAACTTCAAGCTAAAAAAGACAACAAACAAAAATGGAGGAAGTGGACCAGCAACCCCAAGCTAGTAAATCTGGATTAGTTAAACACATAAATACCAAGCATGTGTTCATCTCAGCTACAACAGAATCATTATTTTCAGAAATGTTTCCTTATATACACGAGTTTCCCACACAGGGATCGCTCCACATTTAGTCGGTTTTCACACATCTGGCACATGACGTCTTCAGAGTTGTTCATTTGAGCAGAACCTAAATGATTTTACAAAGTTTTTCTACAGAATCAGCAGGAAAAAAAGCGGAAACTGACCTGATATGCACTGCAAAAACACAAAACTGGTCTAGTTTATAGTGAAAATATCTTGGTGCACTTGAATTAAATGTTTTTTTATAAGTGAGATAATCTTCCAGTCAATATTAAATAATTGACTTAAACCAATATATCTATATCTTGCTGAAAAGTTACTTCTTAGTTAGTTCAAATGTACAAAGATATTTGCACTAGAAAAATACTTTGTAAAATGTTGTGTTTTTGCAGTGTAACTCACCTGTTTCTCCTAAAAACTTTACGTTTCTACAGACTAAACATAGTAAGTAAGCGGCCATGTGAAACAGCGAATTAAAAAGGTTCATAGTGTGTGTGTGGATCTTTGGATTGAGTCCTGTAAGCCGATGAGCTCTCGGCGTTATCTGGGCCGGTGGTTGGCCAGCAGGAAGTCCTTGTCTTTGCAGGTGAGGCAGAGTTTGAGGTTCCTCAGGGAGCCGCCCGCGGTGTAAAACGCCCAGACACCCATGAAGAACATGATGATGTAGGTGGGAACCAGGCTGGAGACGTACTGCGGGTTCTGGAAGGTCTGCAGGGGAAAAATTTACAAATTAATCATCATTTCTCATTAAAACTTCTTAAAATTCTCATTTCAATTTAACTTTGAAATATTAAGATGTTGACAACGGATGTGAAAAAAAATTTATCTGCATATAAATAAAAGGAAAAAAATATATAGGTAGGTGATAAACAATTTAGCTCCACAGAGGCCTGGTAACAAGCAATTAATTTGATTCAAGTGTATGGAGCTAAATTGGTGCCATTAAGTTTTTGTTTTTTTTTTAAACTGTCAAAATTTTGAAAAACAAAAAAGGGATTTTAAACTAAAAAAAATAGTTCAGAACTACGACAACATATTAAGGCCATTGTTCATAGAAAATAAATGCATACATTTCTGGAAAAAAAAAACTCAGAAATTTTCTAGAAAAAGTAAGGACATTTCTGAGTTTGGATTGTTTAGATTAATCTCAGAAATTTTCCAGAAAACGCATACATTTTCAGCTTTTGAAACTAAGAATTTTCTATGTTTATCACGAAAATTAATCTCATTATTTGAGGGGTTTTGTTACTATTCTTTTTTCTCTTTTCTATCTATGATGGCCCTAATCTGCCATAATAAACTACTTTATTGATTTATTTTTCTTTTTTTCCCCCAGTTTAATACATTATTGCCCACATTTGGCTCCATGACTGTTAACCATGATTTCACACCTCCACACAGACCCTCCCACCCACTTCTGTCATTTTTCCATTTCAAATCCTTTTTCCCCTTTCTATTCCTGTTTCATTTTTTTCTGTTATGGCCCCAACTTAGCTTCATACATGCAGAAAGGAAGAATTCAGAAGCAGCAGAGCAGTAGTAGTAGTCTGGAAGACTGGACCAACATGTAAAATGGGTCATTTTGCTTGACTATTTAACTTCTAGTTGGATGTCTTAATACTATGTCAATAACTAATAAAATCACAAACAAGAATCATAGTGGTCATGTTGGAAATGTGTCTTTGTGGAAAAATCTAACAAATTTCAACAATAAGGTAACTACCCATAACAATAACTACATAATTGTAAATAATTATTTATTGGGAGAGAAGTTTACTCACCAAGGAGGAAACCAGGAGGTGAGTGGCGACGACCGCAGCTACGGCTAACCAGCGCTGCTTCTCACAGCCGTCGAAGAAGATGACGCCCCAGAACATGTGAAGCAGGATGATGGCCATGGTCATGAAGGCTGAGGAATTTAAAAACAAATGTGAGGGATATTTAAAAAACCCTTTGTTTTGTTGGGAGTCTAGCATTAAAAAAATACACAAAATGCTAATGAAGTGTTTTTGGTCCATCTTCTAGTGCAAATATCTTAGCACACTTGAAATAAGACAAAACTTGGTTACAAGTAACTGTTCTTTAAGATATAGAAGCTGGATTAAAGTAAATAATTCCTTAATATTAAATAAAAGAAGTACTAGTTCCACTGGCAGATTATTTCACTTAAAAAGTTATTTTTAAGTGAAATAAAATGCCAGTGGACCTAGTACTTTTTAATCAATATTTAGGAATTATTAAAATCAAACTCCTATATCTTGCTGAAAAGTTCTAAGATATTTGTAGTAGAAACTAAACTAAAATTACTTGGTAAGAATTTGTGTTTTTACAGTGTCAGAGTATTCACAGACCCTTCAAAACCTAAATTCTCTACAAGTGGAGGTTATTAAAAATAAACTGCTTTAATTAAACTTCTGGCAGTTTTAATAATATGTTTATATAAAATAACAAATTCTGTAATAAAACAGAAAAAGATCAAGTCAAAAAAATAAGTCTGAATGTCTCAATTTGAACTCAGGTTTTCTACGTGATGATCATCTGTAGGCAGTAATTTCAGAGTTAAAAATGTGTATTTGAATGCATTATAGTAGGTACCACAAACAAAGTAGCTAATTAAATAAGGAGCATTCAGGAAGTGGTACCTGATGACAGGAAGTAGTGTTGAGAGTCGCCGTGGATGCCCACAGTGCCTGGACCCACAGAGTCGGCCAGGATGTTGACCACAGAGAACGCTCCGCTCATAAAGCCGAAGCCGAGGCCGGACACTGACACAAAACAACAACAAAGCATAAGAATATCCCTCTGGAAACCTAATATAACCAAAAGTCCTCTCTGTAAAACTGTTTTATTTATTTATTTGCATAGAAGAATCCTAGCTGGAACTTTTCTACTGTGTTTCTGGTACGCCCATTAATCTGACGCACAAGCGACAGTAATAATAATAATAATAATAGATTTTATTTAGATCTTTAGATCTCAAAAGCAAAACCAGCAGTTTTAATGGCTAAAAATAATTAAATAAATATCTAAGAAAATGAACCAAATATTTTTGCTAAAATTAAATGTCTTAAGGGCAACAGCAATGGACGACAAAACCGATTCTCGGGATAATTTCTGCTTCAAAAAACAATCTGATTGGAGGCTGAAAAAAACGATTACATTCAAGTTGTGCTAGAAGGAGTTAGCCTATCAACAAAGCTAATTAAACCTAAAACAGCGTCTCAATGCTAGACATGTAGCAGCTAGCACAGACGCTGACATTAATGTCATTAATGTTAATTTTTAAAGAAGCTCCGTGAAGGATAAGCGCTGGAAAACTAAATATCTAGAATAGCACTTTGCACCAACTTGATGGTTAAATAACCTAAATAAAAGATTAAAAACAACAAATATCTTTGACGCTGAGCTCATATGTCTGTATATTTAATCGTTTCTGAATTGAAAGTGTTGCTTATGTTGTTAATCATGGTTTTAGATTAAAACTAATTACAGACAATTGATTAGTAATTCTGATTAGGTTTAACTTCTGTTATTTAAATGACCCTGAGTCCAAAGTAAGTGCAGCTGATCCGTACCATAGGCGAGTTGTCGTATAGATATTGGCATCGTTTCCTCTTGACTCAAAGCAAGAAGGCCTTCATTTGCTTTCCTGCAGGAAAAAAAAAAAAAATTTTTCTCTTGCTTTATGTTTTGTATAATGAATGACAAATAATGTTTGTCAAAAATATGTTCAAAAACCAGCCGGAAAAGTGTAGAACAAGTGAAAATGTCCCTTTTTGTTAGACAATGGAGTCAGTGTGGTGGGAAGACGCTGAAGCAGCTTACTTGAGCAGTTTGTAGTAGGCGAAGCGGAAAGTTTCCTGCAGCAGGACAGACAGCACTACCCCGAAGATGAGCAGACCCTTCTGCTGCGACGCGCTCTCCTTGTTACTGATCTGAACCGAGATGAACCACACCAGGGAGGCCAGCAGCAGCGACACCAGCCAGAAGAATGCCCTGGGAGGAAAAAACAAACACAAAAAGATGAGAAAAATGTCAGTTTTTATCTCCAAGATGTAAGCATTAATGAACACATATGAGTTACTTTAGCAGAAAAAAAGAGAATTTATTCATAAGCTTTTCATGCAGGTTCAGCTCGATGAGGAGCTTTCGAGCTCTCCTCGGAGTCACGCATCACGCTGATTTCATATTATTTTATTATTATTTTTAGTATTATTTTCCCGGTTACACGATGCATTAAAACCATATCAAATGTTTGTTTGTTGTCTACTTTCTTTGTTTGTTGTCTACTTAGTGTTAATGCGCACGGAGATCTGAGAAACTCGTCCCATAAACTCGACTAACCAAAACAGTTTCTGTGACAACTAAAAACTCAACAGACACAAAATGAAAGAGCTACTAAAGCCACATTAGCAGCGTTGAATTAAATCTCCCGTTTGCTGCGCATCTCTGCACAGTGCAGCAGATTTGACTCATCATGCAGGGCCGGTCCAAGGATGTATGAGGGTTGGAGCAGAATTTGATTTAGGGGCCCCTCTTGCTGCTAAAAACATCAGCATCTCTAACAGCTTCTGTATTAGATTTAGTGAAATATGGGAGAAAGTAGTTTAATTGGCCAGCCTAAAAAACAATAATCGCAGTTTACTAATTTGTATTTGTAAATTCAAGGATTAAACTCACAGCATCAGATTGTTGCTGTGTTAACAAAACAATTAACAATTAATTATTGTTCTTTGAAGTTTTACAAAGTAAACTTGCCAGCTCCTTAAAATCTTACATTTAAATGTTAAACAATTTAAAACCTTTTAATTTATGTATGCCTAAACAATTGAATCAAATTTAACAACATTGATAATCTCAATTAACAAGTGTTACATTTATGTATCTGTGGTCTGTTTTAAAATATTAGTGTTTATGGGGCCCCTGAAGCTCTTGGAGGCCTGATGGAGCTGCTGACTTAATTTGGATTAAACAGAAGTGCAAATTTGTTGTTTTTAGACTAGTTGTGGATTTAAATAGCATTTCACTGCAGATGTTTTCCCATAATAGTAATACTTTTACATTTCCTTTCAACTTAACATCTTTTAATACAAAAACATGGTGGACCGCCGGTGGACATCCTCGACGCCCCGACCACCGGGCTTAGCAAGTTTTCTGGGGGAAACCCTGGAGCGGATACAGGATGTGCCCCAAAGTTTTACTCAAATAAGAGTAGCACTACTGCAACATGTTTTTACTCAAATAAAAGTGAAACGTATCCAAGAAATTAGTCAAGAGTAAAAAGGTACTTGACAAAAAGTTGACTCAAGTTACTGAGTAACTGATCAAATGATCAATCATTTCATATTTAAAAATTACATAATCAAACAGATAATTTAATTCAAGAGAAAATATTGGTATTTAGGGACAAATGACAATAATACATACAAGTAACAAAAAATGACAATCAGGCAAAAGAAAATGTTTCCAAATCTGTTTCCTTCAATACAAAACATGTTTGTTTTTCATTCAGTGGGTAGACAACCCAGAAACTTTACTCAAGTAAGAGTAGTGATGTTTTCTAATAAAATTACTCAAATAAAAGTAAAGCATGCAGTGCAATACAATGTGTTCTGGGTGTTTTACAATGCCAGTTTACTACTAAAGCTTTTTGCAATTAGATAAAAAAATCAAATTTTGGTATCATCTAATGAGATTACTTCGCAATATTTGCTGCATATCCCTCATAACTATAAACATTTAAAACGTGCAAGACATTAAATATCAAGGATTGCAATTATACACAGCAGTTAGGTAGAAGCAGTTCGGTCGCTTGTACCTGAATAAAGGAGATCTGGTCTGAGGCGTATTTCCAATATCGGACAAAGTGTTAGCTTGCGTCGTTTCTTCTAAATACCTACAATTTTTATTTTTTTTTAAATTAAATTAGTGTCTTTTCGATTGTAAATATAGAGTTTTTAGTGTAATCATGACAAATTCATGTTTCTAATAGTGGGTGAATACATTCATGCACTTGGGGTTTAAACGGGAAGTAAACAAAAGCTATCATTAGCAGCCCAAGAGAGTTAGCTAGCCGGTTAGCAGCGATAGTTAGCACGTTTTTATTTTATTTCGTTCAGTGAACTGACAGAAAAATACTCCATAAACTATTTTAGCACCAACAAAAACCTCAAATGAAACTGCTTTCTCACCCTGCTATAAGGAAAATGACCCTCAGCGGCTCCCGGGCGATGGTGAACAAGAACAGGGAGACGGCTGGGCCGAAGGCGATGAATGTGCAGCCGAAAAACACCGCTGCCGTCATGTTGGCTCGGTAGCTGGGAGGTCCAGTGGCTCCAAAACCCGGTTCGCTTCTGTTCACGGAACCGCAGGGGTTCGTCTTTATTTTTGACGAGGTAACTGCCTAGTCTGAGCGGTGATTCTTCTTCCTAATTTCACTTCGGTATCACAGGATTGTCATGACGTCACACTCTATCACGTGACTCGCTGTGGGGAAAATTCATTTCTTTTATGCCTTTATTTAGAGACAGTAATATCAAAGGTTAAAAATGCATATATACACAGACACCTACCTTGCATTTCTATAAACAAGAAAACATAAAAATCTATATCAGGTCAATGTAAATAAGTGTTCACGAATTTGTTTTTGTTTTAGCCAATATTTCGTCCGGGAATCGAAAACTTTAAGATCAGTTTCTAATTTTATTCCTTAAGGTGAGGTCTCTGTGTGCAGGTGAGGTTTTCTGAATCAGGTTACTTGGGACTGACCACCTGTCAGAGCTCGGAACAGTGGGAGTGGCTCACGGCAGCGTGGGAATTCTGGCTCTTTTTACAGAACACCGGCTCTATTTGCTCCCCTGTGATGTGAATTGTTCCATGTGAACTCGGTTTTAGTGGGCACATCAACATGCAGTAGCCTTATCTAACGGTTCAACACCCCCCGCTGCCCGGTGGACAAAGATTAAAAAATAAAAATGACTAAATAAAACATCATGAACAAAACTGTAATTGACAAAATAAGCTCCACATTTAAAACATTTTTTTAAATATTTAAACTTTATTTCACAAGGAACATTTACATCAATAATATTCATTTATTTTAGAATGAAACGGCTAAAAAAATAAATCATCCTAATTTAATTAATGTCAAACAAAAATTATGAAAATTAAATATCAACAGTAATGATTAGAACCAGAATACCGAACCAGATAAAGCACTTGGCACTGCAATATTTCATATGCTGATGTATCATAAGATATTACATATTTTATTACAAAAATAGGGGGGAATTGTGTTTAAAATTTGTAATATCTGATAACAGAATTTTCCGCCACAGAACTCATTGCCATCAAACATCAGACGTTATGGGGCAGCACAGTGAAAATATTTAGCTGTTCTAATTTTCCTTCACCTCCCAGGTTGCAGTTTGAGCAGCTGCTTAATGTGAGAACCAGAAACAGGAAAAAGATCCTCCAAGTTTAGACATGACAGCTGCTTGGAGGCTTTTTCTGGTCCATCAGCAGCCGCTCCAAAACTATGAAACACCATCAAATAGTCAGGATCACTAATGCTCAGGAAAAATATGACAGGAAATTCTCACCAATTGGAAGGAAAACACATAAAAATCATGTATAACTGAGGACTCACTCTGCATATTTAGTCATCAAGTAGGTTTTCCTCAAACTTTGCCCAAATTATTTAACTAAACTGAGCTAAATCAGTCGATGCTCCACTATTGTGCAGAGAAGAAATTCTTCAGATGTTTGTTTCAGGCTCAGCTGTTGCAGTCAACCTTTGGACCTTGATTTCAGACAACTGGCCCTGCTTCATCTCAAACACACACACACCCACACACACACCCACACACACACACACACACACACACACACCAATGTTTGCGTGGCTATCTTTGTGGGGACTTTGGATTGACTTCCATTCATTTATACAGCCTAAACCTTACCTTTACCCTTTTCCTAACCCTAACCATCACATACCTAACCCTAACCCTAACCAAAACTCAATTCATACCTTAGCCCTAACTCTGACCCCTGACCCAAAAACTGAGTTTCCCCTTGTGGGGACAAGCCTTCGGTCCCCACAAGGACCACTTGGTCCTCACAACGTAGTATGTGTCAGGAATACCCCACAAGGTATTACAAACAAACGCGCGCGCACACACACACACACGCACACACACACACACAGAACCCAACGTCTATAAAGACACCAGAAACCCGTGGAGGTTTAATTCATCTCTTTTTACACACAGACAGCAGGAAGGAATCAGCTGCAGGGAAGATGGCTGAGTAAGACTCTGTTTAAGGATGACTGTCTTTGATTTAAAATAAACCCCGAAAATCTGTTCCAAAGCTTCACATTATCTGTTTTGTTTTGGAAGGAAGAAGATGCCACTGAGCCGCAGAAACCATCTCAAGGTATTTCTAATGTTGGTGTTAACCTGCCTGATCTTCAGAGGTTTTAAATTATTTTACTTCTAGGATGCAAATAGTGAATCAAATCAACATTTAAAGGACAGAAATATGAATTTATATAAACTGATGCCTTTGGACATTTACCTCTGATTTGTATGCTTTCATTCAGTTGCTGCTATTTATTTTGTGTAATGCACCTTTAGCCTGACTGCCACCTTTGTATTTTTGTATCACTTATAGTCCATCATGGGAATAAAATATCCTTGCAGAAATCTGGTTTTTACTTTTTTTCAATTCATCATTAAATGTTTCTGTGTGTTATGGCCATTGTAGGGAGAGACAAAGAAGGAGTAAGTTTCATAAAATTTTTGGCCCTTAAAATGCAGGAATTTAAAAGTTTTTCCCAGAAAATATCTGAGATTAATCTAAAAAAAATTCTTATTTCTGTCTCACAAATTTTCTACATTTGAAATTTAGAAATTCCTAAGTTTCTCCTAAAAAAATTCTGAGACTGATCTCAAAATACTTGAGTCTTTTCCCCAAATTTGTAACTTCTAAGACTCCAAAATTTCCAGGCCTAGAAAATTTCTGAAATTAATCTGAAACGTTCTGAGTTTGTTCTCACAATTTTTTACTTTTGAAACATAGAAATTTACAAGTTTTACCTTAAAAAAAACATCTGAGGTTAATTGGAAAATTCTAAAAAAAAACAAAAAACTTTTCTTGCAAATTTTCTTTCAAAACTTAGAAATTTCCAAGATTTTCCTAAAAAAATAATCTAAAAGTCTTTGAGTTTTTCCCTCATAATTTTTTTTTTTACATTTTGTAATTTAGAAATGTCCTTGTCTTTTTTCATTTCTTAGATTAACATCGATATCTCTAAGATTCGTGGTGGAAGTTTACTACTTCTTTTTTTTCTGTTTACAATGGCTCATATATCGTATGTTTCAGACCATCAAACAACATTAGAGAAAAGAGTAAATTCAAGAAACGGTTTTCACAGGATTTGTTTATTAATTCGATTAAAAACATCTATCTAAATCATCCTGATCCAATTATAAAAAACAATTACCTCCACAAAATGTTAATAAAAACAGAAAACAAGAATCAGAGTAATCTTCCCATTAAAAGGTAGACTACCAAAATTACTCCAAAAGTGCATCAACTCAGAAAAACTAACAATTGAAGAAGATTTTGTCTACATCTGAAAATTTTGCAAAAATACAATTCTTTTACTTGCCATCCATCTGTGGAACAATTTGATTAACAAAAATTAAGCTTGAAGTTGTAGGTATTCTATTTACTGCAATGCGCCACAGTAAAGGGAAAAATAACGCAGAAAAACAGTTGGAAAACAGTACAAAACCTCTCATTATTCTTTTGTCTCGCTCTGTGTCAGCTACGCTACATGCAGCCACGTTGCTATAGCAACTGACTGACAACAGCTGACTGACAACTGACTTACTTCCATAACATCACAAGGTATTTAACCATTATTTTAATTGTTAAATTAAATCATCATTAAAATTTCTCAGGAAGCCTGAGACTAATTTTGTTTAATGATCTGAAACATTCCAGTTCGACATGGATGCATATAGAGAAGAAATCTAAATGGGAGTTTTTGACCTCTCTGTAAATAAGTGAACAGGTGTTTGAACAGCTTTAGCTGCATGTTTCCATTTCTCCTGGCAGAGTCTGCTGCTCCAGATCGGCAAAGAAATGCTGGAGGAGGAGGCCCGGCAGGCCGAGGAGGAGAAAATGGCTTACATGAGGGAGAACTGCCCCACCTTCTCCTTCCCACAATGCACCCTGGAGCTCCAGGTAAACAAAATATTTTTTCAAAATAAAATTTTGAAATACCTGTACCTCCTTCTTTTGTTTGTATCTTTAAATAATTTCCAACTTTGTACACACACCATATTCATTAGTTAAATAAGCTAATGCAAGTAAGCTGCCAATAAGCTGCTAATGCAAGTTAAATTACTTGCATTAGCAGCTTATTAGCCAAATAACCTGATGCAACTGGTATTAATCTAAATTCCCAACATGCTGTGAATGTCAAAATAAAGATGTTAACTCTTACTAAAAAGTTGGATTTAGGCATTAAAGTGTTTAACTCCTGACAATTAAATAAATAATCAGCACATTTTTCATGAACACCAAATAGTAGAAGACAACCCTAATCCTGTTTGTGCTTTTTAACCAATATTTGTATTGGCTGTTATTAGATATCTAAACAAGCAATGGCATAGATTATTCTGAGGATTGATCTTCTTACTTTTGGACCATAAAGCTCACTGTTGCTGTTTCACCAGGAGCTGTGTCGGCAACTTCACAAGCAGATCGATTTGGTGGATGAGGAACGATATGACATGGAGATGAAAGTGAAGAAATGCAACAAAGAGGTTTTTCTATTTAATAAATTAATTTTTCTATATTAATAGAATAGCTTCATTATTTTTGAAAAAGTATACTTTTAATCATTTAGATTGCTAGGTTTAACATCATAATAAGATGGTCAAACCGGATAATTTAGATGGCTAAAATTTGGTTTAAAAGTGCCATCTGGACTGATTGTCAACACCTGACTGAGTATTATCTGTGCCAGATTGATGACCTGAAGATGAAGGTCCAGGATCTGAACGGCAGGTTTAAGAAGCCCACCCTGAGGAGGGTGAGGATGTCGGCTGATGCCATGTTGGCTGCCCTGCTGGGCTCCAAACATAAAGTGTCCCTAGACCTGAGAGCCAACCTGAAGCA
Source organism: Poecilia mexicana (assembly GCF_051168715.1). Classification (NCBI taxonomy): domain Eukaryota; kingdom Metazoa; phylum Chordata; class Actinopteri; order Cyprinodontiformes; family Poeciliidae; genus Poecilia; species Poecilia mexicana. The sequence continues at coordinate 34,490,064 of NW_028263372.1, read as the reverse complement.
GGTGAAAAAGGAGCTGAAAGAGGAGGTGAGTGCAGCAGATGCTAGCAACTTCAACAGAAAGACTGTTTATGACAGAACTGTGAAAGCTGTGTTTATGTTGCTGTCAGGAGAAGCAGACAGGTGACTGGAGGAAGAAAATCGAAGATAAAGCCGGGATGGACGGTAGAAAGAAGATGTTTGAGGCAGAGGCTTAAATAATATTGACCTCTATGTTTTTTAAAAAGGTAACACATTACAATAAAGACTTAATTGTACAACTAACTTCATTGATGATTTTTTTTAAAGTCCAATATTAAATTATTAATTTCCGTTGTCAAACAACATAGCTACAGAGATATTCAGAATTCTTTGGAGGGGTGTCAAACTCCAGTCCTCAAGGGCCGCTGTCCTGCAGTGTTCAGATGTGCCACAGGTACAAAACACTGAAATGAAATGGCTTATCTAATAGGTATCCAACTGGCTGCTTTCCGGGGTGACGGACATAAAAGCTGTTGAAGCGGACTTCCTGTGTTCCATCCTATACTCATCTCCACCGGCCACACCTCTTTCTTTTGTTCATCTGTTGTCAGAGTTCTGGAGTGTAGGAGTGAACTGCTGTTTGTTTTCTTAATTTTCTCATTCTTAGTTAGGAAGGTAAATTTTTGTCTTTTGGTTTAATTACTTTCAATTAGGTAAGTTTCTGTTACCATTTAGATGGTTTCCTTTTGTTTGTTGTTTTCGACTATAGCTCACTGAAGCCAACTACTCCGATTGTAACCTCTTTATCAAAAATACATCTTTTTTTAATAATAATCAACTGTTCAACTTTGTTGAAGTGGTGTTGAGATCTGAAGAGGATGGATCCTTCATGTTGCGACCTGGCCACCCCTAGACTGGTCGTAACACATGATTCGAAATGGTCCAGTACTCAAAACATTACATTAAAAACCACAAAAAGACTCGAATACGGTATCTTCATTAGGACAAAATTTAAAACAAGCAATAATAAAAAAACTATAGCAAAACTATGCTAAATCAAATTTTAGAAGCTTTTGGTAACAGGAACAAAATTGTAGGTTTAGGGTGATTTTATATTTAGGGACTCAAACGGCAAATAACAAGTGTCAATACCAAAACAAGTGTGTGTGCATTGTTTTCTGAAAAGGTAAAGTATAAAAAAATATTTTTTGAGAGCAAATCAAAGCTGTCATGATCGTGTTTCTGTGTATTTGTTTTTGGAGTTTTTTGTGTTCAGTTTGCTCCCTGTCTCTGTCTCTGCGTCTTCCCCGTTTTTTTGTCTCATCCCCTTGATTACCCCGTGTGTATTTAAACCCACCTGTTGTCCTTGTCTCTGGTCATCCTTGTCGTGTGATGCCTGTTTCCCTGTGCTGTTCTCTGTTGTTCTGTGCCTTTGATTTTCATCATTAAATATTCATCTTCATCACAACCTGCGTCCTCATCCTCACCTCAAGCAAACCACTTTATGACAAAAGCAATATATTCTAATAGAGTTGATAAACTACAACACAATAAAATAAAATTTCAAGAGGTAATCTTAAACTAAGGTATCAATGTCATTACATCAGTACCGATCTGAAACTTTGTTTCAATATCAATATTTTGTGTCAACCAGTCCACCTCTAGTCAATATAGGCAATATCTATTTGTCCAAATGACTAATATTAAGTCAGTGTACCAGAAAAATAAAAAACACCTCAGAGGCTAAAATATTTGTGGATATTGAACAGATATCACCACTCAAAAAATATTTTATGCTACCTGTAAAAATGAGAACATCCTACATGTTTGAGTTGCCCATATTGCCCCAAAATGGAAAATACATAAAATATCTATGGAGAATAAAAGTGTCACAAATTTTTAAAATAGTTTTTAATAAAGGACTTATTTAATTTTGAATAAACAACCGTTATATGAGTCCATGCAGGCAGCAGAGGGCAGCCCCGTAGCATAAGTTCGACCCTCGCAGCTTACCACTCTATCGGAGTGGTTGAGTATTTGTTCGTGGCTGTCCTCGGTAAGTTTATTAAACACTCATGTAAAAAAAGAAAAAAAACAGCAAACGAATGAATCAATGGTTATATTAGTAAACTTCACTGCATCATTGTCAAACACCATAAAATAACCTACTTTAGATGTCAGTGTACCACAAAAAAAATCTCGTAGGCTTAAATATTTGTGGACATTGAACAGATATAACCACTCAAAAGAAAATATTTTGTGTAACGTAAAAATGAGAACATCCTTCATGTTTGAATTGTCTATACTGCCCCAAAATGGAAAATGCATAAAATAACTTTAGAGAATAAAAGTGTCACAAAACTTTTTTATATATTTTTTAATAAAAGTATTTATTTATTAATTTAATTTTGAATTTAGCGGCTCTCCATGAACAACCGTTGTGTGAGTCCATGCAGATAGCAGAGGGCAGCCCTGTAGCAAAAGTTCAACCCTCACGGGCTTACAGCCCTCTTGGAACGGTTGGGTATTTCTCCATGGCTCTCTTCGGTAAGTTATGTAAAAACAGATGAATCCATGGCTATATTGGTAAACTTTACTGCATCATCGTCAAACACCATAAAATAACCGACATTTCTGAAAAGTAAGAAAAACTTACTATTTTCTGCACATTTCCTTAGCATTTTTCATCACATTTTCTGCAGACTTATTTCGTTCTTGTGAAGTCGATGTTTTCTAGCCTCAAAAGAAATATTTTTTAAGACATCTTTAGTCGGAGCCTCATCTCTGGAGCCCATAATCATTGTTTTGTTGTCAATTTGGTTTAGCATGTTCAGATGCATTGTTCCTGGAAGTGTGTTTTCAAGTTTTTGGGCCATGTCATCTCTACAATCTGCACGTACTGGTCTCCGTACAATCTGTGTTGCACAGTGCACACTCTGGTCCCCTTCAAAGTTAACAGTTGCCTTCAAGTCGTTAGCTATTTCTACATTCACTTTCACAGGGCAGTCATCAAATCTGCAGTAGCCTGTACATCGAAACTGTGGGCCAGGTTTGGTAGAGTCCAACACCTTCAGTTGATGCCTTTTAAAAGCAAAAGAGCAATATGGGTATATGGATCTAATTCCTTTGCTAATTACATTTGTCCAGTTCAGTCCTTTTAATGTTTTTCTTTTTCTTTTCTTCTGTAGTTTTGTCCATTCATTTTGTTCAACAAAAAAGAAATTGATGAGGTTGGTATGCTCATCTTTACAAATTTGGGCTCAAATGATTCGCTATAGGTTATCTTGACCTATAGCATTTTAAAAAATCTGTCATGTACTTTTACCCATCAAATTATAATCATTAACATCGGCTATTTAGCCACATTTTTATGCGGTTTGGTTAATATTCACCTAGTTGAACCGTGAATCCAGGTCCCATCACAGATAAAGCAAATAAACGCATCTAACTTTTTCTCCATAGAGACAAAAACCACTGACTGTGGCCCCAACAACTTATAATAACTGAAATTATACAACTCCACTTAAATTATGATCACTTAACTGCTGCGGTCTGAACGCACAGTCTCACAAATTCCTCCTGGTCCGCATCTGCAGAGAAATCTGGCAGTTGGATCTGTCTGATCCAAACTGATCAATTGGACTCTGCAAGCCTTTTACCCAGTGCGTGGTCTGGGCGTGCGCTTTTACAAGGATTTGTTTTTTTTGGTTGTGTGGTTTCGCTTCCCCGAAATGAACAGATGTTACACCTGCCGCGCTCCTGAGCGTCTTCCAGCTCCATTAGTTAAAACCCAAGGGTGAGTTAAGTTTAATTCTTCACAGCGGTGAAGCTGCATGCATTGGTTGTACAGCCCACTGCACATGTTATGGTCTAATTAACTTATGCACCTTTATTTCCTCAAGATAAACTGCCGGCGCCTCTGTTTAGACTATAAATAGATTAACACAACATTGAAAACTCTTTAGTTTTCTCTGTTCTGCATGTACTGCAGACTGGAATTAAACGCGCCATTTCAGCCAAAGGTTTGGAATGCATTTATGAAAGCTCCAAAGTCCATAACTCTTCAACACGCTGTCAGCTCCCGGTCAGAAAGACGCATTTAGTTCAGTGTCCATGAGATGATATTCAGAAAGGATTTTTTAAATTAATTGATTAATTGTGTAAAGTCTAAAATGTCTGTGCATGTGCACCAGTCAAGGGTGTTAATTATAACCTGTCAAATGAAAGACGTGCATAAAAGTTTCCCGTCATTTAAAAAAAAAAAAAGGTCAAATACAGAAAATATTTCATTAACGCGACCTTTGGTTGGTGCTCTTTTTTCTTTTGAGCAAGAACATTCTTTCAAACAGACATGATCGATTATATTAGAGAACTGTAATGTAAATTTGCCAAGCCGAACAAATTCTGTACTGGACAGAGACAAGGGACAGTGGCGTTTGATCGACAGCGAGTCAGGATGCAGAGCACAATGCGCGTTGATACACTGTAAAAAGAAAAAAAACATACAAAACTGCACTAAAAAAATTGAGAAATAGCAAGGCCGCAAAAGGTGAAGCACTTTATAGCGAGGGTTAACTGTATATTAGAAATGTAATAATTATCAGGAGAGTAGTGACGCAGTTGAAGCAATGAAAGGTGCAGAGGCTGAAGAAATTCAGATAAGGTCTGAAATTAATGTAGTGAAATATGTATTGCCCTGTTATTAGAAGTTATTAGAGATTAGTTGGTAAAAAAATATTTATTCTGTATGATAAAACTACTTTTTTTTAGATTGCAATACCATACCATACATTGCAATATATGCAGTCTGTTGTGAATACATTGATCCAATACAGGCACATCAGAGGCTAGAGGCAGGAAGTCAGAGTGAGGGAGACAGTAGTGGAGCAACAGGTAAGATAGAGTAACTCATAGCAGTAGATATTTCATAAAAGTTCACAAAAAAGTGGAAAAATAGGATTTTCTATTTGTAGTAAGTGCAGCTCAGTAGCATTGAGTGACATTGTAACTTTTCCTTCTAGGGTGTTAAGACTAGAGACACACAGCTGAGAATGTGTGAGAATGAACTTGTTGGTTCCCCTGTCCATGGACCTTACCACAGGGTCCGCGTTTCATTGGCTAATGCCCATTTGACGTCACTGCGCAGCTACCACGTGCTTGACCGTCTCACAAACAAAAGCTACAGTAGTAAACATATGCTACTGTAGATTGTGGACTAGCAGACCACAATCTACACAAAGTTTTTGCGACAGAACTCAAATAAGAATGGTTCTCCACTGTCAGTGGAGAATCTGTACAGGCGATGTCAGGTATCCTGATCGTATTTGTGGAAATAAAATTCAAGATTTCCCAAATCTGATACGGAATGCCTTGCTTGGATCAAAGCTTGTGCACGACCGCATTTGCAGCTCAACCGTTGTAAGATCAATGAAAACAAAGGAGTGTGTGCTGGTGTAAGTATTATTACTTTGCTTTCTTTGTGTTTAGTGAATGGGGATATTCTGAGTGGCCCTGCGACAGACTGGCGACCTGTCCAGGGTGACCCCGCCTCTCGCCCGGAACGTTAGCAAGAGATAGGCACCAGCACCTCCCGATCCCTTTTGAATTTTGAAACTTGAAATATTGTAAGGTCTTAAGGAGGCCTATAATGTGTGAACAATGACCCCGAAGTCTGAAAAAAAGTCAATAATAAACACATTCATTATGAAAACCTTTTAAGTACAGCATAATGGCAGTACAGATACAACTTCTACACCTTGAAGCCTGTCTGTTACACGGTCTTACGTTAGCTGAGCAGATCAATATGCAATGTGTACCGTATCTGACATACGTTAAAGATTTTATTTTACCTGAAAAGGCTTTTTACTAAACTGTAATCGTGTTAGCCACGCTAGCATCGAGTACCGAGTATCAGGCCTAGGCCCATTCAAATATTTGCCAACAGAAATCACTGATTCCAAAAGTAACCCTCAAAACCATGAATGCCCGACTTACCCAGCCTTGCAAGAACAATAGGCATCAGTGATCTTGTCCACAGCTATATTTATGCTGAGGGTGTGAGGATCTGCTGTTTTCCTCATTGATCGGTAGCATTTAGCTGCGACGCGCACAATGTTGGAGGCATCCCGTGGCTCAAACACCTTTATGTCGTCCAAAAAAGATGACATGAACTTGTTTGTTCCTCTGTCCATTGTCGTGGCTGATATTTTTGAAAATCCGGCAGAAATGCTACACTAATCGACTCAGAAATACTCTGCAGAGAGTCAGTCGAAATGAAAGACGCCATTTTTACATAGAAACTAAGCTCTGCGAGGCTTTGTTTGTGAGACATGCAGCCACGTGGGATTTTAGGGGGCGTTTCTGGGCGGAGCTTGGAAAGGTCCACTCCTGAACGGCTGGCCGCATTCAAAAAATTCCAAACGTATTAGAAAGTGCATAAAATAAGCTTTTCAACGGTGTATCACATGTGCATGTTGCAACAGACATTAGAGTAAATATTTCCGTTACGGAATTTCCCTGCGGAGCTTCGTGTTGTATCGAGGAGTAGAGGTGCGAGAGAGAGAGAAAACGGCAGAGGACGAGTTGAAATCGCGCATAAAATTATGGAAATGTCTAAAAGAAAAACCAACAGACTGATGGAGGGTCCCAGAAGGCTAATATCTGAAGGCAGTGAACATCAGAGACATATAACCAGCGAACCAGGCTAACGTTAGTCATATGAATGCTGCACAACTATTGGCTAACTGTTAGCTCCGTCTTGATTCCTGCATAATTTGTGCAATAAATATTTATTATACTTAAAATAAAATCATGGCATTCCAAAAATAATGTCCTAATATTTTTTTTTTTTTACCTAAAATGATTTTAGCAAAAAGAAAAAAAAATCACCACCACTTCTTTTTTTTCTGCCAAAAGATTAATGGGGCGAAACAAAAAAAAAACTAACAACAAATCAGCAAAGTGAGGGATTGGTGACCTGTACCCTGCCTCACTGATTTCTAAACCAGTTAATTAGCTAATAAGGAAACAAATTACTTTAGTTTCTCCCAAATTAGAAAAAAACACTGGATAGCTTTAATTTTCTCTTGATCTCTTACTGAAAAATGCAGCTACTTCCTGAAGTCACATCTCTTTAAGATTTCTAAAGTTTAGGATTGTCATATGCAGAGATTTTAAGTTTTATTTCAATCATCAGTCATTCCACCCAGATGATTGAATACATAAAGCCAGCAACTTTATTACTGTAGATAAAGTGAAATTGGTGGAAATATTGGTGCCACATTTTTTAAGTTTTCTTTTCACCAATAAGTGTGAGCTTTACAGGAATTTATCTTCTGATTCAACGTTAAACATGAAATGTTCCTTTAATAAAAGCTTAGCTCCTCCTCTGGTTTTAGCTGTGGTTACACTAAAGTTATTGAGGAAAAATGCCAAACAATAAAACAAACAAAATAAATATTAATAAGTGAAGAAAATGCTCATTTATTGATATGGGAAGCATTTTCCAATGCCTACTAACACCACCTGTCCACCTGTCACGTGATAGGTAGACGGAGCCAGGTGCTGCAAGGTTGGAGACCTTGTCCTGTCAGGCGACGGGGCCTGGATAATACCCGTGTTAAACGGACGGAGGAGTCCGGCGACGACAGGCGGTTAGATTCCGTAACAAATGTATGTTTTTATCTTTTTTTTTTCAAAATATCTTTCTCTTTCTTACTGTTTATTCACATGCTGTTTTTATTTTGTTTTTTAATTATGTAAAGCACCTCGAAATGCCTTGCTGCTGAAATGTGCTATACAAATAAAATTTGATTGATTGATTGATAACATTTATGAATTTTGTTAAAAATTCAAAAGGAACAGTTTAATGGTACAAACACCACTAGATGAAATCAGAATACGTGAATAATATTTGTATATATAATTGTAATGAGACTATTTCTTCCACATTTATATTGGTAAAAGAGTAAAATGCTTCTCCTAGACACAATCTTTTCTGCTAAAAATGTGCGTTATTTTTACGCACCAAAAATCAGGGTGTCCTGAGGAGGAAGAAATTTTCAACCAATAATAAATGCTCACCAAATACCTTTAACAATCCTTGTAGGTTAACTGTCAACCAACAGCTAACCGGCTCAGAGTTAACAGTTGGTCAGTTGGTTTCACCTTAAAAATGTGAACATTTTAATTTATAAATTAATTTACATCTACAAGGGGATTGAAAATATGGGCCAATAAAACCCTGAATAATACATTTTTATTTTATGTTCAAAATCAAAACGCAGATTTGGTAATGCACATTTACGGTTAAACAAAAATAACATACACTTCCATTTTTATGTCTAATACTTACATTTTGCATTAGGAATCAATGTTTTATGTGAGTAATCTTCAATTTTGATTTAGAAAAGTAAAATAAAAAGTCCTAAATTAAGAACAAAGTATGGAAACCCACAGTCCCACAGAGTGCAGAATAAGTTTGGAGCCACAGTAAAAAAGCGACATAATAGATAAAATGACTAACTTTAAAATTTCTTTATTAAAGGTTCATTATTATTACTTATTACTTTATGTTTCCTCATCTGAATATTTTACATTATTAATCAGCAAAATAGTAAATTAAAGGTTCACAATAAGTAATGAACACAGGTAGATAGTATCTGTTTTATGGGCCACAGCTGTGCTGAGATTAAATGAAAACATTTTGTCCAAGTCCATTTTTCTGGAATCCACTGGTTAAACATAAGTTTTCCTTACTCAGCTGTTTGTTTAAAGCCCAGGTGAAAATCCAGGCTTTGCTTCATGGCTCTGGACGTTTGTGTCGCACACCAACCCCTGTAAGACAAGCTGCATGCATCTCTGAGTTACTGGAAGCGCTCTTCTCTCATATTGATTGCAAACAGCGGGGTTTGCAACAGTTAGCATGACTTGGAAGAGACATATAAGCTTTTCCAAACGATCCCCTCACTGCAGCTCCCTCCTCTGTGTACATTAGAGGTCGGGAGGAAGTGAGCCGACCTCTTTAGTCGATCACTTTCTAAAAATGTCCGTGGAGGGGAAACTCTGTAACATTCATGTTAAAATACTTTCAGTTTTATTCATTGTATATTCAAAAGAACTTATGAATTTAGGAAGACAGAGGACAAGCAGAATTGGTAGAAACTAGTTACACTTACTTGAGAAACATTTTTTGAAAAGCACAATTACCTTTAGTTTTTTTTCTAAAATTATTTTACTGAATAATTTTATTATGAAATATCTCTACTCAGAATGCAAAACAAACATGTTTTAACAAAAAATCACCAGACAGACGCTCACCTGGAGTTTTTGTTAAAGTTTGATAAGTTTTTTATTGAAAGAAACTGATTTGGGGAAAAAATATTACTTGTCTAAATTATTGTAATTTTGGTCCTTAAAATACCTACATCTTCACCTAACTTTATATGTTGGATCATCTGATGATGTAATTTTTAAATATTAAATGATAATTTGATCAGTTACTCAGTACTTGAGTAGACTTTTTACCAAATACTGTTTTACTGTTATGTGAGTAATTTCTTGGTCAGCTACTTTTTATTTTTACTTGAGTAAAAGTACAGCTCAGGTTAAAATTAAGAGACCATTTAAAATGATCAGTTTTCTAATTTTACTTTTTATAGGTATGTGTTTGAGTAAAATGAACATTGTTTTTTATTCTATTTATTACTGGCATGTCTCTGAAATCCTACGCAAAATTTAATATTCATTCATAAAAAATGAGAAATGGCAAAATAACAAAAAACATGCCATGTAAAATCCACTTTTTTATCTGTCAGATACATTTTATTGTCTATTTGGAGTCTTCAAAAGTGCATAAAAGTTTAATTTAGTCTCTACTGCTGCTGCTTGCATACTTTGAGATTAATTAATAATTGAAATAATCATCTAATTTAGTAATCAATTAATTGTTAACTGGAGCATCCATCCATCCATCCATCCATCCATCCATCCATCCATCCATCCATCCATCCATCCATCCATCCATCCATCCATCCAGCCTTCCTTGTCCCATGGGGGTTGGAAGGGGTGCTGGTGCCTCTCCAGTGAATGTTTCGGGCGAGAGGCGGGTTTCACCCTGGACAGGTCTCCAGTCTGTCGCAGAGCTTAACTGGAACATATAGATTCAAAAAAGGTTATTTGCTGAAAAAACCCAAATACGTTATTTAAATCTGTTTTCATTGAGTTCACAGAGTGTGACATTAATGAGTCATAACTCATCTTTTCCTGTGTGGTTTGGATTTATTGACTCTAAGCAGCAATAAGGAGAAATTATATTTTCATCTCCATCCCTTCCTCCTCATGTTGCTCTTAGTATTGATTCAGAAACTCTGCTGTCATGTTGGAGGCTTTACACCTTCAGCTGACTCACATCCTGCTGCATCCACCATACATACCAATACATTTATTTACACTATAAATTCATCTATTTATAAAAGAAATAAATCAATACAAATAGATAAATATGACTATTTATGGGACAAAAAAAATTCCTTAACTATTAAAGCGTTTTTGTTACAGAACACCATCAAATAATTTAAATTGGCATTATAGAAAAATCCTGACTTTTGATTGGCTAACCTGCAGAGCAAGTCAACTTTGGGTCGATTAGCTCCATTAACGAAGTTCACATGCTTCACTCATAATGAAGAAAAATATAGTATATTTTAATTTAAAAAGTAAGTATTTTATTTTTGATGTTATTAAGCTGCATATTTGGAAAAAAAAGTATTTACTTTCTTGTTAAATTAGTTATTGAGATTTAACTTGATTAGTTTCCACTCTTGGCTTTTAGTGTGTTTTAAATGGATCTGCTTGACTAAATTAAACCAATGGTGATAGCCCATTAAATACTTCAATTGATACATTTTAAGATTTAAATATAATCCATTTTATTGATATGATTTCAATTTATGAGTACAATTTATGCAATGATCTCATTTGTTTTAAAAGGGGTGCAGAGATTTTTTTCTGCTGATTTGAAGGGCAGAACTTCGACTCGGAGGGAATTTAAGGTTTTTATTGTTATTCTGTATTTTTGTGTTTAATGATGTAAGGCACTTTGCTGCTGAAATGGGTTATTCAAATAAAATTTGATTTCATTTGTAAGTTTGACATTAATATTTTTTATTTAATTTTAGTTATTTTATCCATTATACTTACTCTCATTTACATGCATGTAATGAAACTTGGAAGAAAAAAAGAGTAGATTTCCACAAAAAAAATCTGAAATTTCTGAGATTAATCTAAAAATTTACTTTTTCCTCTAGAAAATGTTTGACTTTTTAAACTGATTTCCAAGTTATTGGTAAAAAAACATTCTGAGATTAATCTAAAAATAAAAATTCCTCATAATTTCTTCACTTTTGAAACTCAGATTTCTACATTTTTTTCTAAAATATTTCTGAGATCTCAAAATTAGATTTTTTTTCTTGAAAATGTTTGACTCTTGAAACTCAAAGATTTCCCTGTTTCAAGAAAATTTCTGAGATTAACCTCAAAATTTGAGATTTTTAGCAGAAATTCAATCCCTTTTTCATCTGCCTAATTTACCCAGGTTAATGTAAAATACTTTTTTGGCATTTTCTTTGTTTTTAGTCCATAGATTTTTCCCATTTAAGTGCATCTCAAGGGAAATGCATGCATATTCACTGTACTTGCTTAGGTATATTGGGTACACTGAAACCCGGTGTGCTCTGAGCCGCGGGGCTTAGGTTACGCTCTTGCTAATAAGGAGCAGCACAGAAACCTCAGCCAATGTGCCTTAGTTGCGGGAAGCCGGGCGGCTGTAGGCATAAATAAATCTCCCCAGAGGAAAGTCGATACAGCAGCTCGCATGTCGGCAGCAGATGAATATCCAGGCCAGTCTGCATCCTAATGGCTTCAAAGCATTGATACACAAACATATCTAACAGACAAACATATCTAGCAGAAATAGAAATATGACAACAGTGCTGCAGGAACTCTCACTTCATCGAAACTCACAGCCAAAATTTAGAGAAAATATCTTAGTACATTTCAAATAAGTCAAAACTAACTTACATATAACTTCTGCAAAATATAGGAGTTTGTTTTAAATCAATTTTTTATATTGATTGGGAAAAGTACTAATTCCATTAGCAGATTATTTCACTTATAACAAGACATTTTTCTCATGTTATAAGTTAAATAATCTGCCACTGAAACTAGAACTTTTTCATCAGTATTACAGAATTATTGACTTAAAACAAGCTCCTATATCTTGCTGATAAGCAAGATATAATTATATTTGCAAAATAAACTAGACAAGGAAAAACGTGGTAATATTTAGTGATTTAACCGTGTACACCTAACGAAGAGACTTTTATTTCTTACTGTCTGAAGTTAAATCAGACAGTACATTTTCTAATTTTAGATAAGTTATAATTACAAAACTAATTTCTATTTGATAAATACCAGAAAACTTAATGAGCATATTTTTTTTAGATTTTGGTTTTGTTACTTTATTTTAAATTACGCCAGAGAACAAAAAGTATTTTTAGTCTAGTTTCTAGTTCAAACAGCTTAGTACACTTGAAATAAGTCAACACTAACTGGCAAGTAACTTTTCAGTGAGATATAGGACCTTGTTTTAGGTAAATAGTTCCTTAATATTAATGATTATTTTACTTATAGCAAATGGGAAAATATCTTTTTATAAGTGAAACAGTGATCATCTAACTGCAGCTGTAAAGAAGTAATGGAGGACAGAGATAAGGCAGCATAAGATATCAGGTTTTATCCAGTTGTGGTTTGCAAAACTGGCCTGTAAGGCTTTTTACCCATTTCCTGTGTTTACATAGGAAACCCGTTTAGAAGATTATCAGCCTCTGCATTTACGTCCTGAAAAAGGAAATGGTTATGGCTCTGGTCAGAAGTTTAAGTCTACTCATCATAGGCATAAATGCTGTATTTATTTTGCTGTCTTAGAGCGATGAATTTCAACAATTTTCCTCAGTGAAGTAACTCAGACACTGAAATCATGAAGAATGGGCTCTACTGTGAACATGGTGAGCTACACTGCAAAAGTAGAAAGTCTTACCAATATCTTTGGTCTAGTAGTTTCTAGTGCATACTGTGGTAAAACCAGCTGACCTGACTTGAGCTTGGCTTTGGTTGCTAGGTAATGGGCAGAACTCTGCTTGGGTTGCTAGGTAACAGAGCAGTGCACAGCAAGAACAGAAATCTTACATTTGCTTTAAATTCTAGAACAAATATCTTAGTACACTTGAAATAAGAAAACGAAACTTACAAGTAACTTTTCGGCAAGAGATAGGAGCTTGTTTTAAGTAAGCAGTTTATTAATATTGATGGAAAAAGTACAAATTCCCCTAGCAGACTATTTCACTTATAAAAAGATATTTTCCCATGTTGTAAGTTAAATAATTTGCCAATAAAACCAGAACTTTTTCAATATAATCTTTTTCAAGATTTGTTTGGATGTAATGAATATTTATTATTTCTAATTTCTCAACTGACTTATTGATGTGTGTCACTGAAATACTTTAAACAAAGTTATTGAAATTGGGGAATTTTTTTTGTTGTTAAATTAGTGCGTTTTATTCAATCCAGTCAGGTGTGTTAGATATATGTGAGACAGACATTTCAAAAGATGAAATTTTGTTTTATTTTACTTTGTCCTTGCTGTAGAATACTATTACGACTATTGGTAACGGTAATAAATGATATAAGTGAATTTTTTTTTTCACTATTTGTTTTATTTTATCTCCAAAATGTAATGCTGGAAGAGTTTGAAAACTTGCCTTGAAAATGTTGAAAAGTACTTTAATTTTACTGTGGGAAAAGTGTATATTTAACAAATTATCTTCAGCAAATAGAGGGAATTAAAACTTTAAGCAAAATTAGGGAACAATGAGAGATCCTGCTCACTCATATGAACCAGTTTGGGTTTGTTTGGACGAGGTTAGGTGGTCATCTTTTGCAGTTTAATTGTGTTTGGGGGCGACAGCAGCTGCAAATCCACCATGTTAGCGATGATAAAGGAGCGATGCAGTTACTGCTGTTCAGTTGAGTCTTCTGATAGAGATCAATGGAAACAGCGGAGATCAGTGGAGCCACACAGACTCACTCCTGATTCAATTTACTGTCTCTATCATTCACATGATGCTCTACTTTGACATTATGCATGCAAACGCACGTTATGATACTTCAAGGTCGAATGCATTTTAGAGCGCAGACAGAAACACAAAATGAAAATAAAAACTCCTAAAATTAATTATGTTCTTATTGCAACAGCATAATTTATTTTGAAAAGAAAATTAAATTTCCAAATTTGGGTAAATTTATTCACAAGAAAAAGAAAATCCAGTGTGAAACTACAAGACAGTTCAAAGTGCTTTACATCAATACAAAGTCATAAATAAAGTCTTAAACAACTTTTCAACATAAACTGCTAGTGGAATCAGTTAACTCAGTCTATGTACTGTTATTTGTCTGAAATAAAATTTAAAAAAAGAAAACTCACTCACTGGCTCACTCTACGGTTACCTAGCAACTCACTCACTCACTCCTTGGTTACCTAGCAACAACCTGTTAAGTAACTTGTGCAGCAGCAGTTTGCGGTTCCACTTCATCCATCCCGACTATTTTATAGGCTTTGCTAGGGTATTGTTTATTAACTTTATTATTAAGCAGATAATACTGAAAATTGCTACAAGAAATTAGGCAAAATAATTGAAGATAATACATTTTGAAACCCTATATAGTTTCAAAATTATGTCAAGAAAAGTTTTTTTCTCTGCTACATCATAAAAATAAACTTGACTGTCAAGTTGTCAGTCGCCAGAGCTTGTGGTTCTCTCTGAATACTTCTTTGTCCTGTAAGCAACTAATTAACTAAATTAGTTGGGCAGCGACACAAAGACAGATTGGTTTTTATTTTATATGTAAAGGTGCATGCAGAGTAGCATATCTTTTCATTCATAGCTGAATGAATTATTCATTGGTGCTCCTGCAGACTGTTCAGGGATCAATGCCTGCGTGTTTTGAACTGATATGGTCTGCAGCAGGTTAATGGGGCCATCACAATTTAATCCAATGTTGGAGGCACTTCCTGAACAAAACACTGCGCCACACCCTCTTGACACACTTTATGCAAGGCAGAACAAACAAGAGGAGAGAAAATCACTGCCACAAAGGTCAAAGGTTACCACCTGATTCAGTGATCTGATAGTCTGGTAGATTGCAAAATTTTTTACATTTCAGCTTTTGCGGTTCTCAAACAAAACAAACGCTTTAAAAAAAACTGTTCCCCTCCTCCCCTTTGGGGGCGCTGTACAAATAATCACTGAAGGAAACATCATTTCTCTGTACAAAGCCTGCTTCGTTTGGGGAGGTGTGAATGTGTAATCAAACATTGATGTGGAACAAAAAAGCTAGCTCTGGTCCGCCTCCAAACCTCGGTCTCAGTTCGGCTGAAGTGAAATCTGGTTCGGTTTGAATGCACACGTGATCGCCAAGCGGACACCGGGACCGCTCCAAAAGCAGGAAGTGGACTGTAGCGCAGAGCATTCTGAGTAAATAGAACCAAAACAAACGCATTAGCCTAGCGCTAGTGGGAGAAATGGTTCGTCATCTTTTGTCAAAGATAAAACAGAAATCCTACAGGCGCTAAAATCTGATGCTGCTCCACATTTCTTTACATTTCATGAAGAAACTCAGTGTATTTTTCTGAGATTTTTGTGTCATTTCCTTCAATGTTTCTTAGTGCAGCGCCCCCACAGGCAAAGAAGGGAACAGGTTTGTCTGCAGTTTTTTTTTTTTTTTGCTCAACTTGGCTATCTTTAGAAACTATTTCAACACAAAAATCTGATTTCGTTTGGTAAAACAATGTAAAATGTCTTCTGATGTTTGTTCTTTTGTCTTTGTGTACATATTTTTTAAATGAAGTCCACTTTTGCACTACGGGACTTTTCCAAAAACTTTGCTGTTTAATCCTCATCGTTTTGTCTTTCCCTTATTAACCAATGGTGGAGTTAACATGATCCTTTTAAGCACGACTTTTTGGAGTTCACTTTTTGCAACGCGCATCCCAAGAGTTTGCAGTCGAATAAATTGATTTGCTTCTTTTCCAGAGCGAGTGGCATCCATCATTCTGTCGGTCGGAGTATTAATGTGAACAGCATTAAATATTCAGCTAAGAGGAAGCTGAGTGTCACTATATTGTGTTTGATGATAGGAGTTTATTGATGACTCCAGCAGAAGGAGTTCATTGAAGCATATCCAAGAACACCCCAAAAACCACTGGGAGTAATAATATTTGTCTGATATGAATCATGAATTATACATCCTCCAAAATCCTCAGAGCTCAAAGGAGTGCCTGCATGACCTCATGTTGACTGATGACTTCGTTCAGCTGCACTTTCTGGAAGTTTAAACCAGGAAAGACTGGAAGGTCGTTGGGTCAATAATCGAAGCTTTGTCGTTTCCTGTGCTGAGCTCAATCATTAATTCGAGCAAAGAAGCCGCGGTTAATCTTCAGGATCAATCTGTTTTTGCTCCACAGTCATGCTTAAACAGATTTAAAGCTCCTCAAGAAATGCACTTTGATGTTTCAAAGCTCTAATGAAGTTGAAACAACTCAAACAAGCAGAAATAATTCACTTTGAAGCACTTTCTGGCTGCTCTGCTTCTCTTTTATCTTAATTCCAGTTTTTTGTGTGTAAAAGTGGAAGTGGGACTGAGTGGTGGATGCTCTGCTCCCATTAACCTGACACCAGTCCTCCCACCCCGCCCCGCTCTGCCCATTCATTCAGACTGCTGGAGAGGAAACTGCTGCTCCCTCCGGGGACTCGGCATTATTATTATATAGGAAGCAGAGCAGGCGGCCGTCTGTTAGAGGACAGAAAGGCTCAGGCTAACATGGACGTTTACTTCTGCTGCTGATACTTTGTAGGAGGTAAGAAAACCATCTTATTTTATTTAAACCTCCATTTGCTTATAATAATCATTTATAAACAGGTTTAAACAACTTTTATCTTTCTACAGCTTGGAAATTTTATTAAGACTGTGAATAACCAAATATTAAGTTGAGGTGAGTAAAGTACCCCAAAATTATACTCAAGTAAAAGTAAAACTACTAAAGCATAGTTTTACTCAAAAGTAAAAATTAGGCATCCAAGAGATTACAAAGTTCATGGTTTTATTCAGGTCTGGAAACCTCAAACCTGATATTGCATCATATCTGGTTGTTGGTAGGACATTCTTTTCTAAAATGCTGAGATAAACGTACACAAACGTTCCAAAAAGTTAGGCTAGAATATTTTCAGAAAACTCTTGGGGATTAATAAGATACTTTTTTGAGAAATAATTTGTGTTACTTTTGGTTCAGGTGTGGTTTTCCAAATTCCATTGGAAGCCAATTGTCCAGTCTAATTGTTGAATCATAAATTTTAACTGAGGTAGTGAGTCCATTAGCATGCTAGCTTCTGCTCTGATTCTTTTGTGATTTTCTATATGAAATAAGCGAATATGAGCTTAAAACAAGAGCAAGCTTCATAAGATTTTTTCTATACAGTAGTACACTTCTGCTAATCCACTGGTAGTGTGGTTAAGTGTTGAAACCTAGCCATAAATGTGTTGAAATTTGGATGATCAACTGCTAGGATCTTTAAAAAGTTGCCGTTTTTGTAGCAGTTTGTTCTGACTTTTGAAGTGTTGACATTAATTTGAACTAAAGGGCAAGTTTTCCTGTCTCTCCTATTTTAATGACGGCTGGCCTGCGGGATACATTGAATACTAAAAGGTGACCTATGCTTCCTTGAACAACTTAGGATATGGCTATACTGCAAACAAATGCACAATTATACAACTGTGCATCATTGAAAAACAGAAGTGGAGCCTCCTGCACAACCAACAAGAATGCAGCCAATGGTTTCTAGATGGCAAGTCAACAAAACACTTGTCTTTTCTAGGAGCCATTGAACAGCAGTAAAACCAGCTGATCAAACATTCTGGAGCTCCACTTGGGTTGCTAGGTAACGGGGCTGGGCTTCCCTGGCGTTACTAGGTAACAGCAGTGCCCAATTGTTGAGGTTTTTGAAAAACATAAATTTACTGCCCCCCCCCCAAAAAAAGGCTAAGTCGGCTTTTGCAAGGACAGGTGCTGTTTTTGGAAGTAGTTGAGACGCAAATTTAAATACAAAAATGTGCAAAAATGTTTTAAGATCAACTGAAAGCCAAGTCAAACTTAGTGAAATTTGTTTTATGAAAGCTGATAAGTGTGGCCTTTCATAAAACAAAGGCCACACTTATTAGCTTTATTATTTCTTTTGACATATATATATATATATATATATATATATATATATATATATATATATGTTTCTGTAAAACATCTCTTCCTGATGTTTTACAGGAGGAGAACAGAGAGCGGCCATGTCGGAGAAGAAGCCTCGGGGAGCGGACACTCGACCCAAATCTGGCCTCCGCAGCTGGAGCGCCGACAGCTACATCTGGCGGGGGAAGAAGCGTTCCCGGAGCTCCCGCAATGGATCCAGTCCCGGCGGGTCGGAGGCGGACGGTTCCGAAGAGCTCGGCATGCGGTCCACTTCCTGTTCCCGGCGGCGCAGAGAGCGGAAGTGCAGCTGCAGCGCTCTGGGTGACTCACTGATGGCTGGAGACGTGGACGGCGTGTGCCGGAAGGCGCTCCACCGGCGGTCTCTGAGGCAGAAGTTTCAGGATGCCGTGGGTCAGTGTCTCCCTCTACGCCATCACCACCACCACCATTACCACCACCCGCCCGGCTTGTCTCGCCCCTTCTCTGTACTGTTCTGGTCCAAAAGGAAGATCCACGTCTCAGAACTCATGCAGGACAAATGTCCGTTCTCTCCCAAGTCTGAACTGGCCAAATGTTGGCACCTTATTAAAAACCAGGTGGCTAATCCTGGTTCGCTGAAGGACATGGAGACGCCGCTGAAGTCCCGCGTGTCGTCTTCCACTTCGCCGCCGCAGACGCCACTTTCCTGGGAGGACATCTGCTGCTCGCCCGCGCCGCTGGAAGACTGGGACCCATCCTGCCTTCACGGCAGACCGGATGGCGCCTGTGGCAACACTGACTACATCCTGGTCCCCGATCTGCTCCAGATCAACAACAACCCGTGCTACTGGGGCGTGCTGAACCGCTTCGAGGCTGAGGAGCTCCTGGAGGGCCAACCGGAAGGGACGTTTCTCCTGCGGGACTCCGCCCAGGACGAGTTCCTGTTCTCCGTCAGCTTCCGCCGCTACAGCCGCTCCCTGCATGCGCGCATCGAGCAGAATGGCAAGCGATTCAGCTTCGACGTGCGCGACCCGTGCATGTACCGGGATGCCAGTGTGACGGGCCTGCTGAGGCACTACAGCGACCCGGCCACCTGCCTCTTCTTTGAGCCGCTGCTCTCCAGGCCACTGCCCAGGACCTTCCCTTTCCCTCTGCAGCACCTGTGCAGGGCGGTGATCTGCAGCTGCACCACCTACCAGGGCGTGGAGGGGCTGCCGCTGCCGCCTCAGCTCAGGGAATACCTCAGACAGTACCACATCAAGTGTGACGGGGCCTGTGCCGCGTCGATGCCCACAGCAGCTAACACGCAGGATCTGCACTGACGAGGAGGAAGCTACAAGTTAGGATGCTAACAACTAATCTACTTATGATTAATTGTTGATTTATTAGATTCAAACTAGTTCTAATCAATTAATCCGCTTAGATCTTATTTCAGTGTTGTAGTTTGGCCGCCATCCAGCAGAGGGCGCCACTGGTCATAGTTAAGGAGCCGTTGATACAGAAACAAAGAAGGCAGGCAAATCAGAACAGTCCAGAGTCCGGTGTAGGATGAAAAATGCACTTTATGCTGTTCTGTTTAGAAATGTAAACACTTGGCAACCTCTTTAAGTTTTCAGCAACTGAAGAGGTTCATGTTTGGTAATATTTTATAAATATGTCTAAGTTTAATAATGTGAGAGAACCACAATATTATGTTTATTCATTTATATTTAATACAGGTGACAAAACATAATGTTACAGTAAAAAGATGTTTTTGTTTTGTTTTCTTTAAATCAGCATATGAAAATGTTGCCTTTTATATAATGCAAAGATGGTCTGCCATTGTTATACAAGAGAAAACTAAGACTTTTACAAAAATGGCCGCTTATCAATTGATTAGTCAATCAACTTCAGATTAACTAATTATTCGATAACTTGCATCCCCAATTTAAGTCCTTTCTGTGGTACAATTTTATTACCATTTCAAACAAAAATTGGCTCTATAATAATTTAACGAAAAAGCTACTGTACAGCTGCCCTAATAAATTATTGATTTTGTAAATATAAGCACCAAAATAGCCACTTTAATAAACTGAAGCACATTGCAAAAGCATTCATAACTTTACTGTTTCACAGACTTCATAATAATGTATTTTATGTAAAATAGTGTTTAATCATAAAGTGTAAAGAATAAGCTACATGGTTTTCAACTTTTTTTTCTACCAAAAAATATCTTTTAAAAACCCTAGTGTTTATTTGTATTCAACATGGTGGCCACCATCAATTTATATTAAACATCAATGGTGGCCACAATAGCAGAGCTAATTTTTCGTCAAACTCGCTAAGTTTGGGAACTTTGAAAACATTTAGCGCACTTACTTTCTCCCAAATTATTTTTTATGGATCAATTCCAAAACCCCAATTTACCTGTTTGTTTGGTAAACTTTCAGCTGAATAAATTTAAGCAACTGTTTTAAAGTTTTTGTTTATCGACTGTTGGGATTTTTTTCATGTAGTTCTATTCATGCTCTTATTTTGAAGTGGGAGGAGACTGTCTCCGTTTCTCTCGTCTCACGTGCTTTCCCTTTTTTCCCCTCTGGATAATTATTTAAAATGAGTACAAAACAAAACACGGACAGTAGAGAACAAGATATAAATATAAAAACCATATGGCCATTATATAACATGTAAAATATAATCCCCAAATTAAATTAGTACCCGACAGTTGCAGTCTTTTAAGGGTTGATTTGAACTGACATTAGCGCTAGCATTAGCTTCTCCTTCTTACTATCACATTAAAATAAAGAGGAAAAAAGGGCTACTACAAGAAAAATACTGTGTACCAAATATTTTGCATTCAAGAAAACACTTGGAAGATTTGAAACTAATTAAAAGCAAAAAGGTTCAGATTTTCAATCTTGAAAACCATGCATCCTTTTTTCCACTTGTTCTCTACTTCGTGTTTGTGTTAAAAAGTTCAGGGGTAATGAATACTTTAGTATAACAATGTACCCGACCCTAAATGTTGTAACATTTCCCCCAAAATCACACCTTATGCCTTATTCTACTGCACCTTTCATCACTCCTTTCTGCTCAAACTTCCCTTGTCGCAACAGGTAATTGTTGGGCATTTTTGATCATTTGGACAGTTATATCTCCAGGTAAGGGACAAGTTGCGGTTGTTTCACATGGATAGTTTGTTTTCTAGACTGTGGCAGGCTTTTATTATCTTGATGCCCAATATTCATGATCCCAGTCTGTCTAAAACTGTTTGTATCTCAAACAGATTTCCTCCCATAGCCCCCAGGAAATGGCGTCATTCCTCCATTTTTACTTGAGCAGATTGTCATAAAAATAGTGCAAAAACATTCTGTTAGCATTTAACTGTTAAACAAAAATAATAAAAGGTGTTAATTTGTAGATCATCTGATTCTATTGGGAAGAATTTAGGAATAAAATCAAATGTAATTCTGCCTTTCGGCCACAAGATGGCGCCATAACTTAAACCTCATGTACTGAAACATGTTTAGCAGCTTTGGTTTACACACAGTTGTATTTTTACAGTATTAACAGTTTTATTTTTGAGCATATTCACCTCACTGATAAACAAACCAATAAAAATCCTTTATACCGTCTCTGTGCTGTTATTGTTTCTCAGGATTCTCTCATCTATGGAGCGTTTTAGGTTCAGCAGCTTGAATCATGCTTTGTTTTTGTTTCTGCTGTCATCTTTAGACAATCTAATGATATGGAAAATGTTACTTTGAAGCACCTAGCTGCAAAAATACAACAAAGAAACAAATTTTCCACCCTCCTTTGCAAAGGACGGCTCTAAATGGCAGAGCAAATTGAAAGATAAGGGCATGAAAGATTTGCTTTTTGATGGGATTCAGTTTTTTTGTGAATGCATGAGTCAAGTAGAAAAATGACCTCAAGGGATTTTAATATCCCTTTTTATTTAAAAGAGTGCTCTATTTCCATCATTTATGGATAAAGATTGGATAGTTTACCTGATGCATCAATTAGTAATTAACTCAACTTATAATCACTCTTCAGATGGTCAGTGGTAGAAAATTAACCAATTTTCTAAAAAATTAGCATTGATTTTTTTCCTCTTATAAAACTACTAAAGCTCATAGAAGTGATCATATTTTGCCAAACTTGTAAGGTAAAAAATAAATAAAAGTACTTTGTTGGTGTACTTTGAGGTATCTGTGCTTCTGAATTTTTACAGGTGTTTTAGGAAAAACATAATGAAGTGGTAATTAGTGTGATGTTTATCTAAATATTTGCAGAACCTCAATCCATTAAATCAAAACACTAAAACTACTATTTATTCTCTATTCATTTGTCAGATGTTCCTCTGTATTAAGGGCAGACTTTAAGCTGTTTATACTGTCTTTTTACACAAAAGTCAAAACAATTAATACCTTTAAAATTTCTTAATTTATTCAATAAAAAAGTCTACCCAATAAAAAGTTTCTATATGAAATAGAGTTAGGATACATGAAACAATAATCCTGCTAATGGCTCTTATGCTTTTAGCTAACGAACAAAATTAGCCATCTTTATTGTGAGATCAAATAATAATAAAAAAAACATTTTCATAAATGACTTAAATGTGTAAATTATTCACACCACCTTAACACAAAACAAAGATAATTATTATTTTCACCATTAACTAATACTTACGAACAAATCTTGTCCGAAACACTCAACATATCAATATTCAGCTTCATTTAGGAACTGTTCGGTGTTACGTTCCACCATCTTGGATCTCTATTTTCTTTTTTTTTTTTGTCGTGACCAAACAATGTAACAAAATATCGACCAGGGGGTTTTCAAAAACTTGGTGGTCCAGAATAATTTCCAAACGGCAGCATAATGCCTGAAAGAGAAATTTATGCCACTAGATGTCACTCTTTCATCTTTTTAAGATTATGTACACGCATTAGGAAAGTATAAATCGCTTATTTGTTTACAGAAACTAATACATATTTAAGGGAAAATAGTAAAGCTCGTAAAACGTTACTGTTTTAGGTTGTACTTTGTTGTAATGAGATAAATAAATGATCTTGAAATGAAGAAGTCTTTCTTTTTCGGCCAGCATGGTCTTGAACACTGAGGAGTCTTTTGTATTGATTTTCCAGAACCGCTACATGAAATATTAATGATACCTTGTATGATCCGGAATCAATTTTTCACATTTCAAAACTGATATTTATTTCCAGATGCATGATGGATTTGAAATCCATGTGGAAATAATGACAATTTACTCTTTATATTTTTGATTTATCAATCAAAACTTTGTGTTGGAGTCAGACAACAAGCAGGGTTTAAGATTTATTTTGTAAAAAAAAAAAAAAATCCATCAAGTTTTTCATGTACAAATATAGTTAGCAGAATGTAATATTTAAATAGAAATGTTAACACAAAAATCATGTGCTTTATTTTTATTTTTGCATTTTTATGAGCCATCTTTAAGTTTGGAAATACTGGAAAGATTGAAATTCAGTTCTCAATTAAAACCACACTACCTAAATAAATAAATATTCTGTTTTGTATGCCTAAATTCTAAATATATAATAACTGTATTAATTTTCAGTAAATTAACTGCATTTCTTATTCCCATATCAAGATTTATTTATCTATCATAAATATGTGTTTAATAAGTGTTAATTTTTCTCTATGAATGCATTAATAAAAACAGAAACATAGAAAATTAAACAACAACGTCAATATAATTTAAAAAAAGATAAATGTTTCATATATTTCTGAGAAAATGTCGTTTTTATCAACTCTGGAGTTAAATTCAATGTTTCATTGAGTTTAAATCAACTTTAAAAATGTTTGAGTTTCTGTTTAATAACATAATAAAAAGTTTTCGCCGGAAGTTAGTCTGAAAAGAAAGCAATAAAATTAACAAAATTCTGATTACAAAAAACATCTGATTAACCTATTTTAAAAAAACTAATTAGAAAATCAAAATCCAGAATATCAACGAAAACCCTCCCCTTTGGTGGGAGGGTCTTACGTTGTTACGTCATTACGTAGCCGGCGGGAGTTGTGACGCAAGGCTTCCTTGTTTTTAATTCAGCGCGGGAGTTCCATTGGAGGTAGGTGAGAGCGCTTTTGCTAACTTCTGTTTTAAACCTTGTTTAAGCTGTCAGGATAACAGCTTTAAGTAGTTTGAGTTCAATGTCTGCCGTTTGTGGACCTCACCGTTCAGCTTAAAGAAGTTTTAACCGTGAAAAATATATTTTAAACTCAACGTTAGCTTCGCTGCGTTAGCTGAACTCAGAAATAGCATTGACAGCTAGCATAATAGTGTTGTACAGAGTTGTTACAGTTGTGTAACGTATTTATGTTTATATTTTAGTAATTTCTTTTATTTGTGTGTTCAGTCTGGTTTGTTAAAATGCCCTGCGAAAGGAAGCCGATGCGCTACGGCCACTCGGAGGGACACACTGAGGTCTGCTTCGATGACACAGGGAGGTAAGTTTAACCATTTTCTGTAAATATGAGCAAATTAAAACAACAAATACTATGACTTGGACCAGTTTAGATGCTGGACTCGTTTTCTGCTGGACATGTGCGCCGTCAAATCCCCTCACAGTCCACAGATTTGCAAAAAAAAATCAAACGGAAAATTTAAAATGGATAATGTAGGTTGTTCTTGGATCCCAGCATTTGGAATCCAAAAGAACTGATGACAAAATAATAATAATAATAATAATAATAATAATAATTAAGAATTTTTAAAATTTATTTCAAAGTGGGAGGAATAACAAACCTTGCTATCAGGGAGCTAAATTACAAAATTTGTTTTCTTTAAGAGAGAACTTCATTTCTGGCACCAAACAGAAAAGCTGTAGCATGGTAACATTTCAGAAAATACATTTAAAAAATCCAAAATATCTCGTGCATGTGTTGTTGTCTTTGCAAAAGGTTTTCATGCCCTTCCCTTTTACATACATAAGTTTCACTGTATTTCTGCACGGCTGTTACCATAGTTTTTTAATACATATATATAAAAGCTAACTGTTTTGAATTTTATTTATGGCAGTAAGAGTAAAAGGGGCAGTTTTTTCATTTTTCTATCCTATAAAAAACACATTGAAATGTGTGCTTAAAAATGACAAATTATGCATTTAATTTAGAGCCTTAATGTCATTTAAGGACAGAATTAAATTAAAAGAATTGGAAAGAGAAAAAAAAGTTAGACTTAATGGTTATTTATGGGGGGAAAGTTTAAAAATTGAGCAAATTTTAATACTGCAATTCATCCACAAACTGTTAGATTCAAAAATGTCATAAAGAAAAATATGTGATCTTTTTTATTTAAAAACTTTTCTCCAGGTATATTGTAACATGTGGAAACGACGGCGATGTTCGGATTTGGGAAAGCCTGGATGATGACGATCCAAAGTTCATCACCGTTGGGGAAAAGGCTTACTCCCTCGCACTCAAGGTTCGCCTCTTCTATCAGATTGCAGCCTTCAGGTTCTTGTCAAAACTGATAAATTGGAGTGTGTGATTGTGGAAAACTTTTGTCCTTTGTTTCCCCACAGAAAGGCAAGTTGGTGACGGCGAGCTCCAGCAACACGGTGCAGATCCACACGTTTCCCGACGGTGATCCAGATGGCATCCTGACGCGGTTCACCACCAATGCCACTCACGTCACCTTCAACCGCAGCGGCACCAGAGTCGCCGCCGGATCCAGGTGACTGAGACCAGAAATGACCAAGGGATAATGACTAATTTTATTATGAATGTTTTGTTTCCAAACAACTGGCTACTTCTCCAGTTAGTGTTAGAAATAAACTGATATGAGTTCTGGTTTAAGAAGTTCCATTTGCTTAAATTGCATACCAATTATTTTTGTTGTATTGGATAAGAAGTATTTTTTTCATTTATTTATCAACTGGGGACCAAATTTTCATAATTTATTTGACTCTATGGGGATAATAATCTTTTACTTTCTGGAACTATGGCACAAAAGTCCAAATTTAGTTTCATTACACCATCAAAACTACTAATAAACAATCGTTTATTAGATCAAAAGTATTAACTAATGTCCGTTTTAGATTTTCGTTCAGTGTTGTAGTTTGTCCGCCATCCAGCAGAGGGCGCCGCTGGTCATCCTGGGAGTTGATGATACAGAAATCAAAGACGGCGGCCATCTTTGATGGACCGAAAAAGACAAACGGTCCCGAGTCCGATGTGGGATGAAAAATGTACTTTATGCTGTTCTGTTTTGAAACATAAATACTCACTATTAAGTTTTCACCTTAATGGCGCTAATTCAGCTGAGCTACACGACAAAACAGCGCCAACTTTTCGATTAAAAAGTTACTGAAGCGCTACGAAGACGAGGCTGAGGTGACAGAAAACTGTAATTACCCAGAAAAATGGAAAAAGACATGATTTTTAGGGCTGTGGTGAATTAACCCTTATGTTTAGAAATGGGGCCCAACCGACCCCACACACGTAAAACTTGTATCATTTGCCACAGTCATCTTCGTTCGCCTCAGTCCTCACACGCACAAGCGCTTAATCTAGCGAAGTTTTATTGTTCCTACAGGAACAACTGCAGGTAATATGTTTATATTATTATCTCTGAGGAATTAAGTCAGTGTTTAACATATTTTATTTTTCTATTCAACTACTTAAGAAGTTCCTCTAATATTTAATGATGTGACAAAATCACATGTATTCAGTCGCTATTTAGTACAGCTGACACAAATAGTGGTAAAATTTAAATGATATGGCCTCTATATGTTATGGAAATATCGGCCATATTGACAACAGAAAACTCAGGTTTTAACAAAATGGCAGCTTATCAATTACTCTTTTTTTTGATCGTTTCAAATTCAAAAATCCTTTATTGTATGCTATTGTAACTCCTATACATTCAAATTCTTCAAATTGTTAGAAATGGTGATGGCTAAGATTAGCCATCTTTAAATTAATTCATTGACAACTTGCACCCCTAATCAAATTTCAAAAATAAAAACGAGTTTTCCCTTTTTATAAAGAGAATTTAAAATTATGGACATGAGAAACCTTCAAAAATATTTTTTCATGCTCCAGAGGTTTTTCCACATGTCGGTTTCACTTTGTGAATCCGTCTGTCTGCTCTGCTGTGATTTGATTTCACGTTTCTGCTGCAGCTGAAACCCACCTGGCAGACAGAGCGCGCCTCTTCGGGTTGATTGGCTGTGATTGGAGCAGGATGTGCGTTTCCTGCATGAATTGATTCGTTTTGAGCAGCTTGATCACAACAATAGAAGCTCAGGACATGAAGCTGCATCGATGTTGCTGTTTTCTGGCTAATGAGGCCTGTTGTGTTATCGATTCCTTAAATTCTGGCTTCGCCGCCGCCAGAGGAGGAAGTCCGGATTATTTTTCCTGTTTCGTCTCACTGTGACGTCATGAAGTTTTTATTATTCTCCTGTTTTTTTTTCTCAGTGACTTCATGGTGAAGGTGGTGGAGGTGTCAGACAGCAGCCAGCAGAAAACACTGCGGGGTCACGAAGCGCCCGTCCTCAGTGTGACCTTTGACCCTAAAGATGAATACTTGGTAAGAAACAAACAGAACTATTTTCTCTATTAGATTTTTACTCAGACATTAGCTGCATGTTTTCTTATTTTCATGATAATTATTACATTTATTTGCTATATTTTATTTTAGTACATTTATTAATAGAAATGGTGCAAATAAATTATAATTATTTTTTCAAGTGTTTTTTTATATTACTCAGAATTATAATGTTGATTTAATTTATTTGCTGATTTTTATTTCAGTACATTTATCAATAATAATAGTACAAATAATTTATCATTTTTAAAAACATTTTCTTATATTACCAGGAATAATAAGATTAAATAATTAAACTTTTTCGCAATGTTTATTTCAGTATTTTATTATGTTATTGTAGACCTGAAATAAGACTTTTAAAATGTTTTTTTGTAGGAGAAACAATCTGCCAATTGAACCAGTCATTTTTAAATACATTTTAATTAATTATTTACTAAAAACAAACTTCTATATCCTGCTACAAAAATACTTGGTAAAATCGTGTGTTTTTGCAGCGTAAATGTTTTGGAGATCAAATTAGGAAGTAATTTCACTTAATTAAATAAAATTTATCTATTTCGACATGCATCTAGAGCCATATTCTGAACTAATTTGTGTGTCTGACGGGTAAAGATGATAAACTATTAATCCGTTTGCGCCGTCTGGTCTCTGCCAGGCGTCTTCCAGCTGCGACGGCTCGGTCGTCGTGTGGAACATCGAGGATCAGGTACGTCTGATTCCCATCAGCCCGGGTCAACAAACGTTTTGTGTCATGGGTCGGAAAAACACCAGGGGTTTGGAGTCCAATAAAAAAATAACAAAGAAACAAAGTAGTGACTTTTTATGCTATTCAACAATAAACTAGGTTGGATACTTTAAGTAAAAGAGTAAAATATAAAAAATATTCATTGACGTATAAATTATTGTAGAGCCTCATTAAAAGACGGAAATGTTTCTGCTGAAAGTAATGAAACATTCTTTGTATAATTTGAGCAATAAAAATGAAATTTAGGTCATTTTGTTGAAAAGTAAGTTTCCTAAAATCATTAAAAACAGAGTCTGGGTATTGAATACTTGGTGCCAACATTTTCAATTCTAAGGTTATAATTGGTCTGTAATAATTTTACCCTGATTAAAAATAAAAAGTCTGAAAATCTTCTGGGGTTTGAGGCAGTTTGTATTCTTTTGAATTGGAATAAATCTAGCTTTAATTTATCCCAGAAGTTATTGAGCTAAACGATGATATTGTTGTTGTGAGATCATTTTCCAGTAATTAGTGGTAATGGCACAATAATGCATTTGTATTTATCAATAAACTTTAAATTCTAATGAACATTTAACACTGGAAATGGGAAACATTTTATATATCCAGAATAAAGAAACAAAACAACAAATAAAATTAATCATGGAGTTTCTGTAAACAAAAAGGTTCATTTGAGACCAAAACACCAGACCGAAAACCTTTTATCATCCAGAGAGAAATGAGAAAAACAATAAATCATGCTTTAATTATCATGTTATTGATTGATTGATTGTTTATTGACAGGTCTAATTTTAGTTGTGGACCCCATTTGTTCAGTTTTTATCCTATTGTTTTTGAAATCGTAATTTTCCTTTCTCCTCTCAGACTCGGGTGACCAGCTGGCCGCTGCTACAGAAAACGAACGACGTCAGCAACGCGGCGTCTCTGTGCCGCTTGGCGTTCCAGCCTGCAGCTGGGAAGGTCGGTCAGCCGGGGTTCGCTGAGCGGGCGCATTAAAAGCACAAATCGTCTGAAAAACGTTTCGATGTTAGCTTTTAGCTGTTCCAGTGGAAACCAGAGTTCACCTGTACGAGCGGGGATCCTGGGATCAGGTCGGCTCGCTGTCCGATGAGCTGCTCACACAGGTGAGAGCAAAACTACTGCACTGTAAAAAATGATCGCATTCCAGTTTGCTGTTTTTGGAAAGTGCTCGATATTCAAACTGCAGAGTTTTGTAATAAAACCAAATGATTAAAAGTCTAAATTTGGAAAAACATTATTTACAGTTAAAACTAGATATTTTAATACACTGCAAAAAAAAAAAAACCTTACCGAGTGTTTTGGTCTAGTTTATAGTGCAAATGTCTTGGTGCACTTGAAATAAAACAAAACTAACTTACAAATAACTTTAACAATATGTAGCAGCTTTTACATAATTTAAAAATAATTTCAGATAACTTTTTAAATAATTCCTTAATACTGGAAAAATGTTTTTATAATTGAAATAATTCCATGGCAACTAGAATTGTTTTATTAATCAATATTAGACAATTACTGACTTAAATTAAGGTATTGTCTTGCTGAAAAGTTGCTTGTCAGTTAGTTTTGTCTCATTTAAAGTGAACTAAGACATTTGCACTAGAAACCACAGAAATAGTTGGTAAGATTTTGTTTTTGCAGTGTATAGCTTAAAAAAAATTTAGTTTTAAGACAATAATTCCTTAATATTGATTAAAAAAGTTCTAGTTCTATTAGCAGATTATTTTAATTATAACAAAATTTTTCCCACGTTAGAAATTAAATAATACTTAAGATTTAGTGTTTTTGTAGTGTACACCTAATAAAAAGATAAATTATTTCCTTCTCGCTGTCTCAAGTTAAATCAGATTAAATATTCTTGTTTTCGGTCAGTTAGACTCACTAAAATTATCTCTATTTGCTAAATGCTAGAAAACAAAATCCTATAAACTGTTTTAGTTTCTTGTGCAAATATTTCGAATTTAAAAATCGGATTTTACATTAAGTTATTGAAATTAAGAGATTTAGTTAAATTAGTGTTTTATTTTCAAACTAATCAGATGGAGACATTTCAAATATAGATGCTATCACAAGATGTTAGAACTACTAATAATTGATATCATGCAATAGTGAAATGAAACTGTTGTTTGTATTGTTTTTTTCTCCAAAGTGATGCTGGAAAAGTTTGAAAACTTACCTTGAAAGTGCTTGAAACGTGCTTGAATTTCACGTTGGGAAAAGTGTCTGAATGGAAACTCTGGTTCAGCTGTGAAGAAGCGTTCTAGAGGTTTTTTATTCCTCATAAATAAAGTTTCTTTCTCTCTCTGCAGCCCGTGAACGTGGCGGCCTGGTCCCCTTGCGGCCGCTTCCTTGCAGCCGGCGCCGTCGGAGGTTTGCTGACGATCTGGGACGTGAACAGCCGGCTGGTGGTGGAACGGTGCGGCCCAGAGTCGGATCTCTTAGGAACCGTGTTTATCGTCGTCGTTCTTACAGGTGAAATGTGTTTCCTGCAGGCAGAAGCATGAGAAAGGATTCACGGTGTGCAGCTTGGCCTGGCATCCGTCCGGCAGCCAGATCGCCTACACGGACACAGAGGGCTGCCTGGGCCTGCTGGACGGACTCGGCACCTCCGGTACCGGCTCCACCACGGTACCGCCAGCTTCCACCTCCACTCTAACACTCACTGCTGTCTCCCTCACCAAGCAGCAAGCTCTCCCTAAATTTTTTTAAATGTATTTGTGCAGTTTTACTCATTTTATATGACATTTCTGATGGTATTTGCAGTTACAGTTATTTTAGATAATATTTCTGCTGGTTTTTGCACATCTCTTTTGTTTGCACAGTTTTATTTTTACTAAAAGTATTTTTTTAATGCACATTTGTACATTTTTAAAAGTTGTCCTAATATCCTACTCTGCAGGTTCTTTTGGATTTAGGGTGTTATTCTTGATAACTGCACAGTATTTTATATCCTTTTCTTTTTCAGTTCTTTTTAATTTTGTTTTAATATATTTTTGTTTTGATTTTTTTTTCTTTTCTTTTTTAGCCAAATCTATTGGGCTCCTGCTTTGCTCAGTTTGTTCCACCAGTTAATTGAAGGCGATGAGATTAATTTCCGTCCAACAGAATCACTACATATAATTTCTGTTTTGACTTCAGGCTCCAGCTGCGAAACCTGCTAAAGGCTACGACGACCTGTTTGACGAGGATGATGACAGACTGATGGATGAAGGACTCAGTGACGCCAATTCACCAGTAAAGAAGGCGGCGGCGGCGGAGGATGAGGACGATGACGACTTCCTGATCGCGTCCACGGGTCGAGTGAGGAACAGAGGCGCCATCCTGGACGATGAGAACTCGCTGGGTGAGGAAGAGTTGCATCATTTCAGGTGTTTTCTGAACCTGCCGTTTAGCTACAAGAACAGAAAACACGACTCTGAGATGCAACTGTAAGACGGGAACAAATGTTTTAACTTCCCGTTCACGTTTTATTCCAGTATTTAAGTCTAACTTACCTGGAACTTTCACGTTACATTCTGAAACTGACGTGTTACGATCTGGACACATTTCAGGAATTACAAACTACACTCCAGTAATATCCGTGTTTCCACAGAAAACTGTCAGGCTCCAAACGTTCAGCTTGTGTTTAATTTACTGGTTACAGCCCCTGAATTTCATGTTTTTGTCCAAAAACTGCAGGTTAACATTTGGTAATTAAAAATAACATTATAAAACTTGTATGTTACTTTCTAGAACTTTGACACTACTTTCTACAACTTATATGGCACTCTCTAGAATTTGTATTCCACTAAGCAGAACTTTTACGCTGTTTTTTAGAGCTTGCACACTAATTTTAGATGCTAGTTTTTAGAGGTTGTATTCTACCTTTTAGATTTTTACGTTACTTTTATAGCCCACATGCTACTTTCTAAAACTTCCCCCTGCTTTGTTGACATTTTATGCCACTTTTCAGAACTTGATCACAACTTTTTAAAAAGTTTAAAAAGAACTTAAAATACTACATTTTTTATTTTGTGTGCTACTTTTTAGAACTTTAAGCTGCTTTTCAGGAGTTTACAATACACTTTAGGATTTGTGTGCTACTCTTTAGAATGTGCAGGCTACTTTGAAGTACTTGCATACTACATTCTGGATCGTGCATTTTTCAACTTTTCTGAACATTCCCAGAACCTAACTGGTGCAGATTGCTCAAATTCCTAAGGGGGAAAATTAACCTGCAAGTTTCAGAAACTGATCTGCGTTCTGGTCTTTAGAAGTTGCATGTCAACAGACAAAGTCAAACAGGTTGTTTGAATTTTTGGAACAGTCTGGAAAGTACCAGATTCTCTGTGTTCAGCGCAGTGAACAGAATTGGCTGCTTTCTGTATCTTTAATCACAGTGCTTTTAAATGCAACACATTAAATTGTAAATGAGTTTCAGAACCTGTTGCTGTTTCAGCGTTGATGTGTCTGAAGTGTGTATTTCTGGGAGTGTCTGTTAAATTTGAAGTTTTTTGTTCTTATGCTCTAATTTCAGACACAGGATCCCTTAAACTCGGTCAAGATAAGTTTGGGGAGGATGATGATGACGACGCCGGCAGCTCAGTGGCCCCGGCGGCGGCGGCGGCGCCGCTGCGCCCCGTCTACGACGGCCCGGTGCCGACTCCTCCCCAGAAGGCCTTTCAGCCCGGATCCACGCCAGCTCACCTCACTCACCGCTTCATGGTAGGACGCCCGGACTCACGCCTCCATTTTCCCGCTGTGGGTTTCCTCCCTCATGCTCCCTAAACTGTCCAGATGTGGAACTCTGTGGGGATAGTGCGAGGCTACAACGATGAGCAGGACAACGCCATCGACGTGGAGTTTCACGACACCGCCGTGCACCACGCCATGCACCTCACCAACTCCCTGGGTCACACCATGGCCGACCTTTCCCAGGAGGCCGTGCTGCTGGCCTGCCCAAGCACCGACGACCTCGCCAGGTGAGGCTGGATTGGACGATGCGGCTGAAAAACGTGTCGCGATAAAAGTATTTCATAGGAGTTGATATCGATAATTAGAGCTTTTTTGTTTTAAATATCTGAAAAACTGGTTTCCAGTTTTCACTCCACACCGGTTTTTTTTTTTGAGCAGTTAAGAGGCACAGTGGTGAAACCTGAAACTGCTGCTGTGCAAGTTTCTCAATAGATTGTTGCTAGGTTGCTGTCCTCTGCAGTCATATGCATCGATGGCTTCCTCCAGTTCCAGTGAACGTCTCTAACTTCTCCTGTTTGCTCCCAGTAAGCTGCAGTGCCTCCACTTCTCCAGCTGGGACACCAATAAGGAGTGGATGGTGGACCTGCCGCAGGGCGAGGACGTGAAGGCGCTGTGTCTGGGTCAGGGCTGGGCGGCCGTCGCCACCAGCGCGCTGCTGCTGCGGCTGTTCTCCGTCGGCGGCGTCCAGAGGGAGATCTGCAGCCTGCCGGGGCCGGTGGTGTGCATGGCCGGCCACGGGGAGCAGCTGCTGGTGGTTTACCACCGAGGTACGAAACAAACTCACTCCAACACGGAGGTTTCCCTCAGGCCAAACAAAGCCACAGGCTGGACCTTTCTGCAGAACAGAGTTGATTTTAATCATTTCTGTGTTTATTTGCCTGAATATTATCCTATCCAGGCAAATAAATAGGAACTCAGGACACTCAAGAACTGTCCTGAGTTCACTTCTTTTGCAGGTTTTGTATTTAAAATGTCCTCATATTTCAAATTTGATGCAGGGCTGACATGATTAATAGTGATTAATCGATTATTGAATTAATCAATTAATTTAGTAATTGGTTAATCGTTAACTAGAGCAATTTGCAAAAGGCAATTTGCTGAGAGAATAATATATTGTCACCTTCCTAAAATAATGGCCAAGTCATTTTTTGCCAAAAGTTATTATTATTTTATATATTTTTTAAAACTCACCTGATTCAAATTCAGTAAAATTAATCTCCTATCAAGCACCAATTATTAATGAAAAAAAAAAACACAGAATAATTTACAGTAATTTTTAGCTGCAGATGAATCCTTTCCTACAAATGATGAGGCTTTCAATAAAGGAATGCTGTTATCCCATTTTAGTGATCGATTAATCTGACGATTAATTGGATAATAAATTGTTGTGTTTTAGTCAATAAAACATTTATTTCCTTATTTAAAAAATAGTTTGCATATTTTAACATATTTCTAATGTATAAAAAGATTAAATAAAAAATCTGAACAATGTGCCAATTTTTTTATGATTAATCAGTTAATATTCAGAAGAATTGATTACAAAGTTGATCATAGTTGCAGCCCCAAGTTTGCTCTACAATGTTCGTAGAGGCTTTGGAAGAAAACAGGCCCACAGCATCACACGTCTTCAGCCGTACCTAACATCTTTGTTGTTGAAAATCTCAGTTTACGTCTTGTCTGACTAAAGTTTGCAGCTCCTAATTAACATCCTGGAAGTATCTGGCAAACTCCACATGTCCGTGTTTGTGATGGTAGGACGGGAAAAGCCTTTTCTTAGCTTCATTTCTGATCCTGTTTGCATATAAATGGTGTCTAGCAGTTGTCATGGAGACAGGTGAGCTCAGTATGTTACAGATCTGAAAATGGCCAGGTTTTTTTTTACCTTCCTTCGTTATCCACCTCCTCTGTGGGTTTTGATGGCTATCAACTGTTACCTCTAAGATGAACAGGTTTTCAAAATGGCCGCCCTTGAATTGTATGGATGCTCATGTTCTTTTTTGCTTCACGCCCTCAGCGACGGGTTTCGACGGAGAACAAGCTCTCGGCGTTCAGCTGCTGCAGTTTGGTCGCAGAAAGAGGCAGCTGATGAGCGGCGAACCGCTGCCCCTCTCCCCCAAGTCGTACCTCTGCTGGGCTGGATTCACCGCCGAAGGTCAGAACCCGGACGAAGTTCCTCACGTCTGAATGAGAAGTTTGTTTTCAGAGCCGGTTTCTCGTGTTTTCAGGCACGGCGTGCTACGTGGATTCAAACGGCCTGGTGCGGATGCTGAACCGCGCGCTGGGCAACACCTGGACGCCGGTTTGCAACACCAGAGAAACCTGCAAGAGCAAATCGGATCACTACTGGGTGGTCGGGGCGCATGAGAACCCCCAGCAGCTCAGGTGAGCCGCAGACAGCCGCAGTGTGTAAAGTGGAAGAAGCTTTTACATGTTACTGCTGAGAGAAAAGATTTTGCATCTCAAAATATTAGAATATCCCAAAAAGG
This sequence comes from Poecilia mexicana, assembly GCF_051168715.1. Lineage (NCBI taxonomy): Eukaryota > Metazoa > Chordata > Actinopteri > Cyprinodontiformes > Poeciliidae > Poecilia > Poecilia mexicana. Next base: position 34,454,215 of record NW_028263372.1, on the reverse strand, counting down.
TTTTTTTCACTCCTTTCAAAGAGTTAAACTCTTTTAGATTCATTACCTATGGAGTAAAACATTAAAAACTTTTTTCTTGTAAATTTTATTATGGTTTACAGACAATGAAAATATCTCAAAATATCAGGATATTACATAAGATCAGTGTTTTAAAAAGTATGTTTTAAAGAGCAAATTCAGGCAACTCAAAAGTATGTTCAAGTCTATACCAGGGCTTCAACCAGCAATTATTTTAGTTATTGATTATTCTACTTATTGATTAAAAAATTTTGTCACATTCAAAATCAAGTCTCCTATAATCAAACATCAATGGAAGATTAGGGTCACATGAAAAAAAGATTCTGGCTTTTTTCCCTTAATTTTATGTTTTAAAATCCTAATTCTTAATTTTTTGTCAGATTTCTGACCTTCACGTCAGAATTTGTGCTTTTTTCCTCTGAATTATGATGTTTTTTCTCAAAACTTTTACTTTTATCTGAATTGTGACTTTATTCTTAAGGGGGGAAAAAAATCAAAATTATGAGAAGAATTCAGATTGTATTTTAATTCTCATTGGCACCAATCCTCTTCCATAACCTCTGGTTCCAGTTTTTATTGCCTTGAATTGGAGTCTTGGGCCGCCAAAAAAATCAGTCAGTGGCAGCAAACGGCCCCCGCGCCACAGTTTTAACAACCTTGCTTTAACTTATTTGCAGTAATAAAACTGTTCCATGTTCCAACCGTTTTAGCAGTTCTTGTTTCCAGTTTAAATTTTGACGTCAAGTTGATTTATTTTTATTTGAATGCATTCAGGTGTATCCCGTGCAAAGGCTCCCGGTATCCTCCCACTCTGCCTCGGCCGGCTGTCGCCATCCTGCCGTTTAAGCTGCCGCTGTGTCAGACCAGCACAGAAAAGGGACAAATGGAGGTGAACCCAAAAGCCCAACACACGTCGGCAAACAGCTTCACTCCTCGTCTCATTTTGTTTCTGAGGCATGCTTGGTTGTTGCAGTAGAACGGTTTCAGGAAGTAATTCCTGAATTTTCCATCCTCCACTTTGTTTCCAGGAGCAGTACTGGCGCTCCGTCCTCTTCCATAATCACTTCAGCTTCCTGTCCTCCAGCGGCTACGAAGTCGACGAGGCTGCGCAGACGCAGTCGGACAAGGAGCAGCAGGAGCTTCTCATGAAGATGTTTGCTGTAAGAGGGAACATGAACCTTAACATTACTCTAAAATACACATTTTTATGCTGTTTTGACTTCTTCTAAAAAACAAAACACTTTAAAAAACCATCCAGGTGCTTTTCAGCAATAAGTCTTTAATACGTTTTTAAAATGAGCCATTTTAAAAACCTTTCTAAAAATCAGCAGGCACTGACCTTTCACCTAGTAACCCCAGCCCAGCCCTGTTACCTAGCAACCCCAGGGGAACTCTGCCCGTTACCTAGCAACCTCAGGGGAATTCTGCCCGTTACCTAGCAACCCGAGCTGAGCTCCTCCACTTTTGGTTAGTTTGGACAGAAAGGGGACAGAACAAGAGTAACAGAAATGAAAACCAGAATAATTTAAACAGCAACAAGCAATAAATCAGTTAATTAAAACAAGCTCAATAATTTCTATTTGCATGATTTATCATTTTTCTCTCTTTCTGCTAAAACTTGGATGATAAGTCTTCAGTCTTATCATTTTGTATCGACCCAACCGGTTCAAGGAAGCGTGACGGGTCACCTTTGTTTGTTCCAGTTGTCCTGTAAGCTGGAGCGGGAGTTTCGCTGCGTGGAGCTGGCGGAGCTGATGACCCAGAACGTGGTGACTCTGGCGATCCGGTACGCGTCCCGATCCAGGCGGATGAACCTGGCGCAGCGGCTCAACGAGATTGCGCTGGAGAAGTCGACCCAGCTGCAGGAAGACGAGGAACCTGAAGAGGAGCCGGAGTTCTCCAGCGACAGACGGACCTCGGGGTAAATCGGAACACATCGCTCCCTAAGGCAGAAACGATTAATCGATTATTAAAATAACCGTCCACTAAAATTAAAAGGCCTTTTGCTGAATGAACAACTTATTGACAGCAGTAATTAAACTAAAACTTTATAGCATTTTAGGCAACAGAATGTTTATTTTCATAGTTAAAAATTAATTTAACTATTTCCTAATTTGCATCTTTTAATGTATTTTAATATAATGTAAAAAGTTAAATGAAAAATTTGCAGAATGTGGCAATTTTTTTAATCCGATTAATCGCCAGAACAATCGATTAATCAAATAATCGTTAGCTGCAGCTCTAGATTAAATGGTTTATAATGTGGAATTGAACAAATGTTCCCAGTCTGTTTATTTTCCATATCGTTAAATGTCCTTTAACTTTATTTGGCCAGGTATCGGCAGACTGAACCTTACAACACGAGGCAGAACGACGAGCAGCAGGAGGAGGATGAAGAAGAGTGTGAGGAGGAAGAGGATGGAAGGGAAATGGAGACAGAAGAAACCAAAAGACGTGAGTTTTCACCTCCTTTCCTCTTAGTTTTTCCCAAACGTGGATGAGTCCAGCTGAAGGTCCCGTTTTGCTTCTCAGGTTTGAATCCTTTCGCTAAAGAGTCGGGTTTGCCCGCGAAGCCGTCGCTGACGCCAGGTGAGTCCAGGATGCAGGCGACCACCAGCGTGTCGTCACTGTTTGCTAACTTCAGACATGGTGAAGTAAAACTCTTTGGTTAAAATTAAAAATAAATCAGTTTATTGAGCAACTTATCAAAGTTTTACATCTGCATTGCATCATGAAAACTAAAAAATATATCTTTACCCATTTATATGTTAATTTATCCATCCATCGATTTATTCATCCATCCATTTATCATCTATCTGTCTGTTTATCCGTCTGTCAACGTTCCTGAATCTTTGCTTCTTTCTGGTCCAGTTGGTCGAGTTGGAAGATCAAACCCGTTCAAGGTGAGAACCGCAGCACGTTTCTACACCAGGTTATGTTTTATAGTGTAAATGTTAAACTGTGGGTTAAATCTGACGCTTTCAGGTCGCTGATTCTGGCAAGCCGACGTCTTCGTCTGGACAAGCTCGAGTGTCAAACATCCTGGACAACATGAGGTCCAGCAGGAAGTTGGCTCCGCTCAGCGGGTCAGCAGGGAAACCCAGCAAAGGCCCCGTCCTCAAGCCACTGGCTCCCAGAACCAAAGCCAAGGTAACTACGGCTGAAACGATTAATCGGATTAATCACGATTAATCGATTACTGATCAATTTATTAATCTTTTTCTAATATTGTTTAATAAGCGTTTTTATTCAATTATTTATCAGATTAATCAATAAATAAAAGAATCGATTAATCGTTACAAGTTGCCCAAAGGTGACATCATCATCTTTAAAATAAATATCTACGACTTGTTGACATATCTATCTAATTAAATAATATGGATCATACTTTAGTGGTTTTTAGGACTTTAAACAGAAGTTATGACAGTTTTGATCTGTTTCAGCAAAACAGACGGTCTTCAATTCTTATTTCTTGTGCTTTTCTCCGACAGGCTCAGTCAACTTTGCTGCAGATCTCCAGCAACAAGACGGCCAATAAGAAAACTCTGGAGGCCGCGGAGCCGGCCGCAGATCTGCAGAAACAGCCTGACACTGCAGCGCCACCTGCAGAAAACACAGAGAATAAGAGGTGGAATATATAAAAAGAAGAGCCGATTAGTGAAACTTCTGCGTTTAAAAAACTAAATTAAGAAACTCTCTTTGTCTTCAGGCCAAAAACAGGCTTCCAGCTGTGGCTGGATGAGAACCGGAAGATCATAATCGCCGATAATCCGGATCTGGACGAGACGGACGTCATCAAAGAGGCGATGGGACGATTCAGGACGCTGTCAGCAGACGAGAGACTGGTACAAAAATATTAATTCAATTCATCCGTAACCTCAACACCTGCGCTGCTGTCCAGCAGGGGGAGATAAATATTCCTAACAGGGAAAGCATGGTGGGGTTGGTGTCATGATATGGGGTTACTTCGTTTCTGGATGGTTTTATATGGCATCAGTGATTTCTGTTATCTGGAGAACAAAAAGCAGCTCCCTGCTTTAGTGACTCAAACTATAATTAGCTAAGGTTAGCTAAAATGTTGCCAGTAGCATGTGGGCTATCGCTAACATTAACTCACTTCATTCATTATGCTAAACTTGGCTATTTTATTACAATTAACTAAAATGCTAATTCTAGCTATAATGCTAACGAAGCATGCTGACTCATTATTGGCCACAAAGTTTTTACTAAGTTGCACCTGCATCTGCTTTCAAATTAAGTTTCTTTCTTTTTACTATTAACTCTTTAAGTGCCACCCTCAACATGCTTACATGCAAGTCAAAGTATTTTAACTTTGACTTGTACGTTACTGTCATCATGACAGCTAAGGGTTCAAAAGAAAGTGAATATCATGATTATTAAAAGATTAAAGCATTTATATATGATGAAGCAGCGGCCAAAATTGCCATTTCCAAATTTATTTTGGAAAGGAATTTATTTCAACAATAAATTCATTCAAATGTTGAGTTTTTTGGACGGTGTCGCCGTCGGTCAGTAAGGTGGAAAAACGAGGGCAGCTGTGTCACAAATGAGTCACTTCACCTTTTCATCTTCCTGTTCCTGACCCTGCATACATCATGTCTGTTAGCGGAAACGGGATCATTCAGAACAGAAAGCGAAGAGGAGGTGGAGAGGAGGATGAGGAGGGTCGTTGCCTGGGAACCCGATGATCCTGTGATGATGCTTTCAGCTGGTTGACATTCAGGAGAGGAGACAACATTTCTTTTTATCTGCCATTTTGTATTTTAGGGGTTTCTTGGATTTGGATACTTTAAATTTACTGATGCAAAAAAATAACCAGACACTTGCATTGGATCCCCTTGACCAGCAGGGGGCGCCCAGAGCAGCAGTGCACTGTTATTCTACAAACCTTAACAAATTTATCTGGTTTAAAGAAACTGATAAAAACAAGAAAGATCCTCAGAAAGTCTGGAAGTCAAATAAATTACATTTGCTTTAAAACTTTATTATATTTACTGTATTTTACGGCCATAAGTACCAAATCCTCATTTTTATTTCTGGTGTATTTTCCAGGTTTCTATGCTTTTGTCTGGAAAACTATATAATCTGGTTTCAATTCCAGATCTGGATGACTGTCGAAAAATATTTTAATTCTAGACTTTATTCCTGATCTATTTATCCATCCATCCATCCATCCATCCATCCATCCATCCATCCATCCATCCATCCATACATACTTACTTACTTACTTACTTACTTACTTACTTACACAATTTCACACTTTTACTGTTATGGCTGGTCGAAACAAAATCAGCTTCTTTTACTTTTATTTAACTTTTTATTTTATCAGGGAAATGTTTAAAATTTAAAATTAAAATCTGAATTCATCGTAAAATTAAGTTTTAACTGAAAGTTTTATTGAAAATCAAACAAGAAGTAAAAAAAACGACATTTGATGTTTGATGATGACATCTGTGACTCTGAGGTCAGATTAGCAACAATCCACTGCTTTTCATGTCACACTGGTTTGTTACTGTTAACGGCAGCTGCTGGAGGTGTGTGTGTGTGTGTGTGTCTGTGTGTCTGTGTGTCTGTGTGTCTCCACTCAGCGGCCTGATGATTCATCCCAGATCTATTACGTCTAGGAAAACGCTTCCTTTTGTCTCTGAGAGGAGAGAGAAAAAATAAAATCACGAGGGGGAAGAGAGACGCCGCCTGTCAATAGTGATTAAACATGACAGGATGCAATTTCCAGCCGCACGCCTGAGTGTCCGTGTGCGGCGTTAGTCATCGCCGTGCAGGTGTTCGCCGCCCGCGTTGGACGATGAGCAGCAATCTCTGGGTTCTTGTCCCGAACTGCAATTAACGTGAGCGTCTTGGTGTCTTCTGTTCCAGTTGTGGACAGAAAGGGCGAAAGGACAAAGTGGAGAAACTGCAGACGTGAAGAAAAGAAAGAGAGCAGAAAACGAAGCAGTGGAGAGTGATGAAAGTAACGCCAGGAAGAAGTTGTCGTCCCTGGATCCGTCCTCCAAGCTGTCTGCGTTCGCATTCAGCAAAAACTGAATGTTTTACTCATGAAAAATGTGGAAAAAGATGTTTTGTTTTCTTAAGAGTTGTCTGTTTCTGTGTTGGATCAAAAGGTCATCATGCTTCGTCAGAGATGATGACAATCTGGTTCTTTTTTATTTTCAATTTGTAAAAACATTTCTGTATTTTAGCAATTTAATAAATATTAAAATTCAGATTTAGTGTGAAGTAATGGTATTTTTGATGCAAATCAACAGTGCCTTTTGGAAAATACCCAACATTTTAAATTTTCCACATTTTTGGACTTCAATTTGTGTCTTAACTGCTTCTAAAAACACCAAAAAAATTACCCCCCCCCCAAAAAAAAAAGCCAGTTTTTGGTAATAAATTAATGTTTTTTGGTGTCTGGAATATGAGCCCTTTCAAAAACATTTGGAATGCAGCATCACAAATCAGCTGCGTCGTTACCTAGCAACTCCTGCCTGTTGCCTAGCAACTGGTCCTGACCTGTTGCCAGGTTCTGAATGTGCATCAGGAGAAATACTTTTTTGGGGGGGGGGAGAAAAATTCTGATTTCCTAGAAAAAAATGAAATTTTCAAAAAGAATTTTTGTTTTTAATTTTAGTTTAAAATGCCAAAAATTTGCTTGAAAAAACTGACATTCTGAGATTAATCTCCAACATTTACTAGAAAATAATCAAGAAAATTTGATATTTTAGAAGTCAAGAAAATTATGGAAAACTCAGAAATTTTAGATTAATCTCCATTTTCTAGAAAAAAACTCGGAAATTTCCCCTTGAAAAGACAAAAATTTGTTTGGAAAGATTAATCTCCAACATCTTCTAGAATAAATAACATTTTAGGTTTTAAAAGTCATTATAAAAAGTGACAAATTCTGAGTTTCACAAAGCAAAGATTTTTGACTTGAAACTGAAATTAGTTTTTTTTTTTAATGTTTTTCTAAGAACCTTAGTGATGACGAATTTGTTAGCTCCTCCCCCTCCTAATCTCCTCAGCCAATAGGACCGCTCCCTGGATTATCCGGCCGTTATAAATCCGGTGCTGAAGCTGAGCGGTTCACTTTCTCACCTGGAACGCCCATCTGTTAAACTCCAGAACTGGTCCTGACTGGTTCGTCAGGTTCTGAGCTCGCATCTGGTTAAAAAGAAAAGAAAAGAAAAGAAACTGGTTAAACGGGCGGATCTTAAGGAAGCAGAAAGCGGGATGGAGCACTCTAAAAAGACGAAGTACAGCTCGGGAGACAGGAAGGACTCCCCCGCGGACGGCGGCGCCGTCCTCAACGGACACTTTGACGGGATGGTGAAGCGGCCGGCGGTCGCCTCGCCGGCGGCGGAGCCCGGCTCCCACCGGGCGACCAGCTCGGTGATGGAGAGCTGGAAGGAGGAGCGGACCCGGAGCCTGGAGGACAACGAGATGAGCCTGCCGTCGCTGGCCGCTGCCTACACCACCATCCTGCGGGGGCTCGGGGAGGACCCGCAGCGGCAGGGGCTCCTGAAGACTCCCTGGAGGGCCGCCACCGCCATGCAGTTCTTCACCAAGGGATACCAGGAGAAAATTATCGGTGAGTTTGTTTTAAAACCCACAGAGCTACTCAGAGGAGTCCGGGATTTGTCCTGCCAGGTGTGAAGCAGCAACAGGTGTGAAGCAGCTCTGAAAAACTCTTCAATATGTGAGATGCGTCATAATTTGGTCATTTTTGTTTTTCATGATCACTTAATGACCCATTTAGTGTTTGTGAGCAGAGATGAATGGAAGAGTGTGGAGCTAAAATGTGATCGAGTGCTCTATGGCATGCCGTTGTAACATAAAATCAACTGCACTTCAGTTCCACTTCAGGTTTGTGGCTAAAGCAGACCGTTTTGACATATAATTTGAGAGATCTTAAATTATTCCGACTAGGATAAACGACGTCATAATTACCACTTATTTCTATGGAGACTTCAATTCAAGATATCTGAAACGTAAATTTAAAAAAATATACCATTAAATTATGTATAGTCATAAAGTAAATTTAAGATCTGAGATTTTGTTCTGTCTAATCATAATTGTAATTAAATATAGCTTAAATATATTTTCAGACAGAAGATTCAGAGATTAGACAAGAGCAAATTAAATTCTAGTTATCTTAAAAGCAAAAAATAAAAATAAAATTAAGATTGCTTTCAGTGTGAATCTGTCAGTAATGTGGGTTTAATTCAGTTAATAAGAATTTAATAAAGTATAATGGACGTCCTCTTCCAAAAAACGCTTCAGTTGACCTATGAGAGACTTTCCCCTGAATCAATGAAACGGTTGTTTGATTTGGGGGAAAAGCCTCTCAGCCGTATAACACTAAACAAACTGGTCTGCTGAAACCCATCAGCGCAGCCTTGAGTTCCTGTTGTTCAAGCTGATTTTTATTTAAATGTACCCTCTATGCATTATGTAAAATGTGCTTAGTGCATTACAATAAATTCCTGTTAAGTCTTGTGAAATAACAACAAAACTTGAGCAAAAGTCTGAGTTCTTAATCAGATTAGATGAACTTTCAACCTAAATCCACCCTCTGCTCCATAATTACTTAGCTTTGTTTCTTTTGTGTTTTAATCCTTTTTCAGCTCGATTAAAACCACTGAACTCAAAGGATTAAGAAAAACATCAAATTTTAACCACTTCACTCTAATGCAGAGGTTCCCAAACTGTGGGGCGCTGGAAGCCGTCTGGATGAAAAAAAAACAAAACATGAACACTGTATGCGCTGGGTTTTTACCTTAGAATGGCCAACTCTCTGTTATTCCTTTGTCAATTTGATACAGTAGAGGCTTCCACACTTCCCATATCTGTGTCCTCTGTCACTTTTATCAGCAGTTAAAACTGTTTAATCCGTTGTTAACATGTTGTAACCTGTTTTTCCGAGCCGCCTTTAAACGCAACATGAGCGCTACGACGCTCGCGCTGGGTTTACACCTGTGACGGACACCTGCTGCTGCTGGGCGGAGCTACGTAGGTTTGTGTTAGAATCACGGCAGCAAACCAGCAAAACGCAAAGAACTTTTCACAGTTTTTCCCTCCAAACTAACCGACTGAGTTGAGTGAAGCTGTTGGATGCAGGTAATGTTAGCTAAAAGATGACTAGCTAACATCAATACAGAACCTTAAGCTTAACAAGTACCTTGTAGGCTATCGATGTTGGTGTCTATTTTCAGCTACGTACATTCATTTTGCCCCCCCAAAAATCGATGCCCCCCGTCACACGCGTCGTTTCAACCAGACAGCCATTTGTAATCCATGGGGGGCAGAAAATGTTTGGAAACCACTGGGGGGGGCGCAGAAGAAAAAGTTTGAGTTACAAATGTTGGCATGAATGAGATGCAATAAAATCCAGACTCCTGCTGTTTTCACACCTGATAATCTGGTAGATTCGGTTCGATCGGGGAACAAAACTGCAACATTTGCTACATTTTCAGCTGCTGCAGTTCTCAAAACGGACCCAGACCTTTTGACAAACCTGTTCCCCTCCTCGCCTGTGGGGGCGCTGCACCAAGAATCACTGAAGAAGACATTAAGCACAACTTCCTTCTTCATGAAATGTAAACAAAACTGGAGCCGCGTCAGATTTTGGCGGTTGTAACATTTGTATTTTCTCTTTGGAAAAAGAGACATTTCTACGGAAAAGGATTAGGACCACTGGGAAAATAAACTTTTTTATTTTTTATTTATTTTTATTTTTTTTATCTTTTTCCAGTGGCCCTAATCCTCTTCTGTACATTTCTCCCATAGACTAGCGCTTTGTTAGGCTTAATTTACCCAGAATTCCCTGGGCTGCAGTCCGCTTCCTGTTTTTGGAGCGGTCTCCGATTCGTTTGGCACCAGAGCTCAACCGAACCGAGACCGAGGTTTGCAGACGGACCAGAGTTCGAACCGGACTTTCTAAACAAACTCTGACAGTATTCCTACGTTTCCCAGAATGCTGTGCGGTTCTGGATTGGAGTTCAGTGAATAATTTATATTTTGAATATTCTGTCAGATCTGATGTATTATCTATTGGTATTGATTGTCCATTCCAGTATATTTTGGTTTATTGTCCAGCTCTGGCTTAAACACTGCAAACACAAAATATTACCAGGTACTTTTAGTCCCGTTTCTCTTGAAAATACCTGAAATAAAGGAAAACTAACTTACAAGTAACATTTCAGAGGATATAAGAAGTTGTTTTAGGATAAATAATTATTTTATATTGATGGAAAACTTCTAGTTCCACTGGCAAAATAATAAAACATGTTTCCCATATTACAAGAACTTTTTCATCAATATTAATAAATTATTGACTTAAAACCAGCCCCTATGTCTTCCTTAAAAGCTACTTACTTTTTCCTTATTTCAAGTGTACTAAGACATTTGCACTAGGAACTGGACCAAAAACGTGGTATTATTTAGTGTTTTTGCAGAGTAACGGCATCGGGCCGGGGTTGTTGGGTCCAACTGGGAGGACTTCTCAGTGCTCTACGGAGTGGCTGGAGTTGGGGATCTGCCCCCTCACAGCCCCATCTGGACATAGTTTTGCTGTCATGGGTGGGGGGTTGTTGTGTGTTTAGAAGCTATAAAGAAAGGAATGCGTTGGCTGGAAATATGCGCTGCAAGAAAAGCAGGTGATTCTTTTTTTCCTGTCTCATGTCACCTGAAAGCCTGAAGCGGCTCTTGGACGGGTCAGAAGGTGATGCAGGTAATGATGGCTGCGTTTGTCCGCTGTCATCAAGATGGAGGCGGCGCACCTCCTTCCTGCTGATAGGCTGCGGCTGGAGCCTCCCCTCCTCTTGTTGGGAGGTAAAGAACAACTGAAAACACGCAGAGATGTTTCTGAAGATTGTTTTTACGTAAAACGTCACGTTCTGATGTTTGGTCAAAGGTTAAACCCTCCTGTTTCAGCTGCAGGACTTAAAGAGGAAAATTCAGCTAAAATAGAAAAATACATAGAAAAATAAAAATATTCTAAATGCAAAATATTAATAAATTGCTCTGGATTTTATCAGATTAATGGTTTAATACGTTTCCTGACAAAACATATTATTAGTGAGAAAATTAGAACAAAGTTTATTTTACTTCAGAATTTATATTTATGATCCTTCACTGCAAAAACATAAAATCTTACCAAGTATTTTGTGAAAATATTTTCGTTTTGCCTTATTTCAAGCAAACTAACTTACAAGTAACTTTTCATTAAGACATCTGAGGTTGTTTTAACTCAATAACGCCTTAATATTTATTTTAAAAAGTAATGGTTGGAAAATTATTTCACTTATAAAATTGGACAAATTTATTATTAGTGAAATAATCTGCCAGTGGAACTAGTTTTTTCAGAAATATTAAGGATTTATTCACTTAAAACAAGCTCTTGTGTCTTTCCTAAAGTTATTTGTAAGTTAGTTTTCTTACACTAAGTGCACTTAAATATTTGCACTGGAAACTCAACCAAAAATATTTGGCAATATTTTGGAGTTTTTTTTTTTTTTAGCAGTTTTGTGTTGTTTATCACATAAAATCCCAATAAAATACATTTTGTTTGGTTTAATTTTAAAGTCCAAGATGTTTTTTGTTTTGTAGAATATTTGTAAAAAATAAAAATAATGAAGCAATTATCTTGCCAATAAATAAAAGGAGTTTCCCTCACTTCCACTAACACACTGGAAAGAATAAACACCTTTAACTCTTATTTATATGATTGTTTTTTTACATTTATTTAAAATGAGAGATTAATGAAAAGTAAATATGTTTTTATATTCTTGTTCACAATAAGAACTTTAACATATTTAAAGCTTAGGTTAATCTCAGTCCTCTGTGTGTAAATATAGAGGAAGTTGGTGAGATTTGATGTTCAAACATCGGCTGTCGTCAGAGCGGATCGTTGACCCGGGACTGAATCTGTGACGCAATGACCAGACAGACTTCTGTTTGGTTCTGGCTGCTTGTTTGGACTCGCTGCCCTTCTCTGAAACAAATTTAGACCCAAGCAGACACTTCCCTGATTGGGTTACACCATTGATAAAAATCTGACTCATAAATGGAGCACATAAAACCCGACGTGTTTCGCTGTTTGAGCGGGAATGAATGGGAATGAATGGGTAATTGTTCCTGCTCCGTTCAGCTGGTGTTTGTCTGCTTGTGTGCAGAGATGATGGCTGATTGTGAGTAACGCTCCCATTACCCGATAAACACCTTTTCTTTCCATCACCAACCTGACTGACGCCCACTTCAGAGTCATTTATCCAGTCATCATTGACCTGACGCCATTTCCCCAGAGGATGCGAATCTGACTGAGACGCAACTTTCACCAACGAGTTAAAGACAAATAGTGCAGCAGATAATTTATTATTTCACATGCAGATACAAGATCATAACTTGGTGCATATGTTCCCAGAGGCTTGCTTTTGGGAAAAAAACAACCTTATCTACTGAAAAATTCAAGATGGTGGGCATTTTTCAAGATGGCTTCCATGGTATTCATAAAAACATTTTTGCACTAAAATTATCAATTTAAATGTGTTTGGTGTCAAATCATAATCTACACATTTTGATCAACAGAAATCAAAATTTCTTGAGCTTGTGCTTCATTTTTCTGGTGGACATTTTTCAATATGGCCGCCCTGCTTGTAATAGATTATATGTCTGTAGTTGAATAGGCACAGCTAGCCAAAAAGTTTGCTTCACTAACCACTAATTAGCTAAAGAACTATCTTAGTTATGCTAACGCTAAACTCTTAAGCACTTAAAAATAAGCAGAAGTTGGCATTGAGCCACTAAACGCAAAAAAAATTAGCAGGAGGCCAACACTAAACCGCTAAGCTATTTTTTTTTTAGTGCTAACCATTAAGACAACTGTCCCTCAATCTGTATCACACATTTTCATTTCCTTCCAGTTGACTGGAGTAAAACTATAAATGGTAAAATCCTCAGTTCCAGTGTTTCCATCTGGTTTTGCTGAAAATTATTTTAAAGTTTTATGAATAGGATGACCAAAGTCAAAACGTACGGTGACATTCGACCGCAAACCAAGATTTAAAATGAAAAGGCAAAAGCAAAGTATGTGGATTAGCAGTTTTTGCTAACAGCTGAGGACATTTGATTGTGAAATATTGTCTCTGCTACCCAGATATTGAGCTGTTGGCATACAGCAACAGTCTTCTGTCAGAGGCCTCTTCAGAACTGTTGTAAAACTGACTGCTACTGGAGCTCCTTCCTGTCAGAACTGAAATCCTCATAGGAACAGGATAAAATAAGGTTTAGGAATTAAAACGTATTACTGGGAAATATCCTAAAAATTATAATTAAACAGTTAAATATAAACCTGTTTACCTGCTGTGCTGTTTACACTCAGAGAAAAGCGTTGGAAAGTAAAGCAACAAGTCGGTGTGTTCTGTTTGTCTGACTTCACCTTTTGCAGTTCGCTCTGCCTCAAGCAGATATCCAGCCAGGAAATTAAAAAGAGCAGCGACGGTAGTGAGCTCCGCCTGTGTCGTCATGTATAGATAAAACTGTTTATTGAACAAAAAAAACGCAATAAGCCGGCGCCGAGAAGGTGAAAACGGAGCCTTAATTAGACACCGATGTCTGTCGGAGAGAATAAACAACCTGCCAACAGAACCTGGGCTGATTTTTACAAATACCAAAAACAAAACCAAAGCTGATTAAACGTCTTCCTGATGTTTGTCCACAGATGTGCTGAACGATGCGATCTTTGACGAAGACCACGACGAGATGGTGATCGTCAAAGACATCGACATGTTCTCCATGTGCGAGCACCACCTGGTGCCCATCTTTGGCCGGGTGAGCGGACAGCTGACACTCCAAACAGAAACATGAGGTTAGAAGAGCCTTTCTCCAGCGGACTTTGGGTCAGAGAAGCCGTACGCTCCTGAGTAAAATAACCTGGCAGCCATGTTTCTGATCTGTAGGAGGAAGCTGGAGTACCCAGAGAGAACCCGCTCATGTGCAGAGAGCATCAAACTCCATTTAGAAAAACCCTGAGTGGAGATTCAAACCCGTCATCTTCTTTTTGAAAACCAACAGTGCTACAAACCGTCCCATTGAGCCAAAACACTTCAAAATGGGAAAGGCAAGAAAACATGGCATTCACATGAGGCAGGATGTCTGTTAATGTTCAGTCAGGAAATGGACTTTCCTTCATAAATGTATTTGAAACCCCAGAACATTTTGGATAAAACCTGCTCTGTCAGATTTAAAGTCGTTTGGGTTGTGTAGGATGGTACAAGCGTGAGCCGCAAGGAAAAGTTAAAACATTAAAGGGGAACTAAATTAAAATTCACACTTCACATGTTTGAGTGATTTGCTTCAGATTTGGGTCTAAGCTGCTTCTGAAAAAAGCCCAAGTGCATAAAAAAATCACCCAGCCGTTTTCTAACAATCAGTTAATGCCGTTTGATGTCTGGAAAATGTTTCAAAAACCTCCCGAAAAGTCACATTCCACAGGGACTGCCGTTGCCTAGCAACCCCAGCAAAGCCCAACCCTGTTACCTAGCAACCCAAACTGAGCTCCAGCATGTTTGGTCAGCTGGTTTTACCACTGTATGCGCTGCACAATGGCTGCTGGAAAAGACAAGTGTCTAGTTGATTTACTATCCAAAGTTGATGTGTTCTTGTTGGTTGTGCAGGAGGCTCCACTTCTGCTTTTCAAAGATGTACGGTTGTTTAATTGCTCATCTGTTTGCAGCCATTTTCTCGTGCGAATGTAAACGTTGAGTTGGGGGGCGTGGCCAGAAGCGGTTTATTTGGATTTAAAGTGACAAGACGCCCTAAAAGAAGCTCATTTTCAAAGGAGCAGAATAAAATCTCATTATCTATGAATGATTTTGTCAAAAATGTAATGAACATGTTCTGTGTAGCCCATAGACCTATCCTAAACCTGGAAGAATAATAGTTCTCCTTTATAACATGGAGGTATGAGTGTCACTCTGGCTTCATGAATGGAAGCTGAGTTAGCGAGCTTTGCTTTAAGTGCAGAACAGAAAATCTTTGTCTCAAACAGAAACATCTGAGCAGATGCTAATCTTAACCCAACTCTGTGTTTGTCTGGAGGCCGCCGGTCTGAGCAGCACAGAACATGAGAAACAATCAGATTAGCTGAGATCTGTTTATCTTCAGCCTTCACATCATTACCATCCACTAAACCCTGACGAAGCGCCTCATCCTCCGCTTCTTTCTGCTTTCCATCCCTCCATCTTCACCTGCTGCTCACAACAATGGCCGACTGCAGCTGATCCTTTTCTTTCCACTGCTGTCAATGGGGTCTGGTGATGGCTGGGAAGCACATAAACACACGTTTGTTCAAGTCTATAAAGCTCCTCATCCTTCACCCCATCATCATCATCAGCCGGCGCCACCGGGTTTTTTTTTTTTAACCGTTTGAGGCGTTTTATTGCAGGTTGTCATTTGTTTGCAGTTGGCAAAGACATTTTATCACCTGTTCTAGGAGCAGGTGATAAACTTTGAGGTAACATTACACAAAAATAAGATACAGAATTAGGCACTTATGACACCTAATTAGGATTGAGATGGAAGGAAAAAAAGTAAATTTTGTAGGAAAAACAAAAACATTCCTGAGTTTGAAAAGTTGAAAATTTGCTAGAATTTTTTTTTTTTTTTTTTAATTACACTTTTTTCTGGGGGGGAAAAAAGTGTAAAATTTTCAAATTATTGTCTAGAAAATTTTAAGAAGTTGAAAATCTGCTTGAAAAGACTCAGAAATTTTGACATTTTTTCTAGACCATTTCTAAGATTTATTTTAAAAAATTCTGACTTTGAAAAGTGGCAAATTTACTAGAAAAACTCTAAAATTTCTGATTTCTAAAAATTTTTTTTTGAAACTCCAAAAAATATTTTTAGAAAAAAACAAGAAATCTTCTGAGATTCTCAAAATTTCAGTTTTTTTTCTAGCACAATTCCAAGGTTTCAAACTCAAATTCCAGAATTCCAGAGTTTTTGGCTGAATTTTCCTTCTGTTTCTTTGTTTACTACCAACAGTTATTGCCGTCGTTTTTGTTTTGCCCTTTGTTTTTTGTTAACTCTGAAAACATTTAGCGCGCTTCGCTTCCCCTGAATTAATTTTTCCAGATAAATTCTGACGCGTTTGTTTACTAAGCTGTTTTTGTAAATTTTAAGTTTTGAATCAACTGATAAATCTTCATAAAGTTATTCATGCTTTTATTTTGAAGACTGTCCATTTCCTGTCCTCACATTCTCTTTTAAAGAAACCTTAATGAGAAAATGTCAAGTATAGAAAAAACAAATGAATGAGATGTACAGAAAAATTGTGGTTTTCTGTTCATCCTTTTCCTAATTTCTAAGTTTATTTCAACCTGATCCGATCTAAACGTGGCTGAAAAAGAGCCTCGTCATCGTGTTTGTAAACGTAAATAAATTGAGTGAAGTAGCATTTTGTTTGATGTTTATATCAGACCGCTGCAGCTGAGCGAAGGAAGAAGAAAGACGTGGAAAAGAGAGATCGCTGCATGGTTTTTGCCGCTGCCCTTTCTCCTCTCAGTCAACAAATTGCTTCTGACATTTAAGTGAAGCTCATTGCATGTTTGTGTTTGAGTCGGAGCCTGCAGCCGTTCACAGCGGCTCTCATGCGCCGACTCCAATTCTTTTGACTTTTCCACCGGATCTGGTCTCATCTGCAGCAATCATCGCTAATAACAGCAGTAATTCAACAGTAATTCCTACGAAATAATGACCAAATGGTTTTCATTAGTTTTATACATTTTACCTCTCAGTTCAGACTTGAATACAATGCTGAAGCTCATTTCCATGCTGAGAAATATGAAATCCCTTCTGATGGATTTTAAAATGCTGTGTGGTGAGTTCAGTCTGCCTGCAATTTAAAAATACAAATTATAAATCTGAAATTATGGACAAATTGGAGTAGACATCATTTTTGCTCCAGTTCTGACCAGCATTTTTTATACTTTATATTTGCAACCTCCTCAGTAAAAAAAATACTAGTAGAGAATGGCAGCAGCAAAAAGTCTCACTTTTCTACACATTTTCAGTCTCTTTCACTCCTGAATAGTTGAACAAAACTTGTCATTTACAAATCTAAAATATTGGCAGCAGTTACACTAACTTCTGCTCCAGTTCTGACCAGCATCTGTTACAATGAAACTTTATACTCTGTTTAAACTGTAACTAAGTACAATTATTAACAAGCAACATTTTCAATTCAAAACCCTTTTTGTCATCCAATGCTGTTGGTTGCAGATGTCACTTGTGCGTCAGATTTACGAGTGTACCAGAAACAAAAATACGAAAGTTCCAGCCTTTATAAAAATGTAATTGCATTAACATTTTTATCATGTTAAAGTCAAAATTATTGCAGTAATGCCTCAGCCCTAATTTATATCAACAAGCTGCTAGCGGTGAATGGAAGAAGCTGAAAGTCTCACACGTTTTCATACTCTGTCTAGAAAAGCCTGGTGAGGAGCTGGAAACTGAACCAAAGTTTTCTGAATATTACATTTAAAGTTTATTTCACACCTGGACTTTATTAAACACTGATGATGCAGAACGTTATCTCACGATAAGATCACTGCCTTATCTTGTTGCTCCACCGATGAGAGAGAAACTGGTGTCTAGTGATAATTTACTGTTTCCCACTGTGCAGGTTCACATCGGTTACCTCCCTAACAAACGGGTTCTGGGTCTGAGCAAGCTGGCCAGGTGAGTAAACCTGACATGATGGAGAGTCTGAGCCTCTGTGCGTTTAAGCTGATTATTAAAACATCAGATCCCACTGACCCCAATACCTTCAGGCTTATTGTGCTAACACCCCGTACATGCTAACACACACACACACACACACACACACACACACACACACACACACACACACACACATTTCGGGATGCAACTCATGATTATTTTAGTAATTAACTATTCTATCAATTATTTTTGACGATTAATTGGTTAAAAATTGACACATTTGAGCCTTTATTTTTTTACACAATATTTGAAATGCATAAAAAAAATTGATTTGTAAATGAACAAAAAAGTTGCTTAATAAATTTAGTGAAGCTAAAAATGGCACTTGAGTTCTGTATTCAACAACAGTTTTTCATCTTAAATGCAAAATATTCTTTGTACAGTTTTTGCTTAATCGTCACTTTGACTGTTTGCTTTTTTTAGTCTGAATACTCCAGTTAATGATTAATCAATAATTGAACTAATTGTTAACAAATGTAGTAATTGATTAATCACAATTATTTGAATAATCATGTCAGCCCTACACACATTGTAGACAGAATTTATTTATCATGACTAAATTTGTTAATTTTTGATGATTGAACAAAAATTTAATGGATTTGTTTAGGTCGAATGTGGGATATTGTATTTCTTTTCATTCACCTGTTTTTTCTTCTTTATTCCCTCCATTAGTGTTTTGGTTTTTGCAAATTTCATATTTTCACTCATGACGTAAAAGTGAAGTTTACTACGGTTTAATTTGTTTTAATTTTTAACCAGTTTCAGGACCTGACTAGAGCCCCTCAGTGTAAATTACCTTGAGAAATAATGAGATTTTGTTATATAAAACAGGCTTTAATGTCGAAAAATGATCAAATATTAGGTTGTTCACTGTCCAGCGCTGGGCGTCTCTTAGCTCATCTTATGGATGTAACCAAGTGAGGCAAAGATTGTAGCTCGAGTTTAGCTTTTTATTCTTCTCCGCAATCTGTTTCCTCCCTAAAGAGAATCAGTTTCAGTCTGTTTACATATGACTGTCAGTCACACATAAACATGGTTATGTGAGCTGCAGCGTGAGCGTGTAAGCAGAGGAAAACACCGAATCCATAGCAACATTAAACGCTCCTCCTTCCTGTATACGTTGAGCTCTGTTCGGTTCGGTCTTGTGGCATTTGAAGGTCTGTGAGGTCCGGGTTGTCCAAAGTTCGCCCGCTCACGGAGAAGAGCAGCAGGTTGAAAGTGAAGGTCGAGTCGATTTTCCTTGGGATGCCTGGTGGCACCAAAATGGATTCATGATGTCACTGAAGGATCCGACGCTGTAAGACAGGGGTGTCAAACTCAGTTTCACCGAGGGCCACTTCAGCATATTGGCCCCCCTCAACGGGCCACATTGACGGTACAGATCAGGAGGGCATCCCTGCTAAAACACCCCAGACAAAAGGTTGACTTCCCTCATTCAGGTCTGTAGAGGCTTATAATGAGTCAGTGGTCCAGGTGTGTTAGAGAAGGAACCATCTGAAGCTGCACATGGTAGCTCTGGAAAACTAGACTTGGGCAGCCCCAGCATAAATGTATAAAAATACAATGTTAAAAATAAATTAAACACCTCATATTGTTAAATAACTGGTTTTATGTCTTGAAGTTTTAAATATTACATTTGAGTTTCCATGGATGTAAAATTGCTGCTCAGTTTAAAAATTACAATATTTAAATCAGTGTTTAAAGGTAAGCAAACAAATAATAAAAACAAGTCACATGGGCAGACATTATAGACTTTACGCAAAGATTTAGTCTCAGAGGCAACTGAAATCAATTAATTTTAAAAATCCTTTCTGAATATCATCTCATGGTCTCTGAACTAAATGCGTCTTTCTGACCGGAGCTGACGGCGTGTTGAAGAGTTATGGACAGGACGCTTTGGAGCGTCTGGTTAGGAAAGGCATTACAAACCTTTGGTTGAAATGTTTGTAGTCAATTTGTGCTCAAAACCTATTTTAAGTCAATCATTGGCCTATAAAATGCTGGGGGGCCGCATGTGGCCCACGGGCCTTGAGTTTGACATGTGCATTACGCCATTTAACTGCCAATTGGTAATTGAAGTAAAGTAGCTTCGATTTCAAAGACGCCTACATTGAAGTCGATTGGCAAATGAACCATCACAAAAGAGGAAGGCTCTTGTTGTGTCACTGCACCCCAAGATGCAGAACCTACAAAAACCGTTTCTGTCTGGTTTCGAACCAGAGACCTTTTGCATGTAAAGCAAATGTGATAACCACTACACTACAGGAACTGAACTTCTCTGCTTTGTTTCAGTTTGAGGTTCCAAAGTTGATGATGTGAGATGCAACACATGAAAATTTCAACTGAGGCTTGCACTCAGATGCCTGGATTCAGAGTACAGACCATGACACCACAGAACCCTTGTTGACCTTTAGTAAACACCTGTGATGAATAGAACATGCAAAATCTGTGTCTGTCTGGTTTCGAACCATCAACCTTTTGCGTGTGAAGCGAACATAATAACCACTACACTACAGGAACTCATGCTTTCTGCAGTGTTCCTGGTAGATGATCCACATTTTGTTAGAGACTGATGTCAACGATGGGCATGGAACAATGTCAAATACTTACAGATCCTCTCAGAGAGCACAGTAACTTGGTGAACAAACTGTCAGACTTATACTTGTGACTAATTTCACAAAATTAACACATTAAAATAAAAAATATCTCTGAAATACAATCAACACTTGAAAATTAAAAATGGTTAAAAAATACAATCAACACTTCAAAATACAAAATCTCTGGAAAATAAAATATTATGTATGTTGTTTTGAAAAACATTAGAATATAAGCACTTTTATCAAATCTACATTGTGGTAAGATCATGTAAGTTCTTCTTAAATCCATGGAAACTCAACAGTTTGTAAGGTAGGTGAGTTAGCTCAGCGGGTTAGAGCACTGTGCTGGTAATCCTGAGGTCATCGGTTCAAACCCTGTATGGGGCAATTCAGGTGCAAGGTCTTTCAATCAACACTTCAAAATAAATAAGGGTTCAAAAATAAAATCAACACTTCAAAATAAAATCAAGGGTTCAAAAATACAATCCACACTTCAAAAATAAATAATGGTTCAGAAATAAAATCAACACTTTTTTAAACTTTAAAATATTCTTTGACATTTTTGTGGCTGTATTAAATATTCTATTTAGGTGTATAAATATGATGAAAATAAAAATAAACCTTTCATCATCACCGATTTATCGGCTATAGTTAAATAACCAAATGATTTATTGACCTTTCTTCTTTCCTCTTAGGATTGTTGAAATCTACAGCCGTCGACTACAAGGTGCTTTTATTTACATGTTTATCTCTGTTATTTTGACTTTTAAACTAATAAAATTAGTAGTTATTAAATCATTTAATAATTACTTGCAAGCATTATTTATAATACTCTTCTATTGTGTTATGGTCTGTGATAACCGATCAATTGGATAAAAAAAATTGGCACATTTGTAGATTTTTCATTTACCAAAGTTGAGATCCTGTTGTCCTTGATGTTTGTTTCTCCGTTTGTCTCTTGCTTCCCCAGTTCAGGAGAGGTTGACCAAACAGATTGCCGTTGCCATCACCGAGGCCCTGCAGCCCACTGGGGTCGGAGTCGTTGTCGAGGCAACGTATGTATCTCTCTACGGACGCAGAAACTTTATTAATTTAGTTACGTTTAAACCATAATCTTCAACTTTATATGATGGACCAAACGCGCTTTCTGACTGCAGCCTGCAGTTTGTATTCACAAACACCAGAGGGCGCTCCTCTCCTTGCTTACTCAGATAATGGTCATGTTGAAATCAGGATTTTTACAGTCAGAAGTCACAGATGATTACAACAATAAATTATTTTATGAACTTATGGAGAAATCTGCAGGCTGCATTAGTTTTTATTTCTATTTGTACAGTTATCTCTAATCTTGCTTTAAAGAAAAACATCCGTCTCTTTCCAGCTGAAAAGTTGTAAAAACACAAAATCTTACCGAATTTTTGGTCTAGTTTGTAGTGAAAATATCTTAGTTTTATCTTATTTAAAAAATACTATCTTACAAGAAAATTTTCAGAAAGATATAGCTTATTGTTTTAAGTCAATAATTCCTAAATATTGATTAAAAAAAGTTAGTTCCACTGGCAAATTATTTCATTTATAACAATATAATTTCCTCATGTTGTTATGTATTATGTTATGTTTGGCCGCTTCTCTGATTTTAGCTGTTTAAAATGTGAATATTCAGATTCAAGTAGGTAATTATTTTAGTAATCGATTATTCCATCAATTATACTGATTTAACGATTAATTGATTACTAAATTAGTTGACATTATTTCAATAATGTCATGATTAAAAACCAATTAATCATGATTAACCCTAGACTCAAGCAATAAGTCTGTTAGCCATTAATCAATCATTAAATTAGTTGCCAATTATTTCAGTAATTGATTAATCACAATTAATATAATTAACCATTTCAGCCCTGGACTCAAATAATAAGTCTGTTTACTCCAGTTAGTGATTAATTGATTACTAAATTAGTTGACGATTATCTCAGTAACTATTATTAATCGTTTCCAGACTCACCGGCTGCGGCGGCCATCTTGGCCTGCGTTGGCCTTTCTGCAGGTTTAAATGTTGTTCTGTGTGTTTCTTGACGTAACGGCGCCGTTCCGCTCGTCTCTTCAGCCACATGTGCATGGTGATGCGAGGCGTCCAGAAGATGAACAGTAAAACTGTCACCAGCACCATGCTGGGCGTCTTCAGGGAAGACCCGAAAACCCGCGACGAGTTCCTGACCCTCATCCGAAGCTGAAGACGAAGAACCTCCTCTTCCTCCTGTTGCCTGGGGTTACCTCCACCTGCTCGGCCCACCTGCCGTGCCGCTGTGTGTGTGTGTGTGTGTGTGTGTGTTTCCGTCTCACCGAAGGCAGTGAAAGGTGTTTGCTCCATGTTATTGTTCACTCTGATGACCCGATGAGCCGGAGCGTCGCCTCCAGGCCGCTGACTGACCCGATTATTCTCAGATTTTACCCTGTAGGTTTTTTTGTTCGCCGGCCACCAGACACTTGAGCTTTTCCTGAAAACTGGTCCTGAGAACAATTAATTAATTAATTTTTTTTTTGCATAATTTTGACGTAATCTATTCATATTTGTCTGTTGTTCCTGTAAGAAACGTTTTATTTTGTTTTGTAAACATCAAAATTGCAGTTTTAAGTCCTGAATGTAAATTCAGGAATCGTCACTGAGGGCATTTCATAAAGTTTTAAAGAACACATTCAAGTTTTTGAATAATCGACATAAAAAGTCACATATAAAAATATTTCAATAAACCAATACATAAGCAGATTAACAATAACTTTCAAAGTAGAAAAACACCTTTAATCTGAACATTTCAAGATGCACCAACAGTGCTTGGATCATCTACACTGGTAGGAACAAAAAAAAAGACAAAACAACTGATTTTAAATGAAAATATTAATAAATCTTAAATAGAATATTTACTGACAACATAAAATAACTGTAGCTCTGACACTTTAATCATATCTAAAACTATTGCTGTTTACTTGTAGCTTTAAGACCTAGTCATAATTTTTAGCATGCTACATGCTAGTTTTATGCTAACTAACTACACTACATGCTAATTTAGTTCAATATTGACTGTTCTGCTTGCTAATTATGTTGATTTCATTTAGCTTAATGCTGTTTATAGCTAAAAAAGACCTTTTAACATGAACATTTTTAAATAATGAGCCAACAGGCCTTAAAACATCCACATCAGTACAAACCTGCTGGCAGTGAACAATTAACAAAAACAAAACTGTTGATTTTAAATTAAACTTATCCATTAAAATATAAATCTATGACCTTCTATATTTATAGAGTATTGCTATGTTTATTTGTAGCATGCTACATGCTAATCATGCTAGCTGCTAACTACATTACATTCTAATTTAGTTCAATGTTGACTGTGCTGCTTGTTAATTATGCTAATTTTAATTAGCTTAATGCTATCCTACATGACAATTAAGGTACATGCTAGTTATGCTAATGTGAGCAATGCTACAAGAAAAGTATGCTAAAGTTTTTACCATGGGCCAATTTTTTTTACAATTATTTCCATCCATCCATTTTATATACATTATATTTGAAAATAATTTTAAAAAAGTTGTTGTGTCCTTGGATTAGACCCTTCTCCCTGGTGGTCAGAGGGCTACTTCTGTCAAAGCTCCCTCTCCCAGGGCTACAATGTAGCTTACCACCATCAGTGTATGAATATGTGTGTGTGTGAATGAATGACTGAATGTAATGTTGAGCGCTTTCTAGTCCTCTGGACTAGATAAAAGTTGCACAAGTACAGGTCACTTACCATTTGTCTGGAATTTTGCACGTGTATTTTCATCAACAAGAGCAGGATGTGAGTCACATTTGGTTTTCTTTTTGGCCAAATTTAATAAATGGCTACGCCCAATCTGGTTTTCAATTAACATATGATGTCATCGTCATATTTACTTTCAAATTAAATGAAAAAAATAAAAATAACAAAAGATAAATACTTTGTGTTGAACCTTACATTCTCCATTTTATGATTTTTATTTGTATTTTTTTCAATGCCTCCCATCATTAAAATTTCACCCTACCCCAAACATTTTCTTTTACATGTTTATCTGTATCGACTGCCTGAGTTAGCAAACCAAATTTAAACCATCCTTGAATTGTGGTCAAGGGCCACACAAAATCATCACAAGGGCAGAAAATGGCCTGCGAGCCACACATTGGACATCCCTGAATCAAGTAGATAAAAATAAACATTTTGTCATCTATAACAGCTTCCATGATGACTTTCTAAAAGTGATCAGTGCAAATAATTCAGTTAAAATCTATTTTGCAACGTACCTTTGAAACGGTTCAACTTCAGCTGATTACCTGCTGCTACAAGCTAATTTCTATATCAGCGTCAGAACGTCGTCTCACAGTAATCTTTAAAATCCCATAGATGATGTTGAGAAGACGAGCCACCTAACTTCCGAAATGTCTGATGTTTTAAATTCCCCGGGGATTTTTATTAAGGTTAAAAACCGCAGCAATTATCTCCGGGTGTTAGCATTAGCACGTTCAGGTGCTCCCATTGTTTTATGGTCTATTTATAAGCTAACTGTGCTACATGCTAATTTCTAAATTTAGCATCAGGACGCGCTTTGGTCACAGTGGTATCTAAATAAATATAGAAAGCTATCCATTTTTTTAAATTAAAAAATGTTATTCTGAGAAAAGCATTGTAATTTCCTGCCTATTTATATCTTTTTATTTTTACACATTTAATAGGCTACCATGGCTCTGTCGATCCCCCCTTTGTTTCTTTACACTTTATAAACCTCATCTCTAAACAAAAGCTCAATTGTTAGAACAAAAGCAATTTTTAAAGTCAAGCTTGTAAAAGAAAGATATCTGAATCCTTGTTGGAACCAACATTTTCCCTTGAAACATTTTTTTATTCCTTTGTGAGGAACTGCCTTTATCTGCCAACCAGCCTCTGGATTTAAACCAAAACAGATATTTTATGTCCATGAAAGGTTTATTAAATGTATTTGTATGTATGTGTGTGTTTTCTTCTGTTTCCATCCTGGTAGATGGACACTGTGAAGACCAGTTTGTTTTGTGTCTTTGCACACCAGTGCATCATGATGTCCGCTGTCTGGTTTTAATGGTGTAACTGGAAGATGAATGCTAAGAAGGAAAAAAAACGCTTTAACTGTTTCTGTGGCCTTGTTTATTTGTTGTGCTCATTTTAAAGACTTTTTAATCAAAGATAATAAAAGTATGTGACAGCAGAGTGTGTGTTTTATTATGACTCTTTTTATTCCTGATTTACATGTTAAGTTTGTGAAATAAATTACTGTTTGAATTTGTTGTAAATGTAAGATGTTTGCTTAGAGCTGACACACAGGTGTTGTAAACGCACTGCTGCCTTCTTGTGGTCAAAATCAAAACCACAGCTGAGATGTTTTCTCAGGTTTCAACATTTGAGTGTGTTATGTCTTTAATGAAGAGATATATTTCTAATTTCCAAAGGATTTCTTGAACAAATCAAGATGTTCTGAATGTTTCGTTGCAGAATCAGACAAAAAAAACCACGAGCAGAGGCGTTTTGTTCGTTTGTTTTTATATAAATTGGGGCATGCCAAATCACAGCATTCTGGTACATCGCAGCAAAAGTACAAAACACATCAAAATAATTCTCATTTCATTGTTGTGTGAAGACAACAAGGATTCAACAGGTACCAACCAGTTTAAGCAGCCGGGCTCACGTTCAGGCTCATTTACTCAAACTTCTGTACGCATCTGGATTATTTTATTACAAAAATAATCAAGAAATATAAATCTGGAGGTTCAGTTTATGAAATTTAACCAGTTCTGTGAATATTCAGGTGCTAAAACTGCTGGAAGTAAGATTTATTATTGAGGCAAAGAGTTTGCAAATTGATTTAAAAATGATAAACTGCATCAATTATGAATGAATTAATGTATTTTTAGTTAAATCATATAAAGTTAAACATTTAGCAGATGCTAAAATACTCCAAACTCAAAAATGAAAACTGTTTGGACTGAATCAATATAATCGTAAAACCAAACTGGATGTTTTGTTTTTAAATAAATTGGTTGTTTCTGAACGTGAACTCCACTCAGCTGTCATTCCTCCCAAAGCCGAAACATAAAAATCGATACAAAACCATTGATTTCGTTTTGCTTTTTCATGATGTTGATGTGTCAAGTATACAAAAAAGGCACTGCCATTTGTTATTCTAAATACGACTTTCCCAGTCTTGTGCATGCAGTTTAAAATATAAATATATTTTTTTAATTGTCTTTTCATTTTCTAGATTTTTTTTTATTTTTTGCAACTTTTTATTATTAAACATACATTTAATTTTTTTTCAAATATAGAAAGAAGTAAGCCTGCAGTCAATACAGGACATCGGCTCTTTGATAAAATAAATCTAGATGAAATAAAGGGAGAACAGTCAAGCGGTAACGCTTAGTTACATATTTCCAAAAAAAACAAAAGTCCTGGCATCCAAAAAAATACAAACTGATTTGCAGACTCTATGAAAAAATAAAAAAAAGCATACATAACAACGTAAAATACGATAAATGCTTTTGGAATAACAAAGCGTTAAATGTTAATACTGCGCAGAGCTGATTTGGTTTCATTTAACACAAATTACATCACTTTGTTCACACATCAAGTCTCTTTAAAAGAAGAATTTATGTTTTTCAGAAACATAAAAACCATCAGAAATATCTTTATTTCTCTTAAGCAGATTCCCAACTGAATGAAGCACACTGCCACCAGGCAAAACGTGTTAATCCGCCGCTAAAAATAGTCCTCCCAAAATGGCCGCTTGGTGGGAAACACCACCAGCCAGATTTCAGCTCGTGTTAAACGTCTTCCTTCTACAAACACATTTCTGACTCCAGAACCAAACGAAGAGTTTGGATCTGGATAGAATTAAACAGAAATACAACAAAAGCAAACAAGAACAAAAAAGACGATATATCTGAGATGTATGCATGGTCACCAGCCATAACACGTTAACACAGACGGTACTTAAATAATAAAACACTTACAAGTTTTACCTCTGCAGGAAACACGGAAAACAAAAGGAAATAAATTATTATTTTCTACTTAAGTACTGAGCGATGCATGGCAGTGAAGCTGAGAGATTATAGAGAGAAACAAAACCAACGTTTAGAGTTTAATCTGCTTCCTCTGCATCTGAAGGGAGTTTCTGAACGCGCAGATTTTCAGTCATCCAGGATTTAATCTTGAGAGTTTTAAATGAAAATTTTCATGTAAAACATGAAAAACCAACATTGAAGAGATTTCATCTTTCTACACTGCAGCCTGGACTTGTCTCCTCAGGCAGTTTCACAGAAACCCACACTATGGGACTAAAGCTGAAACGACTAACCCGATTAATCGTGATTAATCATGATTTAGTGATCAATTAATCGTTAATTGGAGCACAGACTCAAAAAATGCAGTTTGCCACAAGAACAACATGGTAAGAGCATTAATTAAGCCAAAATTGTACAAAATTTATATGCATTTTGCATTTAATGATGGTATTGCATATTGCAAACAAAAAATAATAATCAACAGGGCAGCCCTTCACTGTATTGATTTTTTTTTTTACCCGATTAATCGTCAGAACTGAAGAAACGGTTTGGATGAAAGTCAAAACGTCTAAGAAAAGTTCAGCTGTTTCCATTTAAAACTCTCAGGAGTTTCTGCACATTTTTAGCCTCTTAAAACAAATTAAATGCCAAATAAAAGCATTCGACGTTACAGAGCAAAACCGTTTAGAAAATGCAGAACAATTAAAATACATAAAAATGTTTTTATCTTTTAGTCGCTTGCAGCAAACTGAGTATCTCTGTGAAGTCAAAAAAACGTTTTCTAATTATTTTGAGTTCTGAGTTTGGATTAATGTTTGCTAGCATGTTAGCATGTAGCTTTCATTAACACAACAAACGTTTCCACGTCACGGCTTCGTTCAGAACAGAAACATCCGGCAATTCAGATTTCACTGACAAATTCAGATAAATTATTAAAGTCTAAAATTTAGTAGAAAAACAAAAACTTTGTAGAAAAATAAAAATCAAGAAACTTTCTGGGTTTCAAAAGTTGAAAATTTTCTAGAAAAAAACCCCCCTCAGTTTTTAGATTAAATTTTCTAGTAAAAATTTTTTGTAAAGTTGAAAATGTTCTAGTAAAAACCTCAGAAATTTTGAGATTAATCTCAGAAATATTCTAAAAAAAATCAAGAAATATTCTGTTTAAAAAGATGAAAATTTGCTGGAAAATTTTGAGAATTTCTGAAATTCTAGAAAATCTCAGAAGTTATTAAATTTTCTAGAAAAAAAACATTTTGAGGTAATAGAAGATGAAAATATTCTGAGTTTTAAAGTTAAAAATATTCGACTCTTGAAACTCACAAAATTTCCAAAAGTAAAAACTATTCAACTTTTTCCAAATTTCAATGTGTGCTGCATTTGATGATGTAATTTTTAAACATTAAATGAAGGATACTTTACCAATTACTCAGTACTTGAGCAAACTTTGTAGCATTTTTTTACTCTTAATTGAGTAATTTCTTGGACGGCAACTTTTTACTTTTTTACTTGAGTAAAAATGTCGCGTTACTCTTGAACGGCCTTCTGGCTGCTCGGCCTCCTCTGGGTGAAACCCGGTTCTCCACTGCATGTCAGGCCTGCAGGTTCTTTAGCTAATGCTAAAACAGTCCAGGACGACCCGCCTTGCATTCTTTCACACCTGAATTTAGCGCCGTCCTGTGCAATCGGATCGGCGGGCCGAATGCTGGCCACGTCTGAACGAAGCCGTTTCATCCAAGCAGCAGGAGACTTTGTTAAAGCTCAGAGAAAACCAGAGATAAAATGGCCACTGTGGCATAAAAGAAAACATTTTGAGCTCCAGTCTCTGAGTTTAGATGAAGAGAAAACAATAAGAGCTCAGATGGTTCTGAACTTTAGAGAGTCACATTATCAAGTGCAGGATGCAAAGAAAATACTATGAAATTACAACAATAAACCCTAAACTGCAAAAACAGAAAACATTACCAAGCATTCTGAGTCTAGTTTCTAGTGAAAATACCTCAGTATTCTTAAATTAGAAAAAACTAACTTACAGAAACTTTTCAGCAGGAAACAGGAGCCTGTTTTAAGTAAATAATCCTTAATATTGATTAAAAGTTCTAGTTGTAAGTGAAATAATCTGACAGTGGAGAAATAAATTATTCTAGAATTACTGGAAATAAATTACAACAGCAGCGAGTGGCTATAACTGATGCTAATAGCAAAACTAGAATAGCTTTACCTGTAGTTATAACTACCAGCTATAATTTTACCATTTGAGCTAAAGCTAGATAAAACTTATAATTAGAAGTAGAAAAATGTTTTTTGCAACTAGAACTTAATGAATTATCTACCTAAAGCTGCTGTTTCTTGGTGAAAAGTTCAGTTAGTTTTTCTCTTATTTCAGGTGTTGTATGATATCTGCACTAGAAACCAGACTCAAAATACTTGGTAACATTTAGTTTTTGCAGTGTAATTATTAAAGAAACTGGTCTGGATTCACCAGGTTATTTGCACATTTCCTTAGTGGAAGTTTATTCCAGATGGAAGCAAATTGGGATAAATATTAAGACGCAAAATAATAATAATAATAAAGATAATATATTCTATGACGGCCTCTGCTGATGAAGCAAAGACACGCAGCTGCAATGACTGCGTCTGGCCAGCAGGTGGAGGTAAGCACTAATCAGACAATCTCTGGGAGAACTACCCTTCATGGATTGACCAGTTTGTTTTTCACACTTTTCCAACGAATACTTTTTTGCGACATGCGGCTTAACGAGATCGCCCAACATCCCAACACGCTCCGATCGTCTCCCGTTCACGAGATTTCCTGCGTTTTCCTGCAAACATTCAGATTTAGACGAACTAATCCACTTCCTGCTGCCCTCGCTCACATGACTTCATCCTCCTCCTCCTCCTTCAGAGGTCCGGCCTCTTCAAACATCCTCTTCCCCCTCTTCAGCATCACTTCAGCTTCATTCCTTCCTCTACAACATGTGTGTGTCAAACTCAAGGCACATGGGCCAAATCCGGCACGCTGTAGCTATTTATTTGGCCCTCTAGACGAGAAGTCTGCAACTTTTACAACCAAAAGAAAAATTATGGAAATTCTTGAGCTCTAAAATTCGACAATTTGCAAGAAAAAAAACTCAGAAATGCTGAGATTAATTTCACATATTTTCTAGAAAAAACTTGGAAATTTTCTGAGTTTTAAGAGCTGAAAATGTTTAAAAAATTTCTAGAAAATTTCAGAGATTTTTGACAGAAATTCACTTTTTTATTCTATCTACATTACCGTTAATAAACTGTTGTAAAAACCAGCATCTGTTATATGTAATCTTAAATCTAATTACTTTTAGTCAGATATTAGGAGCTGCAGGTTGCAGACTCTAGAGGGCCACATAAATTAACTTTAACAACTGTGTGTTTAAATATAATTTTATCAGCCTAATTAAATTAGTTTGTATAAAGCCAAATTCCATCATTGTTCAAAGATATTTAATATTATTTAATTTTATGCAGTAGAAATCAAATGGGGCTGCAATCTTTTAACAACTCATCAAAA
Source organism: Poecilia mexicana (assembly GCF_051168715.1). Taxonomy (NCBI): domain Eukaryota; kingdom Metazoa; phylum Chordata; class Actinopteri; order Cyprinodontiformes; family Poeciliidae; genus Poecilia; species Poecilia mexicana. The sequence goes on along the minus strand of NW_028263372.1, from coordinate 34,423,158 downwards.
AATCCTAAAGTATTTTGTTTGTAGAGCAAATATTGCAGAGGAAACTAACAAATGTAGCAAAACGTGGATTTTTTTTAAAGTAAATAAATCCAAAATATTGATGAAAAAGTTCCAGTTTTCCAGGGAGATTATTCCACTTATAACAAAACATTTCTCCCATGTGAGAAGTGAAAATCTGCCAGTGGAACTTTTTCATCCATATTTTGGATTCATTGACTTAAAACTAAATGTTGCCAACATGTAAGTTAGTCTCATTTCATGTTTACAGATGTTTGCAGTAGAAACTGGACAGTAATACCTGGTGATGTTTTGTGTTTTTGCAATGTAGGTAGTTTTATTGATAAATTTGTGAGTTTGACGCCGCTGCTCTTCAACATCCTCCGTCTTCCTCGGCTGCACTTCCTCCCATCGTTCTCACTGTTAAAACCTCGCAGCTCGCCGTCGCTTGATAAAGGAGACGTTTGCTGTAAACTGGTTCGATGGCTGCCTGCGGGACGTAAAGCTTCGCGCGCTTCCTGAAAACGAGCGCGCCCTCCGACAGCAGCATCGTCGTGTAAACAATACGGACGCAGAAACAAGATGTCGGCTAAAAACTCACAGAGTCGCAGCGCCAACGTTTACGAAGCGCCGGACGTTCGATCGGTCCGAGAATCCCGACCCGAACGCGGCGGCTCTGCTCGTCTCGTCTGAGGTAACATTACTGACGCGGAAGACGCCATGTTTCATCCGGTCGGCCCAATCCACAGGCCGGTGTTGCCCTTCCGCTCGCCTCCACTGGGGGGCGCCAGTCAGGCGCCGTCCATCGCTGGCTTTGATGCTTTTCCTTCTCGGACGGAGGAGGAAGTCTGTTTCTGTCCGACCCGATGGATGATGGGCTGCGTTGGCCGTTCGCTGACCAACCTGCGAGTGTTTCCGAGGTCCGGCCCGGTCCGGTCCGGCGATGGAGCACTGCGGGGAAGGGGGTGGGAGGACCGGCGACCTCCGGCTGGCTTTGAGGAGAACCTGCGGCGCCCCGATGACCTCATATCGTCGATGTGCGATCTGCACCATCTAACCGGGAGACAAGTTCGGGATTTAACGTCTTAATCGTCACTAAAAAACATTTACATTATTCTGTGTCAGCTGTGCAAAATGCTGACTTAATAAACAGAAAATTCTGGTTTTATCACGTTAATAAACTTAGATATGTTTATAAATAACACAACAGAAACTAATGATGGAATATCAAGGCCATAACAAAATATTAAGAGAATAAAGCTGTAGTATTAGAATAAATGTAACATTAGAATAAATGTAACATTAGAATAAATGTAACATTAGAGTGAAGCTGTAACATTAGAATAAATGTAACATTACAATAAATGTAACATTACAATAAATGTAACATTAGAGTGAAGCTGTAACATTAGAATAAATGTAACATTAGAATAAATGTAACATTACAATAAATGTAACATTAGAATAAATGTAACATTAGAATAAATGTAACATTAGAATAAATGTAACATTAGAATAAATGTAACATTAGAATAAATGCAACATTAGAATAAATGCAACATTAGAATAAATGTAACATTAGAATAAATGTAACATTAGAGTGAAGCTGTAACATTAGAATAAATGTAACATTAGAATAAATGTAACATTACAATAAATGTAACATTAGAATAAATGTAACATTAGAATAAATGTAACATTACAATAAATGTAACATTAGAATAAATGTAACATTAGAATAAATGTAACATTACAATAAATGTAACATTAGAATAAATGTAACATTAGAATAAATGTAACATTAGAGTGAAGCTGTAAAACCTCTGATTTTGTGTCAATTATCTGATCTGAAGCTTCTTTTCTCATTAAGATGTAATTATGTGGAAATAAGATCAAATTTTACAGTAACATCAGTTTGAACGAGGCCATCATAAGTTACAGAAAAACTAAAGTTTAATTTTTCCCCAGTTCCCAACCAAACGCTTCGCCGTGTTAAAGTCTGAAGACCGAAGTGCTGAGCAGCGAAGAGACAAACAGTCCTGCTGAGGAAACGACACATCTGTGAAAACAGACGGACAGCTGCTGCCTCTAATGGAGCCGCAGAGGAAAACTCATCAGGCTGCACTGGAAAAACTAAATACTGAATAGTATTTGGTCTAATTGGTCAAGTAATTTATCAGCAGCATATAGATTGATTTATGTCAATAATTCCCCAATATTCAAGAAAAAGTTCCAGCTTCACTGGCAGATTATTTCACTGAAAACATTTTTTCCATTTTATAAGTGAAACAATCTGCCAGTGGAACTGGAACGGTTTTTGGTAAGATTTTGTGTTTTTGCAGTGCAGTATACATAAAATGTAAAAAAAAAATAAAAATCTAAAATAAATAAATGTTCTCACTAACTTCTCCAGCATTTAGCAAACAAAAATAATTTTGATAAATCTAACTGACCTAAAACTGATTCAAGTTCAGATAAATAACATTTAAGTACCCTTAAAAACAATTTAAAATGTTTAGTTTAATTTATTTGGTAACATTTTAATTGATACCAAAAACCATTTTTGCTGTTATTTGAACAGTTTCAATATTTTAATTATAAAATGGAAAAATGTCATGTTATTAATAAAATAATCTGCCAATGTTTAAAATTTATATTAAGGAAATATTTACTTAAAACAAACTCCTATAGCTTGCTGGAAAGTTACTTGTTAGTTTTGTGTACTTAAATATTTTCACTAGAAACCAGACAAAAATACTCTGCAAGATTTTTGTGTTTTTGCAGTGCATCCCATTAAAATAAGTAAAAGCAGGCGTGTCGGTTTTTGAGTGCGCTCAGTGTTTGTGCTGCATGTTTGTTTGTTTTTGTTTGTAAATGTTGCAGTGAAAATAAAAGCCGAACCTCCCAAAGCGTGTTCTGTCATGCTCAAACACAACGACTCGAGGCGATTGTTGATGTCCGGCTCCGTCACTGGAAACTGATGATCTGTGGAAAAACAAAATATTTTCACCAAATAAAAACAACAGGAAGCAATAAATAATGTAGAATTTAGTCCAGTCTAATGATTGTTCCTGAATTCTTCAAGTAAAACTGAGAATTTTGATACAAAATACCAGAAAAGCTCGTAATGTTTTCAAAAGTTAATCAGATGCCAGGTTAAAAAAAAGCTGCATCTACATTTTATAATTAGTTTTATATTATTTATTACCTTAGTTATCAATCACCCATCATCAGCATTATTATGTTCATAACTGTTACAATATAAATTGTTAATATCAGCAGCATAAGTCAATAATTTATGAATATTGATGAAAATGTTTTAGTTCAAATAATTAGTAAATTTTTAAAAATCAATATTAAGAAATTATTGACTTAAACTCTGATACGTTTCTGAAGAGTTACTTGCAAGTTAGCTTTGTCTTATTTTAACAGCATTAAGACATTTACAGACCAGACAAAAAATGCTTGGTAAATTTGTGTTTTTGCCGTGTCAGAGTCAAATTAACGGCTCTGCTTTCATATTTTTTATTTCCTGATCGTAGATGTTCTGAATCCACCTGTTCGGGGACAGATCAGAGACATAAACAGAGACGGGGAGGATGTGTCGCGTTCACATCAGCTCTGGCTCCGACCCAGCTGCAGCCAGACTGTTATGTGTGCATGACTCTGCAGAGTCGTCAAAGGAGGAGAGGACGGATGGGAGGAACGGGAGAAAAGAGAGAGAGTTGGGAAGGGAAGCCAGGGAGCCCCGTCCTCGCTCCACAAAGGCCCTCATTGTGAATCTGACCACTCTTTCCTCCCTCTCTTCCTCTCTCCCTCCCTCCGCCGCCTTGCTTCCTTGCTCTCTGCTGGCTTTTCTTTTTTTAAATCCGTTTTGTCCTCCTCGTTCTAAAAGGAGGGAGGCCGAGTCGCTGCTATAACCGTCCTCTGTTCCTGTGGGACGAAGGTTACTGCAGGTCACTCCGTCTGGCACAGCCAGCCGCTGCGACGTGCCGAAAACACGCTGTACACTGCAAAAACACAACCTGAAAAACTACAACTCTGCTGGATGTCTGGTGTAGGGCAGATAAACACACTGTACATGTGTTTAATTTCCTGTAACCAAACGGGAAACTTTGCATTTTGGATGGACTCACATGTGGTTTCTCCTTGTAGAAACAGAAAATCCTACCAAGTATTTTTGGTCATTTTTTTAGTGCAAATATCTTAGTTCACTTCAAATATGAGAAAACTAACTTTCCAGTAACTTTTTAGCAAGACATAGGAGTTTAAGTCAATAATTCCTTAAAATGGATTTTTTAAAAAGTACTTATTCACTGGCTGTTAAATTAACTTGTAATTTAGAAAAATGTTAAGAAAAAAAAAATCTGCTTTTTCATCATTAAGAAATTATTAATTCAAATCAAGCTCCTATTTCTTGCTGAAAAGTTACTTGAAAGTTAATTTTGACTTATTTCAAGTGTAATAAGATATTTGCACAAGGAACTAGACATAATTAGCTCAGGCAAATAAAAAAAATGAAATAAGACGTGAATTTGAGCGAGTATTCTTGTTTTTATGTCATAAACTGCAAAAACAAAATCTTACCAATTATTTCTGGTCTAGTTTTAAGTGCAAATGTCTTAATACACAAAACTAACTTAAAAGTAACTTCCCATAACGTATAGAAGCTCGTTTCAAGTAAATAATTCCTTTATATTGATTTAAAAAAGTACTAGTACACTTAAAAAAAATAGATATTCCCACAGTAAAAGTAAAACAATCTGTCAGTGGAATTAGCACTTTTTGAAAATCAATATTAAGAATTATTTACTTAAAATAACATCATCCATCTTGCTTAAAAGTTACTTATATGTTAGCTTAGTCTGTTTTCAAGTGCACTAAAGTATTTGCATTAAAAACTAGACCAAAAATACTTGGTAAGATTTAGTTTTTTTGCAGGGTAACAACACATAATCCTTTATTTGTTATATTTCCCATTCTGTTTATGAATAAGTGTATCAAAATGGTCAAAAACTTGAAATAAATGAGAATATCCAGTCGTCCAAAATGGAAAAAGCTAATTTCATGCATAATCTAAGCTGGTTTTAATATTATTTGATTACAGTAAATACTAAAAACCAGTCATTTATCAGTTGTTTATTTTTAAACCACTGAACGGTTCATCTTTTATTTATTATTTCTGTGTTTGTAGTGAATCCCTGAAGTTATGGGCCAAGTTATTTCTTAATAATACAAGAACTAAAGTAGTCACTTCCTCTGACTTGATTAATCACTGAGTCGGCCATTTTGGCTGACTGTCTGGCTGTTAAATAAATCATAAATGAAATCGACCGAGCGGTAGCTCCTCACCGGCCTGCTGGAACGGAACCATGGTGGTGTGGACCGGCAGCGACCGCGTCCTCTGCACGGAGCTGTGGGTCCGACTCGGCATGCTGTTACTTCCTCCAGGGTTGGCAAACCAGGGGCCCTGAGAAGAAATATTTAACATATTACTGAGCCGATTTAAAACCAGAGCCGGCCAATAAATCAATAACAATACATATCGTGATAATCCATAAATCAAATAAAAAAAAAGAGTGGTAGCTCCTCACACATTACCTATCAACAGGTAATATGTCTGACAGAATATTTTATAAATCTCTCACTGGGTTGGTGGAATCAACAAACTCTCTCACTCTGTGGTTACCTAGCAACAGCCTGCTGAGCAAGAAGCAGTTTCAAGTTCCCCCCCCCAACTTTGGTTGCCTGGCAACCGCCTCAAAACTGCTTAAAAATAAGAAAGTCATTTTAAAAACACATTAATAGGTTTCGTTCAGACTAACACCAGAATAATCCAGAGAGTTGTTTCCCCCAAAGTCCGGTTAAATAAAACTTATCAAAACTATATAATCAATAGAAATAGAAATATTAAACATAATTTTAAAAAGTTAGACCAGATATTTCTGGGCCAAAGCAAATTGCTCATAATTTCTGGTTCCAAAAACAGATTTCTAATCCCAAATTAGCTGCCTTGTGTTTTTCACTGCAAAAACAAAATCTTACCAAGTATTTTTGGTCTAGTTTTTCGTACAGATGTCTTAGTACACATGAAATAAAACAAAACTAACCTACAAGAAACATTTTAACAAGATGTAGAAGCTTGTTTTAAGTCAATAATTCCTTAAAATTGATTAAAAGAATTCTACTTCTAAGTGGATTAATCTGCCAAGACAGCAAGACGTTTTTCCAGTATTATAAATTAAATTGTCTTGTTCCAGTGGCAGATTACTTCACTTAAATAACAAATAGTTTTTAATTAATAATAAGGAATTATTTTTCCTATTTCTTGCTGAAAAGTTACTTGTAAGTTAATACACTAGAAATAAGGCAAAACTAAGATATCTGCACTAGAAAGACCAGATTATTATTAACATGAGAAAAAAAATTCTTCTCATAAGTGAAATAATCAGTCAGTGGAAAGCGTAATTTTTTAATCAACATTAAGGAATTATTTACTTAAAACAATCTCCTATATCTGCTGAAAAGTGATTTGTAAGTTAGTTTTGTTTTAATTCAAGTGTACTAAGATATTTGCACTAAAAACTAGATCAAAAATACCTGGTAAGATGTTGTGTTTTTGCAGTGTACAGGGAAAATCCTGCTTCCTTCATTTGTTTTACTACTTATTCAGCAAATTGCTGCTTTGCTGCAACATCTGCAGATGAAAAATTTTACTGGTGGAAGCAGGAAACGTTGTTTTCTCCTGATTCTCCTCCCTAAGTCAGGTAGACCTAATGACGGGTCTGAGAGTAACCTGCATATTATCCAATCCCTCACCGCCCTGCAGCGCCGACGGCCAGCGAAAAACAGGAAATGCCTGCGCACTGTTCTCACTGTATCTGAGCCGCGCTCTCTCTCTCCCCTATATATATGCTGTACCTCGGTCGCCCCTCCTCCTCACAGCTACAGTGACTCACAGCTTTCCCTGCCAGCCGACTTTTCTCCCTTTTTCTCTCCTGGCACTTCCACTCCAAAGACAAGAAGGAGGAACTGAGGTATTTCCTGCCATTGTGAGGGATGATGAGTAGAAGGAGGGAGGGGAAAAGGAAAAGAAAACCGCTCTGAAATGGGTCGGATCAGACCAAAATGAGGCAGAACGGCCCCGAAACCTCCCGCACAGCTCCGCCCGTTTTCAGTGTTGACGCAGAGTCTCTGGTATGTGGAGCGACCTGCCTACGAGCTCCATTCACACACACACACACACACACACACACACACACACACACACACACACACACACACACACACACACACACACACACACACACACACACACACACACACACACACACTACTCATCCTGCTTTTCCTCATCATGGAATAATGACAGAAAAACTATTTCAGGGAGAAGACGTGCTGAGCCCTGGCGGCTGTAACCATCCTGGAATGTCTCGCTGCTCAGTTCGGGAATGTTCCACTTTAACGTCAAAGATACGACTTCAGAACGAAGCAGTTTAACTCTGAAGCTTCTGAAAGTGTCTTTCCCTTATCATACAGAGTTCCCATAAGTCTGAACTGGAAGTGATCCGTGCCACTGAACCGCCATCTTGGTAGGCAAACGCAGCACAAAACCTGGATGAACCATCCAGAACAACAAAAAGCAAATATGGATTCGGTTGCAGTGTGACGTCACGCCCCCGTCTCCCTGTTGGAGGGCAAAAAGCTGCAGGCTAACGAAGACGACCACTCCCTGACCCCCATCTGACATCAGGGTCACATGTCTGCTTGGTAAGATTTTGTGTTTATGCAGTGTAACTAATAAGCTGCAGTGTGGAAGTTGAAACTGGTGCAAAAATAGAGCCAGCATTAGTCAACGCTATCACTAAAGCTAAGCTAACATGAACGCAGCCAAAAACAGCTGAACAACTCCTGCATCCTCCACAGTCCAGTTTGACTTACATGCCTGCCCTGTTTGGGCCCGGTCGGGGTGCTGCTGGAGCTGCGGGGTGTGGGTCCCAGCAGCCCCCCGCTGCCCAGTAAACCCAGTCTGGCTCCCGGTAAGCTCCTGGAAGGCATATGGAACTGGTGGAGGCTGCGCCTGGCGGACACGCTGCTCCCGACGCAGCTGGTGGTGGGGAGAGAGTTCGACTGACCGAAACGGCTGCAGGACGCGAGAAATGAGAAAGTCAGAATGAAATCAGAAAAGTTAATAAAGCTACTTAAAAACAAAACACATTTGCTGTCACAGATAGTGGAAAAAATGGCCAGTTTGTGAAAACGTACCTCCTCTGAGGCCGGTAACCCGCAATGTCAAGGAGAGTTTTCCTCGGGATCGACCGGAAAAGCCTCTGGACCTGCTGTTTCCATGACAACAGCCTCTTCTTCTGCGTCTCTGTGAAGGACTGCCAAGCACACAGAGAGACAACAGCAGCTAAAAATCAGGAAGTAAACTAATTCTCCATCAAGAATTTTTGGCTATTTTTTAGTGCAAATATATTTGCAAACTTGAAACGAGACAAAACTTTTCAGACAGAAGTTGGAGCTTCCGGCTGAAAAACTCAAATTAAATCAATAATTCCTTAGTTGTGATAAAAAAGCACCAGTACTTACTGTCAGACAATTTCACTTGTAATGTGGGAAAAATGTGTTATGGGTTAAATAATCTGTAAGTAAGTCTTCTGTCTGACTGCAATAAAAAGTAGATTGAAAACTTTTATCATCCAGTTCTTTGTAGAAAGAAAAACAATAAATCGTGCAAATGGAAATTATGGATTTATGGTGCGATTAATCGATTTATTGTGACAGGCCTGTATTTAAAAATTGGAGGGAAATACCTCGTGGATGAGACATTTATCGATGAGCTGCAGGTAGGAGCTGATGTTGTCCTCATCCGACCGCGACACGAGGAGCTGGGTGCAAACTGAGGGCAGCGTGAAAACAAAACATGAGAAGGGGGAGTCCACAGTGCATATCCTGAGGTTGGTTTCTTTGGCCTCCTGCAGCTACTTTGGGTTTACAATTTTAGCCCAGGTGTCTAAACGTTTGGACACCCTTGACATAACTCGGGTGTGAAACTACCTGGACAGGTGAATGACGCTCACCTTTCCCCATGACCCGGGTGAACTGGCCCGGCAGATCCCCCTCTGCGATGACGCTGCCGCTGGACTCGGCCTCTCCTCCGCCGCCTCCAGGCAGGCCGGAGTCAGAGGCGGAGCTCTTGCTCTGCGGACTCAACAGGGGGCGCTGCAGAGACGACTCATCCCCTCCGCTGAAGGCCTTGATGGGAGTCGTGATCATCAGGTGGAGCTCCTGCAGTGGCATGCGAAGATTCCCGCCCTCCAAGACGTCCTGGAAACAGGAAGGAAACATTCACCAACCAAACTGGGAGACATCAGCGCTAAAATAAATAATAACCAGAGGTGAGCAGAGCAGCCAAAAAGTAAGAGTAGCACTACTTCAATACATTTTTACTAAAAGTAAAAGTAAAGAGTATCTGTCCAAAAATTACTCAACTAAGAGTAAAAAAGTATTTGGTAAAAAGTTTACTCATGTATTGAGGAACTGATCAAACTATCAATCATTTAATATTAAAAAATTACATCATCCTAGTGACCAAAATATAAACTTAAGTGGAAATGTTGGTATTTTAAGGACAGAATGGCAATATTTCATATAAGTTATAAAAAAAATAAAGAAAATTTTTCCGAATTAGTTTCTTTCAATAAAAAAATATGAACTAACAAAACCTGCAGGTGTGTGTTTGTGTCTGGTGAATTTTTTGTTAAAACATTTTTGTTTTTCCATTCAGTGGGTAGAAAATCCAGGAATTTTACTCAAAATAATTTTATTATAAAAATACTTTATAATAAAAGTACTCAAATTAAAGTATAAAGTACAGCGTAGCAAAAATACTCCTAAAAGTAATGTTTTCATAAAAGTTACTCAAGTAAATGTAATTGAGTAAATGTAACTAGTTACTGGTTGTATAATTGCACATCTGTTTGCAGCCATTTTCACGAATGAATATAAGCGTTGAGTTGGGGGCGTGGCCAGCGGCAGCTCATTTAAATTTAAATTGACAGGAGGCTCTGAAACAGCTAAAATCTCATTATGCAATAATGAATTTGTGCTAAAAATACAGTAAATATGTTTTATATCTCCCATAGACCAACCCTAACCTGTTGAAGTAAGCACAGCGGGTCACCTTTAACTTATTAAATGAAGTAAAGACATTTGCTTCGACATCAAGCCATGTCGCAACAGTGCTGCTGCGAAAGGTTACGCCTGAAATTAGCTTCCTCAACTCAGTCCCTCCTTCTGCCTGACCTTTAATGTTGTTGTTCTGCTTTGAAGGGTTATGAGTAAAGAGAGGAGAATGAGTTTCAAATCTGTGCCAAAACCTTCCCTTCAATGCAAAAACTTACCAACTGTCTAGTTTCTAATGAAACATTATCAGTTCACTTGAAATAAGACAAAACTAACTTACAAGTAACTTTTCAGCAAGACAAAGGAGTTTGTTTTAACTCAATAATTCCTTAATATTGATGAAAAAGTTGGAGTTCCACTGGCAGATTATTTCACTTGTAACAAAATACTTTCTTACTAAAAAGTCGCTTATAAGTTAGTTTGGTCTAACTTACTAGTGAAATCTTGTTAAAAGTGACTTTTAATGTCGATTTTAAAAAAGAACTAAATCCATGGTCAGATTATATAATTTATAACAACACATTGTTCCCATATTATAAATGAAACTAGGACTTTTTCCCTCAATTTTAATGAATTATTGACTTAAAACAAGTTCCTATAGCTTGATTAAAAGTTACTTGTAAGTTAGTTTTGTCTTATTTCCAGTGAACTAAGATATTTGCACTAGAAACTAGGCTAGCAATCCAGTTTTCTAGATCAGTTCTTCTGTTGTTTTGGCCATTTACAGGCTTGTCGACTTAAAGAAAAAGGTCCTAATGACCAAAATAAAAGTCAAAGCTAGATTACTTTTTATTTCTTGCATGAAAAAACCAACAGTTTCCGACCTTTTCCAGGCTGCGCAGAAGGTTCTGCCTTTCTTTGAGTTTCTGAATGCTGATTACAATCTTGTGTCGAGCTCCTTTGGTGACTTTCTGCAGAAAAAAACAGATTAAGATTATAAAACATCAAGAAAAAAATCTGAAAAATAACCTTTTAATTGGTAGCTATGCTTCCTTTATGCTAACCACAGCAGCAGTATGATGAGGCAGACATTTAGAGACGTCTTGGTGTGAATGTTCATCACATTAGAGTTGGGCAGAAAGAACTGGCAGCACCTGGAGGAAGCGCACTGCTTCCTGGACAGCTGTAGCTGAATTAAATTTAGCTGCATCCCGCTTTTAATAATAGATTCCTCAATGCCTTCATCCACAAGGAAAGCAGCTGCTATATTTGTTCCGTGACAGAAGCAACTTTTCAAGTCAGAAGCCAGACAGCATTAACGCTTGGAAGATATTTTTATTATAGCGAGAGAACAGTAAGGACAATTTGGATGCAACGGAATCTAAATGAGCGATTCCTGAATGGTATGGATAAAACTCTCGGTTGGATGCCAAATGGCATTAAAACACGGCTTTTTCACCAATAACTACCTTTATCATTGTTAAAAACACAAAATCTTACCAAGTAGTTTCCAGTGCAAATATCTTAATAAACGTGAAATAAGACAAAACTGACTTACAAGTAACTTTTCAGCAAGACATTAAGTAATTCATTCCTTAATATTCATAAAAAATACCAGTTCCACTTGCAGATTTTTTTTACATTTGTAACATAGGAAAATTATCTTGTTATAAGTGAAATGCCAGTGAAACTAATACTTAAGGAATTATTGACTTAAAACGAGCTCCTACATCTAGCTGAAAAGTTACTTGTAAGTCAGTTTTGTCTTATTTCAAGTGAACTAAGATATTTGCACTAGAAATTCGAAAACCATACTTGGTACGATTTTGTGTTTTTACAGTGTAAATGTTAAAATCTCTTGTTTTTTGTGTGTTTACGAACCTGTGCTTCCAGTTGTTCTTCCGTCAGTGACATCATCTCATCGTAGGTCATTGTGGAGAAGAGCACGGCGTACTTATGGAGACGAAGACTCTTCAGCCATCCAGGAACATCTGTGGAGAAACTAAGTCTGTCAAATCTTTTTCATAGATCTGGAGACATTTCCGAGAGCAGATGTCATCGTCAAAGCGTTGGTCTCAAAGCAGATTCAAGAAACAGCACAAGTTTGCCAAGTCAGAAGGTTAAACAAACTTCAATCAAAAGTATCTTATACTTAAAAGAAGCCCCATGTAAGACTTTAGCAACCGCTCAGCATATTACAAGTGAGGAAACAAACATACATGTTTTTCATATTTCCCATCAACCACCTGAATTTCAGGATGACTTCTATTTTTCAAGATGGCTGCCAATTTTGAGCCTTTTCAACCAATTACAGCTAAAGAAGGTCACCAACTTTCATGACTTAAATAAACTTTGTCATATCAACTATGATCATCCTATTAATACAATAATAGGATGATCAGCAATTTTGAAAAATTTAGCAACAGATCAAGAAAAAATATTAATTTCTATGGTTAAAAAATATGAAGGCAATGATTTGACACCTATGCATGCACCTCATTGGTGATGTTAGTCCAACAATGGGTGCCATCTTACATTTTTCAATGGTTAACTTTTTTCCCAAAAAGCTAGCCCCTGGAAACATCTGAGCCAATTCAGGTTCTTGTATCCTCATGCAAAGTATTCTGCTTTACTCACCCCTCATTCCACTGCCGTCCTCATGGAAGGAATTGCGATGCAGACTTGAACTGCCTCCTAAGCCGCCATCATCCAGGTGTTCGCTGCCCCCACTGCCCGAAGAGGCGATGCTGCTCTGGGGGGAGAGAGGCGCATGGTCTGGGGCGGGGCCTCTGGACGTCCGAAGGTCCTCTTGGGACAGCCAGACGTGGCCCAGAGGCTGGTTGTTGGGGCCGTTGATGGGGGGCGTAAGGGACACGGAGCGCTTTAGGGGACTGTGCTGCTGACTTCCACTGCAACTTGAAAGAACTGCAGAAGACAAATATACTCTACGTTTACACTCGCGCGTAAAAATGGCTGAAGACCAATGCACAATTAAATACAACCATACATCTTTGAAAAGCAGGAGTGGAGCCTCCTGCACAACCAACAAGAAGGCACCAAGTGGTTTCTGGATGGAAAGCCAACAACATTCAGCAACCATTGTACAGTAAAACCAGCTGACCAAACGTGCTGCAGCTCCACTTTGGTTGCTAGGTAAAGGCCTTGGCTTGGCAAGGGGTTGCCAAGCCAAGGGGTTTCAAAAACAACTCGTTTTTGAAACGAGTTGTTTCAAAAATGAGTTGTTTTTGAAACAACTTATTTTCCAGACACAAAAAAACATTGAGTTGTTGCCAAATAATGGCTGCATGTTAAACGCTTGGGCTGCTTTTGGAAACAGTTGAAATCCTCCAAATAGAAGTATAAAACGGTGCAAAAAGTTAATTTTGCATAATAGGTCCCCTTAAAAATACATTCAACATGGAGGTTTCAGATTGACAACTTTTAATCTCTATAGATCCTCCATATTCAAGGATGCCCTCTTGTTGACAATTAGCCAAGATGGATTTGGTTTCTTGTCAACAATTATTGTGTTGGCTTAGTTTTGGATCATCATCCCGGTGAAAGACCAAATGATGGCCCATTTTCTTTAGTTTTCTGGCAGATTTTCATTTATCATTTTCTGATTGTTTTCAGATTCCATGACGCTCAATCAAATACCCCACCTCACTCTACTGCATTTCAATGACCCAATCTTACAGTAAATAATGTAGACTTTGTACGGATCATGTAGTTCAAGATGCGGTGAACTGAAAATTAAGCTTATAGCATCACTCACTGTACAATTATGTCATTTAATAATCATCTGAGAACCAAAATTTAATTCTGAATCACCAGTTGGACCTTTAATAAATAAAAATAAAAACAAGACAATGATCTACCATGTCATGACGCAGAAGAACACTGAATTCCTCAGTTTTGGCCAATAGTCAGAATGGGAGGACATTAAAAATCTTCAGACCTGAACATTCAGAGTCACATAAAGACAGTTACAAAATCAGCCTTCTATCATTTAAATAATATTTCCAGGCTTAAAGGACAAATGTCCTATGCATTTATCATTAGAAGCTCACAGACAAAAAATCCACATTTTCTGAGGAACAAAATATCGATAAATATCTTAGAATCAATATAATTACACAGCCCTATTTACAACAGTGCTGTGTCGGTTAGCTCTACTGTCTTGAACAGGTAGCCTATTGACTAAAAAGATCTGCTGTTGTTGTATCAACCTTCCAGACCTCTCAGGTTTTCTGGTTCTGCTCTGCATCCAGAAGCAGAACCAAACACGGAGAAGCAGCATTCAGCTTCTATGCACCACAAATCTGGAATAAACTTCCAGAAAACTGCACAACAGCCGAAACACAGGGTTCCTTTAAATCCAGAGTAAAAACCCACCTGGTTAGAGTTGCTATTGATACATAATCAATTAAACATTAATGATGATGTGTACTGATGATTTTGATGATGGTAATTGACAAAATGTAATGTGTCTCTGGTTTCACAACTGGTGACAGTATGACGATTTTATGAGCTTTTTTATGTTTTATGATATAAAGCAATTTGAAATGCTTTTGAATTTAAATTAACTAATCAATCACTGCTGTGTTAGATTAGCTAATAGCAGCGGCAGCTAATATACCACAGCGATCACTTATTAAAAATGCCAAAATAAACATAAAACCTGAAAACATAAAACTAAATGTTCTGATCTTTGTGTGGGAAATGGTTGCATGTTTTTAGGGTGTTTAATCCTGATACATTAGTGGAGCTGTGGAGCTTGCTAAGGCAAGAAATCTGTGTAGCAGAGCTGATACAGAGAGTGAGAAAAAAATAAGAATATGATTTGAATATTTGAGTTTTTCAATAGTTTTTCTGCATTATTTTTCCCACTGCTGTGGTGCACTGCACTAAATTAATACCTACATCTCCAGGTTTCATTTTCTTAATGTGACTGTTCTACTGCAGCAGATCAGCTATGGATAGCATGTAAAAGAATCGGATGTAAACAATAACATCCAACGATTCTATACAAATAAACTTGACTTTACTGAAGGTAAAGTCATGGTTTGATCTGGCAGATAATAGGAAGATGAAAATAAATATCTTTTATACAAGTATCCAATCCTACAGACAATCATGCACAGCGACAGATTTACAGTCTTTCCTGTAAAAACAAAACGAAAAAACAACAAAAGACACCCATAGCATCCTGGAGACAACTCGAGGGGGTAAACAGGATAAAAACGGAGCCAAAGAGCTTTTTGTGTCGCCTCTCTGACTGGGTCGGCTGCCACCAACACTCCAGTCTCTCCTCCTGAGTCCTATATGTGGTCCTCTTACTGTTGGCGCTATGTATAGGGCTTCATGAAGACTGTCTAAAATAGATGCCCAGCTAACATTTCAAGTTCCAGTCCCTAAATATTAGCTATTTTCTCTAAATACAGTCCGCCACAAAGGATGCCTTACAAGGGAACGGACGGTTGGTATGCGCTGCTGTGCCTCGGACTAAAGCTGTTCTGTTAGATCAAAGTTTCTCAAACTTTTTCAGGTTGAGGATCACTTAACTTGAAATTGCCCCGCATTAACACAAGATCTTAGCAACATCTTTTAACTTGTTTATTATTGTTTTCTTTGTTCATGCATGCTGTTTTGTAAATGTGACTGGCCACAACAAAACCTTGAACAAGTCTGCTTGGGGCAATTTGAAAGTGTGAAATCTTAACTTTCCAATGATGCCACACATAATTTAAAAAGAAGTTGGGTTGTGTGAATTAATATAATTTTAAGGCTACTTGCAATAGAGATGTACAATATACCAGCACCAACATCAGTGTTGGCTGATGTTGGTCATTTTTTAACATATTGGTATCAGCCCGATAAATAAAAGTTGGTCAGTATGAAGAATCAATATTTATTTTTTCTAGTGGAGTTTTTTTTCCCCTAATGATGTCAAAACGGTATGAAATATATATAATAGATATATAATATAGTAGATATCAGTTATCGACTGTAACAGCAATATTAATATTGGATATCAAAATCAATGCATTCCAAATTTGTGATTCAGAAGCATAATTAAAAAAAATAGACGAGTTGATTTACCATTATAAACAAGTCGTAAAAACGAATAACACCTCTCACCAACTGAGACCCGTTAATGACATAAAGTCGTTCAAAAGAATCAAATCGCTCATGAACATCACATCAGAAATGACTTAACTTCCTCCGATCATGCAAGTAACATGTAAGTGTTACATGTAAGTAATTCTGGCGTTATTTTCTTTCCACTGAAATGTTCAGTTTTTCTTTTGAGTTACCTGGTTTTAAGCCACTTATCCATTATTTTTAAACACAATTCTGTGGTAAACTAAATGTACGTGTCGCACTTTGAGCTCATGTCACAGCAAATAACCAGTTGTTTACGTGCAGTACCTTGTGGACCTCTAGGGGGCACCATAGTTTGAGAAAGACTGGTTTAGATGACGTGATGGGACAATTACAATCCAACACAATCCTGATAGATCAATCAGATACTGAGTATTTTCCAATAATAGTTGGTAAAAGTATCTAAAAAATACTTTATCCTAGTTATTTTCTGCTTGCCATCCAAACCAACTGGGCGAACTCCAATTTATCAGTTGTGAAATCCTGAGGTTTTCGTCTGGGTCGGAGGCGGCAAGAAGCCCAGAATCCAAGAGTGAATAGGTTTTAAATGTGCATTTATTTATAAACCCCCTCAGCTGTTTCTTTCATCTTCCAGAAAAAGAAAGGGGGAAAAAATCCACAGAGCCCTTGCATTCATGTCTGGAAATATCCTGCGCTGACCATAGTTATGCTGAATTTCAACAGCCCTTCCCTGCCGGTGCGTCGTCTTCATGTGGACGCCATGTAGCTGCTGTGTGGGTTTGTTGAGGGAGCCGCTGGTCCGAACTGTCCAGAGTGTGTTTACTGTGCCGACTTATTTCAGTTTGGTGTTTTGATTAAACTCCAGGAAGTTTCAAACCTCTGGAAATAACTAAGAATAAGCAGAGTTGGGTAGTAACTAGTTACATTTACTCAATTACATTTACCTGAGTAACTTTTTTTTTGGGGGGGGGGGGGGGGAATACATATAAAAGTATTTTTACTACGCTGTACTTTTTAATTTTACTTGAATAATTTTATTATGGGGTATTGCTACTCTCACTTGAGTAAAATTTCTGGATTCTCAAAAACAAAGGTTTGAGCCAAAAATTCAGACACAGACCTGCAGTTTTTGTTCGTTTCATAAGTTTTATATTTAAAGAAACTGATATGAATAAAAAATTATTTTGCTTGATTTTGTTTTTGTTTTTTTATAAATTATTGTCATTTTGGTCCTTAAAATACCAACATTTCCACTTAGTATTAGATTTTGGTCCGTCCGATCATGTAATTTTTAAATATTAAATGTTTGATAATTTGATCAGTTGCTCACTACTTGAGTAATATTTTAGATGGCTACATTTTACTTTTACTTGAGAAAAAACATGTTGAAGTAATTTATGACTATGGAGTATTAATCAAGAAGCAAATTCAATAAACTATACTTTACCTCTCTCAATGTGAGAACTAAATTATACAGTTATGAAAAAATGTGAGAAATTATACTCACAATCAGGTTGTATTTTGTCCACAACCAGCTAGATTAGTCAAAATTATCGACACATTCTGTTGTAATTAATTCAATGTAAAACGAGTGCTATTCTGTCTACCAAAAAAGTCGCAAATCACAAATATCTTACATGTAGGAATTAATAAACCATTTGCAGTTTAGCTAATTTTTCTTCTAAGAAGAAAATCTTGTTTGTCAAAAAAGGAGTAAAAAGAACAGGCAGTTTTAGATAAAGCAGCATAGATACAGCATATTATCTGCTGTCAAAGGATGAAAAGTTATGAATTTAGGTTCTTTTATTATTACAAGACTTTACACACACCATTTTGAAAAGGGGTTCATTATGTTATAATAACTCAATAAATAGTCCAGTGAGCTGTTGTCAATATTTTCAGTCAATAATCATTTTTAAAACTCTTGGTAATCAAAGGCAGCGACTAAAATTAGCAGAAAAATTGCTAATTCATCAGCATTATGTAAAATATTTTGAAGAAATATAGCTTGGGAAATCCTAGAGCTACCGGCCGCCATTTTGAAAACATTATTTTTCCCGAATGCTGATTGGCTGAATCCCCAAAAGCAGAAATAAGGGTGTTAGCTTCTGCAGCAGGAATGCTCATCAATCGACTAACGTTTAATTGATGAGCAGCCATTCTCTTAAAAACCTGAGTTTTCTCTTGTATCATGCGGTACAACCATCTTTACATAACACAAAAAGCTACTTTTTTTATAATATGCTACATTTAAGAAAAAATCATTACATTTTAACATTATTTTGTGTCTGTTGTATAAAACGCGGAGTGAATAAACTGAAAATTGTGGTTTCCGCACATCGTAAAATATAACAGAACAGGAATCTCTTAGGTTGTGAATAGAAAAATAAAATACGAAAGGAATAAAACATTATTCGCATGTAGAAATGTTAAAACTGGATTAACTCACAACAGCTCACAAAATCAACCGTTATTATCGCCTTACCTTTTTTCTGCGTTGTCCGCTCCGCTTTCCTGCCATCACACACTCACCTTCGTCGCACCTTAGTAGATTTTGGTTGAGAAGTTGAAGCTTTTCCGACACTTCGAGTTTCTTGAGTGTTTATATTTCAAAACAGAACTAATTAAAGTGCATTTTACATCCCGAACCGGACTCTATTCGAACCGTTTCTCTGTCTTGTCCGGTGGTAGCGTCACCATCTTTTTGTTTCTAGAAAGATGTGGCTCGGATTACGAATGACTAGCCGCGCCCTCTGCTGGACGGCAATGAAACTACAACACTACAAGAAGATCTAAACGGACGTCAGTTTACAATCAACTGGAAGTAATTTTAATCTAATAAACCATTAATCCGTAATTAACCACAAGTCCACTCATTGTTAGAATCCTTACACTACAAAAATACAAAATCTTACCTGATATTTTGGTCTAATTTCTAGTGCATGTCTTACACTTTAATTGAAACAAAAACTAACTTGCAAGTAACTTTTCAGCAAAATATAGGAGCTTGTTTTAAGTCAGTGAATCCTTATTATTGATTAAAAAGTTATAGTTTCATTAGCAGATTATTTCACTTATGGCAAGACATTTTCCCATATTAAAAGTAAAAAAAAAGAAACCTTACAGTAGAACTAATACTTTTTAATCAATATTGATTGACTTCAATCAATCAATCAAATTTTATTTGTGTAGCACATTTCAGCAGTAAGGCATTTCACTTAAAACAAGGGTGTTCACAGTGCGGCCTGGGGGCCATCTGTGGCCCTTGGACAGATTTTTTGCAGCCTCAAACTGCCAGTAGAACTCATACTTTTTCATTAATATCAATGAATTACTTAAATCAAGCCCTATCATCTGCTGGAAAGTTACTTGTAAGTTACTTTTGTCTCATTTCAAGCATACTGATGGATTTGCACTAGAAATAAGATGAATACTTGGTATAAAGTTCTGCTGTTGCAGTGTATTAATTATTTTTTTATGTATATTTGGTGTTTGGACTATTAAAACGGGCAGTTATAGCGTGATTTCAGCTACTAGCAGGCGGTTCTGCTGAAAGTACATATGACTTTACTTACTGGTGTTGCTTCCTCCACCAGTTCCAACAGTGTTGATGGTTGCCGGCACTGAGGATGATGGGTAAAGTAGGAGATGTCCGTTTTCACAGCCCTGCTGCTGGTGCCAGCCTCCGCCGATCCCCGAGTCCCGGGAGTTCTGCCAGCCGTTGAGGCGGTCGTCGGAGCCGTAGCGCTGGTGGTGGTGGTGGTGCAGGTTGTACAGGTTCCCAGACGACGAAGAGTTCGTGGAAGACGAGGATCCCGACGAGGCCAGGGTGGACGGAGGCGTGGACTGGTGGTGGTGATGGTGGGGGCCGGAGGCGGGAGGCGGCCTCTCCAGGGAGTCGCCCCGTGCGGCGGCCCTCTCTTCCAGGTGGTTCAGCCAGAGCGCCAGGGCGGAGCGGTCCTCCAGGGAGGTGGCCGGGTGGATGAGGGCGTAGGACAGCAGCTGGCGGGACTCCTCCAGGTGGTGGCCGTGCTCGATGGTGTGCGCCAGGATGCGCGGCAGCAGGCGCATGTACTCGCTCTTTGCCTCTGTGTTGCCCGGTTTGAGCAGAGGGAGGTGGGTGAGGACCAGAGAGATGATCCGCTCCTTAGGCTCACCTTGCCACTGACTGATCAGACCTGTGACAAACAAAGAAACGAAACATAAGCTTCATGAAGCAGTGCTAAAAATACACAAAAAAGTTACGTTTTTCAAGAAGGATTCAGGTACGTTGGACATATCTGTATTGGGTCAAAAATTAACAGCAATTATTTGGGTTGTTTAGCCTGACATACAAGAAATATATTTTTCAAGTTTTTACCTCATTATTCATTAATTTACAAATGCGACAGTTTCAAATTAAATCTTTAGTAAGATTTAAAATAGAAGACCCGACCATGATCTCAAAGGTATTCAGCTTGATTAGAGCTAAATATTTAGCTCACTACCTAGCTATTTGGCTTATAAACTGAAACTAGCCTGCTAACTAAATATTTGACTTAAAGATAAATATTTAGACTTCGATCTAAATATTTAGTTTGGAGTTTAATAGTTAGCACTAAACTAAATATTTAGTTTACAAACTGAATATTTAGCTTGGTAACTAAGTATTTTTGGAGCTAAATATTTAACTTGCAACTAAATATTTTGCTTACAAACTAAATACAGTATTTGTAAGTGAAATATGGAAGCAAGTTTCAAATTAATAGCTATAATTTGGGTTATTTAGCCTGGTAACTTAGCTAATATGTGATAAAGTGATGATGAAGAATATTTTTAAGTTGAAGACTCCAGACACTCTTGAAGTGTTCGTCGCCAGCGCGATTCGACTCGCTGCCTTCATCAGGATGGCGACCCACTGGTGCTTCAATATGTTTACATGGAAAACCCAGATGGAAAAAAAAAAAAAGCTCCACCTTTGGAGATGTGATTCATCGATGTAATTAGTAAACACCTGCACAGCTTTAAAATAGAAGAGCTCACTATGATGTCAGGCCTACAGTCACCGATCCATTTAGATGTTTCGGTAAACACCGAGGTCCTGAAGGCTGGGCTGAACATAACCTGGAGGTCATGGAGCTCTATTGTTGTCTGTGAGCCACTAGGATCCATTCCTGCTGCCTTGGGCCACAGCTATAGTTACCAGCAGGTCAGGTCGGCTGCTTCAGTCAGCCGAACAAATAAAGACGGGACATAAGAGGAAGCAGGAACACTTCGCATCCTGTGGAAAGACACCAGCTGTAAGCTGGACCTCATGGCTCTGGCCTTCATATCCAACAGTCAGAGGGGGCAGAGTACCCAGACATTGTACTCAAGTACGAGTAGTGATACTTAAACATATTTTTATTCAAGTAAAAAGCAGCCAAGAAATTACTCAAGTAAGAGTAAAATATGTATTTGGTAAAATATCTACTAAAGAACTGAGTAACAGATCAAATTATCAATCAATTAATATTTTAAAATATCATCATCAGATGGACTAAAAATATAAAGTTAAGTGGAAATTTTGATATTTCAAGGTCCAAAACGACAATAATTCATATACGTAACAAAAAATAACAAAATCAGGCAAAATAAACTGATTTTTCCAAATCAGTTTCTTACAATAATTTTTTTTTAAAACTTTATCAAAAACAGCCGGTGTGTGTCTATGTCTGGTGAGTTTTGGTTAAACGTGTTTGTTTTTCATTCAGTGGATAGAGAATCCAGATATTTTACTCAAGTAAGACAAGAAATACTTCATAATAAAATTACTTAAGTAAAAGTAAAAAGTACCAGTTCCACTTGCAGATAAATTCACTTATAAAAAGACATTTTCCCATGTTCAAATTTACTAAAACATTGTAATAATTGTCAACTAATTTAGTAAACAATTAATCGTTAACAGGAGTAGACGGGCTCCTGGCCATTTACTGTAAAAAACATATTCAGAGCAGTAATTAAGCCAAAACTGTACAAAACATTTTGCATTTAAGATAAAAAACAAACCTTTGTCTGTGAATAGGTTTTATCAAAAACTCCTCAGTGGCAGTTTTAGCTTCCACTGTTTCAAATTCACTAAAGGAAAGCTGTATCATTGCTTTTCAGGCAATAAAATGATTATTTTCTTATTTTAAAAAAGGACTTGACATATTTTAATGCATTTCTAATGTATTATATGTGCATACAAAAAGTTAAGTGGTTAAATGAAGATGTGAATTTTTAAAATCTGATTAAATCTTATAATAATCGATTAATCTGTGTTAGTTTCAATGAGTAATATTAAGAATACTTTTGTTTTTCAGAGCTAAAAACACATTTGAATATTTATTTTTAAATAACTCAATATTTATTCTGTGCATAACTTTTTTCACATCTTGGTTTTGTGATCTGAACTGTCAAAAAGACAATGCTCACTGGAAAAAAGGAGGAAAACTTTAGAGCTCTAGGTTAAGATCCAAAAAAGAAAAAAGAGAGCTCTCCTGTCGTAGAGTAGAGCAGGCCCAGAGGCCCTCGTCTGGGAATGATGTAATACTGCGGACCAGGAAGCAGGAAAAGATGAGGTAGAGATAAGTAACAAAATATGGAATGGAAATAAATGGAATGAATTAAGCAGCAAGACGTGTAAAGGGATCCAGGGAGTCACTGCGCCGCGCTCCAAGGGTGACGCAATCCCTCATTCCTCTGAGTGAAGCAATCCTGGGCCTTTCGCGGAGCAGCAGTTGCACCATGAATGAAACTCATGGGTGGAAAATACCAATTTGTTGTAGAGAAAGTGTAAAATAGAAAAACTAACTTCCAATGTAGAGCCGGTCTGCCAGTTTTTAAAATATCAACTTAAACGGTGAAATGTAGCTACTAAAAGTTTCTAAATGATCAAATCTGAGCTTGAAAAAGGAATGTGATCCCACATAGTTTGTTTAAAACAGAAATCCTACCTAAGCCGGTCTGGGTTGCATATGGCTGAAACGATTCTTTGGATTAACTGTGATTAATCGATTATTGAAATAATCAGCAACTAACTTAGTAATCGATTAATTGCTAACTGGAGCATACAGACTCAAAAAAGGCAATTTTCTGCAATTTGCTAAAAAAAACAGAGAAGTAATTAAGCCAAAATGTACAAAAATTTATATATTTTACATTTAAGATTAGAAATGCGCTGAGCTTTTCACATGTTTATGTTACAAGTATTTTTAGCTGCAGATGCATCCTTTGCTACAGATGACAAAGTGTTTACTGCAGGAATGCTGTGTTGTACTTTAGGCAAAAGCATGTCTATCTTCTTATTTAAAAAAGGAATTAAATCATTGTTTTTTGTATCTTCTGATGTATTTCTAACATTATATAAAAGGTGATTAAATAAATGCTTCCAAAATGTGCCAATTTTTTATCCAATTAATCAATTAATCAGTAGAATAATCAATTACTAAAATAATCATTAGCTGCAGCCCTACTATGTAACACATAAAAAGCTTTTAAAACATCAGGAGAGATAAGTTTTAGAAATAAACAGTAAAGATTTCCATAAAAGACTGTGGTATTTATTTAAAAAAATAAAATAAAATCATATTTGTATTAATCACTGATCTGAAATCCCACAGCTGTTTCAAGTTTATATCTGACGTCAAGATAAAATGAGCTAATAGACCACACACTGCAAAAACACAAAATCTTACCAAGAGCTTTTGTCTAGTTTCTAGTGAAAATATGAAATGAGAGAAAACTAACATTTTTCAGCAAGATGTAGGAGCTTGTTTTAATTCCTTAATATTGATGAAACAGTTCTAGTCCCACTGGCATATTTATAACAAGACAGTTTCTCATGTAAAAAAAAACTGAAAGTACATCAATCAGTAAGAAGAGAATGGCTAAAAAACATAAACCTGAAGCTCAAGATACTTTATGCCTTTTTGACTGGATTTACAAAGGTTAAAAAGGTCACCAAGTCAAAGTGGAGCGGTTCACCTCACACTGACCGTGAACCAGCTTTCATCACTCAGAGGAGTCACAGTTAAAACCTAACAGGGGTTAAAGGTCAACGGCTAACAGAAACATGCGCTATGTTTTCACATATGGATCTGGTTCTAATCAGTTCGGTTACAAGGGTGCACAAATCTGGAGCATCCCTTTAACACATTCAACAACCGCTATTAAAGGTGAGCCACTATGCTTCCTTGAACAGTTTGGGATAGGTCTGTGGGCGAAACAAAACATGTTTATTACATATTTTGCACAAAATCATTCTTAGATAATGAGATTTTAGTTTGCTCAGTTCAGAATGAGCTGTTTTAGGGCATCCTGTCATTAAATCCAAATAAGCTGCTGATGGTCACGACCCCCCAACTCAATGTTTTCACTCACATGTGAAATTGGCTACTAATATATGTGCAATAATACAACCGTACATATTTGAAAAGCAGAACTGGAGCCTCCAGCACAATCAGCAATAATGCAGCAAGAGGTTTCTAGATGGTAAGTCAACAATAAAACACTAGTACACAGGAAAATTAGCTATTTGATTCCTGAGTCATATTTGATTAGAGGGCACAGTTACCTAGCAACCCGAGTTAAGCTCAGCCCGGTCACCTAGCAACCCAAGCAGAATTCCAGCACATTTGGTCAACTGGTCTTACCGCTGCCTGCGCTATATGCAGCAAAAACACAGTCCTATCAAGTATTTTTGGTCTAGTTTTAGTGTAAATATCTTAGTACACTTGAAATAGGACAAAACCAACTCACAAGTAACTTTTTAGCAAAATATTGTTAAAAAGTTTTGTTTTAAGCAAATAAAACAAGCGCATTTTATTGATCAAAACATATTAGTTCTACCAGCAGATTATTTCACTTAATGCACAACATTTTTACCATAAGATAAAACCTATCAGTGGAACAAGTACTATTTCCTAAAAGCACTTTGAATTGCCTTGTTGCTAAAAATGTGCGGTATAAATAAAATTACTTTTAATTTTTAATAATCAAAAATTATCTTAATTAATTACCTTAATTTCCTCAATATTTAGGAATTAGTGACTTAAACTCATACTCACTGAAAAGTTACTTGTAAGTCAGTGCACTTGAAATAAAACCAAACTAAGATATTTGCACAAAAAACTAGTCAAAAATACTTTGCAGTGTTAAAACCAACTGACCAAAGTTTCGCTTGGGTTGCTAGGTAACCGGCTGGGCATTGCTGGGGTTGCTAGGTAACAGCACTGTCCTAGTCGAATATGACTTAACATTCCGGAGGAAATTTCCAGACAAGAAAAAACATTAATTTATACCTAAAAAAAACAACTGTATTGATCATTCTGTACAGTTGTATCATTCAACTGTACAGAATAGACGGTTAAAGCAGTATTATTACTTATTTTAAACGTTATTCTTAAAGTAGAGCGACATAAGCGCAATCCCCCTACCCCATTCTCGGTCTGTGTCATACACAAATCTATCCCCCTGGGAACTTAACCTGCTTCAGTGAATTTTCCCCAACAGGTCCCGTTTAAAATGAATAAAAATCACAGTTCAAATCCAGAACTTCAGGCTAGCGACAGGTACTGTAAACAGTAGACTGTGAATCACACCAGATTCACTGAGAGGAACCGCTGAAAGAACCAGTGAAACCTCAGACAGGGAGTCATCTGTTGAGGGGCTGACACAGCAGCTCCCTGCTGGCACAGAGTGCACGCCACCCTGGCCGACCGCTGCCCTTTGACGCCATCAGTGGCACCGAAACAAGAGCGGCGCATTCAACACAGCTCCGCCGCCCTGTGACTAATCTCTGCTCGGTTTCCCTCAAGTCGAACCCGCCACCTTTTGCGCCACAAGCTGGCCGTCTGAAAGCGCAACACAAACAGAAAGCAGGCAGACAGACGGGAAAGTCGTCTGAGTCACTCCAGCCAAGGAGGTCGAATGTCCTGGTGTACGGGAGACCATGGATGGACGGATTTCAGCAATCAAAATTTTGTTCTGGTCTATTTTGGTGTAAATGGAGCTTAATTTACTGCTCCAACTAGATTCTAGCTCTGACCTGTGGATCATCACAAATAAAAACTAGATCTTGAATTCAAGTAGACGTAGATAAAGACCTATTTCTTAAGGTAGAACTGATGTTCTTAATATATTAGGATTTTTTCTCTTGATTCTAGTGCAAATATCTTATTACACTTGAAATAAGAGAAAACTAACTTACAAATAACTTTTCAGCGAGATGTAGGAGCCTGATTTAAGTCAATAACTTCTTAAATTTAATTAAGAAATCTAGTTCCATTAGTAGTTTATATCACTTAAGAGAATTAATGTCTTCATTTTATTTATACAGTTATTTATTAATGCATTTATTTTTACCTTCTTTAGACATTATCTATCCATCATCCATCTATAAATACAGTTTTATTACTAATCATACGTTAGTTTTCTTTCCTTATAAATTTTGTTTGATTTACTAATATTGCATTTATTTGGTCTTACAGAAAAGACTAAATAAGTCCAACACTTTTCGATGAGCCAAACCAGATTGTTACTGGCCCCCATTTGGTCACCCCTTTTCAGAACTTTTTTGGAGCCGCCCCTGCTGCATCATCTTCCAGCAGTAACTGACAAGACGAGTGATTGAAAGCAGTTGTGAGATTTCCTCATCTGGATGACATTTATCGTAATTTAGCTCTGCTTACCAAAAACAGTCGTCCATCTTTCAGCCAGGAACGGCAACAAAAGCGAGTGAAAATCTCATTAAATAGTGCAAATCAAATTAAATCTCCAAGTAACCCGAGTCTGTTGCAAACACATTTAACCCTGACCCGGATC
The DNA here is from genome assembly GCF_051168715.1 of Poecilia mexicana. Classification (NCBI taxonomy): domain Eukaryota; kingdom Metazoa; phylum Chordata; class Actinopteri; order Cyprinodontiformes; family Poeciliidae; genus Poecilia; species Poecilia mexicana. The sequence goes on along the minus strand of NW_028263372.1, from coordinate 34,396,083 downwards.
CGGCCCGCTTGTCCTTTCATTTCGGACTCTGATCACGAGAAACGAGGGACGGCGGTGGAAACAATGTGATGGTTTGAGCTCCTTTGTTACACACTGATGCAAACAAAAACAAACCCGAATGGACAGCGAAACACACATACACAACAACCCAAACTGGTGGAGACACATGATTCCGCTCATGCTAAATATAGACGAGTCGACAGCGTGCAAAGCCACAACAAGGCAGACTGTGCTACAGATAAGACAGCGGTTAGACTGGTCAATGACGCAGCAGCTTTATGTCCTATTCTGTGATCCACACTCAAATATCCTCGCCTGATTTGACTTACAGGACATTCTTCCATCACGTTACAGCTTAAATCCATCTAAAAATCAACCTTATATCTCTATCAACAAAGCTAACCTTCCTCATGTTGAGTAAACATCGTAGTCAGCATTGAGCTCAAAAACTGAGACTACACCAACTGTAAACAAGTCAGTTAAGTCTGGATGCAAACAATGATCAATTAATGGTTTATTTGAGTAACATTTGTTCCAATAGATAAGCTAACGTCCGCTTGACCTACTTTAGTGTTGTGGTTTGGCAGCCGTTCAGCAGAGGGCGTCGCTGGTCACAGTTGTACGAGAAACAAAGATGGCGGCGGGGGTATGCCTGAAGAGAAACGGTCCGGAGTCCGGTGTGGGACGCAAAATGCTTTTCCTGCGGTTCGGTTCAGACAAGTTCCTTAAGTTCCATCTTTCTATTCAGAAAAGGTTACTGTTCTATTTTATAAATGCCTAAATTTATTAATGTGAGAAAACCACAACTTTCTGTTTATTTAGTCAGTATTCACTGCAGCTGACAAAATAATGTTAAACTGTAATTATTTTTAATTTATTTTTTAATTAAGCATATGTCTTTATGGAAAGACGCTCAGTTCACACGTTTTTAAGAAAAAGGCCGCTTACTAATTAACTTTAGATAACGTGCATCCTTAATTCAGATCATAATGACTAAAAAAATAGCATTAGTCTAGTCACTTCTGACCTCAAATTAAGCCACGTCCAACTTTAGTGGAGATCCTGCTGGTAGATAATTTCTCTACCACCTGAGTGCTAAAACTAGGTTTTAGCACAATCTTACCAAGTATTTTTGACTAGTGTATTGTCCAAATATCTTAGCACACTTGAAATAAGACAAAACTGACTAACTTTTCAGCAAAATATAGGCACTTATTTTTAGTAAATAATTCTTGAATATTGAGGAAAAAGTATCTCATCTATGTTAATGAATTACTGACTTACAACAAGCTCTCATATTCTGAAAAGTTACTTTTAAGTTAGTTTTGTCTTATTTCAAGTGTACTGAAATATTTGCATTAGAAACTTGGCAAAAATGTTGGTAAGACTGTGTTTTTACAGCGAATAAATTCCTTTGAGCTTTTTAGTTGTTATGAAACAGTTGGGATGAAACATCCCACAATGCCTAGCTCATACTTGAAGATGATGGGTGCAAAACAAGAAATAAATGTGCTGGGATTACTTTCCAGACTCAAATATTTAGATTCCTTTGCTGCTTTTCAGCCAATTTTTTACAGTATCAAAACATAACAGTATGCTATGTTTGATGAATGTTTATAATACAAATTTATAATACAAACTAGAAAAACTGCCAGAGAACCAATACTGATTTAAATTAAATTCTTAAACCATTATGGATAAAACCTTCCAGAAGATAATACCAGTCATGTTAATCAATGCATCAATAAGCTTAGTTTTTCCAAATTCTTTTCCATTTTGCCTTCCTCTTTTCTAATAAATGACACATTCACGGATTCAGGATGTTGTCTGGAAAGAATGAGGGAACAAATTTGTAGTGGTGGGTGTTACTAGACGAGAACAAAGTTGTTTTTTTTGTTTGTTTTCTTTTTTTCAGTAAAGTCGAGTAGTGACTGGGCGGCGTGAGGGAAAAGTTCCTGTTCCTGCTTTCCGATTGGATTCTCCAGCTCAGCAGTGGGGAATGTGCTGGCATACCACAGGCTCTGCTGCTGAAGAATGGAGAGATTCCTCATGATCCAGAGAGTGCTGCGCCTTAATCACAAGTACACTTACTGCCTGATTCATATATACTTTCACTAACTTTATATTATATCATCACCAAACCAAGTAGGGAAAAAAAGAAAGAAATGGAAAATATCAAGTTAGAGAAGTCACTTTTCAAGAAAAAAAGAACAAACATTTAAATCAATTAATCTGGTGATTAATTGATTAATCAGTGGAAGAAATTGGCAAATTTTTCATTTAACTTTTTTAAACAAAGATGTTCTTGTCTTGCATGTGATTTTTATGCATTTTTATGTTTGGTTTAATTTCTGCTTTGACAGTGTTCTTTCTGCAAATGACCTTTCTGAGTCTTTATGCCCCAGTCAATGATAAATCGATTACTAAAATAGTTAATGTTATTTCAACAATTGATTAATCATTTCAGTTATAGTTACAAGTAATAAAAAATAGGACTTAAAGTTTCTCTTAAAATTGTGTAGTAAGCTAAACTAGTAAAATACATTTTTATATATAACTTGAGCAGTAAAAATGGAAGTAATATAGCCAAATTTTATTAAACTACTTTTTCAAAAATGTTTCCCAAAGACATAAAATCAACTGCAATATAGCGGGGTGCCCATGTTAGAGCTCTTTCAGACATCACTGATGGCCAGGCTAACACTGTTGGCGGAACAGGAAAGTACTCCCTGCACAAAAGCAAACCTGAGCCTGATATTTGCACTCTTGTGTGGCAAACTGCTTGACCTCTGCAGTAACCCTGAAATTCCTGACGATCTGGGTCTGCAGCATCTCGTCAGCAACAAGCTTTTTGTTTGGTGCAGCACTCAGCTGGACGCCACCCTGAGCATTTCACAGACAGATTGATTCACGTTTAGTCAGAAAACGTCTAAAAATAGGTAACTGAAACTAATTAATGGTAGCGGTTTTGTCATTTACAATTAGGACTGAAAAGATTAATCGGCTTAAATGTAATGAATCAATTACTGAACTTATTAACTAATTTTGTAACTGATTAAGTGGAGCATTACGATGGTGTATTAAGGCCACTGTAAATGGAAAAAAGAAGTTAACTTGCACCAAAAAAGTTTCTAGGAAAAACGAGGACAAGTTTGAAAAGTCAAACATTTACTAGAAAACGATCAGAAATTTTGAGATTATCCAGATTATCCATGTTTTTTTGGGTTTTTTTTTTAAAAAAACATGGAAATTTCTGAGTTTCAAAAGTTGAAAATTTTTTAATTTCTGAAACATCCAGCAACTTTTCAAACACACACACACACACACACATCCTCAATATCAACAAACAATTTAGAGATTAATCTCTACAAAACCAAGGAAATTTCAGGGTTTTTTTGGCAGCAGTTTACTCATTTTTTTCTATCTACAATGAGCCATCATATAACACAATGAAAGCAGTAATGGCAAAAATGTATGCATTTTGCATTTAAGATTTAAAAAAAAACTTTGTAAATATGTTGCAAAGTGTAGAAAATACTGAAAACTACTGTTTGCACAAAATAAACTTATGAGATACAAAAAAAGCCAAGAGTTGCCTGAATGTGTCAGAAAGGCCAGAAGAAGACATTAGTTTTCATTAGCTCAACAGCGATCTATGAAAATGAAGTTCCCTATGAGCAACAACAATAAACAAATGTCAACCAGCCCCAGTTTTGTTTCACACCTGTTGAGATTAAATGAAGCTCAGCTCTCATCTTTTTAAGCTCTGTGCAACTCTTCAGCCAGCAGGTCTCTTCCTCTGAGCCGCTTATTTATTTATTCTGTTCAATGTTTGAAACAGTAGCCAAAACAGCTGTCTGCAAAGTGGGAAGCACCTGCATGACAATGAGGTGTTTGTTGATGCTGAGAGTGTGTGTGTTTGTGTCTCCCTGCAGCACAGAGGAAAAGCATCATCCAGGCTCCTGTGGACACATCCTGCTCCGTTGGCTTCGTCGGAGCGAAGTTCACGCCTCACTTCCTCCTTTAAACAAGTTCGCAGCCAAACCAGAAGATAGCTCCACTCTTCAATCAAACACAACACCTTCATTTTAAAGGAATTTTGCTTTGTTTAGCAGGTTAGGATATGGCCTCATTACTTTTTGTTCACAAAATCATTCTTAGGTAATGACATTTTACACCCCTTAACTCAGTGTTTATACCAACATGTGAAAATGGCTGAAAAAAGATGCATATGTGTACATCTTTGAAAAGCATTAGTAAAGCCTCCTGTATAACCAACAACAATGAAGCAAGTCAACAACAAAACACTTGTCTTTTCCATCAGCCTTTATACAGTGCACACAGCGGCATGTATACGTTTTGTAAATGTATATTTATGTGTGCATGTCCATATATGTATATATGCACATCTGTATGTTGTGTATATAGTGATAGTTTCATAATTATATTTCTAGTTTAGCTTACATGATGATTTTTCCTACCCTGACCAGAATAGAAAAATGAAAAACAGCAGTTTTTTCATTTCTGTTGCTCTTTTATTCTGTCTACATTCTGCTGTGACAGCTTAAATTTCTTGATTAAGGATTATTACTTAGGATTATTATTTTTGTTTTACATAAATTTTATGTTGTTTATGGTTATTTACTAATATTTAACACCTTATATGGAATAGCTTGTCAACTAATAAGCAATTTCCACTTCAGGATCAATAAAGTATATTCTATACATTAGAACTAGCGGACCAAAAGCGCAGGAACTCAGCTTGGGTTGCTAGGTAACGGGGCTTGGCTCTGCTGGGGTTGCTAGGTAACGGCGCTGGGCTCTGCTGGGGTTGCTAGGTAACGGCATAGAGCCTGTGGAATGTGGTTTAACATTTGGGAGGTTTTTGAAACATATCATTTTCCACACACCAAAAAATATGAACTTCTTGCCAAAAAAAATCCAGCTGGGTTTTTTTTTTAACAGTTGGGCTGTTTTTAGAAGCAGTTGAGACTCAAATGGAATTCCAAAGATATGAACAAACTGTGAATTATTCCTCTTCCTTTAGTTTTCATGCCAGACATTTCCCTCTCTGGTCAGGACAAAGCAGTGCAGAGGTCTGCGGTCTACCTGCGGACGTAAGGAGAAGTGCTCCAGAGTTTGGGGAGGCTCTGAATGCAGCAGCTATGCTGGGAATGTGAGCCTCTGTTCTGCCAGAACCTCTATTTAAGGAAGTAGAAGCCAAGAACCACTCACTCTTTGTGCATCTTCATTTTTGGTACATTTTGTCATGTCCCAAAAGAGATCATCATATTTGCAAAAACATTTGTGAAGAAGTCCTTATAGACTGAAACATGCTAATGAAGTAAAACAGGACAAAGTCCTCATCCTGAACCCAACAGTAAACTCAGTCTTTAAAAAGGATGTATTTTTATAGATGATGTTGTTCTCCTCGTATCTTCAGACACTAGATATTAAAATGTGGAAAAAGAAAAAGCTGTGAATACTTTCCAGATGCGCTGTACATCGGAGCTGCAGCTAACAATTATTATAGTAATCGTTAATTGTTAGTAACAGTAACTAACGATTAATTAATCATGATTAATTTGATTAATCGTGATCAAACTTAATCTCTCTTAGTTGCTTCAGACCTAGACATGAACAATTACTAAATGGATTAATTAAATACCACAATGTCACAATATAGCAGTGCTTCTCAATTATTTTTCTGTTACGCCCCCCCCAGCAAGAAGAAAACTATTCGCGCCCCCCACTCCTCACCGTGACTATCCGTCTCTGCATAACATTTTATCCTTATTAATATTAAAGAAAAGAAAAAAAGGCTGCACTGGCGTCATCCAGCATGACAGAGACCATGTCTAATGCTGCAGGCAGTATCAGCTCCTCTGCTATGGTGTGGGGCTTTTTGCACTGCGCAATTTGGTACGCCACCTTATATGATGCTAACAGCGCTCGATGGTTTACTGAAGTAGCCTTCACAAAGCGGGATGACTGTTGGCAATATTCAGCACGTTTTCGCTGAAAAAACTCTAGCGGCTTACCGGTGTGATTGGAGTGTAAAGTATTTAAGTGACGCACTAATTTATTTGGCTTCATGCTGTCCGCTGCGAGCATTTTTAGACACAGCAAACACACCGGTCTTTCCTCTTCTCCAACTGTAGTGACAGTGAAGCCAAGCGCTAAATACGCTTTGTCGTATTTCCTCGTCTTAGCTTTCGGGTGACTTTCTTTTTCTCATTATCTTTGTCTCTCTCCGCTTTTCTTTTCGTCCCTGTTAAAAACTTTTTCATGTTGGGGGTTGTTATGTTTAATAACGGAGGCTATAGACAGAACGCAGTCGGAGCTTTCTGTTGACTCAACACTGCTAACCAAGGAAAACCTGTTGTCTTGTAAGTCGTAAAATGTTGCACTGTCGCAAACGTGACAGAAGTAACAATGACAGCGCCACTGCCCCCTACTGTAGTGGATGCGCAATTACACTTTATACTAGTACTGCCCAAAAAAAAGCCTGTTCCCCAGGGTCACACGCGCCCCCCCAGGTATCGCACCAAAGAACCACTGCAATATAGTGACAATTTCAAAATATATGTAAAAAATATATATTTTTAATAAAAGATATGTACACCAGCTTTAACAAAGATATTGTGAAAGAGCCTGGGGTGGAAACTTCACTGAAAAGGAATTTAAAAAGCAGCAAATCTACAAAATATTAAACATCCAGAAGTGTATCAAGACCATTTTTCCAGCAGTAATGAATATAAAAATTACCGTTAGTGTTTTTAAACGTAAACTTGAATATATTCTTTTACTCTACATCCACATCCTGCAGCACTGGTCAGCTGGGTGGCTGCAGAACCGTTAAAAAAATGTCTGCTGTATAACAACAGGTTCACTGAGGACTGGGTGGAAATGAAACCGGGCAGACCGGACCGACTCGCTGCACAAACGTATGGTTCTGATTCTGGTCGGGTTGAGACAGGAGAGGCTGGTACCTGTCCTCCTCCAGCTCCTCTACACATGTACATGTAAACTTCAGCTTGTTGATACAACAACATTACACACCTGTGGAGCTAAATAAAGAAATACTCAGTCTGCTGTTGCTTCAAAGGTCATAGTATCACTGTCTTCTATTTTTAACCATTTTACCATAGAAATTAATAGATTTCCATCATTTTTAATTATTTTTTATTCATGGCTAACCTTTACCAGGTGATTGACAGCGCTAAGACCCGCCTTCTGGCTCTGATTTTATTTTAGATGCAAAATATATATATTTTTGTGCAGTTTTGTCTTAATTACTTGTCTGAGTGTCTTGTTCTTTCAGCAAATAGTCTGTAAACTCCAATTAATGATTAATCAACTATTAAATTAGTTGGCGATTATTTGAATAATCAATTAATCACGATTAATTCTATTAATCATTGCAGGTATAACTGCAAGCTTCAAATAAACACATAATACTCTTGGAAGACTGCAGTCAATGCCTCTCCATTATCCTGTTTTTTCTTTTAAACCCCCATTAGTGGACTGTCCTTTCAGTCGTAATCAATAAGAGTGAATTAGCATCAGTCTGGTTTTGAAGACGAGAAGCACAGGATGACAAACTAAACCTGCAGGATTTATGAGGCAGGAGTCGCCTCGTCCATCACCAACGGCTCGTCTGCCTCCTTCTCTTTGACCATTCAGCTCAAATTGTTTCAAAGAAAACTCCTTCACACCTGCAGGTAGGAAATACCGTTAATGTTGAGGTCATTTCTGTTAGCTTTATTTTGTTTGCCGCGTTGATCGTTTGGCATAAAGTCTGTCCCCATTCCTGAGGTTCAGTGGGAGTTCACAGAACACAGCGTCAACTTCCAGAAATAAACCGTTTGCTCATGCGTGGGTGAGATGAAATAGTTTGGCTCTGGAACCAGTGACAAGAGTTTTTTGGCTCAACCCGCCCATCTTCCCATCTCTGGGAGGCTTACAGACATAAGCAGCGTTTATCGGGGTGTGTGGAGAAAAATCCGGTCACATTTTCTCTCAATTTAGTTTTTTCCTCCAAACTGTACAACAAAAAAATCACTTTTTGTAGTGATGAAAATGTTTTCAACACTGTTCTAAAAACAGACATAGGGTTGTTAATTCAGAGGGCAGAACATGAGCATTAATTTCTCAGAATAAAACACAAAGTACATTAGACAGTTGAAAGATACATAAGTGTTTCACCACAACCATTTTACTAAATGGGCTGTGGAGTAAAATGCAGTAAATGTTCTCCTCTTCTGTGTTTTTCAGTGTCAATTTTACTCTCTTCAATGTGTTGGCTGTGTCCTTTCCAAGCTAAATATGAATTACAAGACTCAGAAATGCTGGTTTAGACAGCTCAGCAACTGATTTTTAATTTAGAGATGCACCTAAACTTTAAATTTATGGCAAATAACTAACATTGTACACTTTACATGCACTGAACCTGGGTTAGGAACCACAGCGACCCGTCAAAAGCTAAAATCCACAAACTGTTCTTATACGTCTTAAAATGCTTAGAATTGCCCATTTTAATAGTTTGAACAAAAAACAACCACAAAATATTACCAAATTTTGGTAAGATTAACATTTTTTTTTATTTATTTAGTCTTTAAGGAAAATGTAAGCCCTTTATGTTATGGAAAGATGTTCGTTCCTCCTGATACAAGAGAAAACTCAGGTTTGTAAGGAAATCGCCGCTTATCAATTAACCGTTAGTCAATCAACTTCAGATAAACTCACAAATTGATAGCTAGCATCCCTAATTCTGACCATAAATGGCAAAAAAAGAAAAGAAAACTCACACTTATAATTTTAATAAATTGTATATTATTGCATGAAAATTGTTCTCCAGTCAAGGTCAAGATAATCCCACCATTAGTGAATCTATAAATCCAGATTATAACACTGCAAAATCCCAAAGATAAGATTACCAAGTCATTGTTTTTCTAAATTCAGTGTTTGGTGGAAAATTTAGCTAATTTATGTTGTGAAAAGATGGTTGTTCCTTTTCATACTCAGGTTTTTAGGAAAATGGCTGTTTATTAAAGGGTCATTAGTCGATGAATCAACTTTAGATTAACTCATTAACGGATATCTTGTCTAAGTTTTTTTGTACTATTTTTTTCAAATAAATGTCCAAATGTTGGTTGCAACAGCTCACATGGTGTCCGTGTATGAAGGATGTGAGATGAACTTCAGCTCCAAATGGAAACCAGTCCTCCCCGCTGTTCATCTTTTTCCTTCCCCACCCATCTCTTCCATACCGCTGTGGACTCGGGAGACCTTCCCTCCACTGTGGGTGGAATCAGTTTCCTTTCCACTGAACGCACCCCCACCTTCTTACTCTGGAAAAAACTCCTGTTTTACTCAACTCAAGACTGGGCCCACATTCCTAGACAGTATCCCCAACACTGGAACAATTGAGCGCCTCAGGCAGGAATGCGGACTTCCAGGCCAGGTTTTCATCAGGCTCAGTTTAGGCAGGGAGCGCAGCAGAACTTCACTCGCTGATATGAGTCATTATACAACACAAGCCTTCCTGAGAACTTAGTCATCGTGGAGAGAAATGGATTTTGTTCCACATTAGCAGACGTAGGGGAAAAGCTCGGAGCATTCGGAATAAATGCAGCTTTGATCTGGGATCAGTTCCTGGATTTTTAGCCAAAGGAATTTGACATATTTGGCGTTTTTGAACGTACCGAGTGGAAAACCGTTGAGACGCGTCTGGACTACAAAAAGGTGAAACTACATGCTTGTCACGGCTGAAGAAATCGGTAAAACTGAGCCCATTTTAAATAAATGAATAAATAATTGAGGGAAATGTGGCCAAAAGATAAATCTCAGATTTTTAAAAAATTTGATAAATTATTTATTTTCTCACCGTTTTCTAAAAAACAAATAAGAGGAAATATTTTCTAAAACTGGATTTTATTTCAATCATTCCTCTTGAAAGTTGTACAACAAGATTATTAGGGCAAGAATACAAGATTTTTTGTTAAATTACAAGAATACAGTTATAAAATTAGCAGTAAAACGATTAATTTTACCAGAAGAACATCCTAAACAAGAAAAATGTGTTGAGAGAAAAAAGCTTTGAAAATAAATTGTTTATTTTTCGTGTTGAAGTTCTCATAAAGTTACTACTTCATCCTTCTAATATTATAACTTTCTTCTCACATTATTTAAACTCTGTCATATTGCTTTATTCTCATATTACTATGACTGTATTCTTGTATTCTTGACTATTTTTGTAAAGGAAATAAAAATCTTAGCCTGACTTATATTCTGTCCTGAATTCAATGTCCAAATAAATAGAAGCTGTAGAAAACACTTCTAAAACAAGATGGCCGCCCTGGGCATACTGACATCACTCTGGAAAATGGACACATTAGTAGGGAAAAAAATGCAGATTTCCAAAATTTAAATCTTTAAAAACCAAAATGTCAATGAACTGATAAAATTGATTTATGGCATATTAAAATGTTCGACATATTTATTTTTGTGTTGGAGATCTCATAAAATTCCTATTTTATTCTCCTAATATTCTGATTTTATTCTGGTAGTATTTAAACTTTATTCTCACAATCAAACATGAAAAAGCATCGTAGCCTGGGCCTAATATTCAGTCAGAGTTCAAATAAATAGAAGCTATAAAACACAAGGTTGTCAAACAAGATGGCCGCCCTGAGCGTGTTGAAATCGCTCTGAACTACGGTCGAACGGTATGGCTGAAAAACCTGTTTCATATCAGTTGATATCAATAATTATTAATTATTGATTAGTTTTTTCATTGAAAATATCTGACATTTTACCAAACTGGTGGTGAGACCTTTCCTGCTTTAGCCATAGCTTTCACTCCACACCGTTGTTTTATTTTTTGTTTTTAAGCAGTTGTGAGTCAAAGAGATGAAACCTAAAACTGCTGCTGCACAAGTTGTTGCTAGGTAACCACAGAGTGAGCGAGTTGCTACGTAACCAAAGAGTGAGTGAGTTGCTAGGTAACTAAAGACCGAGTGAGTGAGTTAGTTGTGAGTGAGTTAGCCTCTCCTGTCAGCTAAGCTAACCTAGCTTAGCTGACAGGAGAGGTTGAGCAACTAAAGTCTTTCCTCCCTCTACCAGAGTAAAAACTCCCAGAATGCTGTGCGGTTCCAGATTGGAGCTCAGTGAATACTCCATCTATTGAATATGTATCAGATGCATGATCTATTGCAATAAATATTGATTTATTGTCCAGTCCTACTCTGAACGACTGAAACCCAACAAGAACACTGGTGAAAAAAAAGAAAAAATATCCTGATTTTCCTAAATTTTAATGTTCATAATACAAAAATTTTGATTAATCGATAATCAAATAATTAATCTATAATTAAGTACGATTACTCAATATTGATTAAAATCGATTAATTGTTCAATCCTGATTAATAATAATAATCCTAAACTGTATCTTAGGGAGTTCTGGCTCGGTCTGTTCAGCTGCGTGTACTTTTCAACTCTTCGAGGTCCGGTTTCCAGCACAAACAGCTGTGCAGGCCGAGTCAGCGCCGCAGCACTTTAAAATGATGTTAGTCATTCAGAACAGCAGGCCCACTGTCCTGCCCAGACCCCACCCTCACACTGCATCCTGAGTGGGAATCTTCCAGAGAAAACTCTGACGGCTATTTTAAGTCTCCTCCAATATCCTTCCTTTTAAGACTAACCCTTTACTCAAATACGCTATAAAAAGATCGATAACGCACAAAAAATAGGACAGAGCTGTGATATGGTAATCAGAATCTGCCAAAAACTTAGAAACAATTTATATGGAGTGATCTGAGCTTTAATTGTTTTAGTTTTGGGTTTCAAATTTAAGATGCAAATAACAATTATTTTAGTAATCAATCATTCTGATGATTAATCGTATAAAAAATTACCACATTCTGTAGATTTTTCATTTAACCACTTAAGCGTATTTTATGCAACACTAGAAATACATAAAAATGCAAATAAACAAATATTAGATATTAAACAAATACCTAAAATAAAATATCTAATCAATTATTCGGACGATTAATCAGATTTTTTAAAATTGACATTCTGCTGATTATTTCATACACTTAAGATTTTTGATACAATATTAGAAATAGTAAATAGTCTTTTTAGAGTTTGTATGCTCCAGTTAGCGATTAATCGATTACTAAAAATTACTTGGTACAATTAAGTAATCATGTCAGAGTCATGATTTATTGTGTTTTGCTTTCTTTCCCTCCCTTGTTACTTTTGGATTTCTGGGATTTTCTTGGACTTTACATTGTCTTTTAGCAAGAAATTCATAAATGAGAGATGAAACGATTAATCATTTCAAGTAATTTAGTAATCGATTAATCGTTTACTGGCATATGCAAACTCAAAAAAGGGCTAATCTGTTGGTCTAAATATGTCATTCCTTCACTAATTAGCCTTTTTGGGGGGTTTGCCAGTGAATGATTAATTGATTACTAAATTACTTGACATGAATAATCATTTCAGTCCTAATTTACACATTTCGTGTTAAAAGAAAGTCTAAAGTCCAAGGAAATCCCAGAAATCCAAAATTAGAGAGGGTTGGGGGAAGCAAAACCCAATAAATCATGACTCTGACATGATTACCTAATCATGTCATGTAATTTAGTAATCGATTAATCATTAGCTGAGTATACAAACTCTAAAAAATGCTAATTCCTGAAAGAATAACACATTCAGAGCAGCAATTAAGCCCAAAGTGTACAAAAACACAAACGTTTTGCATTTTAAATGTGAATTTACACATTTCTTGTTAAAAGAAAGTCTAAAGTCCAAGGAAATCCCAGCAATCCAAAAATAACATGGGAGGAAAAAAAGCAAAACGCAATAAATCACAACTGTGGAAGTCTGTGTGTGAGGCGGTGATCCCCGTTTTACTCAGGCTGCGTCTCAAGGAGCACACAAAGTCGCATCGCTCGCTGCCAAAACAAAGCTGCCTCTGAGACGCACAGAGAAGTAGGTCACAGAGGATTCCTTTCATTTGTACAACACTTTCCGAAGAGTTTTCCACTCGCAGCCCGAAACGTCCCACAGGGAAGTTAACCCTGAGGCGGCCGGAGCGTCTCTGCTCCGATCTGCAAATCAAACCATGACGGGCTTTCTGCTCGTCAGCTGGTTTTTAACACATGAAGCATATCTGAAACAACCTTTATCTGAAGAAAGCTGCAACACGTTTTCCTGATCTGCAGCATTATGAAAGAAATGATATCCCAGAAACAAAGCAAAGTGGTATATCAGCCTTGCCCCAGCCCTTAAACACTCAAACAAGCTACCACAACATACCAGAGAGATCACGTAACTACACAACCTTCTCCGTCCCCCTTCTACTCGGCAGCATGTGTTTTCACGTCGACTCTGCAGCTCCACTGATTCAAATCTTACTGAGCTGAATCAGCGAAGGGAAAAGGCAACCGCAAGTTGACACAAGTGAAAGGGAAAACAGCGAGGCGAGGCCCAAAATTCACTCCGGAGGTACAGAAAGTTACAGTTGTTCCACAGGAATGCGCCTCTTTTCCAACCAGATGAGTCTCCCCGTCTTCCCTCTGCTCTGTGTAGCTTTACCACTTCCAGGGTTTTTAGTGCTGCTGCAGGACACCGGCAGCTGATAGATGCTCACAGCAAAATAAAGAGTCAAACGGACATTTTCCACGACTTCCATTTGGATTCTTTAAGCCGTCTTTCACTCCAACTAGCTAGCCATCATAAAATTCATATTTTATGTGTCTTTATGCTTCTATTTGGGTCTCAACTGCTTCTAAAAATGGCCCAAGCACTTAAAAAACCATCCAGCTGTTGTTTTGGCAGTAAGTTAATGGTTTTTTGGTGGCTGGAAAATGAGCTCCAGATTATGTCACATTCCACAGGCAACGCCGTTACCTAGCAACCCCAGCTAAGGCGAGCCCATTACCTAGCAACCCAAACAGAACTCCAACATGTTTGGTCAGCTGGTTTTACCGCTTTTATGTGTGTTTTGCTGTTAACTTATCATCCAGAAACCACTTGCTTCACACTTGTTGGTTGCACAGGAGGCTCCACTTCTGCTTTTCACAGATTTACAATAAATAGGATGAGCAACGAGCACAAGCTGCCAGTAGGTCGACAGAGAACTGTACTGTCTGCAATCAAAGTGAATGGGTGGTTTTTTTAAAGCTCCATCCTGATGCAATTTAGATCAGTGCCTAAAAATCTACAGTGCTGCTTTTACAAACATTTGCTTTCTTGTTGATGAAATACACAAACAAAAAAAGCCCAAAAATTTCTAACAATGCACTTTGAATTTTTTTTTGAAGTTGTTAATTTTTATTTCGTAAGGGAATACCGTACTTTCTGGACTACAAGTCACTTTTTTCACAGTTTGGCTGGTCCTGTGACTTGTAATCCAGGAAATCCAGCATTTTGTTGAGGTTTCCTACTCAGTCTTAAAATCTGTAAGTAACTACCAACATTATGATTTTCAACTAAGAGAGCACTGATTGCAATTTTCTGGCCGAATCAGAGTTTGACCAATAATAAATGTAATTAAATTGAATTAGCCATTTCTCCTCCATACAAAATTCACAGCAGAATGTTTCGTATAATTTTCTCTAACTGTAAGAAAAATGCATTAACTCCACTCAGCTGCAAGCGAAGGTGGCGCTGCTCAGCGGAGCTGCTACTCGTCTTTTGTTTTGTAAACAGAAATGAGCTGAACTGTCTGAGGCTGAGTGGAGTATGTACATAGTTACAGTTTACACACATTGCACAACTGTTAGCTCTCCCCCTGCAGCACAGTCACGTTTTATCTAAGACTGTGAGAGTTTTTCTTTTGTTTACCGAGTCGCTCTGTGAACCTGCACCGACCCCGTTATTTCTTACCAACCTGCATGAGTAAAATAAGTTCTAGTAAGCTCGTATTATAGCCGTTACATAATAATAATAATCATAATTGATGACTGTATGAGGTTTTTATGATGTAAAGCACTTTTTTTACTTCCTTGTTGATTAAATGTGCTATGCAGATAAACGGAAACATGACAAAAATAATAATATATAAACGGTAAAAAACATAGATAAGATTATATTTAGGTCTGTCACAATAAGCAATAAATCAATTAATCGCATCATAAATTGAATCATTTTTCTCTTTCTACCAAAAACTGGATGATATAAGTTTCAGTTTGGTGTTTTGGTCTCAATTAGCCTTTTTTAAGGTTAATTTTGTTTTACAGAGACTTCATAATTAATTTTATTTGTCGTTTTGTTTATTTATTTTGTATATTTAAAATATCTTCCAGTTCTAGTGTTAAATGGTTTTAGAATTTAAAGTTTATTGATCTTTGAGAATGTGTTTATGTATTATGTCATTATTACCATTATGTCACTCAGATAAGATATCAAAACAACAATATTATCGTGTATCGCAATAAATTCTGAGACAATTTACTGTGCAGGAAAATGTGTTCCCGTGACAGCGTTAATCGTAGTAGCTGCTACAAAAGCCTAAAATATCTTTATTTAAAGTCAAAGTATGACTTTAACATGTCTTACATTTAAATGATCACAATAATATGGCTCCCTTCAGTGTCTAATGGTCGCACCAGTCCCGTTTAGTTTAGTCTTCTTTGTTTGTCTAGGAAGTCCAGTTCGGTTGGTTAGGTGTGAATGCTAATCAAACTCTGGTTCGCCAAAAACCTTGGACTCGGTACAGTGGAAGTGAACTCTGGTGCGGTTAGAATGTATATGAGAATACCAAGCGGACCGGAAACTGCTCCAAAATTATGAAGCAGACTGCAACACAGGGCATTCTGGGTAAATACAACCACATTAAACACGCTAAGCTAGTGCTAGCAGGAGAAATGGCTCATAGACTTTTGTCAAAGACAAAAGAGAAATCCTACAGCCACTAAAACCTGACACCGCCCTATTTCTGCTTACATTTTGTGAAGACGGAAGTTGGTCTCTGTGTCTTCTTCAGAGGTTTTTCTGTAATTTACTCTAGTGGTTCTTGTTGCAGCGCCCCCTCAGGTGAGAAGGGGAACAGGTTGGGTTTAATTTGTTTAGGAAACCCAGCAACTGAAAATGCAACAAATGCTGCAATTTTGGTCCTCAATCAAACCGAGTCCACTGGACTATCAGGTGTGAACTATCAGCCTTTGATAACTTATTTACACCGGTTGGGATTTATTTATTATTTATATAATATTGGGTAGCAGGAAATTCAACTTTAACACTAAAGTGAATTAGTGTTATGTTTTTTTTATTGACTAATTTCCAAAATAAAGAAACACCAGTTCTTAGCATTTCATTCAGGTTTTATTTCAGACTCTTCCTGACCTACAATGGGCACCAGACGAACCAGTGGTTGAGTAATATCAGGTGGTTTCCCTGCTGCGCTTTGATCTCTGACAGTATAAACAGTTTTATTTTTCCAGGGGTCTCCGGGGAAAACGCCATGCCGTCAGCTTTGATGTTTGGTTTTATCAAGCAATAACACAGAGCAGAGAGAGGAGTGTGACCCGACAGGAGCGGCTCACCGGATCTGATAACCCGTCCATGCGCCGCTACAGGTGCCGCTACATCCCAGCAGCGCTGCACTCTATTTTTCATGAGCCCAGTTGGTTGCCAGGGTTTCTGTTACCATGGCCGTGCTGCAGTGTGATGCAACAGAAACCGAGGCAGAACCCCCTCCTTACCGCTTCCCCTGTTGCTTTGGCCCAAAACCAGGTCAGGAAGAGCTACAAGACTGTAAAACGGCCAATTCTGCAACAGCTTCTCACCACTTCACGTCCGGTGAGATGATCCAAACGCTATCAGCACATCTTCATGTGATAAAACCCGTAAATTAGGTTAAAAAGCAGCAGAAAACAGCAAAAATGGTAAAAGTCTGCAGATTTAACTCAGACAGAAATGAATATAGACATACTGAGAAAGAAATGCAAACTTTTAGTTGTCAATCGATTGTTTTGACAATTAAAAAAAATTGCATATTGTGCAAATTTTCTCAGTTAAGCTGTTTTATACAATATTAGAACAACATTAAAAGATGCAAATTAAAAACAGTTTTAAAAACAAGAAAATAAACATTTTGTTGCCTAAAATACAACAACAGCATTCGCTTAGCGAATATTTGGTCATTAGATTAGTCATTGCTCCAGCAAACACCCACAGATAGACTCTGCAGGAAGAAATAATCTCTCTGAAACGTCTAATAATTTCCCCTGGGACTCATTTCTACATTTACAATCATTAACAGCACAAACTTCACTAATTTCACGTGACAGAGGAACATAAAGCTGGGTTTGTTTCTGGAGGAGTGGCAACCAAGAAACAGTTTGTTGACAGAACTCCAAAGAAGAAAAGTAACACCGCACATCACTCTTAGCACACCAACCCCAAAGGTGGTGGCAGCATCATGCTGTGGGGATGATTCTCTAAACCAGGAGCAGAGAAGCTGACTGCACTCGATTGGAAGTTAAATCACTGCAAAAACACAAAATCTTACCAAGTATCTTAGTAAACTTAAAATAAGACAAAACTAACTTACATTGAGATTGGAGCTTGTTTTAAGTAAAAGATTCCTTAATATTGATGAAAAAGTATTAGCTCCACTGGCAGATTATTTCATTTATAAAATTGGAAAATGTTTTGTTACAACTGAAATAATCTGTCAGTGGAAGCAGAACATTTTTAATCAGTATTAATAAATGATTAATAATTAAAGAAGTGCTTAAATCTTGCTGAAAAGTTACATGTAAATTAGTTTAGTCTTATTTCAAGTGTTCTGAGATATTTGCACTAGAAATAAGACAAAAATGTTTGGTTAGATTTTGTGTTTTTGCAGTTTAATTAATAACCTGTAGTGTGATAACTGATATTGATGCACAACCAGAACCAACATTTGTTGATGCTGTGACAAATGTGGGTCATGAAAATATTGTAGTGAAAATAAATTAAAGCAGAAGCGTGAATTTGAGTGTACTCTTCCTTTTTTGTGTCATACACTGCAAAACCACAAAAGATTACCAAGTACTTCTCGTCTAATTTCTAGTACAAATATTAGTAGACTTGAAATAAGTCAAAATGATCTTAAAATAACTTTTTAGCAAGATACAGGAGCTTCTTTCACAGTGTAATTCATTAATACTGATTTTAAGAAACTACTAGATTCATTGGCAGATTGTTTCCTTTATAATCTGGTTTATAAGGGAAATAATCTGCCAACAAACATTTATCTTTTCTTAAATATTGAGGAATTATTTACTAAATAAGCTCTTATCTCTTGCTGAAAAGTTACTTGTAAGTTAGTTTTGTCTTATTTCAACCTTACTTACTTGCAGTAGAAACTTGATAATGTTTTGTGTTTTTGTCTTTTAATCTGAGAAGAAGCCGTCCTACCTGGATTATTGGCCTCTCCCTCCAGGACCTGCAGCTCTGTGCATTCAGCCAAGGAGTGCTCCAGGCACACCTGCAGGAATCGGGCCTGGGTCCGGCTCACCCTCTTCAGCAGCGACACCAGAGCCACGGTCTGCTCGCACTCGTTCCATCCCTTAAACCAGCTGGCCAGCACGCCCACCTGATCCCGAAACATCATGGTCTGCCGGGCGGGACGGACGAGGCGCTGCCGGATGCGGTGGGACGTCCCAGATGGCGGATAAATCCCTTCTGGAGGGGCTTCCACACCACCTTCGATTCCTGATAATCTCCTTTGCTGAGCGAGTGAGAGACAGGAGGAGAGGAGAGGCGGATCTGGCTCTAAGCAGGCATGGGGTGATCAGATCTGCTTCTGGCGGCACGGTGGATCTCAGATGGGATTGATCGGTGTCAAGTCAGCTCTTTTCCAGCTCTAGCTGTGTTGCAGCAGCTTCAGTCTGTGGCATTTTCCTTCAGGGAATCCCCTGTCAGGCCTGCAGGCGGACGTCAGGCATTAGAAGAGAAGCATGTTCAACAGGGAAACTGCAACTTCGTACTTCCTGAGGCATGTCATTTACACAAGCACAAAACAACAGCTGTTCAAATTTCACATTTTTGTACTTCCATTGGGTCTCGGCTGCTTCTAAAAACCATTTTTTTGTTTTTTTGGTGTCAGGAAAACTAGCCGTTTCAAAAACCTCCAGATTGTTGAGCAACATTCCATGAGCACTGTGCCGTTACCTAGCAACCCCAGCGAAACTCCAGCCTGTTGCCTAGCAACCCCAGAAGAACTCTAGCCCTGTTACCTAGCAACCCCAGCGGAACTCCAGCATGTATCCACATTTTTGTACTTGCATTTGGGTCACAACTACTTCTAAACAGAAATTCAAATTCAATTTAACAATACTCCATTGATCCCAAAATGAAATTAAATAAAACTACGTGGTTAAATAGTGATTCTTGAGAATAGGGACAAAACAGGTCATATGGATAAAGCACAAAATTTAAATAAAATATACACAAAATATATTTTTTTCAAATATCTGACTCAACTAACCTGGGTCATGTGAGCACAACAATGTATATTTTCCAGGTATTTGCTGAATATTTTTTTATTTTAAACATTGTAGTTGGTGGATGATGCCTGTAAAAGCCCTTGTCCAGGAGCAGAACTCAACACATTATAATAGTTTAAAATAATTAAAGAAATACTAAAATTATATATTGTGACAATTAGGTATAAGTAGTCATATAAGTAATTACAGAGGTATCAATAAATTGAATTAAAAATAATTTTTAGATATTTTCCAACTCCATTTAAATTTGTCCCTAGTTTTTGTCAACACCGTCAGAAATCAAAAGAATGTAAAAAAAAAAATCAGGCATTATTGGGGGGCACCAGAACTTCTGAGGACCCCATGACCTCTTCCTTTCTCTTCCTTTGCTAGGAGGGCTAGTTAGCTCTGGTTAGCTTAAGTTATTCTTTAGTTTTTCTTCTGTTTTATTCCTAAGTTGCTTGTCACAACCATGATGTGTCAACTCCATAACTGACAATTTACAAAACTTTGATGAAATTTTGTGAAATAAAAGCTTAATTTTGGTAAACTGTAAAGATTTCATGGACCTGATGAGCTACAATATGACCTCCTTCAGAATAACATCCTATAAATTGAGGTAGTTTGGCTTTTTTTCAACTCCGTCAGATGTCAACTCCATCAGAGTTTTTCTGACTCTTTCAGTGAAATTGTTGTCAAATCTCACTTAAATGTGCAATTAATTCATTTTAATGTATTTTTACATGAATTGCATTACTTCACATGTACCACATTTTTCATTTTACTCACTAGTTTGTCACCACCTTCAGTTCTGTGTCAACTCCGTCAGATGGCCTTTTTGTTGTTTTTGGTTTTAAATAATATTTCTTTTGTTTCTTGAGAAGCATTTGTCTGTAAAATGAGTAAAAATATCACTAATAGGGTCATTAAAAATTTTTTTTATTTTATTTTTGTCAGATTGTGATGACAACGTTCTAGGTCAGGTCGATTAAAAATGTAATTTTTAAAAAAAAATGTTGCAACTGGGAGCCTGTACCTTAGCATCTTTACATTTCCTAAACATTATTTGTCATATTTGCATACATAATGTTGAGAAATAACAAAAAAAAAATTATGGGAAAATTAAAACCCATTTTGTCCCAATTCTCAAGAATCACTATTGTATTTAATATAAAATAGACCCATTATATTAGCAATAACTTAATGTCTTTTGCTGTTTCAAAAACCTCCTGCTTGTTAAATCACATTCCACGGGCACTGCCCCATTACCTAGCAACCCAAGCAGAGCACGAGTATAGGGCTGTTGTAAACAAATATTTTAGTAATCGAGTAATCTATCGATTATTCTTACGATTAATCGAGTACTCGGATAAAAAAAATATAAAATGAAATATTGGTAAATCTGGCATAATACCGGTGTTACTATCAGATATCAATATCAGTCCAATTTTTCACATTTGAGCATCCCTAACAGTTGCTTTTTTGTAGTTTAGAAAACTAACCTGTAACAATAATAGCTCACTTTCTAAGTTAACCAGAAGAAAAGTTATAGAAAAATCTGAAATTATATTGAATTTAATAACAAAGAGGCAGGCTCACAAATATGCTTATAAAAATGTCTACAATCCAGCTTTTAGTTTATGTATTCATCTTCAGTGAGTTTAATAGATTAATTAAACTCACCTTGCCACCTAACCTGTCACGCTTTGGGTTTGAAAATACGGGAAATGCCGCCTGGAGTGGGAGGAGAGGGCGAATGAACGAACATGGGGTGGAGGGGAGGAAATAGACCAGCGGACTGACGAACCGTTAGACCGGGGGACGAACACGGGGGGAAGCAATACGGGATATTTACGACACCTTCACTGGTCACACTCAGAAACTCATCTACCAGCCATGTACGATGCGCTCCGCCACCCGTTTCTTCAGACCGGGATATGAAATTTATTGTGCGGTTCGTCGGTAAAGCTACATTTACACGGTAAGCATCAGCTACTCAGCCGCCCGCCCTGTTCAGGCTATCCGCTCACCTCAGCGCTCTTCCCGCCGTTCGCTTTCAACCAGCAGCCCCGGAGGAGAAATGCTGCCGTACTCCAGGCATTCCCCCAGTCATTTTAAGGATGCTTATTGGTTCCCCAAAAACGATAAAAAAGTCGGGCATTATCATCAATCAATAAAATCCCCACGGGCCAATCTTGAAGATTGGACTTTATGCCGCTGAGACTTAGCTTTTGTCAACAACTCAGAGGCGGAAGTGAGAGCTCCGCGCAACGCAAATGAAGTCCCGGCCGGAACACGGTGCGCTAACTAATAAAACATAAATTAACGAAGCTTCGAGGCAGGTAAATTTTCCTCGAGGAATTTTAGTAATCGAGGTACTCGAATCATTCGAGGAATCGTTTCAGCCCTACATGAGTATGTATTCACATTTTTTGTGTTTTCATTTGGGTATCAACTGCTTCTAAAAACAACCCAAGGCAAAAAAAGAAAAAGAAAAAAGTTTCCAGGCAATAAGTTAATGTTTTTTAGTGTCTGGAAGACGATCAGTTTCAAAACCTTACCAGATTAAGTGACATTCCAACAAGCAACCCAAACAGCTCCAGCATGGATGTGCTGTACAATGGCTGCTGGAAAAGACAAATGTTTTGCTGATGACTTACCATCCTGAAAGCACTTGCTGCATTCTTGTTGGTTGTGCAGGAGGCTCTACGATATACAGCTGTATATTTTCACATTCAAATGTAAACTTTGAGTGTGGGGGAGGGGAGCAGCGCCAGCAGCAACTTATTTGGATTTAAAGTGACAAGAGCCCTGAAAAAGCTCATTCTGAAAAAGGACAGACAGAAGTCTCATTATCTAAGAATGATTTTATGCAAAAAAGTGTTACAAACATGTTTGGTATAACCCATAATCTAACCTGTTCAAACATATTAATTCACCTCTAAATAAAGAAAATCCCACTAGAAATTATTTTTACACCCTTTTTCTGGCGCCCCCCATACACAGCGGCCCTGTGAGTCGATCATGTGGGTTTTGCGCCACTTCTCAGTGTGTCACTTTCAACTTCTTTCATTCAGACTTGTGTCCAGCCTGATGCGTCAGTGTCCCTGTTGCTGCTGCAGTGGGACAATTTAAATTTATTTACTGAAAGAAGCCAAACTGAAAACTTAACCGAGCATTTATAGCTGTCGCCTATGCAGCATAGGGCTTGTGGCATTCACCGCCGGGACAAAAATAAAGGCAAAAAAAAAAAAGAAAGAAAAGAAAAATGTTTCTGGTATCCACCCATTCCTAAAAATACAGCTGTCTGTAATCCTGGCGCTGAATTTTCCAGAGGACGCCGGCCGGGTTACCGACGGCTGCTGACATTATTTCAATGATAGGTTCGCCTTCCACGGCAGAAGGGAGTTCTCTGTCTGCGTGGGAGACCCGGATCCAGAGTGGAAAGCTGAGGAGCAAAATGTGGGAGCAGATCTGCTGTCTAAAACTGTCACTCTGCTTCATCAGCACCCAGCCTGCTGCGGATACGACTGCGTGTGCGTCCAAGAAAAACAACAATATCCTCCTTATAATGGGATTAATAATTTTAAAGTTACACACACATAAACAGACGCAGATAATGAAACTAACCTGAAAAGTGGGGGATATAAGATCAGAAGGGGACGCTTAAGAGGTTTAGTTTGAATTTTTAAATTATTAGATAATTATTTTTTTCCTACCTTCTGGCGCGGTTTGCATCGTCGGATTCCCCCGCAGGAGGAAACACAGGCTCGGCTCGTTTTTAATTATAAGAGGGGGGCAGCGGCGCCCTTTCACTCGGGGTCTGCGGGGTTTGCCATCTTGCCTAACTTTTCCCTCTGAGTCCGTTCAACAGACGGGCTGCGCTGCTCTAAACCGCTTTCTGGAAAGACGAGCGGAACGCAGCCGACATGTTCCGCTGCGGGGGTGTCAAAATAAAGTCTGGAGCTTTATTTTGAAGGATCACAATTAAACTCATTTGAAATTTGTTAATTTATTTGACAGGGGCAACATAGATTAATTAGCATTTCTTCAGAATGAGCCAAAATGCTTTTTTCCATCTACTGATTTTAGATTATGCACAAATACAATTCGTACAAACAGCATTACAAAACAATTTGTACAAACAGCATTACAAAACAAAGGAAACCACAACACAATTATTATGAAATTAAGTTAAATAGATTTAGTCTAACATAAAGCATTTTTAACTTAAGTTAGATTTAAAGGTAAATTTTAAATTAAATGTCAAATTAAAATTATAGTAGATGTAATTAAATTTAATATAACCAACTTAAATTTCAAATTCAATTCAAAATAAAACTTAATTTAACAAAATGTAATCTGATTTACTTTGTTTTATTCCAAAACAATTTAGTATCAAAGTTATCATCAATGAAAACTAGCGAAACAACAAAGATGTAATTAAAATTAATCAAAAACCTTAACAACTAAAAATAAAAATACAATTTTGAATAACTTTTTTGAAATTAATAAAATTAACATTTGATGTTGCACATTTAGACCGCCGGACCAGAGGCGTAGTGGATTTGAGCGTGAGGCTTTTATTTTGAAGGCTGTTCCCTGCCAGCTTCCGGCCTGTTTGATGTTGGCCGGGGAGGCTCGCGCTGCTAATCATTAACAGCGAGCATTACGTCAGGGGCTTGGCAGCGCGAGGAAGCACCAAAATAGAGAGAGTTGGATAGGGGAGGTGGGGGGGCAGCGACCATAGACATAATCCTTATATTATGGCTATGGCAGCGACCCCCGAAGAGAGAAAAATGTCAGAAACAGGAAGTCCGTCAGAAATCTACAACTTTGTAAAATCCTCAAACTTCAAAGTGGAGAAGCGATGGAGTGTGAGAAGGAAAAGTCAGAATTTGAAAAATCAAAAATTTGGTAACAAAAAAAAAAAAAAACATTTTGAGATTAATCTCAGAAATTTCCAAGAAAAACAAGGATATTTAGTTTGATTTGCTAGGGAAAAAAATCTGAAATTTTGAGATTAAGCTCATACATTGTTTAGAAAAAACAAGGACATTTCTGACTTTCAAAAATCACGAATTTGCTTTAAAAACAAAAAAGAAACTTAGAAGTCTTCAAGAAAAAAACTTGTGAATTTCTGAGTTTGAAAAGTAAAACATTTGTCAAAACAACAGAAGTGTTGAGATTAATCTCACAAATTTACTAGATACATATCAAAAAATTTCTATTAAAAAAATTACATTTCTGAGTTTGAAAAGTCGAAAATTAGTTTGACCCAGAACACTTTAAAAAGTATATTTCAATATATTTATGCTACAAATAATATTATGCTAAGGAAACTTAGAAATACACTTAGGATAAAAAATAAACTATTAAAATAGCAAGTAATAGTAAGTCTCTGTTTCAGTAATTCACAAAAGTTTACATTAATGTTTAACTTATTGTTTAAAATGACCTCAATCAAATTTTTATAAACTTAAAAATGTTCTAAATACATCCGAATAAGTATTAAATCAATATACTTTTTAA
This sequence comes from Poecilia mexicana, assembly GCF_051168715.1. Lineage (NCBI taxonomy): Eukaryota > Metazoa > Chordata > Actinopteri > Cyprinodontiformes > Poeciliidae > Poecilia > Poecilia mexicana. Next base: position 34,371,061 of record NW_028263372.1, on the reverse strand, counting down.
GGGCACTACAAGGACACGGCCCGTAGTATATTTGCTATATTCAAATATACCTAATGAAATGAATTTAAAGTGTTCTACTTTTGCGAAGGAATATCAACAGTCTTATTTCGCCCCCGCGTGGTTGATTTGGGACATTACATTATAGAGACGTGACACTTTGACGAAACTGCTAATTAGTTTTTAAAAATGAGAGTTTCATTCTGTGAGAACCATAAATTGGAACCTGAGATGGTTTATATCTGTAATCAAAGAATAAGTAGTCAATTATCTGTTTAAGCCGGTGAATTAGTAGCTGTATTAATAGCATTAATCTGGGTACATTTAATTAGTGATTTAATGATTATTTATTATTTTAATTGTGTCATTTTTAACCATCCATATTTTTAAGGAAAAAAACATATTTTATTTCCATTTTATGAATATGTATGTGTATGTAGAGTACTAACCTTGCCACAACACAATCAATCAATCAATCAATCAATCAATCAATCAATCAATAAATAAGCAAGCGTATGAGTAAATGCAAAAAAAAAACAGTATTGTTTCACATGAATTTGCTATTCTATTTAGTCATTTTTTAAATATTTATTTATTTTATACTTTTTTCTATTTTATTCTTCCTTTGTATTTTTTCCACATAATTTCTTCTCAATAATTCCCTTTTTAAAGAAATTGTGGTATAAATTATCAAGAACCTGGCTTACTTCTTAAAACGTGATCAAAATAAATCCAACGGTAAAATACATATGTCCTCTGTCGCCCCCATGTGGCTAATTTGCGGAATTACACCATGGAAACATGACAGAATTTGACGAAACTGCCGATCTGTTTTTAAATACACTATTAACGGATCTTCTGTGAGAACCATGGACCGTGTTTGTTTCACCAAAACCTAATTTTTCCTCAACAGTCCTGAAACAGTTTATTTTGACGATGAAGACAGATGTGAGTCAAACGAGCGCGGCAGCCGGACGTCACGTACGGCACGTAGCGGATTGGAAATGAGGAAACATCAGGAAATGACACTTCACATGAGATCACTGCCTCCTCACAACTGCAGCTGCCGAAGCGGTTTTTTCCTCATTTCTAACAAAACACACAACTTGAAAGCGGCTTCAGATCAGCTGTAGTAAATAATAAGCTGAGAGCAGAACCCCAGACAGATCTTGATGGAGTCGGTGGTCTTCCTCCTACTCTTCCTCCTCCAGGTGTCCGGATCTGCACACGGCAGGTGTTTCTGTCAGGTGAGCGATGTCCTGCTTCATTTTAACCCAGATGGTATTTATTATTAGAATTTTTTGGCAGTTATGAGTAACTTGGTCACTTAATTCGTTAACAGTGGATAAAAACTTTTAAATCCAGACGTTATTTGTGTTCATAGCACTATGTTATTCCTAATCAACGTAAACTTTAAAGTAAAAATTTACTTTCTTTTTACACTATAAACATTGTATCCATCTTGTGCTGCCATGTAGCATAAGCGTTGCTGATAATATTCAACACCTTGCATCATTCTCAGGGGCGTTGCTAGCTATTTGGTTGTCCTAACCTGCTTTTTGGTGCCTCCAACAATATTTATGCATTCTCTGTGCATTTCTTCTTATTTAGAGGTGGAAAATAGACATAATTCTTGTCCTTAATCCCTTGATTAACATTTAAAAGTTGTGTTTATTGTTTGTTTATTGTTTGACAAGTGACACATATAATCACAAGATGTTATGTTTTCTTGGGGAAGACTAATTAATTGGTCATTATTAAAACCTTAAAAAATCCTTAAGTTAAATCATTATTTTTAGATTAACACGCTACTGTTTAGTGAAAATAATTTTTGAAAGCTGAAAATGGGATTATTTTTCATGTCTTTGTTGCTTTTGTATTCATAATTTGTCATGTTCAAAGCAGTATATTGTTGCTTCAGTTATAACTCAATGGAAAATTATGATTTTTTTTGTCTACAAAAGTAAAATAATTTCGGTGAGGCCATACATGCCATTTACATCTTATATCATAGTGGCACTTATTCAACAGTCAGGCTCCTGGTTTCTTTCTGAGAGACAAACATTCAGTTTTTTTAGACTTAACTGAAAAATGTATGATTCAAATAAGAAAAACATTTTTTACCCAGGTCACAGGTGAACTGGACGACTGTACATGCGACGTCGAAACCATCGACAGTTTCAACAACGAGCAGATTTTCCCCAGACTTCTACCTCTCCTGGATTCCCACTACTTCAGGTTCTACAAGGTAATGCAGACTGACTCGTAATTCACAGATTATCCGATTAAATAATCTGTTTCTAAGCGTTTCTGGTGACCTGTTTTCCAGGTGAATCTGAACAAACCGTGTCCTTTCTGGACGGCGGACAGCCACTGTGGTCTGAGAGACTGCGCTGTGAAGCCTTGCTCACCTGTAAGTCTCACCTGGATCAATTAATGCAAACTGTTTTTCTTCTGTCTTTCCTGCAGATTCAGCCGCAGAAAGCAGAACAGTTGTTTTTGTGACAAAGTGCTTGAAAGATAATGTTTGAAGGTCAAATTTGAAACAAGTTTTCAGCTTCTTGTTGACTTCACAGACTTTTTACTCTGTCTTAAAAGTGTGGAACTTGGGCTTAGTTTTACTTTTAGGGTAGATGGTATTTGACTGTATGAAGTGATTGAATTACTACCAAAAAACAAAGTTTTGAAATACTTTGAAACATTACTGTTGTTACTATTTGCAATAAATGCAACAGAAAAAAATTTAAAGTTTAAATTTTTAAACTTTAAAAATTGATTTTCACATCAGAAATCTCTAAGAATCACATAAATTTTTAAAATAAAGTTTTCCTCTAAGAAATGGACACACACTTTACTGAAAATGGAGTTTCTACTACCGACTCATAAAAACTTTAACTTGCTTCACTTTTTTTCTCCGAGATGCTGATCATTTTTTAAAACAACTGGAAGTGGAAAATATTTGACTTGAACTTAAATCTGTATTTGTTTCCAGAACGAAGTTCCAGAGGGAATCCGATCCGCTCCACACAACAAGGTAAGAGAGTTTAAAGTTAATGCAGTTCACATATTATAAAACTGATGAAAGTTACTTTTTTAAAATTAAAAATAAATAATCAATGTTCTTTTTATTTGTAGTATTCTGCAGAGGCAAACAAGCAGCCGCTGACTGAATGTGAGAAGGAGAAACATCTGGGAGCCGTGGATGTTTCTCTGAGGTGAGTCACAACCAAGTCGACACTTTCTGCTGTGGATGAAGTAAAAAGCTTGAAGTTTTTTATTATTTTTTTTAAAGAAAACTGCTAATTTATAACCAATAATCAGCCTTAGACAACCTCCATCAGTAACAGACGGCGCCTTTTTCTGCAAACCAACAACCAAAGTTCTAAGTCAGACGCTCTGAAACTGGACCCTGTAGTTTTATGTTATGTTTTATTTAATTATTATATTTACAGTCATTTTTATAACCTGTCCATTAGTTTATGTTATAATCTGGCGCAGCACAACAAATAGTGACATTTATGTTTGAGCTACATTGTCTGGTTTATATAAAGTTTCTATTTATTACTATGGTGATGATTATTTATTTTTATTTATTATTATTATAACCTCTGGTTTTGTTTTCAGTGAGAAGACCAGAGAAGCTTTATTGGACTGGCGCAAACACGATGACAAGGCCGAGCGTTTCTGCGTTATTGACGGTACAGAAATAAATAAATATAATATAATAATAATAATAATAATAGCAGTAACAATAAAGAACTATATCTAATACAAATTGATTTATAATGCAGAAAATATGAGACAAATGATTATCTTAGTGACTGGGAATAAAGCAGGATTTTTGCTTATTTTAGAAAACAGAAGTGAGGATTTGCTTCTGCTTTGCTCTCTTGGTGTTGCTGAAATGGCCTGACAGATGGATGACTGTTTGTGACTGTTTGTGACTAATTGTTGCCGTTTCCCAGACGAGGAGTCGCCGGACTCCCAGTACGTCGACCTGCTGCTGAACCCGGAGCGCTACACGGGCTACAAAGGTCCGGAGGCGTGGCAGATCTGGAACAGCATCTACGAGGAGAACTGCTTCAAGTAAGACGCAATGCAAAATCAAACGGCTGAGAGAAAATATTCTAGATCAGGCGTCTGCAGCCTTCACCAGGGTTATTACAGGGCTGGGTTTTCCATTACAGTTTCATTTTGTTGTGATGTTTTATATAATTGTTAGTTTTAGTTTTTAGAGTGTGTTAGCTAGTTTTTATTAGTTAGTAGTTTTAGTTTTGTCTTGCTTTGGTTCATTTTAGGTCCATTTGGGTAATGAATACTAAACACAAGATACCATTTTCAAAAAAATTTATTAAATGATTGAGCAACAACCGACTGATGTTTTATCCCAACTTTTGTCGTCGCCGTTTTGCGGACTAGCGTAGCGTAGCGTAGCCGCCAGGGGATTATAGTGCAGTAATTTGCCGACAGTCGACATAAACTGCTTGTTTGGGGGAAAAATAATAATTTCAAATCAGTTTGAAAGGCTAATACCCAGATTAATAAACATGAAAACAAAGATTATCATACATATAATTTCAGTGTGTTTTTGTTAGTTTTATAAATGCATGATATAGTTTCAGTTAGTTACAGTTTCTCTCCATTATTTAAATTATTTGATGAACATTTTATTATTAAAAATATTATTATGCATTTTTGTAATCAAATTAATTGTTTTAAAATGTATTTTAAATTTTATTTTTGAATTTTAAGTTTAATTAATTGATGTTCCTATGGATTTAATTTTACAATTTATTTCTCAACTTATTATAGTTATTTCTGTTTACTTAACAATAATAACTTTATTTATACTCTATATTGCACAAATAAAATAAACAATTTAATTTTAAAACTATTAGTTATTTTTTAATTTAAGCCAAAGTCATGCAGACCCCTTTTGGAAGAGCCACAGCGGCAGGTTGCAGATCGCTGCTTCTTTGGACCAGTTGGATCAAAGTTAAGAAGCTTCACCATGAAGCACCATTCAGCGTTTCTGTTGTTTTCATTTCAGGCCGTTCACCGTCAAGCGCCCGCTCATGCCCAGCTCCTTTCAGAGCAGCTCAGGAAGTGAAGGTAAGCTGTCTTTATTCAATCTTGCTAGCAAGCTAGCTTAAAATTCGCATTTTGTATGTTTTTATGCTTTTATTCATCTGCTTCTAAAAACATCCCAAGTGCTTAAGAAAACCAGCCAACTGTTTTTTGGCAATAAGTTCATGATTTTTAGTGTTTGGAAAATGAGTCGTTTCAAAAATCTCTGGAATGCAACGTCACAAACCAGCAGGAACTGCCCCGTTACCTAGCAACCCCAACAGAACTCTGCCACGTTACCTAGCAACCCCAACAGAACTCTGCCACGTTACCTAGCAACCCCAACAGAACTCTGCCTGTTACCTAGCAACCCAAGCTGAGTTCCAGCATGTTTAGTCAGCTTGTTTTAGAATAGAATAGTCCTTTATTAATTTCACAGTGGAGAAATTCACTTGTTATAGCAGCACAGTAATAAAATACACTCCACTGAAAATATAAAAAAACTAAAAAAACAATATAAATGTATTTTCAGTACTTACAAATGAAATAAATAAGACCCTAAATCAGCTCATTCTAAAAGGAGCTAAAATAGGAGAAAATGTCATTATCTAAGAATAATTTAGTGCACAAAATGTAGTAAGCATGTTTTGTATCCTAACATGTTGTAGGAAGCATAAGAGGTCACTGATAGCTTTTTTGTTGGAGTTCTCACAATCTGGTATCCTTCACAGCACGGACCTTCTACAGCTGGCTGGAAGGTAAGCTTTGTTTCCACCTGACCTGGAACAGCATCAGATGTGTTTTCCAGTTTCTTTATTGTTGGCTTGTTTCCTGTCTCAGGTCAGTGTGTGGAGAAGAGAGCTTTCTACCGTCTGATATCTGGTCTCCACGCCAGCATCAACGTTCATCTGAGCGCACGGTACCTCCTGGACGGTGAGACATGCTAACTCTCCTGGATTTCCATGTTTGTGATGTTTTTTTTTAACCCTCCTCTTCTTCCTCTTCAGACACTTGGTTTCAGAGGAAGTGGGGCCACAATGTGTCAGAGTTCAGGCAGCGCTTCGACTCTGATCTGACGGCTGGCGAAGGCCCCAAGAGGCTCCGCAACCTCTACTTCCTGTACCTGATAGAGCTGAGAGCGCTGGCCAAAGTTCTGCCGTTCTTCAGTCAGCCGTCCTTCCAGTTGTACACGGGTCGACCAGAGGAGGACCAGAAATACAAAGAGCTGCTTCTAGAGATCCTAAATCTGGCCAAGTCAGTCTGCAGTTAACTGGTTTAATATTCATTGTTGATTAATGGTTCATTAGTCTAAAATTAGCTCCAATAACGTCCATTTAGACCTTTATTTAATGTTGTAGTTTGGCCGCCATCCAGCAGATCAGCTGACTCTGGTTGAATATTTGGGTCAGAACTTATAGTTATAAGTAAGATGGATGCTTCTACACTGAAAAATCTCAATGTTTTGATTGAGTTTTACCAGTTTAACATGGAATGTGAGATAAAACTGCATCAGTGAGTCCTACAGCCTCACGTTTGTAGTTCCTCTGTTGATTAGAAGCAACATTGAGACATTATGTGAGTATTATGACTCTTTTTGTTTGCAGCGATTATTTTTGTTCCTGTTTAATCTTCCAGATCTTTTCCTCTGCACTTTGATGAGACTTCTCTGTTTGCTGGAGATGAAAAAGAAGCGGCACAACTGAAGGTGAGAAACAAACATTTCAGTGCATTTTTATACTCCTAAGAATATAAGATCATTTTTTAAATTCTTAAATGTGGAAAATGTGTTGGAAAATAATCCATAAAACATCACATCGGATCAGAAATCTTGTTGCGTTAGTTTTGGCCAGAGAGGGAGCTCTTTGTATTACGACTTTATGAGAGACAAAAATACTGCAATTCCCACACACTCAGTTGTGCATAAGTTTTTTTTTTATATATATATATATATATATATATATATATATATATATGGTAGAGGACCCGAGCTCAGAGGATGAAAGAGAGACCACCCGCGGAGGGTGAGAAGGGAATTTTTTATTTTTTTATATTTTATATATATATATATATATATATATATATATATTTTTTTATGTTGCTATGAATTCATCTATTTAATTGTGAATTTTCTCTTGTTCCACCAGGAGGACATCAGGCTGGCGTTTCTCAACATCTCCAGGATCATGGACTGCGTCGGCTGCTTTAAATGTCGTGTCTGGGGAAAAGTACAGGTGCGCTCGAGCTTAAAATGCGTACATTTCATTTTTAAAATGCTCAATGAGAACTTCAGTGACCAAAGGATCTTTGATAGGTATTTTCACAAAGTATATTTTAAATAATTACATTTAGTTTCTAGTTTAAAATAGGGTAAATCCTGTATCGTAACGTAACGTTGGTGTATTGTATTTTGCATAGAAAATAAAATAAAAATCTAAATTTAGTTGTTTCTCCTTTTAAGAAGAGAAGGATTGTTTCTAAAAGGGAAACTTTTAGCTGGAAAACATTTGGAGTCATCATTAGAAAAGAAACAAAATGTTAGTTTCTGTTATCTGAAAGGTCAGTTTTATGATTGTTGCACGATTCTTACAACAATGTAGCAGAATATTTAAATAATGTTAACAATGCAGCAGATTAACTCAGGGCTAGGTTTAATGTCAGGTTGTGACACGTCAAGCCTCTTGGAGGTTTTATGCTTTCGTTTTGATACAGGCAGCTTTTTGTATTAGCAGTAATGCTAATATGTTTATATGAGACAAAAAGTAAATTATGTGCTTGTATTTTGATTATGCACAACCTTGGATCAAAAGATTACTTTAGATTTCAAAAATCATATGTAATTATTTATGAATATTTATTTCCATGATTATATATATATATATATATATATATATATATATATATATATATATATATATATATATATATATATATATATGCTTTGAGAACCAGAGTTTTTCAGTATTTAGGTTAAAAAAAAAAATTAAAGAATGTATGATGAACACCAATGGCTGTTCAAAAACACAAATTTTGACTCGACTTGGAAGTTTCGTTTCAGAGAAAATCCTTTTTCTCTGCATGTGAAGAAATTGAGCGTCATGTCTGTTCTCTGTTTTGCTCTGTGTCTCTCGGCCAGACTCAGGGATTAGGTACGGCTCTGAAGATCCTGTTTTCTGAGCGACAGATTGAAGCGCTGCCCCAGTCCACAGAGCAACGACCCAGTTTCCAGCTCAACCGGCAGGAAGTCGTCTCCCTCCTCAACGCCTTCGGAAGGTGGGAATCTGTCGCCTTCATAATAAAATATCTTTTATCGACCTAAAGGGGACCTATTATGCTTCCTTGAACAAGTTAGAACAAGTTTATGAGCGATACGAAACATCTGATTCTACTCAAAATCATTTTTAGATAATGAGTTATCCTTTCAGAGTGAGCTCTTTTTGGGTTCTGCCACTTTAAAAACAAATGAGCTGCTTCTGGCCACGCCTCCCTAAAACCACTCCCTTTGGGTTGCTAGGTAACAGGCTGGTGTTGCTAGGTAACGGCGCAGTGCCAGTCAATTCCAATGGTTTTTGAAACGGCTCATTTTCCAGACACCAAAAAACGGATGCATGTTTTTTTTTATGGCTTTGTTTCTACAAACAGTTGAGACACAAACGAAGCAACAAAAACGTGCATAAAGTAAATTTTGCATAATGGGTCCCCTTTAAATGTGCTTTCCAGAAAGTTCATGAAACGTAAAACTAAACTGGTTTCTTCATACTTCTTTATAAATGTTTGGAAAATGTTCTCAGGATTTCCACGAGCATCAGAGAGCTGAAGACCTTCAGATCGCTGCTGGCAGAGGAACGATGATGAGAAGGAGGATTTCTTAGGCCCTGGTCTACAAACTGCAACATGGCTGTCCATTTTAATCCAGCCGTAATGACTGTTATCAAAGTCTGTGATGAGGGAGACTCAGCTGTGACCAACTGGAGATATTTTTCTGTAAAAATGCCTTTTTTATGTTGAATTTAAATGAAATTAGAGATTTATGTGAGATTTAAATGCCCTTTATGTTAAAGTATGTGAAGTAAAAATCTACTGTATTTGCAGCTCTATAGTGAGAATGAAGGGTATTGTTAAAATGACTTCATGCAATAATAAAATCCCTTCATATAAAAGTCAATGTTGTCTGATTTAAAGAAAAGTCTAGTAATGGTTTTGCTCTGTGGATGGCGCTGTTGTTCAAGACACTAAACCAACGACATCCTTTTTAAATAATGGTTTAAACGACTGACCAATACATTTTCCTTAATATTAGCCAACATTTTCACAGCTAAAGATGTCACGTTTTTATTTTATTTAAGAGTTTGATTAAGTTTTATTGTCCTTTACTTTCTGGAGATCCATTTTGGACATTTATAAACAGAATATAAAACTAAATTATCTTGTTTTGGTAAACCAAAAATGTTCACAAACAACTGATGGGCAACGTGACTTAAACTTTTATATTTTTCTTTTAGTTTTTGCAGTTGATAAATACCTAATCTTGAGATGGCTTCTGACGATTTAAGAAGAAATTTGGGAAAAGTGATGATAGAATAGCTTCAAAACACATTATTTTGTGTTTATAAATACATAACTAAAACTTGAAAGTTATGGTAGAAATTTTGAGGGGTTTCAAAAATTTCTTCCAGAAAACCCAACATGTTAGCTCAACTTCTGCTAGCTCTGATACAACGATGAGAACTAGAGATACTGAAATTGCTTATTCACCTGTTTATATGGAAACTCCCGCCTTTTCTGCCTAATTTGTATTCCTTTTGTATTATTGTGTCAGGAGAAATGCCAGACTAAAAATCAAAAAAGAAGAAATGAACATATGCAGGCTATAAATCCAGTTTCATTTTTGTAATTTCAAACAATATACTGCAATAAATATTTGCTGTATTTTTCAGAGACTGTGTCACTATTGTATGGAATTGCATATATAGTTGAGACTGAACACTTGTATGGAGCTAAATTGGGGCTATAAACGTTTTTGAAAAGAAAGAAAATGCTTGAATCTGAAAAGTACTTTTGAACAGTTTTTTCCTAGTTTCAAATCTTTGCTTTCAAAATGTTTTTCAGTCACAATTTTTTCAGCTTCGAAACGTTTTTTTTTTTTTTTTTGGTTAAATTGCTTTTCTGTCAAAACTTTTTTGCTGATTTCTTTTTCCAGTTTCAAATCTTTTATTTCGATTTCAAAAATAATTTTTCAGTTTCATAACTATTTTTTTTCTTTTGAACAAACTTTATTGCCCCAATTTAGCTCCATACACATGGACTTGAAAATGACTATGGTTTGATTGCATTTAAATTAGTTATTTGGAGATTATATTTTTGTGAAGTGAAACCTTATATCATATTTTTGTCCCTCTGTAATTAAAAACAACGCTCAGAGAAGTGAAAATTCCTACGGTCCTGTAAGGCAGCATTAAGCCCTGCAGCAGTCAGTGAAGGGTTAAGCTCTGTAATAGGATGAATGGATATTGTGGTGAGCAGCATCTGATTACAGAAACGCCAGCAGGCTCGGAGGGGAAAGACGCTCACTATCAGCAGGGGAAGCAACATTTAATTCCCCCTGTGACGAAAACAAACTTCTTTTACTCTTTTACCTCCGTAGGAAGCATAAAATTCGACTCTTTTTCTATTTTAAACCGGAGCGAAGAGGAAAAGTCTGCAGTTCTGTCGCCGGATCAGGAGGTTTGAGGTCGGCATAAATGGCTGAAGGGGGCCGACTGTCGACGGAGTAAAACCTGCAGGATGTCGCAGTTTGTGGAGGTGTGAATTTAGAAGTCAGGCGGCGTGCTTTAAGGCGAATATCGACGTTTTACGGCTAAATAAGAAGAGCTTGAGGCTGCTGGAGGATTCAGTTTGGTTTGTTCCGCCAGCGCGGAGTTAAACAGGTAAGCCTTCTCACCTGGATATCTGCATATGGCTTTTCCCTCTCATTGCTTCTCTTGTGTTTTAGTTTGGAGTCTGAAAGTTAGAGAACCTCAAAACTAAACCTTTCAGAAAGTCACATTTTAAAGCTGCCAGTATGACTCTGATAGAAAATTGTCCAGACTCTTTCTAGATCCAACTTATTACCTATAAAACATGTCAAGATCCGCATTTCTGTTTGTTTTTGCTTTTTTAAAACATAAAAACATGAATCAATGTGTATAAATGACCCGAAAATGTGTCCACGTTGTGATGACATCACATACGGCAATGTATCTAGCTCTTTTAAAGTTTGCACCTTTTTTCGTCATTATTTCTGTGTTCTGTTCATCTCCAGCAAACAGAAGAACGGATTTTAAATAAGTTTCAAACACGTTTTTAACAGGGGAAAAGTAAAAAATAAGTTAATTTCTTTGATTAATGTAGACTGATCAGGTCCATTCTTGTCTCTTGTGATGTCATCAACTCAGATTACCACAAAGCAGAGTTGGCAGTATTTTTTTTCTTCAGGGTGGGACAGAAGCACCTGGATATATTTTTGTGGAAGAAAAAATCCCAACTCAACATCGACCAAATTTAAAACAGGTTTTGGTTGAACTTTGACTTATAGGTCCAACAAAACCAAAGAGAAAAATCTTTAATTTGACTAAATCAACAATAAAAATCACCTGATCTGATAACTGAGCTGAAAAACTTAATTTGAAATTATTTAATATTTTGCATGTTCTCTTTCCTCTTACTTTAAACATACAGTTTGAAGTTTTACCTCTAAATCGAGTCAAGCAGGTTTTTGCTGCAGCTGTTTAGTCATTTATACTCTTTTAATATAGATTTTACATAGCAAAGAACAAAATATGCACATTAGTTGGAAAGATGGAACTTCTGGTAATTATTTTCTAGATTTTTGGAAGGATTTATGCATTTCCAGAAGAGCTCTGCTTGATTTTTCTTTTTTTTTTTAATCTACAAATTTGATTAGACCATCTTAACACTAATTTAGCTTTAATTTGTTGATGTGAAGGTTATTTCACTTTGCACAAGTTTTTATTTGGTTGTTTTGTGTCACACAGGAACTCCACTAAATTAGCTTTGATTCAAAACTATCCAAACATTTGTGCATCCAAAACAGAAATTTTCATTCAAATCTGGTGCAAACTTTGACAGGAATTTCCTTTAAGTATTTTTATTTAAGTTTTAGTTGTTTCTTGTACACACAAAAAAAACACATTTAGCAACAAATCTTGAGTTTAAAATATAAATTAAGGTGTCAAATAATTATTTAATTGATTATTCTCACGATTAATCAGATTAAAAAATGGCACATTTTGCTGTTTCATGTATCCAAGTAAATCTTTTTTATACAGTAAAACTGCATTCAAAAATGAAAATAACTCATTGCCTGAATGCAATAACAACATTCCTTTCATGGATGCTTGAATATTCAAACCAAAATATGCATCTGCAATCAACTTTTCAGAAGATTTTGTCTCACATAGGAATGCAAACTATTAAAATTAAATATCATTTTTGCATCCAAAGCAGAAATTTTCATTCAGATGTGGTGAAAATTTTGACAGAACGTCCCTTTAACCATTTTTATTTAAGCTCCGTTTGTTGCCTATAGACAAAAAGAAACAAAAAACAAAATACATTTGGCAATAAATCTTCAGGTTGAAGGTTGTTTTCTTTTTTTTAAGTTCAGGGATCGATGATCGTCTCTTCAGGCGCTCCAGAAGTCGCCCAGTCAGCATTTATGTGACAGAGGAGAATCAATATGGCGGATCGCGCTGTAGCTTCAGACGCAGCCGTCAATACTCTGCGCTGGGGGGCTGCAGCGGGTTCAGCTGATGCAATGCAGATTTACTGAGGGGCTTTATGGGAGTTATTAATCTGTAGGCAGATGGATTAAAATAAAATCTAAACATTGATAAGTCTCTGTCTGTCAGCGCGCTCTGCTGTGTTGCAGAACAGAAAGAGGAGCAGCTCCAACCCTGGGAGCTCCAGATTTATTTTTGGGTTGTTGTGAGCAAAGAGGCTCAGCGAACCTCCTGAAAATAAAAACAATGAGCTAAAAAAATCTGGGAGGCTTTGTGCCGCCGCAGATCTTTTTAAATCTCCCTGAGGGATTTATTGTGCTAACGGCTGGAGAAAGGCTTTCTGTGTGTTTGTTGTTGTTCTCCATCGTGATTTGTGGCCTTTAACAGTTACATCACTTGCCACAGTTACAAAGCTAACTGAGAAAACGGGTTAAAGTTCAACTCAACATAGATGTATAGATTTAAAGCAGGGGTGTACAAACTTTTTGCCATGTAGCCGCTGACCAAAAAACCTAAAATCAAATCCAAAACTTGAACGGGATTTTTACAACAGTCCATCATATTGTAGGTGGGGAAAAAAGCAGTAAATTTCTGCCAAAAACTCAGAAATTTTGTGATGTCAGAAATTTTCAAGTTTCTTTTGTAAAAAAAATTATGGCACTAATTTCAAAATCTCAACTTTTTTTTCCTTGCAAACCTCTAACTTTTGGGTGTCTGATATTTCCTTGTTTTTTGGCTGAAATCTAAAGTTTTTTAAGGCTCAAACATGCGTCGTAGGTTCTGTAATAAATCCTTCAGTTTCTTTTGAGCTTGACTGAATAGAGGTATTTTCAGTAATACAGACAGGATTTGGGTCACTTTCTATCAAATTTTTTGCTATATTTAACCCAGTGTAAGGAATAATACAAGCTGATTTGAGTGGTGCAAAGTTAGCTTTTCATTAAAGTTTCTGGATAAACTTGGTTTTAACTTTTGTTAAAACTTTAGTATAAAAAGACATACTTTGTGTTGTACTTTACATTTTTCTGTTAGAAAATTATGTTGGACATCATTTGTATGATGTCCATTTGTATGATGATTGCACAGAAGCAATCCAAGGGCCACAACTGGCCCCTGAACCGCACGTTGGACACCCCTGATTTAGGCTTCATTTTAAATCAAACATCAGCTTGTTTTCCTGCTCTTTTTTTATCAGATCATGTGATGCGTTCAACTGGCACTGCGCTGTTACCTAGCAACCCGAGCAGAGCCCAGCCCCGTTACCTAGCAACCCGAGCAGAGCCCAGCCCCGTTACCTAGCAACCCGAGCAGAGCCCATCCCCGTTACCTAGCAACCCGAGCAGAGCCCAGCCCCGTTACCTAGCAACCCGAGCAGAGCCCAGCCCCGTTACCTAGCAACCCGAGCAGAGCCCAGCCCCGTTACCTAGCAACCCGAGCAGAGCCCAGCCCCGTTACCTAGCAACCCGAGCAGAGCCCATCCCCGTTACCTAGCAACCCGAGCAGAGCTCAGCCCCGTTACCTAGCAACCCGAGCAGAGCCCAGCCCCGTTACCTAGCAACCCGAGCAGAGCGCCGGCACATTCCAGATGGTTTTACCAAAAACACAAAATCTTATAAAGCATTTTTAGTTTCTAGTGAAAATCTCTTAGTACAAACTTGCATGCAACTTTGTAGCAAAATATAAGAACGTAAGTCAATAACTCTTTAATAATGATGAAAAAGTTCTAGTTCCACTGGAAGTTAATTTCACTTAAACAAGGGAAAATGTCTTGCTATAAGTTAAATAATAATACTGTTTCAACAATATAAAGGAATTACTGACTTAAAACAAGCTTTCTTTTCTTGCTGGAAAGTTACTTGTAAGTTTGTCTTATTTCAAGCCTTCTAAGATATTTGTACTAGACAGAAATGCTTGTTTTTTGCTTCTTTTTTTTGCAGTTTGAGGGTTAAAATCTCATGTCTGTGTGAGAATGGCTGTTCAGGAGCCGCTCTAATCTCTGGCAGCCGCAGCAGGTTGAGTCTATCCGGGCCGGAGGCGGTACCGGCCCACAGTGGCTCCAGTGATGCGGTTCTGGCCAGAGATGAGCTTCAGGAACAGCTGTGTGTGTGTGTGTGTGTGTGTGTGTGTGTGTGTATGTGTGTGCGTGCGTGCATGTGTGTGTGTGGGAAGAAAGAGAGTACATTTTTCAAGGGTTGTGCTGAGTCGGCTGTGTTTTCTTCTTCTCTTGTTTGATTCCCTGTCGGCGCCGGGCTGCAGGCAGAACGACTCAGTTGAGCTTCACTGATCTGTGGACAAAAGGGAATTGTTCAATAATGCAGATGTGCGTGTTGTCTTGCTCTGATGGGAAGGAACTTTTTATTTATTTATTTAAAGTTCACTTCAATTAAATCAGCTGTCATGCTTTTGTTTTTTTTTGTCTATTTTCCTGTTGTTTTATGAAGCTGTTTGAAAAACAAACATGCCAACTAGTCAAGTGCTGATCAAATTATCAATCATTTAATATTAAAATTACATCATCAGACGAATCAAAACAAAGTTAAGTTGAAATTTTCGTATTTTAAGGACTTAAATGACAATAATTCAAATGAGTAACAAAAATAAAAAAATCAGGCAAACGAAACATTTTCCAAATCAGTTTCTTTTAATGAAAAACTTTTGAAACTTTAACAGAAACTGCAGGTGTGCGTCTGTGTCTGGTGAATTTTTCGCTAAAACATGTTTGGTTTTTAATTCAGTTGGTAGAAAATCCAAAAATTTACTCAAGTAAAAGTAGAAATACTTCATAATAAATAAAGTAAAAGTAAAAGGTGCAGTAAAAAGAAGAATTAACCAAGTAAATGTAACTAGTTGCAGGTCTGGTTTTTAATTTGTTTTTGGTGAACGCTTTAATAAAAGATGGCTGACTCTCTCTCTTTCCAACCTGAAGTGGTCCTCCTGCAGGTTTGCCGTACCAGAGGCGTGAGCTAGCCGCTCTGACCTCTGCTGCCAAGCTCCGCCGCTCTCTGGCTGCTTCATTAAGTTTCCGCTCCAGGCTTCATGTGTGGTATTTCGCTCGGCCTCCCAGAATGTGCCACCCTCCAGCCGGCACCGGGCCATAAAGCAGCGGCTCCTTCTGGGCTAATCTAACCGCTTGCTGCTTCGCTAACAACCCTCTCTGTTTTCCCTCCGCTGCCTCTATGGACTCTTCCTCCTTCTGCCCCGACCGCTTTGCCTCTCAGGCTGCTGGAGAAACGGGCCGTCTTCTGTTTGGACATCTGTCCATTTGTATTTTCGTCTCTGATAAGGTAAGTCCTGCTTGACTTTGGCATCCACTTGGCTACAGCATGCTAACGTTTGTGTTGCATGACTGCTGTTTATTTCTACTTGTTTTATTTATACGTCATGTTTTAAATCTAACAAGGTGCATCTTATGGTGAACATATGTCTTCTTGTTCCTTACAAAAATAAGTTTCGTCACTTTCTGACCACAAAGTTGGATGCATTTGTTGGAGATCCAAAGTGATCAAGACCTCGTCCACACATAGCCGTCCATACATAGTCCATACACATCCACACACAGCCAGGTATCTGGGAAAACGAAAACATGTTTATGCATTTTGGCCTTTCATCCACACAAAAATTCTACTTTATGTCACTAAAACGATCATTTATGAAAGTGGAGATTTGAGAGAACTCTGTACTTGTGTTTGGGTGTGTAGATGGGGAAATGGTGGCAAATGGTGCATATGTTATTATATTTTTTATCTTTATATACGCTGTTTAAAAGTGGCTTAACCTACATATCTGTCCACACAAATGAATTTCCTGGCACCATGTTTACTTCCCAAGAGGAAGTCGTGGTTGTTTTGAAGCGATCTGATTGGCCTACATTGGTTTTAGCGTTGTGCTACTCTGCCCCCTATGGGTTTGGCATGTTAAAAACAAAGTCCAGGGGCAGATTGGTGTGTTCATTTGGATGAAAACTTCATGTGTACCATGAAAATCATTTCATACAATATGGTAGAGTTATTTGTTTTTATTAAACAGCTATGTGTGTTCAATACCTAAATATAGCGCGGTTATGGAGACTTTTCCAACCTTTAACAGGTTTTCTTCTACGTTTATCCAAGACTGGACAATAAATCAATAAGATATCGCGATGGATTCGTCGTCAATATCAATAGATCGCACAGCTGATAGAATATTCACTGAACTTCGATCCAGAACTGCACAGCATTCCCAACTTTACTCACGGTGGAATCAACTCACTCGCTTGCTCTTTGGTTGCCTAGCAACAACCTGCTGGGTAACGGTTTCAAGTTCCCCCCTAAACTTTGGTTGCCTAGCAACAACCTGCTGAGTATAACTGACGCAGCAGTTTCAAGTTTCCCAACTGTGCCTCATAACTGCTGAAAAATGGAAACGTTGTGGCGTTAACTGTGGATAAAAGCCACCAGGTTGGCAATATTTCAGATGTTTGAAACAAACTAATCAGTAATTATTGTAATAAGTTCTTTAGCCGTATTTCCCAGTCCTCCATTTATCCTGTATTTATTTATCTCCATTTATTCATATGATTAATTTTGACCAGATTCTGTCAGTGTTGAAGAAAAGCATCTCCAATGTCTTGATTTATCATTGAAAGTTGTTTTTAACATAACAGAATGTGAATAATTTGAAGGGCCTGTAATTCTGAGTCTGTGTAGCTTTGAGAAATGTGAACTATTTACCTCTCGCACAGCTACAGTTTTCAAACAACGTACCTTTTGTCTTAACTGACTAACCTCTGCGGCATCATAACTAGAACCTGTTCTGGGGGTAACAGACGTTTATTTTCAGTTTTAAGCTGGTTTACTTTTAAAGTGACTCACCTGTCGATCTGCCAAGACAAACTGTGATGCTAGCATGCCGTTTGCTAATCAGCAAACTCTAACTCAAGATTATAAAGTACTTTGTCATTTTCTCTGCAGGTAGACCTATAAGTACGTGTCTCTTAAGACCTGTACTTAAGAGTTAACCCTATGTTTTAATACATCTTTTCCTGTTATAGTCAGACTTTAATTTAGGTTGAAAACAACCAGCATTAGTTCAGGAAAATGAACATAATTAGGCACATCAACCCCAGAAAAAAAGCAAAATACTTTGTGACAAACTGCCAGAATTTGTTTGGAGAAACTCGTCCTGTGTCGATTCTGGCTGAAAGGCCGTTCAGGCAGGAAGAAGCCATCACTCCAAAAGGAACATAAGCAGCCAGAAAACAGATTGAAAATGCTCAGACGTTCATTTTTAGCAGTAATGACCAAGTGTTAAGTCACTATCCCAAATGCTAAGTATGGCGGTGGCAGCATCATGTTGAGCAGTTTTAGAACTGCTGGAGCTACTTTTGTCCAGAAATCTCTCCAACCGGTTTGATTTGTTGTTTTCAGCTGCGGGGGAAATTTTGGATTGTTTCTTTCAGCCTGTTGATTTGTTGTGAGCAGCAGCAGCAGGTGGGGGAGGGGCAGCTCGCACTTTGAGTTTTCAGTTTTCTGATTAAAAACCATGTTAAGAAATCACAGCTTTAAATTTATCTTAACCAGACAGTGATGAGTTACTCTATCGTTGCAAAAACACAAAATGTTACCAAGTAATTTCAGTACATTTCTAGTCAAATATCTTAGATATTTTCCTGTGTTAAGTGAATAATCTGCCAGTCATATAAATCCTTTTTGATCAATATTAAGGAATAATTGACTCCAAATAAGCCCCTGCATCTTGTTGAAAACTTACTTGAGTTAGTTTCCTTGTTTGAAGTGTAGTAAGACATTTCTATTAGAAACTGGACCAAAAATAGTTGGAAATATTTTGTTTTTGCAGTGTAGACCCGTTGCATTAAATTAAAATTAGCTCAATAATTCCCATCTGCATGATTTAGCATTTTTCTCTTTCTACCAAAAACTGGATGATAAATCTTCAGTTTGGTGTTTTCATAATTCATTATATTTGTTGTTTTTTATTTATTTTGGATATTTAAAATGTCTTACAGTTAGAATTGAATATTGATTAGAATTTAAAGTTCATTGATGCATTATTAGCATTATGTTGAAAATGGTCTCAAAACACCAATATAATCGTTTATCACGATAACCTCTGATAATTTATCGCCTGCTCTGGTTTTCTGCTCGTTGCAATTAAACGTTTTTAATGTTCGGCTTCAGTCGCTCTTGTCAGATTGGAGCGAAGCCTGAATTTAGGGTTCAGTTTGGAGTATTTTTGCCACCGGCAATCATCTCTCCTCAGACGTGGAGCCTCTAATTTCATGAGCTCCACAGCTGGTTCTGTTGGCGGCAGCAAACGGGTTCCATCTGCTGTTTGCTTTTCTGGGTATTTTTAAGCCTCCAGGTCGCCGTATCTGTAAATACTGAAGCTTTTTCTGGAATGCAGCGCAGCTTTAGGGCAGGGGAGACGTTCGTTTACGTTAATCAGATTAATGGTCGTGAGTTTGACACCGGAGCTTATGAGGTCCGGTCCGTCGCGCCTTCCTCCTCCTCCTCCTCCTCTTCACTGGCCTGACCCACTTTTCAATAAAGCATCAAGAATCTCCGTCTGCGCCAGCTTTCTCTCGCCTCAGCCGGCTGATCTCCAGATTGTGACCTGGAATCGGTTCTGATCCTCTTTGCTCTTCTGATCGGCGGTGGTTTAAAAATTACCGTAACAATTATTCCACAGATTCAACATGAAATTGTGTTTCACACTGCAAAACACCAAATGTCGAGTATTTTTGGTCCAGTTTCTTGTTTTTACTTTTTAAATAAGATAAAACTCACTTACAACTAACTTTTTAAGTGTTTTTGCAGTGTATGACAAACTCAAACTCATGTTTCTGCTTTTATTTTTTTCATTACCAACATTTGTTAAAGTGTTGGCTCAACTGTAGGTTAGTAATTACACTGCAAAAACTAAATTTTGCCAAGTATTTTTGTCTAGTTTCCTGTGTAAATATCTTAGTTTTGTCTTATTTCAAATGAACTATCTCACATGCAACTGTTCAGAAAGACACAGGATCTTGTTTTAAGCAAAAATTAAATGTATTAGTTCCACTGGCAGATTATTTCACTTGTAGCAAAACATTTTACCATGTTGAAAGTGAAATAATCTGCCAGTGGCATAAGTACTTTTTTTTGGTCAATATTAAGGAATTATTTACCTAAAACAAGCTCCTATGTTTTGCTCAGAAGTTTCTTCTGAGTTAGTTTTTCTTATTTTAAGTGTGCTAAAATATTGTCACTAGAAACTATCAGGCTGTATCAGGCTCTTGCAGATAAGGTTGTTGCCTTGACGCTCAAATGTTTGTGCAAGTTTCAGAAATTTATTTGTAATTAGTCTTAATTACAAATATTTTGTTTTCTGTGAAATAAAAACAAACTTAAAGGCTAATTTGCTTCACAAAGAGTTGTTAGCCTAGCGTTAGCATGTCTCCTCTTGGTTTTTATACGACTTGTTGATGGACCTTTCATTGATACATCTGCAGAAGTGTGAATATTTATTAACTGTTTTGAATAATCAAACTGTGTGGAAGAACAAAACTGGAGAATTTTATTCCATAATTACGTTGTAAAGTCAAAAACGAAACATTTTCCTTTCAGCATCTCCAGAAAATGCATGAAATTTCATCCATCTCTTTAGATTTCCTGTTTTCCTTTTTGTTTTTTAAAACACTAAATTAAGTTGTATCAATTATAATATTTTAATGTCAGAAGAAAACAAGAATTCAAAATTATAAAACTTTGAATGGGAACTTGGGACTCCAGAAATTTTTTTTTTTTTTTTAAAGTTTCCATGGCAGACAGGATTTAAACTTTGGTTTAATGTCTAAAGTCCTTCATTTGTTTTGGGTTTGATGTGACAGAAACATCCGATGAGTAAACATTTATTCCACAAAAAAACAAACAATTGAGTCTGTTTATCTGCCTTCCTATCAGTTAATCAATACCTTATCAGTTGATAAAGAATCAGATAAATTGAGCGTCTTATTGATATCTAAGGATACAGCTGTGGCCCAATCAAGGATTTTCTGTACTTGATGTGTTTTTGTAGCAAACCAACTTTTAGAGCATTTATGAATGGAAAAACTTTTGCTTAAAAGAAAAAATGTTTTCAGTTTAGAAAATAACACATTTGAGTGTCACTACTTCAGCTTTTGAAGGTTGTTGGTCTCAGATGTTGCAGCAACATGTGACAGTTATTTTAGTTTCTCAGCCAACACAGAGTTTAATTTCATGCAACTTGTTTTCTAATTAAAGAATCTGCAACCTTTACCATCGAAAGAGCCAATTTCCCCCTGGACCAGCTAAATGAAACTCTGGATACATTTTCATATTATTTAGTTTCTTCTTTGTGTTTAAACTGATTCAGAGGTGTGTTTGTTAACCAACCTCAGTGATTCAGTCACGTTTATCGTTCATATTCCACAGATTGCTCATCTGGTTTCTTTGAAAATATTTCAGATTTTCTCTGGAAAATTTCTGAGATCAGGCAGATCAGCGCCTCATTTGTGCTGCTTTCTGTGGGAGGAATCCTCCATGATAAAGGCCAAATTCAAACACCAATCCATGTGTTGGCATGTTTGAACACGTTTTACATGAATAAAGACTGTACGTAGTTTTTATCTGATTCTTCTGCACGAGTTACTGCATCAATGCAGCGTAGCATGGAGGTCCGCCTGTGGTTCTGCTGAGGTGGAGAGGAAACCCAGGCAGCTTTGATCACAGCCTTGATGTCTGTTTTCCTCCAGACTCTAGGATCTTGATTTCAAACTGAAAAGGAAACTTCCTTTTCTTCTGAAAAGAGGATTTTAAACCTAACATGAGCTAGCTAGCTTCGCATGCAGATTGAGGCAAGCAGAGTTGGCTATAGCTTTGAATACAATCTAGTTGAGCACAATAGCTAATCTTAGGTAGCTAGCTTTCAACACAAATTAGCTGATGCCAACAACTACCCAGTGATAGCTAATTTTGCATTACAACTGAAGTCAACAGCTAATCCAAGCTAGCAAGGCTTTGAAAACAAATTGGTGAAGGCCAACAGTTACTCTAAGCCAGTCCACTTTGAATGCAAATGATCTTAGGCAAACAACTGCTTGGAGTTGGCTAGCTTTGAGTACAAACTAGCTTTGAATACAAATTAGCTTCCAATACAAATTAGCTGATGTCAACAACTACCTGGACTTTGTAGTCTAGGTAGTAAAATTAGCTGTTGAACTCGGCTAATTTTAGTAAAAATTAGCCGAATTCAACAGCTAATCTAAACCTAGCTAGTCTTGAATACAAATTAGCTCAAGCAAACAGCTAATCTGATTTTGCCATCTTTGAATACAAATGAGCTGAGGCCAACCATTGAGATGAACTAGCTACACTTTGGTAACAAATTAGCTGAAGCAAAAAAATAATCTGAGTTAGCTATCCAGATCAGATTAGCTGTCGGCCTCGGTTGATTTAAAGTCACCTAAATAAAACCTGCTTGATTAAAAATGAGTGAACAGCAGTCAGTTTAGACTCCCACACCTTTTTAAAAGTCTATAATAGCTCTGATTTGCTCAGTCCTGTTTTTCTTGCTCCCTTTGATTAATTTGCTGTTAATACAAACATACCCACTGTTGCATAATAATAGTTTGTAATGTCTTCCAGTGGTTGTGAATGAGTTTTAACGTTTGATTAGTGACCCACGGTGGAGGCAGTAGCTCATCGTCAGGTTCCAGCACGTTGCAGGGAGAGGTCTCTGCAGCTGTTGGCAAATTTTACACCCATCTGTGGAAAAACACCCACTGGGCCGTGGGTCTGAGATTTACCCTCCGTCTCTGAATGTCAGCCTGAGCTTTTAGGGATAATCTTAGACGTCACATGTCTCCGCAGATACAGACACACCTATGATTGCCCATGAGTCACGGGTTCTCGCTTGTGGTGCCACATTCTTTCTGCTGCCGACTGCTTTTGTTGTCGTAGCAGAACTCATGAGGAGCATCCGCGTTTATTTACAGCCGCCGGCGCTTCGCTCCCTGCAGATCCTCACCAAGGTTACGCTGCTGCACCGAGGCTTGCTCCCTGCACCGACGCGGTTATTTACAGTGAGAGGGAGCGTTGTGAAACAACTGGGAAGTCAAGTTGAGCCTTGCAGAACACAATCTCATGCGAAAACTATTCACCTCAGACAGTAGCTTTAAGAAGAAAGAGAAACAGAAAGACTGGGAGCCTTTGTTGTTTCTATAATTGAGTAAATTGCTCCAGATTATCTTCCTGCACCAACTGAAAATTGGAACTGATCAATTTGAAAGGATTGAAGTCATGACTCTGTTCAGGTAGCTAACTGATGTCGGCCCCGGTTAATTTGTATTCCAAGATAGCTAGCTCATCTTAACCGTTGGCCGTAGATAATTTGATCCTAAAGGGAAATTAAATGTTGTAACTCATATCAATTCAAATTATTTAAAGATTTATTGTAGCTGGCTGTTGGCAGGAAACTGCTCTTGTAACTGTCTGAATTACAGCGACCCTGAAGAAACCTAAGAGTTGGTTTTAGATAATTTGTTTTTAAGGCTAGCTCAGATTAGCGGTTTGTCTTGGCTAATTTGTGTCCAAAGCTTGTCAACAATTATCAAAGCTAATAACAGACATTACATTATGTATCCTCCATACACATCAAATATGTTTATCAGTGTTCCATTATTATGGTTTAAAAGCAACTCTAAATAAATTAATTAAAAAAAAAACTCTGTTTCGGCTGTGTTGTGGTTTTCTGGAGGTTTGGTCCAGATTTGTGGTGCATAGAGGCTGAATGCTGCTTCTGTGTTTTCCTACAGACACAGATATTTACTGAAGCTTAAAGCCACAAGGAAAATGAACAGAAACAGAAATGCTACTTCTTCCAAAAGGATTGTGTTCTGAGCAGGGATTAGATTAGGATTAGCATCAGTCAAAGGCACCAGTGTACCATCATGCAAACAATAAGCTTTGAGAGTCTGTGGTGACGCTCTTCTGATTTTTGCAGAAATTATCAAATACTTAAGATCCCTTTTAAAAATGCCTTTAATGGTTTAAACACCCAATATGCCTCAATATGCATTAGTTACCAAGTTAGTTTTGCTTTATTTCACGTGTATTGAGATGTTTGCATTGGAAAAAAGACCAAAAATGATTTGGTAAGAGTTTGTGTTTTTGCAGTGTGGGTTGCAGCCAATCGGCATCGAGGGAAATTAATGCCGCTCCTTGATTGGCTGCTTTAAAATCCCAACAACTGTTTCAGCATCACAAATTGCATTTTCTTTCTATTATTTTAGATATACTCTACAAAACAAATCCATGAACTTTCTTTAAATAATTTCTCACTCCAGAGAAAAATCCACAAATACTGAACCACAAATGGACGTCTCTCCAAAACAACGGGAAAATTACGCATTACTACCATCTTAACAATAAAAATCTGAACACTGTGGCATAGATTTGTTTTGAAATTATCTTAAGTCCTCTGTTAGAGACACACCATATAAAACATAATCAATATTTTATTTTATTTTTTTCCTCTTTTCAGTAATTTACCACTTTGTTTTTGCCTGTCAAATTAGAAATACATTGAAATTTGTGGTTAAAATGTGACAAGATGTGAAAAAGTTCAACATTGATGCAAGGAACTTTCTAGGAATATTGGATCACAGCAATTTGACAGTTATGTTCACCCTAATTAAGGAGTTTTAAACTGCTTGTATTGATTGGAAAATGACTTTTTTTGGTAAATCTGCTGGTTTGTTTTTGAATTTAGAGCTTTTTGATGGTTTCTTTATGGTGAAACTCCCTACAGGTTGATCTTCTGTTTTAAAGTTGTTCTGTTTAAAGGCTCAGCATTAGAGAGCTCTTCCCAGGTGATGTTGTGCTGCTTTTGAATCTGTGAATCCCTTTCGTTCTGTGCAGTCTCGTGTGCCGCCGCCATCATTCCGTGCTGCAGGGCCGACCCCAACATGTCTTCCAACGGAGACGTCAGCGACCTCGGCAACTCCGACAGCTTCTGGGAGGTACAAATAAAACACATTTAATACCAGGACACATTCCCACTGCCTTGCTTTGCTTTGTTTGTCATGCTAAATTCATATTTTGCACGTTTTTATGCTTCCGTTTGGGTCTCTACTGCGTCTAAAAAAAACAACCTAAGCGCTTAGAAAACTCACTCAGTCATTTAATTGGCAATCAATTAATATTTTTTGGTGTCTTTAAAATGATACGTTTCAAAAACTTGTTAAATCACATTGCCCAGGCACTGTGCCGTTACCTAGCAACCAGAACCCAGCTCTGCTTGTTACCTAGCAACCCAAGCACATTTGGTCAGCTGGTTTTACTGCTGGATGCGCTGTACAATGGCTGCTGGAAAAGACAAGTGTTTTGTTGTTGACATCCAGAAACCCCTTGATGCATTCCTGTTCGTTGTGCAGGAGGCTCCACTTCTGCTTTTCAAAGAAGTACGGTTCTATAATTGGTCATCTGTTTACAGCCACTTTCAGGCGTGAGTGTAAATGTTGAGTTGGAGAGCGTAAAATCTCATGATAGAAGAATGACTTTGTGCAAAATAAAAAAAAAACATGTTTTGCATAAACCATAGACCTATGCTAACCTGTTCAGGGAAGCATTGTGGGTCACCCTTAGCTTCTGAGCTAAAGGCACTGGGTTTTGCGTAAACTGTGGCTTCCTTATGTGATTTTATTTCTGTGTCTTTGTGCTTCTGCAGCCGGGTAACTATAAAAGGACGGTGAAGCGGATCGATGACGGCCACCGGCTGTGCAACGAGCTCGTTAGCTGCTTCCAGGAGAGAGCCAAGATTGAGAAGAGCTATGCTCTTCAGCTGAGCGACTGGTCCAAAAGGTGGAGGGGCATCGTTGAAAAAGGTCCGTCATCTCAGTAGCAATGATGAGTTTGTAGTTCTAGATGTCAGAAAACTGGGAGTTTAGTTCCAGTAATGTGCTAATAGCAGGGCTAAATTTTAGCTTAGCTCTTTTTGCTAACTTTGCTTTCCCTAACTTAAATTTTTCCTGATAGTCATCACATTGTTTCTAATTTGATACATTTCTTAAAATGATTTTACTTTATTTTAGAACTGTGCAGAACAGTTTGTATTGTTGGGATTTTTACTGTTTTCTCCACTGTTGGCTCAATGAGACTATGGATCTATTAATACATTTGAAAATAAGACTATTTGTGTAGTTTAGTGATACAGATCACACTTTTTTAATGTAACTATGGTGTTGTAAAGAAGTGAATGGGAATGTTTTTCAAGAGTTGTAGTTATTCACTCACAGCCTTACAGTTACCTATTAAAGAAGCAATACTTTTTATTGTCAGTATTATCATAAGTATACCACAAAATATTGTGATGAAACTTTAAATCCATATCACCAGTGCTTTAGCGTTAGCTTATGCTAAATGCTGTGTTGGTGTAGCGCTTTAATGCTAGCAAAGCTTATATTTAGTGCTTTAGGGTTAAAACAGCTAATGTTATAGTTAACAATGTCCACCACTAATTAATGGAAACTTTTACCTCCTTTGTTCAGAATTGCACAAAAAGTCAAACCGTTAGCTTAGCGGTTTTTCCTCCAACAGGCCCTCAGTACGGGACTCTGGAGAAAGCGTGGCACGCCTTCATGCAGGCGGCCGACCGCCTCAGCGAGCTGCACATGGAGCTGCGGGAGCGGCTAGCGGGCGAGGACAGCGAGAAAGTCCGCGACTGGCAGAAGGACGCTTTCCACAAGCAGATGATGGGAGGCTTCAGGGAGACGAAGGACGCAGACGACGGGTTCAGGAAAGCTCAGAAACCCTGGGTCCGCAAGCTGAAAGAGGTGCTTCTGTCTGTCCACCCGTCCTTTCATCCATCTGTCCATCAATCCTTCTTTCTATTCCTATTGTACAGTCCCTCTGTTACTTCCCATCCATTCATGACTGGTTCCTTCCATTTATACTCTAAAAATAGAATCTCTAGAAAACGATTAATCATTTTAATCATGATTAATCGATAGTTGAAATCAACTAATTTAGTAATCGATTAGTTAACGGGAGTATACAGACTCAAAAAAGGGGCATTTGCTGAAAAAACGACACACTCAGAGCAGTAATTAAGCCAAAAATCTACTAAAAAAAATTAGATTTTACATTTAAAAGGAAAAAAACTTTGTCTGTAAATATGTTTCACCCAGAACTATTCTAGTGGCAGATTTAGCTTCACCTGGTTCAAGTTCTGTTAACAAATTCTCTACGAAGCACATTTTCCTATCAAATTATGAATTAGTTAACCTGAAAAATAATCACCAGATCAGTCCTACACTGTAATGAACCAGGAAGAGTTGAGTTTTTCACGTTAGAAGTACTTTTTAGCTGGAGATTCATTCTTTGCTGCAAATTATCAAGTGTTCACTAAAGAAATGCTATGTTGTTGCATTTCAGGTAACAAAATTTTTATTTTCTCATTTAAAATGATGAAAAGCATCTTTTACATGAGTTTGCATGAAAGCTGCACAATTAATCGAAAATCAAATCTGTGTGCGTCAAGGTGGAGTCCAGTAAGAAAAGCTACCATCAGGCCAAGAAGGAGGAGTGGACGGCCATTTCCAGGGAAACGCATGCCAAGGCTGACCCGTCCAAATCCCAGGAGGAAGTCCGCAAATTCACGGTCCGGACCGAGCGCTGCAACCAAGAGGCTGAGAAGGTACAAAACTGAAACACACACGAATCCTTTTTACTCTGCTCTAGTCAAACTTCAGTCCAGAAAGTCTGGTCCGTTTGGGGAGGTGTGAACACGTAACCAACCAGAACTCTGGTCCAAACCTCGGTGTCACTTTGGTTGAATTAAACTCGTGTGGTTTGAATTTATACGTGAACGCCAAGCAGACCAGAGGCTGCTCCAAAAACAGGAAGTGGACTACAGTGCAGAGCATTCTGGGTAAAAACAACCAAAGCAAACATGCTAGCTTAGCGCTAGCGGGAGAAATGACAAAAGAGAATTCCTATAACCTTTTTGTCATTGACCATATAATTGATCAATTTAATATTTCTAAACTAAATTTGCTTAATGGAAACACACCAGTTTAGAGAGAACTCGTTTCTGGTGCTGTGATATGTTTTTTATTTATTTATTTATTCATTTTTTGCTCACATTGAAATTTCACATTATTGCCATTTAAACTCTTTTTTTGCACATAATCAACAATCAGATGTTTCATCTGTCACAAACCATGAAGATGACAGGAAGTAGTTGGAGGATTGTGGCGCTGCATGTTTTTTAATAACTTACTATGTGAACACACCTCTTCACGCTGGATTTTAATTGTTTTCTTTATTTAATTTAAGCACTGCAATTGCAAATTTGTGTTTATTGACAAAGTTTTGCACTCATTTGCTAGTGTCTTCATTTCATCAGTGGTTCTTGGTGCAGTGCCCCCACAGGCGAGGAGGAGAACCAGTGTTTCAAATGGTTTGGTTGGTTTGACTCAGAAAATGTAGCAAATGTTGCAATTTTGGTCCCCAATTGAACCGACTCTACCGGACTACCAGGTGTGAAACCACCCTTAGCATCCCGGGAGGAGCTCCAGTTGTCCCAGTCAGGGTGTGCCATTGAGTCCAGTAAAATGCATCTGCCTGTGTCTCTGCCTTTAAAACATGACTGGGCTTGTATCGCCTTCGTTTCGGCTCGGGACAAACCCGACAGCGGGACGGAGAAGCTGAAGAGAGGAAAGAATCTGAGAAATCTGGGATGAATTCAGACTCAGCTTGGTGACACTTTCCCTCATCCAGATGTCACTTATTTATTCTGAAGCTAAATCACAAATGACTGAATAAAATTTTAAATATAGCAGTAAGAACGGAAGAGTTTCGGTCTGTGAGCCACCACACCTACAGCCCGATAAAATGAAACTTTCAGGATAACTCAGGTTGTTTACATAACGTTTGTGGTTTCTGGCAGCATGAGGGGAATTACAAATCCTTAACTGCATCTTTTCTCTGAGGAACTCGTTAAAGAGGCTTTTTAAAACCTGAGTGGCTTTTAAAATAGACTGATTGAACCACAATACTTCCCATGACAGCCGCAATAAAATAAAACGGTAATTAGAAACATCTGATCACCCTGGGTGGAAGAAAACAAATGGACCACAAAATGAAGGGATGCACAATATTTGGTCCAGATCTTCAAATTACATTTATTATTAGATATATTTTGTGTTTCCAATGGAAATGAAGGTTTCATAAATCTATTAGTTTTGAAGAATCTATGGAATGATCTAGTCGAGTCAAAGTATTTTAGATGTTGAACTAAAGCTGATCAAATGGACCCAAAAAATTTTGAAACGGAACCCATCATGTAAATGTTTTGCATGTTTTTGTCTTCAATTTATGTGCTTAAAAAAAACAGTTGGCAATAAGTTGATGTTTTTTGGTGTCTGGAAGATGAACCATTTCAAAAAGTTCCTGGCTGTTGAGATAGCCAGCAACCCCAGCGGAACACAGCTCCGTTACCTAGCAACCCCAGCGGAACACAGCTCCGTTACCTAGCAACCCCAGCGGAACACAGCTCCGTTACCTAGCAACCCCAGCGGAACACAGCTCCGTTACCTAGCAACCCTTGTGGATCTCCAGCACATTTGACCAGCTTTTGTTCAGAAACCACTTGCAGGATTCTTGTTGATTGTGAAGGAGATTCTACTTATGCTTTTCAAAGATGTACGGTTGTATAATTGCGCATCTGTTTGCAGCCATTTTTATTTTTGAGTGTTAACGTTGAGTTGGGGGTCGTGGCCAGCAGCAGTTTGAGTTTAAAGTGACAAAAGGCCGTAAAAAGGCTCATTCTGAAAGAATTGTAATGTAATGAACGTGTTTTATATAGACCACAGACCTATCCTCACCTGTACAAGGAAGTATAATACATCACCTTTAAATAGGGCTGGGCCAATAAATCAATAACAATATAGACACATGATCAATATCAACACATCTGCTAGAATATTCAATGAATTCTTGAATCACTGCTTTCTGGGAGATGTAGGCAGAGGAAAGACTTTAGCGGCTCAACCTCTCAGCTAGCTAAGCTGTGTTGGTGGAATCAACTAACTCACTCATCCTTTGGTTACCTAGCAACTCACTCATCCTTTGGTTACCTAGCAACAACCTGTTGAGTAACTGGCGCAGCAGCAGTTTAAGTTTCTCCACCAATCCTCATAACTTGCTTAAAACTTAACGGTGTGGAGTAAAAACTGTGGACAAAACAAAATCTGTTTGGAATTATTTCAGATTTTTAAAACAAAAAACTAATAAATAATTGATAATGACTGATGTAAAACATTTATATTGTTTGGTTTTTGTCCAAAAATTTGCGTTGAAATAGTGTATTCAATTTTAAATTATTATTATTTTTTTTATTTTGCAATGTGCAGGAATAAAAAGGTTTTCCATCACCTTAGGTGGTGTTTGGTGGCTCAGAATGACAGTGCTGTGATTATTCAGACATTTTCAGCCTGAGGAAGTGTTTGTGTTTGTTTTGTAGGCGAAGGAGCGCTACGCTAAGGCCCTGGAGGAGCTGAACCGCTGCAATCCTCGCTACATGGAGGACATGGAGCAGGTGTTCGACCTCACGCAGGAGGCAGAACGGAAGAGACTGCGCTTCTTCAAAGACGTCCTGCTGGACATCCACACGCACCTCGACCTGTCCGCTAAAGACAGGTGGGAAGACTTTCACTTCCTCTGGGGAGAAACGTGAAAAAGTGATGGCAGCTGACTCAGATCGAAGGCATGCAGCTGCTGGTGCATGTGGGAACATGTGTGTATGTACACAGAGGTTAATACAAAACCTGAACCGTCGTCCATTAACTGTTGACCTCTGGTTTTATTTAAACAAGCTCAAGTTGCCATGGTAAAGTCCGAGTAAACGGGACAAAATAACTTTAAAGTAGCTTCACAAACTACATATTTTCAACAAAGTGTCTGGTTCTGCTTCTAATGTCTTTAATCTTGATACATTTTTAAATTTCTCTGGAGTTGTTTTCTGATGCTCCCTCCCAGCTTCAACTCTTTGGATTTAATCAGAAAATTTCTGAAGCAGCTGCATTTATTTTAAAAATTTTAACCAAAACATAAAGGCCTTTCTGCTGCCCCCTACTGCTCTGCTTGAGCATTTATTTTTCAGACCGTTTCAGATTAAAGTGTGGCTAACTTTAAATTATTGGGGTCACAACTCAAACAAAATGGATTTTAAATTACATTTCTTTAGTTTATATGAATCTGCAAAAAAAAAAGTCAAGTGAAAGTAATTAATATGGTTTCTTAAGCTACAATCATATGCTTTGAGATTAATTTTTAATGTTTTTTTTCAAATTTATTTGGAGTTTTTGGTTAAAAAATTTGTCTAAACTGATTACAATTTAAATCCTAGTTTTACAAGACAAACAGTTTTAAAGTTAAACTTCCTCAGTTAGCATGTGCTACATAGATGTTCAGTCTTATAACTTTCTCAGAGTAATTAACCAGTAACACTTTCTAAAATCAGAGGTATTAGAAACATATTTTGCAAAATAAAACTCAAACTTGATCATCAGGGATTTGGATAATTTAAAAAAAAATATTAAAATTAAATAGAACAACTCAAAAGTTGTGAAAATATTGAATAAAAACAACAAATCTGGAAAAAAACCTTAATCTTTTATTAAGACTTTATAAAAGTGCAAAGAGACAAGAACTTGGTTCAGACTAATCTCATGAAGGACTTTATTGTGATGGTTTTAACCAACAGCTTTAAGAACCTGCACCAGGATCTGGGTCAGACCATACGGGCGGCTAACGATACTGAAGACCTGCGGTGGTGGAGGAACACCCACGGACCGGGGATGAGCATGAACTGGCCCCAGTTTGAGGTGTGGAAACGCACACACACTCATTCAGAACCATGAAAAATAGAAATGCAAATAAGTGATCAACTTGCAACTATTTTTTTTTTCGATCAATGGTTTATTAGATTAAAATTAGTTCCAATCGATTCACTAATAACATCCGCTTAGACTTTATGTTAATGTTGTAGTTTGGCCTCCATCCACCAGAGGGCGCCGCTGGTCATCCTGATTAGCAGAGCCGTCGATACAGAAACAAATATGGCGGCCAAATTAGAACGGAGAAGAAAAACGGTCTGAACAGAGTTTGGTGTGGGACTAGAAAAACACTTTATTCGGTTTTATTTTGAAATATAAACACTCCACAAGCTGTTTAAGTAAAATTTTATTTTAATAGCGCTTTATTCAGATGAACTGCATGAAGGGGAGCAGTAATTTTTCAATAAAAACTACTGATGTGCTACGAAGGCGAGTGTGTTGACAGAATAGCAGAAGAGATAACGAAAAAAATGTAACATGACTGAAAAAAGTTTCAACATTCCTTCATATCTGTCTTTTAATGGGGGATTAAGTCTTTAATTTTTCTATTCAGGTGCCTATTGATTACTGTTTTATCATATTTTGTAAATGTATCCTGACACAAAATAATATTTAATTATTAGTTTTTATTTAGCATAATTTAAAAGAAAAAAATGTAGCCCTTTTATTTTATGGAAAGGCTATCGGCGCCCCTGATGCGCCGATAGCGCATCAGGGGCGCCTGATGCGCTAACGGCGAAAACTCAAATTCTTAAAATATCTGCTTATCAATTAATCCTTAGCCAATCAGTAAGATGAATAAACTTCAACTCATCCCTGGAGGAGAAACGTTTAAACTAGCGGTTCAGTAGTTATTTATGAACCGGGTCACCTCTGGAGCTCTAAATCAATAACTCCCCGTTTGTAAACTGAATGTAAATAAGGAAAAAAGTTCTGCGTCAACTCGATCCAGAGTCCAGTGTGCGTCTGTGTGCAGCAGGCTGAATATTAAACAGATTTGCAGTGAATGCCTGGTTTTATAGTGGAGAGCAGTGAGTGGGGTCAGGAATGTCACTCACACACACGCACACGCACACACACACTTTCAGATTTATTAATCCTTCTGTGAAAATCTGCAGATTTCACCTCATTTCTGCAAACATTACAGCACAAAGCCAGAAACTCCTTACAGACAGCTAACAAATCCTGCATGTATTTTTCATAATAATCCTCCTTAAAGGATTTTCTCCTGTATTTGTTCCCAACTTGTGGGCAGTGTAACATTACTCTTCCTCCTTTGTGTTTGAGGTGATTTGCAGTTTTGGTTGTTACAGTACATCAGGGATATGGTGACCTGGATTCCTGCCTTTCAGCCTCCACACCTCCTACTGTGGGTGTATTAGAACGACAGTGTCTCATTTCAGAGAAACAAATGAAGCTGAAATGCTCAGAAATGATTGCGTTTCTTCCAGTCTGTTTCTCTGCATTCGAGACACTCAAAGGGAAGATTGTAGATTACTGAAAGTGCAGCATAAAGCTAAATATACTGTCTGGGTGTCATCTGGATCTGAGGACGGAAAGTATAAACAAACATGGCTGATGCTGCCTTCTAATTTTCCAAGAAAAGACAGTTTGTTTCTTAAACACACTTTCGACTTGTTTGAAAAATATACTTATTTATTTCTAACAAAAATATAAACAAAATAACAAAAAATGTCTTAGAACTTAGATCTAAACAAAAGTTAACTTAATCTAATATTACAAATGAAACGACATGGTTAAAAATTATTATTGCCATCATGGCAGACATTTGATGAGCAAGAAACGTCTCCACCACTGACTATGTTCTTAAAAGCAACAATTCCAATACAAAAATAAAATTAAGTACAGGTTTTGGTTTCAGACTAACTTAATTATATTCTAACTGCCTAAAGAAAATACTAAATAGCTGGAACTTATGATTTACAGAAAATTCAACATAAATGGCCACATTTGCAGCTTCAAATTTGTGCCAGTAGCTCTAGAAAAATATTGACGACTAATTCAAAATCTTTTACAACATAGATGTAAGTGAAAGTTAATTTAATCTGATCTTACAAGTTCAAAATGTGGTAAAAAAAAAAAATCTGTTGTCGTACCGGACATTTAACAAACAAAAAACATGTCCAGAGGGAGAAGTTGGCAGGGAGAGACGCATCTCTGTCCTCAGAGGAATCTCCCAGTGTTCCCACAGTGCCGCCGCCACGCAGACAGAGGCCCATTGTTCACAAAACACTCACACACACTCCAACAGCCTTGCATTTAGATCACTAGGAACATTTTTCTTTATCCAACCTCACCTCCATCTGCCTGGAAGTCAGATGTTTAAGCCTAAAGCTGCTCTGATGTTTTCAGGAAATATTTTTCTGACTTTAAAATTTACGTTTTGCTCGTTTTTCTTATACGAACATTTCAGTCTCAACTGCTTCTAAAAGAACAAACTAAACACATAAAAAGGGGGGGGGGAATCCATCTGTTTTTTTTTTGTTTTTTTTTGCAGTACATGGTTTTCTTCACACTTCTGTGAATTTCCGTGGCAGCCATCTTAGTAGGCAGTTGCTATGACGACAATAAACAAGCAAGCTTAGATCTACCTCTCGCTCCTATCCAACTATTCTAACCTGCATAATAGGTCACCTTTAAATGTTATTCTTGTACCTGTAGGCACATTTAGTTCATTGCACACACCTCCTTTAGTTTCCCAGAGACAATGAAAACGGCAGTAACTTCATCCAGAGCTGCTCTTTCTGCACCCTGTCATTATAATGGGCGTGCACGTTTGCTGTCTGTCATCAGAGACGTGGATCTCTTCTGTTTAGCTTTGATTCCTGTTTAGAGTGAGAATACAGAATTTAGTCATTTTGTTTTTATTTGTAATCTTCTTTTTACTTCTCCTCAGGTTCAGCTTGGTTATAAATCTGCTTTCTTGTTCCTTGTGCAGTTTTTGGCTTTTCTGCATAATAAATTAAACATTTGGACTAAAGTGTGAAGTAAAGAAGTTATTTTACGTTTCAAACATAAAAATCAGGTAAAACGATTAATAATTACCTGACAGATTTTTTTTTGTGTTTTTTTGCAGGAGTGGTCTCCAGATTCAAGCCGCTCCATCAGCAGGAAGGAGCGAGGAGGAAACTCGGAGGAGAACGTCGTCACCCTCACCAACATCGTGTCGTCCGGTGGAGGAGACGCTCCGCCCAGTCCAATCGCTATGGAAACGGGCAGGTAGGAAAATCAAGTGAAGTCTGGTTGAAAAAACAGAAATCTGCAATAGTTTATAAAAACTCCAAATTTATCATTTGGTGGAACTGATCTGTGATGTGGCAGCAAATCGTGGCTCAGCATGATGCTGCCATTTCCAGGGAATCATGTAAACATCTGAACTGTAAATCACTCTGTCACTTAAAATCCAGAATGAAGTGAAATTATCCTTTACAGCACAACAAGAACTCTCCACTCAAATAAAATATTATTAAAAATATATATAAATATCATGGCTTACCCCAGTGTATTATAAGCCTGGCAGCCCGCCATGCTTTATCAGCCCCCCGCCAGGCCAAGTGTTGCTTTTTTTTTATTAGAAAAATTAATAATAAAAAAATATATACATATATATATTTTTAAGTTAAAGTCAGATTGCAAGCGTCTCTGTTGCTCTGACCGTTTCACTGGCGGAGCAAATTTATTCCTAAATGATAGTTTATGCATTAAAAGCCAGGAGAGCGGACCAATCACAGCTGGCGCATTGAAGCCCGCGCTGCTGCTGCTTTACGCCAGATTTTTTATTTAACCACTAAACATTTTTATGCAATACATGAAAAGATGCAAAGAAACAAAATAAATTTCTTGTTTTTAAGTAAGAAATGTAATATTTTATTGCCTAAAATGAAATAATATAACATTTGTTTAGAGAACCCTTATTCATTTATAGCAAAGAACGCATCTGGAGCTTATAAATATGAAAAGTTCAGTCCTGTTGGCCTGACTAAACAGGCTGATCTGCTGATTATTATTAGGATTAATAATTTATTAACAGTTTAATAATTGGATAGCAAAAGATGTTTGTTGTTTTTACAGCATTTGAACCAGGTGAAGATAAAACCGTCACTTGAGTTCTGGGTAGAACATATTTACAAAGAATGTTTTTCATCTTACATGAAAATATATGTATTTGTTTTACGGTAATTTAAATAACAGAAAATTTCCTTTTTTGAGTCTGTATACTCTAGTTAACGATTGATTGATTACTAAATAAGTTGGACTGATTAATCGTTGCAGTCCTAATGAGAGCGAAGCAGCTGTAATAGTTTATGTGAATTGAGTGAAGGTTTAGTTTCCAGTTTTGCCTCTTTTCCCTCATTTTAAAGCTCAACCCTCAACATGTTGGGATCAGCTTGCAGGAAGTCTCTGCAGTGGATTTCTCTCTCTGTTACAGTCGGCGTAGTTGGAGCTGCTGATCTCCAGGAAGGTGTGAATCAGTCTGAGGTTGGATTTAATTCACTGTTTGCTAATAAACTGCCTGTTAAAACGGATCCAAACTGGGAGTTTTTATAGAGTTTTCCCACTTCGTTTTAAGGAGCTCAGCTTTACGTCCTCCCCGTTGGATTTAAGAGTCGGTTGTAGCTGCTGTTGTTGTTGTGTAAAGTTTTAAAACGACGTGTTTCTGTGGGCTGTTTAGTCCAGACGTGAAGAGAAGTCTACAATTATCCCTGAGCGTCCTGTGGGCGTG
Source organism: Poecilia mexicana (assembly GCF_051168715.1). Lineage (NCBI taxonomy): Eukaryota > Metazoa > Chordata > Actinopteri > Cyprinodontiformes > Poeciliidae > Poecilia > Poecilia mexicana. The sequence continues at coordinate 34,334,577 of NW_028263372.1, read as the reverse complement.
TGAGAGAGCTTGCTCCTGTTAAACCTCCCGGCCTCCCTGCGGAGGTTTTTAAACCAACAAACAGCGTCTAATGAGAAGCTGCAAAGCCGAGTCTGTGTCCATGTTCTGCTCCTGCTGGGAGAAGCTGCCTCGCTTTTTTAGGATACAGATTCGAGTTGGAGATGTCCGATGTTGAATTTAAGAGCTCTGAATGTTAGGAGACTAGTGCTGTCAGTCGTTTACAAAATTTAACCAGATTAACCACACTCTGATGCTGTGAGTAATCATTATTAATCACTTTGGCTAACTTGTACAGTGCATACTAAATAAAAATCTGGTTGGGCACCAGATAAAAATCTGCTTGCTCCAACCTGTATAGAAAGAGGTCAAATTTAGTCAAGCTTGTTGCAATCTGAACTCGTGTAGAGTAAAATTTAAACTATTTGATAGGCTAAAATCATGTTGAAACTAATTTCAGTTTCCACGGTCTGAACCTTTAAAACTACCAGTTTTTTCGCAGGAAGTTTGTGTTGCAGCTTCAGAGCTGCAGGTAAACTCTGGATCTGGAGTTTTTCATGGATTCTCTGCTTGACGTTTGTAGTTTTTGTCTCTTGGTGTCGTCCAGGGTGAAGGATTACTCATCGGACTGGTCAGACGAGGAGAGTCCCAAGAAGGCTTTGGCGGTGAACGGCGTCGGGGAGGCGAAGGAGGAGGAAGAGGATGAGCAGGCGGAGGGCGTGGCGGTGAGAGCGCTGTACGATTACACGGGCCAGGAGGCGGACGAGCTCAGCTTTAAAGCAGGTATGAACCCAATTACACCACAGAGACTAATCTACAGACGGAGTTCTCAACAAACGTTAATGAGTTAACCTTTTTTTGGTGTCTGGAAAATGAGCTGTTACCTAGCAACCCGAGCTGAGTTCCAGCACGTTTGGTCAGCTGCTTTTGCCGCTTTATGTGCTTTACAATGGCTGCTGGAAAAGACAAGTGTTTTGTTGCGGACTCACCACCCAGAAACCACTTGCTGCATTCTTGTTGGTTGTGCAGGAGACTCCACTTCTGCTTTTCAAAGATGTATGGTTGTATAATTGCACATCTGTTTGAAGCCATTTTTACATGGGAGTGTAAATGTTGAGTTGGTTAAGCCTATTTGGATTTAAAGTGACAGGACACCCTAAAACGTCTCATTCTTTCCTTTTCCTTCAGGCGATGAGCTGATGAAGCTCGGTGAGGAAGATGAGCAGGGCTGGTGTAAAGGACGGCTGAGGAGCGGCCAGATTGGCCTTTATCCCGCCAACTACGTCCAGGTCATCGCTTCCTGATGGCCCCAACCCCTCTGGTCAACTGAGCCAATCAGAAAGCTGCACACCACCCACCAGGAACAAGTGGAGGCTTTCCGTACTGACCGGAGGAAAATGATTCCTGCGGTTCTGAAAGTCTGTCTTTGTCATCGGAAAGAGAACAGAACTATAATATCTGCCAGCTGTCATTCAACTCCAGCAGGAAAATAAGTTTCTGATCAGATCATTAAACCTGTAAAAGAGGATAATCAATCAGCAAGAGATGCATCCAAAACTGGATTTTTCTTTTACGTTTAGTTGTATTGGATCATTTCTACCAATTTAGAAGAAAACATAAGTCAATGGTACAGCTTGAAGTTAATTAGCTTAGCTTAAACCATGCTAAGCCCCTCTGCTGAGAAGCTTTAATTAGCAAATGTTCCCATTTCCACACATGCTCAACATGCCTGTATTATTTTTTTCCTCTATTAGCCAAAGTTTTCTTGAAACCAGCACCTAGTGGCCATCAGTGGTACTGCATGTTCAAGATCTTCCTTTTAAAAGGGAAAATTAGGATTTTTTTAAATTTGTGACAATGTTGTCAGTCAGTATTTTGCTTATAAGAGGTTGTAGCCAGAACAATATTGATTTAGAGAATTGAGATAAAACCTTGTGTAAATAGAAAAATAAAACGTACCATGCTAACTATGATGAAGCTAACTTTGATGAAGCATTTGCTGGAAATGTTACGTGTTGGTTAAATACCTGAACTCCGCTCAGGTCCAGCTGTTGGCTTGACTTTCTTTTTAGCTTCCAAAAGACGTAAAACATTAAAATTTCTGATATCTACAAAATGTAAGATATTGATTACTGGTAACTAGCTCACAGGACCCCATTAAAAAAAAACTGAGGATAATTTCCTTCTAAATGAAAAGCCAAACTACAGACTGTCTCTCAGTGCCTTAGATGAAGAGGCCAGAAATGTGCATCGCTGCCCTGCTGGTTGACTTGTGGAACTACATCCTATAAATCCACAACTCCGCTTCTTATTTTATATTTTTTTTAAAAATGAGGTAAATAAACAATTCTTTTGTTACACTGACCTTCCAAACTGTAAATGTGCAGGGGCGGCCCTGTGTTTGACTGTGGAACTACATCCTTTAAACGAACAGCGCCGCCCTTCAGTTTGGCCAAAGAATTGCATATTTAAATTTCTGCTGTTGAACGGACAGAAGAAAAAAACATTTATTTGGACTCCTGAACATAAATTAGACTTCATTTTAGTTTTTCTGGTTATTCTGAGTTTTGGATGCAACATTTTCTTTGTTTTTTTAAAAGAATTATTGTAATAAGAGATTTGTTCATATTAACTAATGGATAAATTGTTGCCACTTCTTTCTTAGATTTTTTTTTTTAATATTGTTTATTTCCTTTTAACTTCTTCCAGTTTCTTTTTAAAGTCTGTTTGGCTGTGAACACAACAGTTTGACCTCAGTCTCATGAAATAAGCCTAGATTTTGCTATGATTTTTATTTTTGTTTTCTTGGGATTTGGTTTTCTTGTTTTAAGTTCTTGTTTGTTTCTGAGGAGAGTTTTCTCCGTCCTGCTGATCTGAGCGTAGCTACAGCTAACCTGCATACGTGTTTAAATGCTAATAAGAGATTTAATGTTTAAAGTTACACTGCACGCACCTGTAGCATGTACAGCTTCAAGTGGGAGAAATAAACAGAGCTTGAAACTTTTCAGACTCTGTTGTCAAAAGTTTGTTTTTGTTGTTTTCACCACAAACATTTAAGTATTTTCATTTCATTTTATGTGACAGAGGAACACAGTGATGCATAGATGTGAATTTGAAGAATAAGGATTCAGCATTTTGAGCTTTCATAGCTAAATATTTGCAAAGTGTGGCAGTTATTTATATTGACCCAGATTTTGGCTCCTATTTCAAAACGTTTGGGTGCCTTTTTAATTTTATTAAAATCAACAATATACTTTCTTTTTTGTATAAAACAGATTTAAAAATTGGAGATGCAAAACAAATCAAACATTTATTTGATTAAAATTGATATTAGTGGTTCTAGTTGCTCCAAAATGAAGATGAATGCAAAAACCTTAATATTTAATATGACCTGTAACTTTTGTAAAATGTATCTGTTAAGAAAAAAAAAAAACCTAAAAGGTGAAAAAGTATCCATCTTCATTAACCAATCATGAAGCTAGTAGGTCTGGGGGGGGCCGCCCAACATCCTTCACAGGACCGCAAATGGGCCACGGACCGCACATTGGACACCCCTGTACTAACACTTTTTTTACTCTGATGGCTTTTATTTAAGTTGATAAATCCTTAATTTTGATGAAAAGTAAAACTGAGTTTTAATGTCTGAAACTGATATTTAATTATGTCTAATTCTGTAATTTCAGAAGCTTTTGATTAGTTGTGAGTAATTTTACTAACTGGGAAGTTATAATTATTTGTGTTCCAGACCAGATTTGCTGGACTTCGTCTCGTGTCCCGCTGGCATTTGTTGCTCAGTTATAATCTCACAGAGGAAAAAGACGAGTTTTAATAGTTTTTAACAATTTGAGATGAATCAAAGGATTATTCTCGATACAACGTTGGTGCATTCGGCAGATATTTTTATTTAACCACTTAAGCTTATGTTATAGAATATTAGAAATGCTTACAAAAATACAAATAAATTCCTCATAAGTTCAGAAAATTAACATTTTATTGCAACAACAGCAATCCTTTAGTGAAAGCTTGATAATTTATATCAAATGATGCAACTGTAGCTAAAAATATACTTTTACCATCAACATGTCAAATGCAGTGATTATTTATAGAATTAACTCTTTAATAATGGCATAGCCAAAGTTTTTTTTTTCCCTTAATTTATTTTACATAATTTGAACCAGGTGAAGCTAAAGCTGGCACTGGAATTATTTTATTTTTAATCTTAAATGTATATATTTTAGTACAGTTTTGCCTGAGGTTCTTCTAGCAAATGTTTTGACTCTTTCAAACTTATTTGTTCTAGAACATTTTTGATTAATCACAATTTTTTTTCTCTATATTTTTTTTACTGTAAAAATATTTTCTGGGAAATTTCTTAAATCTCAAAATTTCTAGGATTTTTTTAAAGCAAACTTTTGACTCAGTCAAATTTAGTTTTTCTAACATTTTTCAAATTAAACTCAATTTCTGGGGGTTTTCTAGCAAATGTTTGACTTTTCAGTCTAATTATTTTTTAAATTCCTCAATTTATTTTTTTTTTTTTTCAGAAAAAGATTTTTCCAAATTTCTGATTTTGTTTGGCTGAACTCTACTCTCTGTTTTTCATCTACGATGGCGTCGTGCATTCTAGACACACTAATGTAGTTTCACTAATTATACAAGATGTTTGAGGCAAATATCTGAAAACTGCAGACATTTTTTTATTAAATTGACAACTTGAATCTGTACAGCAAAATAAGACGTCACAATAATAAATCTGTTCTCCATAGTACATGGCATATTTAAAAAAACTGCTCACCATTTAATCTGTACAAGCTGAAAATGAAAAACAAACTCATTAAGCATTAGCTTCCAGCTAGCTTCCCTCTGAGAATATAGACCAGCTCACATGCTACACATTCACTTAATCCCTCAGAGAAATTAATGTAAAAAAATCTGCAAATATTAGCTACAAGAATTTAGATTAAAGCATATTAAACATTTGTTTTTTTTACATTTTTATTACAATCCTCAGATTCAGGCTGTTTCTATATCATAAAACGATCAATTAAGCTAATTAGAAGGCTAACCGATTTTTTTAAGGTGAAAATCAAAAAATTTCTACTAATTTTTGGTTCACTTCAGTTATTCCACTTTTGTTCTTCCGGAAGGGCAGAAGAAATATTTCCACACACTCAAAGAAAAGTCCAACATGAGAATATATGTATCAGGGCCATTTTAGTTAGAGTTTAATCTCTGAAATTTTCTAGAAAAAAACATGGAAATTCAAAAGTTGACTTGGAAAAATTTGAGTTTCGAAAATTGAAAATTTTCAAGAAAAAAATCTCAAAATTTGAGCTGAATCTCAGAAATTTTCTAGAAGACAAGTGATAATTTGAGTTTCAAAAATTAAAAATTTGTTAGAAAAAAACAAATTTTGAGATCAATCTCAGAAATTTTCAATAAAAAATGAGGAAATATCTGAATTTCAAAAGCTGAAAATTTTTTACCTTTGGGTATTAATTTGAAAAGTCAAACATTTGCTAGTGATTAATTTTTAGATTTATCTTAGTAATTTTCAAGAAGAAAAGCAGGGAAATTTTCTGAATTTCAAATGTAAATTAAAAAAACTTTCAACTTTTGAGACTTTCCATATTTTTCTGGAAAATTTCTGAGATTAATTTCAAAATTTTTGATTTTTTTGCAGAAACATATTCCTTTTATGTACGTAAAATGGCCCTATTACGCCGTCATCAGATCCCTCTCAATAAATTAGACACTGAAGTAAAAAAGTGCAGTGAAGTTAATGTTCATATTAGATTAAACGGAGCGATGTTCATGAAGGCCGACTCGGAGTCTCTGATTCTTAACCGATGAGATTTGCTTCAGACAAACGCCAATAACGCAGCAGCTGCGATAAAAGTCCCAAAACAAATCATCATAAATCAGACCCGTCTGGAAACAGCCCAGCAGCAGCAGTCCGTCGTCACGGCAACAGCGTTCATGGAGGAGTTTAAATAAACGGGGCGGCTTCGTCTCCAAAAAGCCACACCAGGCATTCAGAGAAGTCCAAACGGATGCTCAAGCATTTGGTTTTCTACAGAGGAGAGCGGGTTGGGATGTGGCGTTGGCACTGTTAGCGGCAGCTGAGGGAGACGGAGGAAGAGGAGGAGGAGGAAGAGCAGTCGGTTCTACCGGTCCTTCAGCTCCCGGGTCACTCGCTTGGTGATGCGGCCGCACAGCAGCCCCACCAGGAACAGGACGCACACGCTCAGCGCCATCATCAGCAGGATGTAGTTCTTAGAGGGCGACGTCATCACCTGCACGGCCAGGTCCGAGAAGCCCTCAGCTGGCGCCACCTGCAGGCCACAGAGGAAACGGCAACAACGTTTTAACAGGTAGCCGAAGGTTTCAGCAAGTCTCATTTATACCATGCCGTACTAGGGCCAGTGTAGATAGAAAATTTAAAAAGGAGTACATTTTAAAATGACTTTAAAATGTCAAACATCTTTTTTTTCAATAAAAAGTTTGATTTTAATGTCAGAAATTTTCTAGAAAAAACTTGAAAAGTTCAAAATTCGCAAAACCCTCAGAATCCTGAAAATGAAATGATTGAGCTCGTTTTCATGCGATTAATTGATTTATTGCTTATTGCAACAGGCCTATAAGTAAATAAATTACTCATTCATGTTTTTGTCTCCAAAATGCTGTAATTTAACTTTTTAAACTAAACTGGTTTCAGTGGACAGCTAAGCAATCCTTCCAGTTTGTTGAGATATTTTTTGGATTCTTGCAGCCTAAAAAAAATAAAATACATTTTTCCAAAAAGTTGCAAAATTTTTCCAGCTTATTTTTGCCAGAACAGAACATCTGAAATGGCTGCACGTTCCCTCAGCGTGTTTTATTTCCTCTTTATCGGCTGCTGGTTTCAGGCTTTGAAATGTTTCTGCTGTGTGAACCTCGGTTGTCCTGTCGTCAGATTCTCCTCCAGAGTTTTTCTCTCTGGTTCCCGTGTGAAAGCGGCGCCGTTACCTTGGCGGCGTAGCTCCACATGTCGATGCGGTCTTGGAGTCTCTTCTTGCACTCGGGTTGCAGTCGGATCCTCTTATCCTGCAGCGCCTCCATCAGACATGACATCTCTGAAAAACAGACGCTTCTATTAAAATGGAGAACATTGTGCGTAAAGACAGAATAAAAATCACCCACGTCGCCCCCTGCCGGGCGTGATGGCGGCGCAGTGGTGTTTGAGGTCCAGGGCGCAGGCCGTGTGGAGAACCGGGTCAACAAATATGTCCGCCTTGCTCTCCTTCAGCATGTTCAGCACCTCCTGCGAATCAAGCTGATTAGAAAATGTTCTGACAGACTGACTTTGCTGCGGTGGTTCACCTTTTTGCAGACTTCCTGTTTGATCTTCAGCAGGTTTGCTTTCAGACATTCCTCCACCTGGCCGGTTTGCTCCTGAGCAGCCGCCTCCTCTGCGCACAATCTGGAGATCTGCAGGAGAAAAACGTGGAAAATCAGCTTCGTTTCACCTTTAAAATGTCATGTTTTAAGTGAAATAATCTGCCAGTGGAACTAGAACTTTTTCATCAATATTAAGGAATTACTGATATAAAACAAGGTATTTCTTGCTGAAAAGTTGTTAGTTTTGTCCTATTTCAAGTGTTCTGAGGTATTTACACTAGAAACTAGACCAAGAAGTTGTGTTTTTGTACTAAAATAATCAATAATACTGTGATGCAACAGTTTAACCTCATCTGAGCAGTGCATCTGCAGCTGTGGGTCCAATCTGTAGTCAAGCGCCGACTCCTGGAGAATCACCCTGATCTGGTCTTCACAATCTGGAGACAACCTCTGGACCAGAACCGAACCAGAATCACAGGATAACAGCATCAGACATGTGAATTTTTTTCTGCTGAGTCATTTCTGAAGTGGTGAGTCAGGCTCAAACCTGGTCGGCGTATTTGAGTTTGAGGCAGGCGATGATCTGACCCTCCAGCTCGCTGTCCTCGCTGGCTTTGTTCAGGATGGACTGGCAGAACTTGGGGATGTCGGCTCGGCAGGCTTTCCTCAACACCGGGTTCAGTCTGTAGTCTGCAGAAGGACCAAAAGTGAAATGGAGAACACTCCAGTCTGACTTATAGACGCATATTTCAGTGAGCTTACCAGTGTTCTGGGTGATCTGCCTCTTAGTGATCATCTGCTTACACTTGGGATCCATCAACTCGCTGTTCTTGTTCTGCTTCAGGCACTGCAGGACGTTCCTGGCATCCGCTTCAGTGCAGAAACGCTGCAGGAGGGACGACATTTCTTCAGAAATACTAAAACACTAACATGTCTAAAGTTTTTTCACTTTTTCTCACACTATAAACAGAAAGCTCTGTGTTTTTTCTTGGAATTTTTGCTATCTAAATGCAAACAATTAATTATCTTAAGATCAACTGTTAATACATGGGCTATTAGATCAAAATTAATTCCTATCGATTAACTAATAACGTCTGCTTAACTTTTTTTCAATGTTGTAGTTTGGCCGCCATCCAACAGAGGGCGCCGCTGGTCGTCTTTATTTGCGGAGCCAATGAGACAAGAATCAAAGATGGCGGCCACGCCGGAATGGTAAAGAGAGACGGTCCAAAAGGAGTCCGGAGTGGGATGTAAATGGTCTTTACGCGATTCTGTTTTGAAATATAAACACTCGATAAGCTAATTAAGCTAAATTTTCATCTCTACAGCGCTTTATTCAGCCGAGCTGAATGACGGAGTAGCGGCAACCTCTCAGCTAAAAATGACTGATGTGCTACGACGGTGAAAATGACAGAAAAACAGAGAAAAAGTAACATGATGGTGAAAAACATGGCGCCAAAAATAACCGCTAGTCATCTTTATTAGCGGATCTTGACCGCTGCGATGAGTTAGAGAGAAACCACAGACTATTTCTATATGAATACCTCGCAGTTCATGGGGGAATCAATTATTTCACAGTTTATTCTTTTCATCGTTTTTCTATATAGCAACCCAACAGGTTGTAGTTTTGTTATATTTTATAAATCTTAAGTATAATAACGTTTAATTTGTTCAGTCAGCATTTAACACAGCTGACATAAAATGTTAAGATTTAATGATTGTTTTTATTAAGGCTATTATGAAACATTTTGCACATCGGGTCAATGTTATGGAAAGTCGGTTGGCCATTTTCATACAAGAGAAAACTCATTTAATATGTACAAATTATATCATCAGATGGATAAAAAATGACTAATTTATATAAGTAATAGTAAATAAATAAAATAAGGTAATTTTTTTCCCCCCAAATCAGTTTCTTTCAATAAAAAAACTTAAAAACTTTAAAAAACCTGCAGGTATCTGGTGGATTTTTGGTTAAAACATGCTTGTTTTTCATCCAGTGGGTAGAAAATCCAGAAACTTTATTCAGGTAAGAGCAGAAATACTTCATAATGAAATTACTGAAATAAAAGTAAAATGTAAAAATACTGCTAAGAGTCTTATTTTTTTTCAAAAACGTTACTGAATTAAATGTAATTGAGTAAATGTAACTAGTTACTGCCCGACTCTGATTATGTTGACATCATCGTGATGTCATTTCCTGCCCATTTTCAGCTCACCTTGATCATCTGCTTGCAGACTCTCATGAGCTGGTAGTCGAGCTCCGGGTCGCTCATCTCCACCTCCTGCAGCTTGAAGATCCGCTGGTGGCAGCGCTGACTCAGCTGCTTCTTCTGCTCCTTCAGACACTCGATCATCTGGGAAGACATGGCTGAGAGGTCAGAGGTCAGACATGTTAAAGACACATGCAGTGTTCTGGAAATGTTACCTGAGCGTTCCCGAACACCACGTTGGGACACAGGCGGCTGATGTCGGACTTGCAGGGTTCGTACAGCTCCGGTTCCAGCCGGATGTCTTCAGACTGAGTCAGAATGAACAAATTATTTACATTTTTACTTTTACAAGGCAAAAGTAAAAAGTAGCCAACCAAGAGTAAAAATGCTGCTCAAGTAACTGATCAACACATCAACCGTTTAATATCTAAAAATTACCTCATCAGGCGCACAAAATAATGGTCCAAAAATGATCCAAGTTCTGTTTTTTACTGCATAAAACAAGCTAACATCCATGCTAATGATGTGTGTTTAACCTTTTAGGGCTGAGTAATGAATCAGTTTTATCGATAAATTCTTTTTTTTAAGATTGTAATTTTTTATTTATCTATTTTTTTTTAACCTATGTTCTAATTGGGTTTCCATTGTTCAGAATGGCAGCCATCTTGCTTGACAAGTGTGTTTTACCGCTTCTTTTTATCTGGACTTTGAATTTAGGTCAACTCTACGACAAAATATTAGATTCAAGCTAAGATTTTTTTATTTATTGGATGACTAAAGTCACAATATTAGAAGAATAAAGTAGTAATTTTATGAAAAATCCAACATGAAACAAAAATAAAATGAGGCACGTTGAGCATCTTGTGAAGTTATACTTTGGTTTTTACAGATAAGGAAATATTTCACCTTTTAAAACAACGTCAAATTATTACCAACTGCGGTATTTTGAAACGTTTGTGGAACAACTGTCTATTTTGAAAAAGAATCAGACGGACCGAGTTGGTCTATCCAGGCTTTTTTCTAATTAAAATGACATTTTTTGTCATTTTAAAATGTTTTTTTTGGGGGGGTAAAATTGTGTCTTTATGCTGCTAATATTGTGACTAAATTCTCGTAATTAAACAAAAATCCTTGTAGTTTGGCCCTAATACTTCATTGTGCAACTCGCATAATGAAAGATTGAAATAAGTCACTTTTGACAATATTTTCTGTCATTTTTAGAAAAGAAATCAGAGCTGGTATAAAATAAAACAGATTTTATATTTTAACCACATCGCCCAGCCCTGCAACCTTCTAATGAAACTGTAAATATCCACAGATTAAAGCTCAGATCGTCTCTGCGAACAGAGACTTCCTTTCTGGTTGGATAGAAATGAAGGTGACAGCAGGTCGGTTCGGCCCGGTTCAGCCCGGTTTTTGTGTTTACCATCTCCAACTCCTCCACCCGAAGCTGCTTGCGACATTTCAGAGACACTCGCTGGTCTCTGACCTCCTGCAGCGTGTCGTTCCTCACTGTGGTGCTGAGACAAATTACAACGTCCACCCTGCAAGGACACGGAGACTTAAACGATGGTCTGAGAAGCAGATTTAAAGGCTTTTCTCAGCTTCTATGTCATGTTAAGTTGCATTTTTATTTAAAATAAATACCAGAATCTGCATGCTATGTTAACACAGGACAGATAAATGACACTGCATATTTCAAAACTAAGAACAGAGCAGGCAAAATGTTTATTTTCTTATTTAAAAAAGGTATTTAATTGTTTATTTGCATATTTTAATGTAATATTATATAACAGGGCTTAAGTGCATAAAAAATCTGTAGACTGTGACAATTTTTTATCCAATTAATTGATTAACCACCAGAATAATCGATTAATAAAATCGTTTGCTGGAGCACTGCAGTAAAACATGAAGAAGGGTTATTTCCAGTATAAATACAGACAGTATATATATTTATGTGTCTGTATGGTTACTGAGTTGTGAAGCTGCATATTTTCCTCTCACTTCTTTTTAATGTTGGGACACAAGCGCAGAACGTCCTCCTTGCAGGCCATCTTGAACTTGTACGAGAAGCGGAAATCCTTCATCTGAATCTAAAATTAGACAAATGAAAAGTTAATAAGTTAGACTTAATTAATGAACGAGTTCATGCACTTTGCCAACAGTAAAATTAAACCATTTTAAGAAAAGTTTTTAAACCTTTCCAGTACAACACTCAGCAGATAAAACCAACTCATTATTTTATATAATTTATTACTGTTATTAATAATATCTTGTGATAGTTTTCTACTTTCTAGGATTTAAAATAAAACAACATTTTACATTTTGAAATGTTTTCCTCACAAACATCCAACACACCTGACTGGTCCAAGAACAAAACACACATTTTGCTAAAATTCCCCCAGTTTCAATAACGTTGATAACATACAAAATATGAGAACTTTTATTTCAATTACACACATCAATAATAAATATTAATTATATTGAAACAATCCAAACTAATCCTGTAAAGGTAAATTACCTTCCTGTTCAAATTAAATGATCAAATATACAAAAAAGTTACAAAATAATCTCTCATTAATGTTCTTGTTACATTTTCTGGCTTTTATCAAATAGAGATTATTTTTTGGTAATTTTGACATAAAACAAGTAAAATTTGGTCTGAATTAACTTCAGACAGTGAGAAATAAATGTCTGTATTTTTATTAGATGCATGTAAAATAATGTAAATAATGTTTTACAAATTTAGGCTTTTTATCAACATTAGACAACATTAGATTTCACTTAATTACAAAACTACAAACGTTCCAATCGTTGAAAACATTAAATTGAAACTGAAGGATTTCAAGCATCTGTACAAACCCTGAATGAAATTTATGAGCAAGACGAATCGATAAATATAGGAAATATTGAATAATAATACATAGAAATGCGGTTTAGACTGACCAACTGGAAGTGTGTGACGCCGACCGCACACTTTTCGTTCATGTCTTTCTGGTGTTTATTCTGGACCAAACACTCCATCAGATCTCCGGTATCGACCTGGTTGTCAGCCACGTCCTGAACATAAATAACCATAACAACAGGTGAGTGTTTTACAGGTAAAACCGATGAGCTGTGATTGGCTGTGTGGTCGCCTCACGTGGCAGTGGGCCTGGATGATGGGCTCACAGGCTCTGATCAGCAGGGCGTCGATCTGGATGTCCTGAAACACACACACAGGTTTACGTCTGTCCAGCTGCTTCCACTGGTTTGCTTCATAAAATACATGATGTGAACTCTGACCTCTGACTCCAGCTCCGTCAGGTTGCCGACAACCTCCCTGCAGCTGGATACCAGGTCCTCCAAATGCTCCTGCAGACACTCCAGCTCCTAAACGCAAACAAAAACAGGTTCCAAAAAGATTCATTTTACTTTCTGGTAGGATTTTTCTACCTGCAATCAATCAAAATGCATCATTTAACCTTTTAAAGGGAAAATATTATGAGTCTTCTAGGAACAGAATACCATTTTATAGCACAATCAAGTAACTTTGTTACCTTCAGGTGTTAAAATCAAATGGTTTTACTCAAAACATTCACAGTCCTGTCATCATAGACCTTACACTAACATGTAGCATTGAGCGTGAATAAATGACAATCCTTCCCCTTAATCCTGCTGTCTCACCATTTTAATAACCTTTTAGTTTATTATAATTGAGTATTTCTTTATCAGACGACATGCTAATAGCTTTTAAAGGAGCGGTATTGTGTATGTGCCATGTTATAGCTCAATCAGTCCCGGTTCAGGTGCGTCTTACCTGTCCCGTGTCCGTCTTGTCGCTGCACCACTTGCCCAGGTCGGTCATGCAGCGCTTCTGCAGCTCTGGGTCCAGCTTCACGTCCAGCGCCCTCTGGTGGAGAATCCGCTGAACCTCCACTTTACAGTCCCGAGACAACTGCAAAAACACACACACACACACACACACACACACACACACACACACACACACACACACACACACACAGTGAGAGAAGACAAACATAAAAACCTGCTGCAAACGTTCCTCATAAGCCCAAAGCATCAGCCCTCCACCACCATGCTTGACAGAGTTATGATCTTAAAGTTTTACTCTTTCTGCAGAAAAGGCCATAAATGTTTTCCGTTAAGCTTTTCCTGAACTGACGGGCAGCAACCGTTGCTTCTCTGACGTCACTGCAGATTTCCTTCTGCCTTCAAACACAAGCTGCTCTCCTTTTAACTCTTATTAATATAAACTGGTATTCAATTTTTCTAAGCAGAGGCATAAATGTACAGAATTACAAATTAATTTGATAATTTGAACCAGTACAGCACATTAAATACACCAATAACGTCACACGTTTGGTCAAACATGTAAAAACAACTGTAATTTGTTCAGTCAGTGTAATTAGCAGTAAATCAGCCAATGTAAGATAAACAACAAAGAAACTGAAAATGACAAAACAGGTTCTTGGTAAAATGTAAAAATAAACTATAACAAACCTGTCAAATGGTTCAGAAAGTGCAATTAGGAATATAAATATAAAATAAATAATAAAGCATGATCTCGCTCAGAGCACAAAGCATAGACTTAGACTGATACCAGATCTAATTTTTTTAAATATTGAGACTGATACAGATATTAATATCAGATTGGCACATCTCTAGATTTAATTAATTTGTTTTTAATCAGGAATAATTTCACTGACCGGTTCAAAGCGCCTACCTGCTTTTAACCTCAGCCGGTGATTCGGTTTGATTTATTTGGCCCATTTTAAACAAAACCACGTTCGAAACCAACTTTCAAAGTTACACAGACAATTTGCTCAATTCTTTCTTCCTGGCATCCATGTTGTACTGTTAGAAACCCTCTTCCCCTTTCCATCAGATTACCACCAACCTTCTGCAGATGTTGTTTTAACACAACATGCATGTTGCAAACAGCTCTGATCTTTGAGAATGTGATGCCATTTTCCAAAGCTCCAGTTAGCATAAAATTATTTTTCACTAAATGCTTGCACACTGCTCCAGAGCAGAACTTAAGCTTTTAGCTTGTTAGCTCCATGTTTGCATGCAGTTTGAAATTAAAAGGCGATGCAATCGGCTTTGCAAATGTATTAATTCATTTTTCTGTTTAGCTGCAAAACTGTTAAAATAGAAACCCTCAGAAAATGTACAAACTTTTAATTGGGTTGATATTCAATCAAATGCAAACACAATTAATTGTAAAGGAGTATTGCGTCATTTACAGTACAAACCAGAAGTTTACATACACAGAATACAAAGACAAATATTTTTTTTCTCACTGTCTGAAGTTAAAGACCAAACTATTCTTGGGGGAGTAAAGCCTGGAGGCCCTCCAGGCTGCTGATACTCTGAGGGAAACCTTATCATGTTGTGGGGCTGTTTTGCTGCAGGAGGAACTGGTTAATAAACTAGATGGCATCATGAGGAAATATTAAAACATCAGCCAGGAAGTAAAAGCTCCAGATGGTCAATAACCCTCAACATCCAGCCAAAGTGGTTAAAAAGTGGATTAAGGAGAATAAAGTCGGTGTTCTGGCCTCACAAAGTCCTGATCTCATTTCTATAGAGAAGTTGTAGCAGATTGCAAACCTGACCCAGTGAGACCGGTTCTGTCAGGAGGAATGGACCAGAACTCCAGGAAACTGCTGTGAAAAGCTTAAGGAAGGGAAGCCAAAAGGTTTAATCCAGTCTGTACAGTCATAAGTATCTCTGATACGGAACACATGGATGTCCAAAAATCTTCTTGTTACATTTCCTGGCATTTAGCAAATAAGAATAATTTTGGTAAATCTAACTACCGTATTTTCCGCACTATAAGACGCACCTAAAAACCTTCAATTTCCTCAAAAGCCGACAGTGCGCCTTATAATCCGGTGCGCCTTATATATGGACCAATATTGAGCCACAACAGGTCCAGCAACGGACCTTACCACAGGGGCCGCGTTTCATTGGCTAATGCCCATTTTAGGTCACAGTGCAGCTACCACGTGCGTGACCGTCTCACAAACACAAGCTACAGTAGTAAACATATGCTAATGTACATTGTGGACCATCAAAACCATGAATGCCGACTTACCCAGCCTTGCAAGAACAATAGGCATCAGTGATCTTGTCCACAGCTATATTTATGCTGAGGGTGTGAGGATCTGCTGTTTTCCTCATCTATCGGTAGCTTTTAGCTGTGACGCGCACAATGTTGGAGGCATCCAGTGGCTCAAACACCTTGATGTCGTCCAAAAAAGATGACATGAACTTGTTGGTTCCCCTGTCCATTGTCGTGGCTGATATGTTGTGAAAATCCGGCAGAAATGCTACGCTAATTAACTCAGATCGAAATGAAAGACGTCATGTTTACACAGACATGCAGTAGGCTGCTTACGTAGTTGGTCCACTACGGTAAGCAGCCGCCAACTTCTTTTTCCCCCGTAGAAGAAGTAGTGCGCGGTGCATGCTGGGATAGTTGTCAGAACACTGGTTTGTTAATAAAGTTTGATAATACATTTAAAGGGGGGGAGGGGCAGGGGAAGAGAGACAGAGACTGCAGCGGCAGCGTGTCGGTTGGTCTGTGTTACCCAGAAAGCAGTTGGGCATAATATCGCAACACCAACACCGTGAGTGAAACAACGGCTGGGCCAGCCTACTATATAAAGTACTCGGGGACCATTTCTTTATTAATGTGGATGTGTAATAATAGAGTATGAAGCGTCTATTCTATGCGCCTTATAATGCGGTGCGCCTAATGTATGAAAAAAGTCCTAAAATAGGCCATTCATTGAAGGTGCGCCTTATAATCCGGTGCGCCTTATAGTGCGGAAAATACGGTAACCTACAAAAAGAAAAGAAAAAAAAAAAGTTTGTTCTCTTATTTTTGTATGTAAACTTCTGGTTTCAACTGTTTGTGGTTCAAAATTTATTAAAAATTTAATAAAGCTAAAAAAAAAATCCAGATTGGCGTTTTTATTCATCAGACAGATTGAAAGTCAGATTATTTTAAGCCTTCACCTGATTTTGGCCGAGACTGGACAGCTCTTACCTGCTCATCTGGTCTCACCTGTCACATTTAAAGACATAAGTTCTAAAATTATCACCCAGAACTGCTGAGTCGCAGTAAAGCTGCGTCTGTTTGGACGTCACAGAGTGTTGCTGTTACCCGGCGACCCTGCTCCTCTGTGCGGTAAGCGTGGCGGTACAGGCAGGAGAAAACGGCGCCTGGCGGCATCAGCTCGCTCGTCTCGTTCCAGCCGAGGGTGTGGCAGAGTCGGGCCGCGTCGCCCTGACACTTCCTGTACAGGATCGGGTCCAATCTGCAGAAAATATAAGGAAACGGGCCCATCAGCTATCGTATCCCATTTGGTTCCACATATGGAAGCGCCACCGATCGGATTCTGTTAGGGGGGAAAAGATCCAAATTGGGCCGATTAGTGTAACAAATTTTTCTGGACGATAAATTGTCTCAGAAGTTGTTGCAATAAACGATAATATTGTTAGTTTGAGAGCATTTTTAAGTAACATAATGGTAATAAGGGGATAATAATCCAAAAGGACATTCTTAGAGATCAATAAACTTTAAATTCTAATAAGCAGTTAAAACTCTATCAAATGTAAACAAACAAAATAACTGAAACTACAAATAAAAAAATAATTCTGTAAAGAAAATTGTCCTTCAAAAAAAGGGCTTTAATCCTGGATTTATCTACCCAGCAATAGAATATGTAATATGCAGCAACAACATTAGTATTCTTGTTAACAAGCTTTATATGAAATACTGGCATGGATTAATGGATCATCAGTTAGCTAACAGGAAGTTAAATTAGGCAAAAGGGATTGGCCAGAAAAGAAGGAAATACAGAAAATGTTGGTCAAATTTCTAAAAAAGTTGTAAGTGAATTTGTATTAATAGTTGTCATCAGAGGTTTCTGGAGGGTCTGGTTAAGGCGTTGCATCCTCCCAACGATGCAGCTAAGAACCAACTCACTTCCAGTCTCTGGATATGAAATACTGCAGCTCCAGCAGGCGATGCTCACAGTCGCCCACCATCTTCTCTGTGTACAGATGCTCCATCAGGCAGGAGAGGATCCTGCAAAGCACAAACCTGTCAAACACTGAGCCAGAAACAACTCAAAACGTTCCATATCAGACTCTACAAGATTGCATTTAATACAAAAAAAAAAAAATATATATATATATATATATATATATATATATATATATATATATATATATATATATATATATATTAAAAAAGGAGGGAAAATTAATACTTAATTAATTCAAGTTTTTGGAAAATTGCTGCAACTGAAATTAGTTTTTTTTTGTGGTATTTTACTTGCAATTTTATTATTAGTTTATTATTAATTTATTATTATTATTATTATTTTTTTTATCAAACTTAGTTTTATTTCTTGTTTTTATCATTTATCTACCTGTGATTGTTGTGAAGCACTTGGTCAGCTGAGGTGGTTGTAAAAAAAACATCGACTAACAGAGGTTATGATAACTGTGTCACCTTCAGTTATAAAAATAATGTATATACCATTTACTTTAGATAAGAATTAAAGGATTCCTCGAACAAGCATTAAATAATCCAATGTTTTTTAACATTGTAACAGGACGCACAGCTTAAAAAAGTAGATTTGACACAATCCCTCCTTCTAAACTTTGACATAAGTTGCTCACATTGGGTCTCCGCTGCGGATGTGCTTGCAGGCGGTCTGGATGACGGATTCACAGGCCTCGTTCAGCGCTCGGTCGATCCGGTAATCGGCTCCAGGATCCGCAGACTGGATCAGAGTTTGCAGCTGTGGCAAAACACAAAATTAGAAGAGCCAGAAATAATAATTTCTTATTTGCCGTGTTCTTACCGCGCTCTGGCAGACGCTGTCGACGGCGCTGCTGCGGTCGCCTCGGCCGAGTCGCATCAAGCAGTGCAGCGTCCGGCCCTTCCGGTGCAAACCGGAGCACTGGGCCTCGATCTCCGTCCGGCAGTGAAGGACGATCTCTGGGCTCAAGGAGAAATCCTCCATCAGCATCCGCCGGAAGTCCAGCATCTCCCCCTGACACTCGCCGCTCACCGGACGGCCTGCACAACACAAAAACAGATCAGAATATATCCTGATAAAAACAACCAAAACACGCAGAGAGACGATGTTTTTCAGGTTGAGCTTATTTCCACCCATTAGAGACACAGCGCCTAGAAAACTATTTGAATGTTTCCATTTTCACCTGGTTTACTCATAAAATATCATATTTTCTGCCTCACTTTTACAAATTACATAAAATATTTTCAAAAAGTGGCTTTTATTTCGGACGTCCCTTCTGTGAGTTGTACTATGGAGTATTAGGGTCAGGCTAAGATAATTATTCTTTACTTTTGAGAAATATGATCATAACATTAGAAAATAATTTTAACAGAGAAAAACATCTTAAAAGTTAGAGAAAAAAGTTATTTAATGAGGAAAAAAGCATCAATATATTTATCTAGAAGCGATTCAATAGATCCGGTTGTTTGCGTTGTTTGTCCTGCTGCTGATATTTATTTCTGTTTGCATTTAGCACAGTGTTTCCCAACCCTGGTCCTCAAGGCACACGGTCCTACATGTTTTAGAGGTTTCCCTGCTTTCATGTGCCTAATTCAACTGACTGCAGTTCAGCAAACGCCTGTTAATCAGTCATCGATTGAAATCAGCTGGACTGAAGTAAGGAAATACCTAAAACATGCAGGGCAGTGTGCCTTGAGGACCAGGGTTGGCAAACACTGATTTAGCGAATAGAAATAAATTTGGTGATTCTATCTGACCTAAAACAAAACACATCAGGTCTGACAGTTGGAACAAAAATGTGTATTTGCCTTTTAATTACTATAAATATCTGGTTTCAACTGTAAATAACACTTTTAAAATTTGCGTTAGATTGACCTTTATTACAAAACTGCAAAGTCTGAATATGAAGCACTTTCAAGGTCCTGATACAGAAATCAAACACTTTTTAATTGAAATTGAAGAATTTTCAAGGATTTCAAGCATCCGTATGATCCCTGATCACGCTGTGGGATTCTCCATCCAGGAAACAGCTGGATGGAGTCAAACAGCGAAGGAGGGGAACCTGTCGGGTCGTCATGCTCTCACCTCGGTGCACCGCAGCCTCCAGGCACAGCAGCAGGTAGGACAGCCGCGCCTCGCGGGCGCGTGGCAGGCTGCTATCCAGGCTGCAGCGCTGCTTCCTCAGGTCCAGCTTGCAGGCTTTCGCCAAAGAGTAGCTGACTCTGTAATCCTGGGAGATCAGCTTCTGTCGGGTCGTCAGGGCGTCTCTGCACTGGTGAGAGGAACATGAGGACAACACAGAATGATTCATGACGTATGGGTCAGCAAAGTTATTGATTAGTAAGCGTTTGTGTTAAGCGCATTATAAACACACAATCATAATTTTCTGAACTCCTCATATGACATAGTTCACTACTTAGTGAACAGGAAGAGGCTTACAAAATGGAGGAGCTTCATAGCCTGAAATCTGTGGATGTAAACAATGTTTCAACAAATTTGTAAAAGATGTACAAACTCTTCTTGTGAATAACAAGGATCTGGTGACTGGCAGAATAAGTTCATGTAGTAACAAACACATAAGCTACATGTCCGTCTTCGCTAACAGATCAAAGCTACATTAGCGAAGCTAATTTTGCTATTTCGGCAGTATTTTTTGGCAGTAAGTACTACAATAATTATCACTGATATTTATCTTAGTATTACACAGATGTGGGTAGAGAACTCAAGTAGTTGTAATTTACTTATTGAACAAGGCAAGAAATAGTTCTAAGCTTTTCTCTTGTTTATTGTTGTCATAGCAACTCCATAGCAACTGCCTACCAAGATGGCTGTCAGTTACAAAATTCCTGGAAGTGTGACGTCACATGAGAGCTATGTGTTCAGGAGCTTTTTGAGTCTAAATGGTGTCCAAAGTCGGTCCTGGAGGCCCGGCATCCTGCATGTTTCAGTTCTCGCCCTGTTGGTGGTAACAACCTCTTCAGCATGTCAATGTTTTCCTTAGGCCTCTAATGAGCCATTATTTGATCCAGGTGCGTTGAACCAGGGAGAGAACTAAAACACGCAGGATGCCGGCCCTCCAGGACCAACTTTGGTGATCTAAGCGGACATTATTAGTTGATCAGTTGGAACAAATTTTTATCTAATAAGCCATTAATTGTTTGCATCCCCAGTCAGCAACAATCCGCCGACTCTCTGAATACCTTTTCGGACATGGCTTCCTCAAACTTATGGTTGAACAGACACTTGTAGACCTTCCCTTCTCCTGCCTGGACCTGTGCAGAAATAGAAATTTACTGTTTTAAAAGTGAAAACTTGATTAATTTTCGCTGGTTGTTCTCTGAGAGTCTCCGTACGTTCTGGCAGAACCTCTCCCGGTCATCTCGGCAGGCGAAGAAAAGGTGCCTGTCGAGGTGAAAGTCATCAGACGACAGCTCCGCCACCCGCAGGATCGCTTTCTGACACTCGTCTTTGATCGGATGGACTCGCTCCTGCTGCTCCGCCTGCCTCACCAGCGCCCTCTCCAGGCAGGCGATCACCTCGCCCTGCGAGTGCACATCCTGTGGAGAGATGCAGGAACATTAAACAATTTTTCAAGCATTTTCAAGGTAAGTTTAGCACTTTGGAGGTAAAAACAATACAATACAGTGTTAAAAGATATAATTTATTACTAGTATTATTACTAATGTCTTGTGATAGTATTCTACAGCAGGAACATCCATCCATTTTCTTTACACTCTTGTCCCTTAGTGGGGTCGGGAAGTGCTGGTGCCTTTCCAGCTAACGTTCCGGGCGAGAGGTGGGGTCACCCTGGACAGGCCGCCAGTCTGTTGCAGGGCAACACAGAGACACACAACCATGCGCTCACACCTATGGGCAATTTGGAGAGGCCAATTAACCTGACAGTCATGTTTTTGGACTGTGGGAGGAAACCGGAGTACCCGGAGAAAACCCACACATGCACAGGGAGAACATGCAAACTCCATGCAGAAGGACCGGGGCTGGGAATCGAACCCAGAACAAGAAATACTAAAATATAAAAACATTTTAAAATGGTTTTGAAATGAATAACACTCTAATTTAACAGAAAAAAAATCTCCCATTTCTAGTAATTGGGAGATTAAACACAACAGTAATTGTGTTTAATTTAAGACAATCTTTATTTTAATTCCACAGATCATTGAGCCATTAGGAATATTAAATATTCAAAATAAAATAAAAAATGTTCCCGCTAAGTTTTCTGTCTTTTAGCAAATAGAAGTAATTTTGGTAATTCTAACTTACTTAAAACAAGAAAAGCTCAGAAGTTTTTTTATTAGGTGTATTAAAATATCTGGTTTCAGCTGCAATTAATTTTTAACAAATTTAGGCTTTTAATCAAACAACAGATTACACTTTAACACAAAGCTGCGCAGTTTGAATATGAAGAAATTTCGAGGATTTTATACAGAAATCAAGAACTTTCCAAACCTTGAAAATGCCTCATTCAGGGGTGTCCAAACTATCTGACATGGGCCAAAATCATTGAGTCAGAAGTATTCAGGAAAAACCCTAAAACCAAGTAAAGTAGTTTTTTTTTTTTTGGAAGACAGAAATGTTGTTCATTGTAGATTTATAAGTAAATTTTTGTGTGTGTTTACATTATTAAAATAAAGGATTTGCTAAATTGAACAAATTTATTTTCAGTACAATATCACGATTTGGGTCACTTTCTTTCAAAACGTTTGCTATGTTTAGCCAAGTTTAATAAATTAGAAGGAACTGATTTGGGTTCAGCAAAGTCGACATTTTAGAAAAAGTTTCTGGATAAACATTTTTGTTTATAAAAGCTTGGTTATAAAAAGATGTGTGTTGTATGTAACATTTTATATTGGCAATAATAATTTTACCCGGATTACAAATAAATAAAAAAAACTCCTGTGCTGGAAAGGCATCATTCTTTAATTGGAGTTGGGGGCCGCACAAAGACAGCGTAAGGGCCACAAATGGCCCCCGGACTGCACTTTGGACACCCCTTACCAAACAAGCACCGGTATCGACCCTGAATGACTGTGGCCTCAGTAAACTGACCTCAACTAAAGGAACAAAAATAATCTGACGTACCAACTTTAGTTTTGAGAAAAACAGATTTTCCGATTATCGACATTGAAAAATGTAAATAAATTTCCTTTATTTTGGTTAATATTTACAGTGTAAAGCACTGGACACACACTCCCTCTCACCTTTTGTCCTACGTTGATGCTGCCGCAGCGCAGGCTGTTTATATCCTCTTTGCATTTATCCATGAAGCCACAGATGAGTCTGTAGTCGCTGAAGATGATGCTGGTGATCTTGGTGATGTACTGGTTGCACTGGTACTCGCTGATGTTGCCTCTGTGATCCACCAGGCAGGACACCAGGTATCCGCGCCCTCGCTCCTCCTCGTTGCACTCCTTTATCTGCAGGTGAGGGGGATGAGAAGAGTAAACTAAAAGAATCAGGGCAGGAAATGCCTTGTAAAAACACGCTACAAACCTCAGCGATGGTGCTCCGGCAGACCTCCGTGGCCACAGACTCAAACTTTGGATCAGTGGTCAGGTTCAGTTTGTAATTCCACAGAAGCTGAGCAGAATAAGGGCACAAAACGTTAAAAACTCACGAGAAACGAAACGAGAAGCTATGATTAAGATGTGAGAACATCTCAACATTAAGAAACTTTCCAGGGCGGGACACTTAACTCCATCTGCTAACCTTAAAACAAACTCATTACTGCACAATTCAGTAAATATTTACTCAAATGGATATTTAAATACATAATTAGATGTAAATATAATGTATTTACATCTAATGCATCAAAACAACAGATTGGATTAACTTGATATAAATGAGTCAAACTGCAACAATGGTTCCTCAAATAGATCCAAAGTTGTGATTGGTTAAGCTGCACATCTGCAGACCAATCAGCTTTTCCTTTAATTTTTAAGTGTAAATCAACTGTTTGCATATTTAGGAAAAATACTCACATGGTTGCAGTCGGGTGCGAGCTCAATTTCCTGGACAAAAAGCAGAAAAAATTATTTCCAGACAGGTTCACACATAAAGACGGAACTTCTCTAAAAAATGTGACATTTAATTTAATTAATTTATTCCAAACCTCCATTTTATAAAAGCCGGCATTTGATTGAGTTACTTTCTTACTGCAGGTTGAGTTGTACAGGTGTAATAGACGGTCGATGTTCTTTCTTTTGCAAGTTACATTGGATTTATTTAGTGTTTATTTGGTAACATTGTTATGGTTTCTCTGAAAAAGAAAACCAAATAGAGGAAGTAGAAAATCCAAGATGGCCGAATGTGATGCCGCCGTGTTCCTGTGTTAAACTGTAAAGTTTTACTTTGGAGAAGGAAAAAAACTGCATAAAAATTGGGTGAAAATTTGTACGTTTGAGTTATGAATTGATTATTATGCTAGCTTGCAGTAAGCATGTAACAAGCTAATTTGCATTGTTAATTTGCTAATTCTATGCTTTTTTGTTTCAGTTTTATGATGTCAAAGAGAAGGAAATGGTCATTGGCAATTCTTCCATAAATCAGCACAAAAAAGAAATATAACTCAGGATTAAGATTGTTGTTTTGCTGTCTAGCTGGTGAAAAGTAGCTAAACAGCTAGTAAAAGTTAAAAAAACAAAATCAGAAATAATTTATCACAGTCTAATTTCTGTCATCACAGTAAACATGGCTCTGACACAGCCACTCAGGAAAATCTGACCCAACACTGCAAGGCAACCAGACTCACCACACTGTTTCTCTAATCAACTTTCTTAATTATTCAGTAGCTAATTAAACCTTGGGTGGTTTTAGAAAAACCCCTGAACAATTCAGGAGCTGCTGCATTCAATGACCGCAAGAAATTCCAACTTTCCAGACCAGATAAAGAAAACAGAACCAGAACTCTATCAAGGCCAGCCAACATTGATTTCTTTCTTAATTATCTCCCAAATATGAAGCCACTTCTAAGTTAAAAATGTTTCATAGAGGGAAAGATATGCTTGGAATGAAAAATTAAAAAATCAATAGCCAGGTGCCAAAACGGTGAGAGACATGATGGAATCGGAGTAAAGCGTTGATCTGACAGAAACCTGACTGGAGCAGCAGAACCTCCTCTGATGCCGTCAGTCAGTAGATCATGGAGCAGCGACTCAAACTCTGCTGCTGATTCTGGTTTTCCTCTCTCAGATTTACAGGAGCCATTAGTCTCTCCAGGAGGGCACAGCAGGTTTAAAGGCAGAGCAATTATCTCAGGATCGCTAATGGCTGCAGAGTGACGGTGAAGGACGAATGACAACAACATGGAGATTAATATAAGCCTTAAAAAAATCCCCTTTTTTGTTATTTTGTTCTTAAAAAGGAAAATCGCTACTATAAATATTAGCATGATATGCGGCCATGTTGGAGAGGAATGTAAACAGCTTCTCTATAAATGTGTTTCTTAGAAAAGTGACCAATCATTGTCATTTTCACTTCATTGTATAGTAGGGGTGAAACGATTAATCGGATTAATCATGATTAATCAAAACTTTTTGTTTGTAAATTGATTAGTATCATTTTTCTATCCAATTATTTTTGGTTAATCCAAAGAAATAATCACCAGATCAGCTCTAAACTGTGTTGTCAACTCTAACAGAAAATCCTGAGCTTTTCACATGTTACAAGCATGTTTTAGCTGCTAATGCATCCTTCGTTTCAAACTATCTAGGAAAGCCATGTTACTGCTTTTTAGAGAGTAAAATGATTATTTTCTAATTTAAAAAGGCATTGAATTGTTTATTAGCATATTTTAATGTATCTATAATATTGTATTTTAAAAAGCCAGTGGTTAGACAAAAATAATGTGCCTTTTTTAATCCGATTAATGATGAGAATAATCGATTACTAAAGTAATCGTTAGTTGCAGCCTTATTGTAAAAGAAAGAGAATAGAACATTTTTTACAGTGTAACGGGGCTCTCTGTATGTCGAGTAAAACAGAGACCTTGTGTTGCCACAAAATAACAGCCCTTGAGTAAATGTGCAATGGAGAGAAATAGTTTTATAGTCCTCTTCCTCCCAATAAACAGATGTTTTTAAAACTTCACATTACAAAACAAAGAGCTTCAAAATGTGCTTACCTTTCAAACACGCTCATAAAGTGCTTTGCAGTTTATATCTGCACTATAGGAAAAAGCCACTTATCCTCACTCACACACAAATGTAGTGCAGATCTTATATAAAATTCACTCCAAAGTCTATAAATAAACCCACAAAAGCTCCATCACAAATACTACGGGACTCAGTTAGTATCTTAAATGTCAAATTTCATGACAATGCAGTTTGAAAAAGATTGTAAAATATTCAGGTTGTTATGAAGCGCAGCATATCAGCCCTTCATACCCATCAGAAAGCATCAGGAGGGATGATTTGGGCTTTCTTTTCTTTCTTCTTGCAAAATTTTAGTTAAACCAGAACTCTTCTGTTTGCAAAAATATCCTAAAGTCAGCAGCAAATCTTTAATAAACTCTGCAATAATAACAGTAACTACAGCAAATTAGGGCTGCATCTAAGGATTATTGTAGTATAATAATCAGTTATTTGCATTCAAATAATTGATTATTTGAGTGGAAAATGTAAATATTTTTGTGCAGCTTTAGCTTAATTCCTGCTCTGTGGTTTGTTCTCTCAGCAAATTGCCTTTTTCTTTGAGTCTCTATATTGTAGTTATTGATTAATTGATTAATCAAATAAAAGAATTGGCACATTCTGCGGAATTTTCTTTTTTTTATTTTATTTTATTTTTATACAATATTAGAAATACATCTACTCAACTTAACACCAATACTATGTAGGGCTGGTCTGTTGATTCATTTTTGGATTAACCAGTAAATGAATGGAAAGCAAAACTTGCTTAATATGAAATAGTTTTTTTTTTTTTTTTTCAAACAGAATTTGAACCAGGTGAAACCAAAACACTTCACTAGTTCTGGGTAAAACATATTTACAAACAAAGGCTTCATTTTTGTTTTGAAAGCAAAATGTATATATTTTTGTATAATTTTGTCTTAATTAATGCTCTGAGAGTGTTGTTCTTTCAGCGAATTGCCTGTTTTTGAGTCTGTATACTGCAATTAACGATTAATCAATTGCTAAATTAGTTGACAATATTTCAATAATTGATTAGTCATGATTAATCACGTTTAGTCCAGTTAATTGTTTCAGAATATTTGTTGGTTCTGCTCTTTTTTGTTTCTTTTAGCCAAATTGTGGAAAGTCCAGTTTCGGTTCTGGAGCTTCAGGTCGCAGACCCCTGATCTAGACAATCAACTCAATAAATAAATCCAGCGGAAGCATCAGAGGGTTATACAAGAAAACATGCATTTAATTATAGAGATACTGGAACAATAATGTTTCCATGTGAAAGAATGGGAAAAGCTGAGATGTTAAAGCTTTTCTCAGTTGGAACAAACGGTCACTGCAAATCCTTTGACCTCTAATGGAGAAGGAAGCGGCGGCCATGTTTGATGAGCATCGGCTTACAGCGATAAGAGAGAAGATCAAAACAACAGAGGCCATCCAATGATAGTCCAGTCAAAAGGCACGTGAGCAGAAATATGGAACGACTTTTTTTTAATCATGTAAGAAAAAAGCTGGCAGGATGTTTGGTTTTGACTTCGACCTTTAAGTCACCTGACAGCTGAATGACTGCTCAGTTACAATCTAACTAAGTCAATAATTATTTCTGAGGCAGAGACACTGCAAGCAACAGAGCTGAGCAGAGTCCAGGATCCTAAAACGTCATGTATGGAAAACGCCATGAAAAAAGAACCAAAAATGAAGAAACTCTTCCACTGTTTGTAGATTATTAACTATTAAATGACTCTTTGGAAGTTAATATGCTGCTAAAGATGGGTGTGTTGAACCACCAGCTTGTCTTTTATGGCTCTGGATCATTTCCTCCTCCACCTATACTCCTATTGCCATTCAGTACCAGCATACTGAAACCATTGTGAGTCTGTGAATTTCTCTTGATATATTAAGCATTTTGGACAAAATGCTGACATAAATAAGCATACAAATGCTAAAATCTAACAAATATCCATTTATTATGAATTACTCTGGCTGCAGGGTGCAGATGGTAGCACTGTCATGTTGTAGCAAAAAAATCCTGGGTATGTAGAATACAGCAAGGTTCAATCCTGGACCCCTTCAACTTTAATATCTACATGCTACCATAACTAAGCAGATGATGCTCAGCTCTACATAACATTGTCACCAGGTGACTCTGAGCCCATTCAGCCACTGAACAGATGCTCAGAACAAATCAATGTGTGGATGTGCCAGAACTTTCTGAACAGTAACAAAACTGAACCAATTATTTTTGGACCTACAGAAAAACAATTAAGAGCCATCACTCAGCTTCAGTTTTTACAGCTAGAAACCAGCAATCAGGTTCTCTAAATCTTGCAAATGTAACTTCGAAGTTATAGGAAAAGAATCACCAATCAATGCATGTTTTGAAAAAGTAACCAGTGAGCTATCTCAAAAAGAACCTCTATTCCAGGAAAGTAATGAATAAACTCATACATAAATCACCCTGCCAGTTCTACAAATGTTACTTAGTGTCAGGAAAGTATGACCAAGTTTAAAGGAAAGGTAAAATGTAATGTGTTATTTTCACAAAAGTAGCCTGTACCCATCTGTGGTTGACTCTTAACAAAAATTACTAAATTGATTGTTTTGGGTATGTTTTAAATATTTCAGATCATCTAAAAATTATATAATTTGCTTCTCTAAGATCATACTGTCCTATAAAATACATACAAGAATCAGCCTAGTAGATTTTAACTAAAGCTTTGGATGCACATTTTTTATTTGATTTTGTACTTCATTATATTTCCTTGTGGTTTATTAAACTATTAAACATGAAGTGAAACCATCTAGAATGTGCTAAAACACGGTATCTTTTTTATTACTAATTAGTGGCTTATTACTTGTTCACAACCCAGAGGTCTTATTGTATTATCATTTATTTCTTGGAGGTGGGGGTTAATTGATTTAAGACGCAGAGAGAGGTAATGGATCCGTCCTGAGAAGAATATTATTCTTCAGAGAATAGTTTGTTCTCTAGCAGGCTGGGGAGTGTTTTCTTGAGGAAAACAGAGATTTTTGGTCTTGTTAATGTGTGTTTACGGTTTAGTCCGGGTCAGAACCCAGCAGCGGGTGGTGTGTGGACCCCTCTGCCTCGATGTCACGTTAACAGCCGGCGTCTCTTTTAACCACCAACCGGGAGCGACACACCCAGCGGATGCCCGTCATGTTTATCATCACCTCCCGGTGTGAATCCCCGCAGACTCGTCCACCAGCCGCTTACCTCTCTGCGGTCCTGAAGGCACTCCAGAACGGCCAGGTTGTTTGACCAGGTCTGCTTGGGGCACAGGCGGGTCAGGTCCTCCCGGCAGGCCGCCTCCTCCGCCAGCTTCCAGCCGCTCGCCCTTCGCGGCTGAGAGGCCCCGGCGGCAGCGGCGACAGGTGCATTCTTCTCCGGATGGTCGACGGTTCTGGCATCGGGTTGTTTGGGCGACTCGGCCGGGGAGTTCGCCACCTTCAGGCCTAAGACGGTTACCGAGCTCCAGAGACACAGTGAGGAGACGAGCAGAAGCAGCGGCGGAGAGCGACTCTGAGCCGCCATCTTCACATAACTGTCAAGTTAGAGCTGATACGGCAAGACACCTTCACTTCCGGTCAAGTGTCTCACAACAAGAGCTCACATGCAGTGAAGAATACACAATTTCCGGTCACTGTTACCTTATAAAAATAAAAGCTTTATCATCATCATCATCATATATATATATATATATATATATATATATATATATATATATATATATATATATATATATATATATATATATATATATATATATATATATATATAGATGATCTATATATTATTTGTGTGTGTGTACAGAAGTAAATAAACAAGGCGATGGTTAATTTAAACTTAAGAAAATCAATACCCAAATGCTACAAGACTGTGACAAAAGTCCCTCATGGCACAGTTATTTGTAACAATACTGTTACTACTTTCAAAAAGGCATCACCTGATCATGGAAAAAGCTGTGTGCACATGGGCATGATTGACAGCGCTAAGAACTTCCTCCTGCTCTGAATGGTTGTTTCTAGTTAGCACTGGGAGAAGGCATAAACAGTTTTCACAGATTATCATACTATAATGTCATGACATAGTGACCTTTTCAACAAATAGTAAAAAAAAAAGTAGAGACAAATTATTTATCTGTTTCTATCTGCTAAAAAAAACCTGGTTTTATGAAGATACCTTATGGTGCATC
Organism: Poecilia mexicana; assembly: GCF_051168715.1. Taxonomy (NCBI): domain Eukaryota; kingdom Metazoa; phylum Chordata; class Actinopteri; order Cyprinodontiformes; family Poeciliidae; genus Poecilia; species Poecilia mexicana. The sequence continues at coordinate 34,304,566 of NW_028263372.1, read as the reverse complement.
TGTGTTTAATTGGCATTTTAGGCCTGTAAATATAAATATTTAGGTATTTCATTTTACAGAAACCTTATATGTGGAGTTTAATTTCTTGCAGTGGGCTGCAGAAGACAGCAGATGGCACCAGTAACCTTTTGATTACAATCACTGCAGCAGCACAACAGATTTGTCTAAATATGCTCAGCCCTCCAATTAAACAGCCTTTGCAGAAAATTTCAGATTGTTTGTCTTGTGGAAACTGTGATAATCCAGTCTCAGTTTTTTCTAACATCTAACCTTTGAGAACAAAACATATAGCACACATGTAATAGATTTATGACTCTGCACATATGTGTTGAAAACACTTTGCCTACACTCCACCTCCACCAAGCTGCTTGAGCCAGCTTCATCACACACACAGCCCTTCAACACAAAATAAAACTCAGCTGCTGCATGCCAACCATCTCATAAATAGTCACAATAACTTTATTTAGCATCGATCAGGATGGGGCTTGAAGGCCATTTGGAAGGCGTTGTTAGTTTTTCATTTATTAATTTGAACAGCCTTGAGCAGTGAGTCACTCCCAAGATGCTGTGGTGGAGAACAGGATGGGAGGAAAGTTTCCAACATCTTCAACAATCAGGCCACCTTCCAAAAGTTTTATGGTGAAATAAGAGCAGATTTGTTCAGATTTAAAGCTTTCTAAAAGACAAATATTTTTGGACTATGTCGTGACCAGAATTGGATAGTAACTAGTTATTTAGTTACATTTACTTGAGTAACCTTTTTGAAAAAATTTACCTTTAAGAATACTTTTATTACGATGTACTTTTTACTTCTACTTGAGTAATTTTACTATGGAGTATCTCTACTCTTACCTGAGTCAAATTTCTCTATTTTCTTCCCACTGAAAGAAAAACATGTTTTAAAATTTATTAGACACAGAAACATAGCTGCAGTTTTTGTTAAAGTTTCTTAAGTTTTTTTATTGAAAAAAATCAATAAGAAATCAGGAAAATGTTCATTTTTGTTTTATGTTTTGTTACTTATATAAATTATTGTCATGTCAGTCCTTAAAATACCAAAATTTCCACTTAACTTTATATTTTGGTTTGTCTGATGATGTAATTTTTAAATATTAAATGATTGATAGTTTTTATCAGTTACTCAGTTCTTGAGTAGACTTTTTACCAAATACTTTTTTACTCTTACTTGGGTAATTTCTTGGACGGACACTTTTTAGTTGGTAAAAATATGTTGATAGAGACAAATGATTTATCCACTTCTATCTACTAAACAGAACTACTTACTTAGCAATAAGTAAGTATTTCTACTCTTATTAAAATTTTGGGTACTCTGCTCACCTCAGGTCATCACAGTATGAAACAGATAATTTGTGAAAAAAATTTTAGGTCCTCTGGCATCTCCCAGTGCAAACCAGAAACAACCAATCAGGGCCAGGAGGCGGGTCTTAGTGTAGTCAATCAACCTTATGTACTCACTGCTAAATGCGCTATTGGCAGAGAAACAACTTATTGTTACAGGAAAGGTGGGGATGAACATGGTTCATACAGCATGACTGACAGACTCGCAGATATACCTGCTGCAAATCCCCCCCTAAACGAAGTATAAAGAGGAGCTGCATAAACACACATTTCAGATTTTTGTGTAAAATAAATAAGGACATGAATCTTTTTCATTTAATTTCACAATTATATGGTTATTTGTGCTGCTCTGTTAATAAAATATATTGAAGAATGTTAAAGGGGACCGATTATGAAAAATTTGCATTTTGCTCATTTTTGTACTTCAAACCTTTCTACTGCTTCTAAAAACAAACCAAGCGCTTAAGTGGTCAGCTGGTTTTACAACTGTATGCACTGTACAATGGCTGTTGGAAAAGACAAGCATTTTGTTGTTGACTTACCATCCAGAAACCACTTGCTGTTTTCTTGTAGGTTGCACAGGAGGCTCCACTTTTGTTTTTCAAAGATGTATGGTTGTATAATTTCACATTTATTTGGAGCCATTTTTGCGTGTGAGTGTAAACGTTGATTTGGGCGGCATGGCCAGCAGCAACTTGTTTAGATTTAAAGTGACGAGATGCATGAAAACAGCTCAATCATCAGACTGAAATCTCATTATCTCAGAAGGATTTTGTGCAAAATATGTGATGAACATGTTTTGTATCACTCATGTTCAAGCAACCATACTAGGTCACCTTTAAAGTGAAAGGCATCTAGGGGTGTGACGACCTTTAGACTGTCCATTTGGCACAACGTGAAAAATCTTTTTATTAGATATTCCTACAAAACTTTATCCCTCTACACATCCTTATAGCTGTTTGTCCTGCTTACTTCACGACCGCCAGGTGGGACATTTTTACAAGTTATTTTTTCACAGGCTCCAAAATTAAAAATGGAAAAACTTCTGTTTTCTGTCATGATGGTCTATGCCAAACATTTGGGTTCATTTGCTTTGATGCAGAATGACAAGTGAGCATGAGAAAAAGCTGTCCTCACTGTCTGACGTTTTCCTCAGCGCTGTCTGCCCTCGTTAGCCGCTCCTATTTTATTTATCTGCTCTGTCTGATGCACTTAGTCCAAAAGGAGCCATGGAAATTCTGGCTGTGCTTTGAAATGTTCAACATAAATGACACAATCCTGCAAACCCTTGACTGATTGGGTTGTTTATCCTCATGAGACACGAAACAATTCATCACTTTATAGGAGGAAAATCAAGTTTAAGGGAAAGTATTACACAATCTGGGTTTACATCATTAATTAAACCCAGAATTAGGTCAGTTTCATTAACAAATAGGAGTTTAGGTAATTTAATTGTCAGCATCAGGTAGATTATGTGAGCTCCCTCCTGCTGGGGGAAATGTTTGTGTGTGCAGTGAGATTCTTTGCCTTGTGGGGACATAAATTACTCGGCTTCATCTCTTTACTTTGGTGACAAAAAATGTGAGTCACCAGCTAATAAAATATATCTAATTTCTCCTCATTTGCAGCATTACAGCAATTCTGAGTCTTGTTTGGACTAAAAGCATTGTGAAAGCCTCCATTTGGGTTGCATAAATAATGATTAGAAATAGAAATAAAAAAAAAAACTTGGCGTTTTCTGAGTCTCTGGAACTGCCTTCTTCTTTGTCTTCAAGGAGCCAGACTTTATTGTATTTTTAAGTTGCAACAGACTTCAAATAGTTTTCCTTTTTGCCTCATGCTCAGCTCTTGTTTCTAGCCATTTGAGAAAAAAAAGATTTTTTTCTAAAATTGTTTTTTAGACAGCATTTAGTTTCAAACAACTAAATGCTGACTTGTGAATTATTCTGACACATTTCTAACAGTTTCTATGTAACGTTAGTTTAAGTTTCCTTTTAAAATATGTGAAAAATGTCTTTTTAGAAACGATATATCCCAGGTAATGGTAGATATTAATCATAGAGATTAGAGCTATTTTCTAAGTTAATGTGGGTTTGCTTATCTAATGAATGTTTTGGCTCAAAAGTGACTTCTTACTAAAGATATTATACTACGTACTTTATTTCTCTGATGGATGGTTTGTAATTTATAAAGGTAAATATTTTACAGAACATTCAGTTCACTAACAAGGATAAAATAAATATTTAAGAAGATATATAAAAAAGAATAATAAAGAAGTAAAATGAGTTGGTTGTATACAAGGTTCTGCTGTTAGAAGGGAGTTTTCCTTTCCACTGTTATGCTCAGTATGAGGGATTGTGTACTGTACTGTAGCTACACACGTTAAGGAGGAAGGATTGCTGCAAATTCACTGTCTAGATGCTTCCTTAAATCCACTGAAGTTCATTTTATTGCTGCTTACAAACTGAAATGTATGTAACTAATTATGATCCTGGAAGAAGGGTTCTATATGAGAATAAAAACCTTTTATAATTCAGGAAGGGTCGTAAATATGCCTTCAATAACAAACTTTTGGATATATAACTTGATACTGTGTCCAAATACATGCATTAAAGTTAAAACTTTTCATTCAACTGGTGCAGATCATTGCTAATCTGGACATGATCCTCCACCAATGCTGGACAGGTAACCGAGCTGACATTAGGCTGCAGCTGATGCATCACCAGGTGACTAATTAAAAAAAAAATTATATCAAGTAGTTGCCTCAGAGATTTTAAATCTGTCTGATTGTTAAGAGAACAATAAATCTACTTGAGATTGACAAAATTCATTATGTTTATGTTATAAATACTGAACACATTGTGTTCCTCCACAAGCTTTAAAAGAGGATGGTTTACAAGTTGAAAAAAAAAATCCCAAAGTACAATCAGAAAGAGATTAAATTGATGTTTTTGAGAGAAAATCTAATATTGTTGAATTGGATTTATGAGTTTGAAGCTGAATTACTGGAACACCAGAACAGGGGATATATTTGGCAGAAACCAAAGACATCAATCAGGAAAAGAACCTTGAATTGGAAGTGCTGGGGTTGAAGTTGCTGTGCTGGATCAGGATCTGACCAGCTCACCTTCATTGATTACTGGGTATCAGTGGGTGCTTTAGAAAAATGGATCAATAATTGTTTGCATTTTTTCCCCTTAATGAACAAAACAAGAAGTTCCCAGCAGAGTTTATTTGTAGATCAGAAGGATGCAGGTTTAAAAAGTAAAATGCTGAGAAGCTGGGGGAAGAGGGACCCCAAACACTCACACATTATACTCGCCTCTGTGCCGGTGGGTAACTGGGATGTCCTCTGAAGTGATGTAAACATGAACGTGTGTGTGTGTGTCGGCGGACTCCCATCAAAACCAAGATGGCGGCCGAGCGCTCAGCCGGCTCGGCTCCGTGACTGACAGAGGAGGCAGCCGCTCTTCCTGCGGGAGTAACGGAAAGACTCCGAGGGCAAGCAGAATAAAAGCAACCGCGCGAGCAGCGCACCTTCACCCCGCAACAGAAATGCAGCTGCTCCGGTAAACCACCGAGTGAAGTTCCGTGTGAGAACCGATTTGACGTTTCACAAGCGGGTAAGTAGGGAATGATGAACCGTTACTGAGAGACTGTGAAGGGATTTACCGAACAGCTGCCGCCGCGGCTCAGGACTAACGCACGTTATGCTAGCGATGTCGGTTTGTTTAGACGTGTTCATTGTGCCGCTGATTTTATCCTCATTATATAACTGAGCCCTCCTTTCTTATGTTTAGCCTGGAGCTGAGCGTTAATCCACAGGTTGTTTGAATTGAATCAATTAAAATAATTTAAATTTCAATAAATTTAGCAGACAAACCCATATCAAACCCGATGTCACCCGGTTTTAAACCCGCTAAGCGTTCAGTTCAGAGCTAAAAATAACCCCCAATATTCCATTACCCTTTCTACACTCTACAACCTGAACGTCTCTTTATGTTTTTCATTAGCTTTCCCATCAGAGAATGTGTAATCTGGTGCAGAAGTTGCACTGATTGCATGTGTTGAGTGATTTGTTGCTAAGACTGCAAGGTATGTGAGTGGGAAACAGCATTTTTAAAGCTCTCAGCTGGTGTGGGCTAAAATGAGCGATACAGTAAAAGGGTAGAGTTTATGCAAGTTAAGCTTAGTAAATAGTAAGCATGTGAAAGTTGAAGATGTTTGTCATATTAGCGCTGCAGAACAGAAACTCAACTCCATCACTGAAGCAAAGGTAGAGCAGGGGCGGCTCAGACATGAATGGTGCCTTGGGTGGGCTGACCTCTACTGGCCCCCCAAACAGCCAAATACATTCCGGGTCTAAAGCTTTATTTTGCTTTATTAAAATTTGATTTGATAGACCAACACAAAGCAGTGTGTTATGGAAAAGTGGAAGGACAGTCATTAAAAAATGTAAAACATTTAGCATTAGCAATAGCATTAATGTAGGTATTGACTAGTGTTTGTCATCAGTATTGATTTGACACCATTATCTGGTGCTGCTTTTTAGCTAGTTTTTGTCTGATCACTGCCCAATTACTCATGACAAAAACCTTCACAAGATTCCCAAGGTGGATGACTGTCACAACTTAAAACAATAAACTGTTAATTCACTCTAAATCCATAATTATTTGCATTTCTTAAGTCAGTCAGTGATGACTGCAGAACAAGTTAAGTAAAAATATGTCTGCTCCCCTTTTCGGGCTAGCTAAATGTAGCATGTAATTAACAAAGGTGTATTAATCTCTTGTAGTGTATTTATTTATTTCTTAAACTTAAGTAAACCTTTGTCACCAAGTTCCTTTAAATCTCTTTTTGTACCCATTTTTTGACCCTCAATTCTTGTTCTATTCAGTAATTTAAATTGATAAATTGAGTTTAAAGATTTTTGTGTTTAATCTGTTGCAAGTTGCATTAATAAATCTAAAAATAAGTTTAAAAAAAATCTATCAATCATACAATCTGGTAATCGATTTAATGCTGTGAAAACAGAAAACATGCAAACAACATAGGAAACAGGCAACTTAAGCTCGATTAAGGGAGCTGGAGTCAAACCCATAACTTTTGGTAGAATTGTGCAACACTAAAAAGTGTAGTTTAACCTGAATAAATAGAAATAAAACACAAAACCCCATTTAATTAATGCTAACATTAAAAATAGTGCTAAAAAAGTAGATCATGAACCTAAATAAAATAAAATGTAAAGCTAAAAATGCAAAATAACCAGATAAAGTTGCTCAAAATTTGATTGGAGGATAATAATATAATCAAATCTGTACAAAATAATGCAGAATAAGAGAGAAATCCCCCTTGTCCAGCCACAGTTTAAAACAGGAAGAATGTACTGTAACAGAACTGGCTAAAAAAGGAAGTAATACTATAATACTTTTGGCAAAATATGAACTACATATACTAATTTTCTAACCCAAGGGGTTTTTCCAAAGCATTCGAACTCTGGGACTTTTTCACCGTTTCTCACTTTGCAGCTACCAACTTTATGTATTACTGTTTTTTGTCAAAACACTGTATGATTGTGAGATAGGAGAAAAATAAATAATTTTAAAATGTATTTATATTCCAAAAGACCCACTCTCCTGGATGAGAGGAGCTGCAGAAAATATCCCATCTGTTTGATGTATCAGGCGTTACAGAAACAGCTGGTAGAGTTTCAGAGAGAGCAGAGGGTTTCCTTCCTTGCTCATTTGCCTAACATTATTTTCCAATGTTTCACAGGCTGGGAAGCCCTTTCAGATCTCCTCTAGTGTCAGAAAACAACCTGCAGCCATTCAATTTAAACCTGATTTCTATCAACAAAGCAAAAAAACCTAAATCTTTCTCCAATTCAGCATTAAAATAAAAATAAATTATTATTTTACAAGCAGTTCAAGAAAGCCAGTGTTTGTGCTGATAAAAACATAAAAATAAAGAAAAATGACTTGTGGAACTGCAAATAAGCTATAAAATGTTTACAGATACTTTTTTCTTTGCATGTTGGCTTATATACCCAACTCTTGATGTCCACTGGGATGGACATTCAGCTTTGACAAAAAAACTGCAATTTAATAATGGGAAATAGTTTCAAAATAACTTCAAACACAATCACTGGAAATATTTAAAATTACAAGAGCAATTTTAACAGGCTACCATGAAGTTAAATTTATAATTTTTAATGTAAAATAGACACTTACTCCTCCCCATCTCTAGTTTCAGAGCAATGCTTGTCTGATGCCAATGTCCAATATTACTGGCACAGGTAGGCAGAGTACCCAAAAATTAAGCTCAAGTCAGAGTAGTGATACTTCAACATATTTTTACTAAAGTAAAAGTAGAAAGTAGCCTTCCAAAAATTACTCAAGTAAGAGTAAAAAAGTATTTGGTAAAAACTCTACTGAAGTACTGAGTGACTGATCAAATTATCAATCATTTAATATTATAAAATTACATTATCAGGCAGATTAAAATGTAAATGTATATGTGGAAAGTTTAGCTATTTTTATGACCAAAATGACAATAATTCATATACGTAACAAAAAAAAAATCCAAATCAGTTTCTTTCTTATGAAACTTTAACAGAAACTGCAGGTGTGTTTCTGTGTTTGGTGAATTTTTGGTCAAAACATGTTTGTTCTTCATTCAGTGGGAAGAAAATTTCAGAAATTTTACTCAAGTAAGAGCAGAGATACTTCATACAAGGTTTCCCCCAGTGTAAGGCGGGCCGCTGGATGAATCACTGCCCGAGTGCCCCAACCACCAGACTTGGCAAGTGTTCTGGAGGAAACCTTGTTCATAATAAAAGTACTCAAGTAAAAGTAAAACGTACAGCGTAGTAAAAATACTCCTAAAATATTTTTTTTTCTAAAAACATACTCAAGTAAATTTAATTGAGTAAATGTAACTAGTGAGATTGACTGGTAGTTAAATGTAACTGGTCATTATAAGACATACTGACCAATGCCTTATTGGTCATTGGTCAATAAGAAGTTAGTCATTAGCAAGAATCATTGAAATGACAAAATCCCTTTTTTTGTATTTGTTTAAACCCAGAAATGGACCTGACGTCCATTCCAGTGGACATCAGGTCTGAAGGGGTTAACACCTCAAAGACGTAACCTTTACTTTATACATGCACACCTTTTGTTTTTCAACTTTTAATCTCATTGAGATTGGAAGATTGTGTTGTTTTTCTGCACGTTGGTCAAGTCGTTGACCTTCTGTCGAACTGTTAATGTCCAGAGGGCAGAGCGTTGTCCTTTTATAATGCCAGGGAGGAAATAAAGGTCATACTGGAAATGAAGGAATGCTGTCTGACTGAAAAGGGCCAAATGGCGCGCAGTGTCACTGCCTGACCTGGTTGTGCAGGATTTACAGCGGTGAGTGAAACATCAAAAAGAGCCGGCTAGACAGCTAGACTGTGTCTGCTCAGGTGATTGAAGCCTCAAGGTGACCCACATTCTTTGATAAAACCAGCTGTCTGTCCGTCTCTGGTGGCTGGGATGGGTTTTAATTCCTCGGGCGCGCAGTGGCACGTTATTCCGCATCCTGAGTATTCACTGAACACAAACAAAACGGAAAAACAAGCTGACTCTACACACTGTCATTCTGCAGAACGGGGCAAAAGAACCCGTTTCTTTTTAAAATGAATCCAAGAAAAACATGGAGGTTTGTTTAGGGATGCACTGATCCACCTTTTTGACCAATATCTAAAGTTTAGTATTGTCCAATTCGATACAGAAAAATAGAGCTGAGTTGACTTTAAACATTTTGTTTTTTAAGTACAGACATAAATGTGCTGAGTTACAAATTCATTTGGTAAATCTGCACCATACAGCACACTTAGCTTAGCTCCCCAAACTTGGTCAAACATGTAAACACAGCGCAACTGTAATTTGTTCAGTCAGTGCAATTAGGAGTAGAACAGCCAATGTAAATGAATAATAAGGAAACTGACAAAAACAGTAGGTTGACTACCTTGGTATAACGTAAAATAACCTTTCAAATGGTTCAGGAAGAGCAATTAGGAATTCTAAATATAATGCAAAATAAATAATAAAGCATGACATCACTCAGACTGCAAAGCATAGAACCAGGCTGAATAGATCCACCCTTATAGATTGGTCACATTATCACCAATACCTGATATGGATTTCTTTTCAATATTGGATCTGATGCATTGGATTGGTGCATCTTTAGGTTTATTGTTAACACTATGGCTGGGAAAAAAATTGATTTAATCGTTTAATCAAATTTTTGGTTTTTGAAGATTTAATATTTGGAAAATGGGGATATTTCCACCAATGCTCTCCTTGGGTTTCCATAGTTCAGAGTGATGTCATCGCCTCCAGAGCCGCCATCTTGTTTGACAAGTGTGTTTTACATCTTCTGTTTATTCGGACTTTAATTCCGGTCAACTCTACGATGAAGTATTTCAGTATTTTTGATTATGAAAATAAAGTCATAATATTAAAGTTGTAGTAATATAAGACTAAAGACAAACTACAATGAAGTCAAAATAATACTAGAATAAAGTGTTAATATCGCCAGAATAAAGTCGTAATATTTGGAGAATGAAGTGAGAATTTAATATTTTGTTTATTTTAGGTGAAAATAACAATTTAATGAGGAATGTTGAGCGTCTTGTGAAGTTGTACTGCAGTATCGGTTTTAGGGATAAGGTAATGCTTCCAATTTGAACTCATCAGGATCAAATTATTTGAAACAGTTGAGAAAACAACTGAGTCTATTTAAAAAAAATTACACAGACTGAGCCCCTCACTTTAGATCTATATAACTAGAAGCTTCTTTCTCATTAAAACAAATATTTTCTCGTAATTTTATGACTATATACTAATAGTTAGACAAAAAAAGTTTGTAGCCTGGCCCTAATTCTCCGTCATAGAACTCCCAGAAGGAATGATTGAAATAAAATCCACTTTTTGAAAATATTTTCTGTCATTTGTAATTTCTTTTTCGAAAACAAAGTAAAAATTTTTTAATTAAAATTGGATCTGTTATGAAAAATCTCAATTGCATGCAATGGTTTTATGTTTTTGTAGGACAGAAGATGCGCTCTCATATCAAACTTCCTCGTTTTCATTTGATACATTCAGAATTAATGTGAAAAGCTCCTTCCTCTCTCAGCAGGTTGTCTCGTTATGAAACGACTGCACCACCATAAAGCGATTCTCATGTGAAAGCAACATCAGCCTGTTCTAGCTGGTGATAATTTTAGCTTTAAACAAAACACGAGGGTTATTAAAATTACTGAGAAATTCGGCTGAGGAAACTGGGTTGGATGCAGCTGGATCTCAAAGAAGAACTGCTGAGATTGAGCAGCAGTTGGAGTGATTTGCATCCTAGTCTAGTGAGGATTGAAAAATTGTTTTCAGTCCTCAAACTTGCAGTTATTTTTATTTTGTTGTTTAGAAACCAGCTACTTATTTAAACAGAAATAATTTCTGGTCTGAAAATGATGGCTAAATATAGTCATAATGTTCATCACATCTATTTGGGGATTTTTTTAATGGTAAGACTGTACAACTTTAGTACTTAAAAAAAAAACAATTTAATGCACTAGTATGAAATAACAGTTGATTTTTCTCTCATTCACTGTCATGTTAAAACATCCAGTAGGGCTGGAATGATTAATCAAATTAATCGATTATGGAAACTCAAAAGGTATAAAAGATGTATTATTTACTCAAATTTACATTTCATTGGACTACTGCATTGTAGTAGTCCAATTAAAATGATTGAACTACTATGATTAATCAGGGCTGAAACGATTAATCAGATTAGTTGTGATTAATTGATTATTGAAATAATTGTCAACTAATTTAGTAATCAATTAATGATTGCCTGGAGTGTACAGACTCAAAAAAGGCCATTTGCTGAAATAACAACACACTCGGCCCAAACTGTACAAAAAATAAATACGTTTTGCAGTCAAGATAAAAAATATCTAAATCTTTAAATATGTTCTAATTTCACAAGGTTCAAAAAAAAAAAAAAAATCTTCTATTAACCATTTGCTATCTAATGATTAATTTGTTGATCAAAAATATAAGAGGTTGGTCAGAATAATCAATAACTAAATTACTCGTTAGCTGTTAATGTAGGTGCACAGAATGATGCTGCCATCACCATGCTTAGCAGTATTTTCAAGTTTGGGAGCTTTACTTTGACTCCTCCTATTACTAGGGCTGCAACTAACAATTATTTTAGAATTTAAACCAGGTGAAGCTAACTTCCACTTGAAGAGTTTTGGGTAGGGTAAGCTTACAATCAGATGTTTTTTTTATCTCAAATACAAAATGTATATATTTTCTGTGTACTTTTGTCTTAGTTACTGATCAGAGGTTTTTTTGAGTCTGTACTCTTCAATGAATGATTAATCGATTACTAACTTAGTTGAAGCGAATTTTAATTATTGACTAATCACGATTACTTGTGATTAATCCAAAACATAAAATTGGTTTATTCTACATGAGCAAAAATGCTAATAAGAAAAGTTAAACTAAGATTAATCAACAAGACAACAGACGGATCAAGGTAATAGCTTGTAATGTACATATTGTAACGAAGGCTTGTTGAATTTGACCTCGGATTCTCTGCCGGATGGTTTCCTCTGGGAAAATCATCGCTGTGACTTAATCAGACCCAAAGCTCTCAGCCTGTTCAAACAGTTCGGTTTATTTGTGTGCACGAAATCATTGTTTATACCGCGAGTTTGTTGTAACACGGCATCTCGTTTCCCTGAATACACGGAGAACGCCGCAGCTGCTCGGAGATCCTCACAAATTTCAACTTCCCCGATCGATAACTCATTAGAAAACACTAACAATGACTCTTTCTAAGTGTATCAACATGCTACAATCTAATTCTGTTTAAACAAGTGGCTGTAGAAGCTGAACAAATGGCTTCAGTTGCTATGTGAGGCTGGCAGGGAGACAACTCTGCCAACGACTGAATGCAAACTGCAATAATAGTCCTCTGTGTTTGATATAAGGCTAAGGACTTTTTCTGTATGGAGAGTGAAGAGTGCCAAATTACAATAAATAAAGTAAAAAAAAAAAAGTAAAGCTACCATAGCTGAAACATGAAATACTTCCCTCTGTCTTGCTATTTTTAAATTTTTATTAAAACTTCTTGCTGATCTGTGAAATGTGACATTGAGACTTTATCGAGCTGGAGTGTTGACAATTAGTAGCAAAATACTGCATTAATTTTTCTTTTATATATCGTGCGTACACTGCAAAAACACAAAACGTTACCAAGTGTTTTTGGTCTAGTCTCTAGAACAAATGCCTTGGTTCACTTGAAATAAGACAAAATTATCTTAGAAGCAACTTTTCAGTTAGATATAGCAGCTTGTTTAGAGTCAATAATTTCCTAATATCGATAAAAAAGTAGGAGTTCTATTAGCAGATTATTTTTCTTATTGCAAGATATTTTTCCAATGTTACAAGAGAAATAATCTGCCAATGAAACCAGTACTTTTTCATCATTAAAGTATTTATTTAAAATCAGAGTTGGGTAGTAACATTTACTTGAGTATTTTAAAAAAAGTACTTTTAGAGTGTACTTTTAGGAATATTTTTACTGCGCTGTACTTTTTGGTTTTTCTTTTTTAATTTTATTATGAAGTATTAATAAAATTAATTTTCACTCTTCAGTAAAATTTCTGGATTGATTTGGAAAAAAAAAAGTTTTGCCTGATTTTATTAGTTTTTACTTATGAATTATTGTCATTTTTGTCCTTAAAATACCAAGATTTCCACTTAACTTTATATTTTGGTCTGTCTGATTTTAAATATTAAATTATTGATAATTTGATCAGTTACTCAGTACTTGAGTAGACTTTTTACCAAATAATTTTTATTTTACTTGAGTTTTTTCTTGCATGCATACCTTTTACTTTTACTTGAGTAAAAACATGTTGAAGTAGTTCTTCTCTTACTTGAGCCGAATGTTTGCGTATTCTGCCCATCTCTTAAAACAAGCTCCTATACCTTGTTGAAAAGTTACTTATAAGCTAACTTTGTGTTATTTTAAGTTTACTAAGATATTTGCACTAAAAAACAGACATATTTGGTTAGATTTTGTGTTTTTGCAGTGCACATTGAAGATTTAGCGTGTCATGTTGACAAATTGGCAGCTAAAACCAAAGGCAGTCATCAGTTTTTTGGGATCTTCCTCGCATGATGTCATGTTGCAAAGTGTCTATATTCAATTGATTTGTTTGCAGCTGGGAGTTTCTGCATTTCCTGATATTCTGCCTTACGGTTTTTAGAAGCAGAGTTGAAATGGAAATGATAACAGGCATTTCTGTACAGTAATGATTTGTCTTTTATTTTGGGTCTTCTTGACCAAGAAAAGGCTGATCTATAAAAGAGAAGCTGCCAAAGAACAAATGAGAAAAGGATTACGTGTTTCTGGGGAATACTGTCCACAAACAGTAATTAGCTTAAAGAATGAAGAGTGTTGGAGAGAGGCAGGGTGTGCCATTGTTCAGTGGGTGGCCTCTGCTTTTCAATTGAAAATATAACTTTTCTTAAGTCCTAAAATCCTTTATTTTTCCTAAACAGCAAAGTCTATAATCTGTAAACACACAAACAGTGGGAATTAATCTAGTTCTGGTTCTGGTGGAGGCACTTTCCCCTATTCTTTCACATTCTTCATTGCTATCTCCACATCAAGATGGAACAGGCGGAGACTGTAATTAATGTCTTGTTTTAATTAACCTGCAGTAAAAATAGGTTTTCTTGGCGTGTTTCAGATTCAGTTTTCCCCACTTGGAGGAAGGATTTGTTTTATTGGATTCTACAGTGATGAAGTCTGTATTCCTCTGCTGGTGTTTGTAAGCATGAAGCTTAATTCCCTGCTGTTTCATTCTCGTGATTCAGGGAAAAGAAAGGAAAGCCAACGCTGGCAGCTAATTTCTGTATTTACATAAATAACTCTGGCTCAAGTGATGCTACAGTCCTGGTTTCTGGCAGCCGGGAGATTAAAAGATCAAGCTAGAGACCACGAGGCTGGGCTGTGAGATCGGGTTTCATGGAGACTTTGTGTTTAATATCCCCAGATCTCTCTGAAAACTGAATCTGCAACGTAAAATTTCTAAGATTAATCTCAAAACTTCTGAGTTTCTTTCTAGCAAATTTTTTAAAACTTTTTTAAACTTTTCAGTTTTCTTGTTTTCTCTTGCAAAATTCTCAGAACAATCTCAACATTTCTGAGAATAATCTCAAAACTTCTGCATTGTCCCACCAAATTTTTGACTTTATAAACTCAGACATTTCCTAGTTTTTTTCTAGAATATCTCTGAGATTACAGCTCTTAAATTGAAGGAAAAGTCAGGAGGAATATTACAGAGTTGTGTCGTCTCCTGGCTTCGTTTGGGCTTATTTTGTAGACCTTGTTGCTTATTTCTTTCCCCAGATCTGGCAACCCTTGTGCAGGATTGAATGAATGCAGCATGGATGTAATTATAGGTGGGATGAAGATAATCATGAGGAGCTGGATGAGAGTTTTTCTGCGTTGCTTTTTTTGGCCTTTCTCAACAGACGTTTTCTATCCCTTTTAACTTTTTACCCTGAATTTGAATTTAATCCGCTTCAGCATTTCTGGGTGTTGATTGAGCCCAAAATTACTTCTTTAGAAGGAAAAGGCTCTGATTAAAAGTGATGTGTAAAGACTTGATGTTGCAGGAAGACAGAGGAACCGAAGGCCTGCCGCTCTCTGCTAACTAGAAGCAGATGTTGGACTTCCTACCGGCTTATGTTTATGTTCTTGAGCGCATTCCTTCACACCTCCACGTGTCTGCCCTGCTGCGGCTGTCTGGGTGCTGGATGTCTATTCAGCTGCGGCAGAACGGGCCGACTGGCCCGCAGCAACCGCCGTCCTGAGTCCCTTCAGTGGTTTTCATTGGCCTCTCTCTCTATGAAGCTGAGACAGCTGGAAATTGTTCCCCCTGTCACTTTGGCTCAAACTAAAACTCTTGTGAAAGTGGACCGAGGGCCTGAGGGTCTTGGACATCTTATCCCACTCCTCCCAGAACTCCAACTGGGAATATAAGTCAGCGAGTTTAGGCAGGGAAGCTTTGCCGTGGAGCCAAAGTTTAAAGTTTGAGTCTCCAATTAAAATCTTGTCAGACTGTTGCCAAATGTTCATATATCCTGAAGAAAACTGAATAAAGTTTTGTGAATTACAACATTTATTATTCGGCAATCCATAAATTGAAATTCATTCAGTGTGAAGGAACAGCTCTTTGTTTCATCCTGCTTTTTATTAAGAAAAGAAGAAATCTGCTCGACTTCGATCTCTGGGCGTTGCCCTGGAGTTTCTGGTCAGTTGGCATTCAGAAAAGTGCAGTTAGCCAGAAAATTCAAATATTTGGCAGCAGATTTTAATTTGTGGACGTCAGACGCGATGTGAGTCACGGCTTTACATCATCCGGGCGCAGCTCCTTTAGGGGAAACCAATAATTATTTACATGTGAAGAATAAGGGAGATTATGCAGCACTGTATAGGGGAGTTTTAGGTTTAGTGCCCAAAATTTGTCCCGTTAGTCACAGCCTTCAATGCATTTTGTCAGGTTTTTAGACGATAAATCAACACAGACCATGAAGTGAATGGAAAGTGATGCATGGTTTTCAAAATGTGGCAATAAATGAAAATCTGAAAGTGTTGCATTTAGTTACTCTTTTGTTCTCTAATGCTGTTAAATAAAGTCCTATGCAACCAAATGCATTAAAAACGTATCCTCAAGGAAACCAATGTTCTGGTCAGATGGCACAGATATCCAACTATTTCCATACAAAAGACCATGTGTGACAGGAAACTATCACTCTACATAGCTCTGAACTCATGCAGCTCATGTCCGTAAATCCTTCAAGTTGTTCTTAAATTAAATTGACATTAATCACAGGTCTTAAATATTTCCACGACAGGACTATTTAATCATATATTCTTGCGTAGTTGCTTTCCTTGTGGGACTTTTCTGTTGACGAAAGTTTAAGTTGTTCTGTAACTGGAGGGTTGAGGCTACTGCTAACTAGCTGCTAATATACCCTTGGTAGCTAACTAGCTAAGGGTATAATTTTGATACAGCAACAAAAGATGAAAATTTTTCAACTTGTCGTGTTGTATGTCTGAGAATTTGTAACAGCACTTAAAAGATGATGCTTGTTCTTAAACTGACTGATTTTGAGCCGTTAATAAAAACAAAATGGAGAAATATTTGGTGACTATTACGTGACAGTTTATCTGAATACTTTTGCAAGATGCTAAATATTCTTTATTTGGATTTTGATGCAAATGGCGCCCTGTAGGAAGAAAAATCTGCAATAAAACAGCTCATATACAGTCTAGTTTGATTTCAAGGTGGCTTGATCATCTTTTCGTAAATTTTGCATGTTTCAAAGTTTGGGACTGTAATCATATTTGTAGGGCTGCAGCTAACTATTATTTTAGTGATTGATTAATCGATCATTCTGACGATTAATTGGATTAAAAAATGGCACATTCTACAGATTTTTGTGTAGCCACTTAACCCTTTTTTATTCTTTTGCTGCATTTGCATCATGCATTTCTGTTCCTCTAGTAAATCTGATCCAGCTGAAGCTAAAACTGCTGGTTTAGGAGTTTAGACTAAAACATATTTACAGTCGTTTTTATCTTAAATGCGAATGGGGTTTTTTTGTTTTGTTTTTTTTGTACAGCTTTGGTTTAGTTACTGCTCTGACTATGTTGTTCTTCCAGCAAATGGCCTTCTTTGTGAGCCTGTATACTCCAGTTAACAATTAGTAATATATATCAATGCTGCTGGCGCTCTGTCCTTCTCTCACACTTCCCGCTGCTTAGCAGTGGGTGTAAGGTTACATTGTATTTCAATAATTGATTAATCACGATTAATTGTTTCATTCCTACATATTTATTATAAATCCCTCTCTGTCATGTGTCTCGACAGTGTCCTTCCGTGTTGATTTCTGCAGACTGAGCTGGTTCTTCAGCAGGCTGTCCCATATATGTGGCACATATAGCTGCACTTCGTCCTTATGTAACGAGCCATAGTATTCCTGCTTTCTGCGGCTTTATATTTTTAGCAGGCGAGGATGCTTTCCAGTCTCCAGGCCCGTCATATGACTCTGAGGGGCGTAAGGTGATACTGTGGGAGGTCTCTGCTGCTCTCATCTGTCAGACTGAAATGAATTAGGTCATAATCTATTTTATAGTAAGCTGAGTCTTCATGTAAAGTCCCTCTTGTTCAACCAGGAACGTCATTTTGGAGGCACACAATGATATTCCAGCAAGTTTATACTTCAGCTTTGAATACGATTCTCAACTGAATAACTGCAGGATGGCTTTTTTTGTTTTTAGTCATTACGACAAAGCCACATGTTTTTGGGTTTGTCATAATTTCTGCTTGGCGAAATATCAGTGAAAAACAGAGAATGTGTGGCCATGCTCTTTTCTCTGCACGCATATGTTCCCGTTGCAGAGCTGTTAGACTTTCCAATGCTTCAGTTTGCTCACATTTTTAACAAATAAATTACTCTCCTGTTGCGTATTTCATGTTCTGTTCTGTTCCCTTCTTACTGAGGAAAGTGTGTCCTCTGACACCAGTGTTTTCCGATCTTGGAACAGTTACAATCCTCTTCTATTGCTCAGACAGGAAGTGACTGTGGTCTTGGACTTGGTGTCCTGAACAGATGTGTTTCAACCAATTGGACTCCACACTTTTGCCAACATTTTGCAAAGTTGGTCAAACCCACCTGGACTTTGTGGCCAGAAAGACAAGTCTTAGGGTGAATTCAGACCCTGTAATCAAACTCCAGTCCATTTGTCTTGAAAGTCTGATTTGTTTGTGGAAATGTAAATACGCAATCAAACTCTGATGTAGACCAAAAAGCGAACTCTTGTCTTTCTACAAACCTTGGTCTCAGTTGGATTATAGTGAACTCTGTCATGGTTTGAATGGCAAGCAGACCGCGCCAAAAGCAGGAAGTGGACTACAGCGCAGGGCATTCTGGGTAAATCCAGCCTAAACAAAGCAAGAGTCTAAGGGTAGAGGATGAAACGGTTCATAGTCTTACCAAAGACGAAAGACAAATCCTACAACCGCTAAAATCTGACATCACTCCATTTTTGTTAACATTCCGTGAAGAAGGAAGTTGCGGTCAGTCTCTTCTTCAGAGGTTTTTGTGTCATTTCCCTCAGCAGTTCTTGGTGCAGCGCCCCCCACAGGCAAGGAGGGGAACAAGCCAAGCCATTAGTTTGGTTTATTTGATGCAGTGTAGTGTGAAAGAGAAACACAGCAGCTGGAAATTTAATAAATGTTGCAATTTGAGTCCCAAATCAACCAGATCTACCAAACTATCAGGTGTGAAAACACACTTAGTCTCATCTGACCAAAGCCCCCACTGGTGTGCTAAAATTCCCAATAAAATTAAATGAGCTCAATGTGTTAAGGTTTTCCCAAACAATCACTTGGTATGTAGATGGCGTCTTGTAGTTGTTCTAGAGCCTTAGTGACACCAACATGCTTTAAAATGAGTTTCCATAATTTTGAGTTTCCGCATTTTGAAATATCGCATTAGAACAGATTGATGGAAATGGCACAATTCAAACTAGCTTTCTACACATGTATCCTCGTAGTCAGTTGATGGAAACCCATAATTAGCTTTTTTTGTGACATTTAAAAAATTTCCTCAAAATTCACATGACAAGTGGATGGAAACAAAGCTACTGTTAGCTGGAAGCTTTGTAGATGTTACTTCACTTGCCGTCAAAGATAAAACTTATCAGACTTTGTTACAAGTCCAGTTGTTCAAATAAATGGTCTGACTGTAGATCAGGCCAAATGTAGGCTAATAATAAAATTCCCTGTAGATTGTCTGATTTACACTCACTTCTACTACACTTAAATAATATGTATTTCTATCTTTCCCATTTTGAAAAGTGGCTATGAGAAATGAGCTGTAATAGGACTTTTTTAAGGGCCAAAAATCAATCAGCCAATAATTTTGGCATCAGAAATCTGGTAATAACAATTATTTCTTAACACTGAATAAATGAGATCAATTTAAAAGCTGTATTTTTCCATTTCTTTCTGTGTGAGTCTTTTATGTGTTTCAACACTGTTAATGCCTTTTTGTCAGTGGTGCCAATAACTGTGGAGTGGATAGGGGCTGTACAGTTAATAGAATATGTCTGTAAATCTTTACACCCATACCTTCTGCTTTATCACAGCTGTATAAAAATCACTTGGCACAGTAAATCAGCAGTGGCTGTTTTCTCGTCACGTTCCCAGAGTGTGGAAATGATGAGGCAAGATGTGTTTGTAATCTGAGCGCGAGAGCCAGAACACACTGAAACAGCGCTTTCTCACCATCTGTCAATAACACAGCAGCGGCAACCAGGCCAGCAAACACACGTTGTTCTCTGTTTAAACCCCTGCAAGGACTGTTGTATTTTAGCAACAAACACGCTTTATTCACTAAATGTCTGCAAAGAAACAATCATTATATTAGTGGAATGACATGCAGATTAGACTGAATCAACCAGAAACAGAAGATATAAACTTATCTGGACCTGGAGTTAATTTTCTATCTATAGGGTGAAATATTTTTGGGTGCTAACATGCTAAAATCAGTTTACAAACTGGTGAAACACAAACTGTTTTAAGGCTGAAACGATTAATAGAATTAATCATGATGAAGCAATTTCAAATAATTGTCAACTAATTTATTAATCAATTAATTGTTTTAGTATATAGACTCAAAAAAGGCCACTTTGTTGAAAGAACAACATAATTTTTCATGGCAGTAATTAATCCAAAACAATATATATGTATATACACATGCACACAAACACGTATACATTTTGTGTTTAGGCCAAAAAATCGTGTCTGTAAATATGTTCTATTTAGGCATTAAAATGTTTATTAAGTAAAATATAAATTTGGGTGTTTGTTTATTTGCAACTGTAATATATTTCTAAAAAAATGGATTAAGTGGTGACATAAAAAATTTGCAGAATGTGCCATTTTTACTCGATTGTCAGAATAATCAATTATTCTGACGATTAAGTCAACCAAAATAATAGCTAGTTGCAACTCTAGTCCTGCGTTTTTGCCTTTTTGTTTTTAAACTAAGTGCAAAGTTTTGCTTTATTCAGAATGATGCAACAAATTGCTCCTACAGCTGTCATGATCCAAATGTGGTTACGGCATCCTTCATCCCAGCAGAATACAGGCAAAGGATGAATGCAGCCCACTGAGACTCCTTCATGTCCTGAAGGTTTCTGTTAGTGAGCAGTGAGGCATGCTGGGAGATTACACCACACCCGCCCCAAAAATTACAAGTCTGCAGAGAGTGAAGGAGGATAATCATTCTGGGTTTACTTTAGAGCATGGATACCCTGGAAGACTGGGGGAAAAATGGGTGAAATGCCTATTTTTTATGGGAAAAAATGTTTTTTGTAAAGCTTGCGTTATTATTTTAGGATTGAAATGATGAATCGATTGCTGTCATAATCTTAAACTAATTTAGTAATCGATTAATCATTAACTGAAGTATGCAGACTCAAAAAAGGCCATTTGATGATGGAACAAACTCACACCAGTAATTAAGTCAAAACTGTACAAAAATATATACATTTAAGATAAAAACCCTCTGTAAATATATTAATCTTAGGCAATAGAAATGCAACATTAAAAATGAATTGAATTATTTGTCTATTTGCATCGTTTACTTTATTTATAATATTGTATAAAAAGACTTGAGGTTAAATGAAAAATTTGTAGAATGTGCCAGTTTTTTTTACCTGATTAATCGATTAATCATCAGAAATGTGATAGATTAATCGATTTATAAGATAATTGTTAGTAAAAGTCCTAATTGATTCAGATTAAAAACACAAAAATGAAGGATAACAGCTTGTTGAAGCTCTGCAGCAGCACACGGCGTCTCCTGCACCAGCTTCTCCTCACCCCATTAATTTTCCTCCTAAATGCAAATGAAGCCGTTTCGTGTCACATTTCCACCTCATTTGTCCCACTTCCTCTGTATTCCTGAAATACCCTCTGGTATCGTGACACAGCCAGCAGTCAGTGGTCGTCTGACCTGCTGCTCCTGCCCTAAGGAGGCTCTCTGAAGGATTCGTGTCGATTTCTGACGAAGGAACTTCATGAAATCACGAGGATCCCAGGTTGAGGCGCGCTTTTTGAATATTCAGACAGGCTTTCTGTGTCGTCTGAAAGATATGAAATGTATAATTGCAGGTCTGGGAAAGACTGGAAACGGGAGGAATCTGGGAATATGTTAACATTTCCTGTCCTTCTGTCTGTCCATACGTACAAATGTCCTTCCGTTCTTCCCTCCATCAGTGTTCTTTCTCTCCTCTTCCTCTCTCCTTTGTCTGTATTTCTCTCTGTTTTTGTCTCTCTCTCCATCTGTCTCTCCCTGACTCTTAGTCTTTCTGTTTCCCTCTTGCCATCTGTCTTTCTGACTTTCTCTCTGTGAATCTGTTTGTTTTTCTGTCTGTCTCTGTCTTTATCTCTCTGTCTCTGTGTTTTGGTGTTTCTGTCTTTCTCTCTCTTGCTCTCTACCTCAGTTTTTTCTCTCTATCTTTGTCTCCCTCTCTGTCTCTCTATTTCTCTCATAAATTTGGATTCTTTTTGTGTTTATTCTGGCGAATTCAGACTAAAACATTTGAGTTTGGGAAACTCTGGGATATTGACATGAGAACTGAACACTAAGATCTTGAAAACTGTAAGCAGAAGTTTGGTTTCTCCTCAGAGACCTTTGTGTCAGTAAAGATGTTCAACATTAAGTCTAACATCAGCTAACTTCCTAAACTCTATGTGCCTTCCCTCCTCACATTTTCACTTTCTTCCATTTGCCCTTCATCTGAACTCCATTTAGTAAGATTAATAGCTGTCATATATTTTAAATCACTGCTAAAGCAAGCATAAAAGCCCTACTTCCTTCTGTGACAAAAATGAATCATTTGTTTGCGTCTCTCGCTCTCCGTCTCTTCCCTCAGAGGGCAGCTGGCGGGGATGGGAAATGATGGAGGACAAAGGCCCCCGTGTAGCCGACTACTTCGTGGTTGCCGGTCTGACGGACCCGTCCAAGCCGTTGGACCAGGAGATCCACTTTGATGACGTGTGCCACAAGACGGCCAAGCCCAAAGCGCCCATCACGGACGTGGCGGTGGTGATCCGCTCCCTGGGCGAGGAGGTTCCTCCGGGGTTCGTGTGCATCGAGACCACGCCGAGCGGACACTCGGCCGATCTGAACAACGGCGGCCTCATGGCGCCGCAGATCTTCCTGTGCTACAGGCGAGGCCGCGACAAACCGCCGCTCATCGACCTGGGGTGAGTAACCTTTCACTGATTGATTTGATTAATCCCATCAGACCTTCAGTATCGTTATCAATTACTAACTTGGCTGACGATTATTTCAATAATTGATTAAACACGATTTATTTGATTATTTGCTTCAGCCCTACCCTCGGGTGTTATAAGTTAATAACGACCATTTTAATAATCAATTAGTCGTGATTAATCCGATTAATTGTGTCAGTCCTACCCTCATGTTTCATTATCAATTACTAAATTAGTTGACAATTATTTTAATAATTGATTAAGTGCGATTAATTTAATTAATCACTTTGGCACCACCCTGCAGGTATCATTATTGATTACTAAATTAGTTGAGTATTATTTCAATAACCGATTAATCACGATTGAAGTGATTAATCGTTTCAGCCCTGCCCTGCTGCCGGTTTTGAGAACCGGCTGTCTCCCTCTTGGTAATGATTCACTCCTGCTGCTTCGCTCTTCCAGCTTCAGGACATTTGAATTTGATCTTAAAGGCTGAAGTCTTCTTATTTCCAGGGAGTGCTCAGTTCTGCCAGCAGCCGTTTTCTGTCGCAGTGAAAGGTGAAAGGGAAGCACTGTTACAGGTCTCTTCCTCAGCAGCATCTCCTGAATTATGTGAATTCAATACTCCATCTTCACACACCTCAGGCAGGTGGTGACGACGCTAAACGGACTCATTCTTCTCCCCGACGCTGCGGAGTTCAGCGCTTATCTGGCACTGATGCAGCCGCTCTGCTCAGACACAATCAGCACCTCGGCTGCTGCGAGCCTGACAGGACTAATGGGTTTAAATGAGCGGGTGCAGCCATCATTTACACGCTTCTGCAGCTGTTGCTCCATGCAGCGGCGAATAGCTGCACAGCTGCTGTTTCAGATTCTTTTAACTTTAAGGCATTTCTATTTTAATGATTTTCTGTTTTATGAACAGAAATATCAGATAGATGCTTCAACTTCTCAGTAAGCTGAAGTTAGAATATCAAACTTTCATTTTTTTGAAGGCTGAAACGATTAATCGTGACGAATCTGTTGAAAATAGTAAACAATTAATCGCTAACTGGAGACACAAATAAGGCTGTTTACTTAAAGAACAACACACTCAGAGCTGTACTTATTCCAAAACTGTACAAAATTATCTATATTTTGCAATTAAAGTAAAAAACCCCCCATCTTTGTCTGTAAATGTGTTCAACCCCAAACTCGTAAAGTGATAGCTTTAGCTTCACTCCGTTTAAATTCCCAGGGCGGCCATCTTGTTTCACAAGCGTGTTTTACATTTATAATTGTTTGGATTTTGAGATGAGGTCACAGAGAGGAAGATTGAAATGAAAGCCAATTTTTGAAAATATTTTCTGTCTTTTTCAAGATAAAAATGTAAAAAGAAATATTACAATCGTAAATTTAACGTGGTGTAAAATAAAAAACTAAAATTGAAATGTAAATTTTAAGCCGTATTGCCGGACCCTAAATCCTAATTCTATTTGTTTTAAGACCATGATTGTGTCTCTAAGTGAACGCTGATTCTCTGATCTGTTAAAAAATAAACTAAATAAAAGTGCTGAAACTACAGAGCAGTTCCTGTAAATGCTTTTCAAACCTTTGACCTTCTTACACAATCAGATGTTTTCAGGCGGTTTGTTCAAGGCCTCGCTCGGCAAACACGCAGTTTGAAACGCCACTGAAATGCTGCGTTTGTCAATAATGGATGGATGAGTTCTGCTCTGGTCTGATGCATCTTAAAAAGGATCCTGCAGAAAAAGTAATTATGAATCTAACAGTTTTCCACTCAAAGATCTGTTTTCTGTTTTGCTTTCAGATACTCCCACAAAAACCCTGCAGAGTAATGGAGGATAAGGGAATTAACTGGGGAAAATTACTGCAATTTTATGGTTTAACTTTAAGTTCTTGCCTTTTGAGTGGTTTGATTGAGGGAAATCTTAGACATCTTAGTGGGATAAAGGTGCAAAAATGATCTTCTTATACATTAAAACCCTTCTGTAAGCTTCTTTTGTAATGTTTGTACAGTTTTACTTGGTGTGCTTGAGTTCAGATGATGACCAATCAGAAGAGTCGGTGAGGAAAATGAGTTTATAAGAAAAAACATAAAAATTTATTGTCTTTCAGGACACTTTTGTACTATATGCACATGCTCAAATCAATGCCAGAGTCTTTATTCCAGGGTCAAAACCGCAAACAAAAGAAGAATGAACATTTTTCTTTGCTCAATAATTCTTTGCCGCAACCAGAACGTGCTGTTAGTTTGGGTTTGAACGCAGATCAAACTGCCATCCCTGTGATGTTTGAAATATGCATGCAGCAGTGCAGCAGAGCTGTCCATTTCTCTGCATAAATTGCTGCTAATAAACTGAATGTTTTCCATATGGATGAGCTGCTATAAGTAAGAGAAGAGAAGTTTTTGTTTTTATCTATTATGCATTCACTGAGGCTTTGTTCTCTTGTAAAGTGGTCCTGATTGATGTTTCTTCAGGCTATTTCTAAGCTTTCATTCTAACATTTATTGCTCCTAACTTGTCTTTATTCTTGACTTTGATAGCATGTAGTGTTGTACGTTTTCTAGATTTGTAGAGAAATGGACAAAAACAGTAGACCTGTAAAAAATACGCCTGAATTACCATCCTTCATGTTTTTTACAGAAACCTTTTAAAATAACATTTCTTCATATCTAAATTTTCTCCTATGTGTAGAGACAACAGTATTTCAAAGCTTGAATTTAAATATTTTTGCTTGTCTAGTTCATTTTAGAATGAAAAACTTTCAGAAAGACTTGGCAGATCGTTTGAAAAGTGTTGCTCATGTGAGTCTGTGAAGTTTTTACAGAGCTTCGCTGTTATGTGACAGCCTTTTCCCAATGTATTAAAATCTCTTTCCTCAAATTTTACACATCAAAACTGGACTTAGTGACATGACTTAAAAATAAAATCTCAGATTTCTGATTTTAATCAATCCTCCCTTGCTTTATATTTTACAAATGAGAGGAAATATATTTAAAAAGTTTTTTTTAATCCTCCGTTCTGTGAGTTACACAGTGGTGTATTGGGGCCAAGCTACAAAATGTTTTGTTTAATTATGAGAATATAGTCATAATATTTGCAGAATAAAGACGCAATTTTACCAGAATGTTTTAAAATTATAAGAAAAAAAATAATTTTAATGAAGAAGAAAGCTTGGATGATTTTGTGTTGGAATTCTCATACTGCTAAGATTTTATTATATTACTGCACTTCTATTCTTGTAACATTAACTTTATTTTCATGAATCGGAAATCTTACCCTGACCCTCACGATGTGTCGTAGAAATAGAAGCTGTAAAACAAGATGGCCGCCACTCTGAACTGTGGAAGCCCCAGGAGAGAACTGGTGAAAAACAAATCCAGATCTTTCACAAATTAAATCTTCAAAAATCAAATATTCAATTAATAAATTAAATAAATGCATCTCCAAGCCCTTCCTCCATCTCATAACCTGATTTATCAGTAAAATATTGTTGTTTTTTGTGGCGCTTGCACCTGCATGTGTCGTTATTTCCCTCTTTGCAGAGTCCTGTATGAGTGGAAGGAGAGGCTGAAGCAGGGCTGCCACCTCATCCAGACCACGCCCGCTGGTCGTCCCGCCAACATCAGCGGCAACTCCTCCCAGCGGATCTACGTCACGTACCGCCGAGCGCCGGACAGCCAGCCGCACGCCTCCCTGGCCGTCACCGACATCTGCATCATCATCCCGAGCAAAGGCGAGGCGCCGCCGCACACCTTCTGCAAGGTGGAGAAGAATCTCAACAGCAGCATGGTGAGGACACTTCAGATGACTGAAACGAATAATCCGATTAATAGATTATTAAAATTATTGTCAACTAATTTAATAATAAATCATTAACTGGATCATACAGGCTCGACAAAAGGCCATTTGCTGAAAACTCAGAGCAGTTCTTAAGTCAAATGTGGCCAAATGTTTTGCCTCTGAGGCCAAAACTGGCAAACTTAAACCACAACATTCATTTTTAAAAATGCAAAAATTATTTAATTGTTTTACCTGTTCAGTTTTATGAAATCTATTAGGGATGCTCTGATCAGGTTTTTTGCTGCCGATTCCGATCGCCGGGATTGGCTGCTAATTTTTCACTTCAGGTATAAATGATACTGGCAATAAATTCACCAAATTTAGACATAAAACATGCAAAATACTTGCAGGCACAATGCAGCAGCTATTCAGTCAAAAGGACAACTGAAAAACCTTCAATCATTAAAACAAAATTTAACAAGTAATATTTACCAAAATTACTTGCTAAGATTTTGTGTTTTTGCAGTGAGTGTCCATTGTTGTCCAGATTTCGTCACAAATAGACACTTCTAGTAGAAAACATCAGACTGATGAAGCACGCTCACTCTGCTGCACCGTCACAGATAGTTTGAGCTGATAAAAAGTCTGGAAAACCTTCTTCATTATTGTACATAGCTGAAACATGGACTCATCTTATTTTGTCTTTCTGTCCAGCAGAAATCATGCAGGGCTTTTTTTCTTGCACTCTCCAGTTTCCAGTTACGTTTCCGAGTGCAGGAAATGCAGGAAGAACATGTGGTCGTATTGATCTTGGTGGCAACATTCCTTGTGTTGCTGCAGCACTCAGAGGTCACATGCATGTCTCAGCAGCCAAACTCGTTCCCATTTATCCCACATTTTCAGACACTTCTGGTTTTCATTCTTTAAGGATTCAGACTGTAGTCATTTATATGCAAAGTCATTTGTTCAAACAGGAGACTGAATTGTTTGATATTTTTAGAACAGTTTCAGCTCAGACTGGGTGAAAGCATCGTCTTTCCACAGGTTCATGATCTCACTTTGGTCTAGACTTTGGACCAATCTAACACATGAAGATTCTTAGGTGTACAACATTTCATTAGCTGTGTTTTTTGCACATTTGTAACGGCAGCGCAGCCATTGACCATATAACTGCGCTAAGTGGAGGCAGTTTTTTATCGAAATATGTTTATTTTGCAAAACTGCAATGGAAACTTTTTTTTCTGCATTATATGAATCTCATGAACAATAATTGTTACTACTGGCAGAAACCACGAAGATGACAACAACAGGAAGTAGTTGGCTGCATGTTTTTCAATGACTTATCGCGTGAACAAACTTATTCATGCGTGATATTAATTGTTTCTTATTTAATGGAAACAACGTAATTGCAAAGTTGTTCTTTTGTTTTTATTTTTTAAACAGAATTTTGAGACATTTTTCTTGTAAAGTTGCGTCTTTATTCTGCTAATATTTTAACTTTGTTCTCAAAATTAGTCTCAGAAAGGGATGGTTGAAATAAAAGCAGTTTTTTATATTTTCTGTCACTTTTTATCTCTTTTTTGAAAATAAAAGATTTAGAATCATAAATTGGATGTGTTATAAAAAAAAAAAGATTTTATTTTCAAGCCACATTGCCAAGCCCAGGTTTCATAACTTTGTTTGTTTTTTATGAATGGATTGCTGCTGCAGTTACTTCACCATGTCCTGCTTCCCTTCTTGTGACCTTGTCTCTGATTGTCCACCTTGTGCTCCTGCTCTGCTCCTGCCTGCAGTGGGGCTCCTCCGTTTACCTGTGTTACAAGAAATCTGTGGCCAAAACCAACGTGATCGCCTACAAAGCAGGTGAGCCTTCCTGATGCAGGTGTGTCTCTTAGCAGGTAAACCTTCATAACGTCTGACATCAGAAATTAGAGAAATCAGTTCTGACTGGTATTTTAAAGGGCCAGTATTATTTAAAATGGACTTTTTGAGCTTTACATCAAGTTTTTCCCTCAGTAGAACATACCTGGAGTTTTACCTTGATTCTTTAATGCACGTTTGAGAAATCCTTTAATCTCCATGGCAACCATTTAGCTGTGGAAAACGGCTGGTGGGAACTAGCTCCGCCTTTGAGGAGCTGTCTCATAAAGCAGCACCCACTCAGCTCCTTCAGACTAGCCAGCAGCAATTGGCAAACACCTGGTGGAGCTGCTGAGCTCAGTATAGGAGCTACTTCTCAGAGCAACGCTGGTAAAAACATTAAAGGATTTATAGAGGAGCCGTGTTGTGATGACTTCCTAAAGTGGAGATTCTTAAAGAGACAGAGGCCCAATTTCAACGTGTTATACTACTAAATGTTTTTAGTCATATTTGATGTATGTGGCTTTTATATAACAATTGTAATATGTTACATTATAGTTCAGTGTAACATATTTACTTGATTGTGCTATAAAACTGGTGTGTCTGGAAAACACAACACTGTCCCTTTAAATCATGAGCGCGGCTGTGGTTTGCCTCAACATGGCTTGGCTTTACTGAAGGTTATTCATGGTTTATTTTGATATTTTATACGATGTAATTCAGTTGTTTTTGTTTTTCCTGCATGTTTGTGTCTTCGGGGATGCAGATTGCTCTGCCTGCATTTCTCTGCATCCTTTCTAACAGGTTGAGCCTCGCTGAAGCGTGTCTCAACCTGAAGCGATAAACTCCTGCTCTGTCAGTATTTACGTTTGCTTTAAATCAAAACCGTGTTTTTTATGGTGACGTTATTGTTATTATTATTCAACATGAAACATCTGTGTGATTTGGACGCTAAGAAGACAAATTGATTATTTTTCTGGCAGATTGAGTTTTGTTTACTTTCAGTCGGCAACATGTTGGTGAATCTGCAGGAAACTGATTCTGTCTCTGACGAACTGAGTGAGTCAGAGCAAAAAACCGCTGCAGATTTCTGCAGTTTGTTTCCACAGGAAGCTGCAGTAACCATAGCAACCAGACCGACCATCCATCCATCCATCCATCCATCCATCAATCCATCAATCAATCAATCAATCAATCAATCAATCAATCAATCAATCAATCAATCAATCAATCAATTTGGGGAAACATTTTTAAGTCTGTTGGAAAAATAAATAAATGGAAAACATTTTAAAATCCGTTTCCTCCCTTTTCTCTGTGTAAAGATAAATCCCAGCTAAATGCTCAAACTGTCAGAGCGATGCGTCTGATGCTGTTTTATTCTTTCTTTTTTATTTTTTTGTATAACCAGGAAGTAAAACCTGTTTAAGACCCGTGGAAGTTGGCTTGTTCAGAACAAGTACATTATCCAAAGTTTGCTGCAGCTCGGTTTGAACAGCTCATTAAATGAAGTCAGGGTTTCATTATTTCTGTCCTGCTGACAGAGACTAATTACTCCACAGCCTCGTTACAAAGCACTGATTGATTATTACAGAGCCCAGCGTTTCTGCACTGACTTGGTGAGGCGCGTTTTAACGATGGTTTTAGCACTATTGGAAAAGTAATTTCACCTCCACAAGAAGTTTTGATTTGCTGCCACAGAGAGGAGTTCACCTCACTATCACTTAAAGGTTGTTTTCTTGTTTTTCTGTGTCCTTTAAGGTTTATTCAGCAGATATCCGGAGGAGGACTACGAGTCTTTCCCTCTGCCGGAGTCGGTCCCTCTCTTCTGCCTTCCCATGGGGGCAACAATCGAGAGCTGGCCAGCAAACACCAAGTACTCCCTCCCTGTTTTCTCCACCTTCGTCCTCACCGGCGCGTCTGGAGAGAAGGTAAGCTGGTTAAACGTCATTTAACGCTCATTTTTATTCACAAACATCTGGACTGCAGCATCAGATAAAAAACTGGTGACAGGAAGTCTGTAACTGTCACATATGCAGCTGTTGGGTCTGCAGACTAAACACACCTAAAAAAACACAATGCATTGCATCCCTAAAGGAAAACTGGGTCAGGCGTGTTGCAGTCGGTACAATTCTGCAAATTCACGACAAATTCAAAGAGAACACAAACATCTCTGTTGCAACACATTAAATATTTCATGTGTTTGTGTTTCCCACACCACTTTTTGACGTGACATTATTTAATTCCAGTTTATGCAAAAGAATCTCATTATAAATCTATAAAACATCAAAACTTGTGAGCAGGTTGCATTTAATTTTGACCTTTTCTGGAGATTTAATTTTTGACATTTAGTTATTTTTCTCTAAAAATGCAAGAGAGATTATTTAAAAGATGTTTCAGTTATTAGTCCAACATTTCTGTTTTGTGCTCAGTGATTTATTTTTTTTAATGTCAAATGATGCATAATCTTAATATTTTGAGTTTTTTTCATAATTTTGTACAATATTTTATTTATTTTTTAAATTAAATACATTTTACTAATAATTTTTAACTTCTGTTTATAGTTCTGTTGTTGTTTTGCAGCATTTTAGTGCATTATCATTATTTAAAGTTCTACATAAACAAGGTTGAAAATAAAATAAGGATGCCAACGAATAAAATCTGTATTTAATGTAGAAAAATCCCTCCTAGATTTTACATCTGAGTTTGCAGATTCTTCAACAGAACTGAGATCATTTTTTTGGAAATATTTGGAATTTTGAGTTATAAAGTTGAAGAAAAAACGGAAAAAATTTAAATTTAATATGAAATTACATATTTGCATAGATTTGCATATATCTGTAGCACAAACATCTTTCCAGTTTCCTGTTTTTATCAGCAGGAATAATTTTGTAACTTTTTGACTGCGAGCCCTTCATAGTTTGGTTGATCATCTTAGCTTTCAGATTTTTCTCTAACGTGTCGCTGAGTCTCTGACTTGGTAAACATAAATGCGACCTCACCGCTCTGGTTCTCGGTTTGTGAAGAGTTCCTGCTGCGTTGAGGCCGGAGCCGACCCGTATCGCTGAACCGTGAGGTGAAACACAATCGGGATGAAAACAAACAACCTCCAGAGTGCAGCGATGGTTTAGCGGTGTTGGAGTTCAAATAGTGTCGAAACCTGCTGCAGAGTCGAGGCTCTGTGTGTGTGTTTATGTTGGGAGAAAGGCAGGAGGTGTGTGTGACTCGACTTTTAACGCAGCTCAGCAGGACGGAAAGACTCAGTTTACCTGAAGAGAATCACCTGACAAACAGCGCAGATATGAAACTGAATCAGCAGAAGTTAAAAACATTATTAGGAAGAAGACGCATTTTTTTCTGGAGTTGGACAAACGTTACTACAACTAGATACATTAACCCAATTACAATTACTTGAGTAACTTCTTTTTTTGAAAAAGTTTACTTTTAAGAGTATTAAGCGTATTTCCCAAAGGGAAGTACAGCCCTGCACCACATTGATGTTCACATGTTGATGTCAGGACATGTGAAGGAATGCCATGTTATCTCATTTGAGGCAATAAAATGTTATTTTCTTATTTAAAAAGGAATTGTATTGTTTATTTGCATCTCTTAATATATTTCTAATAATGCATAACAAAGATTTGTGATTAAATGAAAAATCTGCAGAATGTGCCATTTTTAAAATCCGATTAATTGATTAATTTGCCGATTAATCGATTAATTGTCAGAATAACTGATTAATCGGTTACTAAAATAACCGTTTGTCCAGCTCTACTGGACCTTCAGCATATATGAAGTGGATTCACTCGGATAATTACCGAGTTACACAGTGAGGAGGTCCTGATGGAGGTCGTTTCAGTGAGCAGCAGCGTGAAAAGATGGATGTGATTTATCGCCTTCTCTTGTTTCAGGTTTACGGTGCTGCCATCCAGTTTTATGAGCCCTACCCACAGGAGTGCCTGACTGATACGCAGCTCTCCCAGCTGGGCCTTCTGAGCCCAGAACAATGCAACGCCTCTCCGTCCAGCTCTGCAGCGAATGCCGCCATCAATCCTGGAAACGGCGCTGCCAGCGCCAGCTCAGTCTACACCAACAAATGCATCTGCCTGCTGTCCCACTGGCCCTTCTTTGACGCTTTCCGCAAGTTCCTCACATTCCTCTATCGATACTCCATCTCCGGCCCGCACGCGCTGCCCATCGAGAAGTAAGCGCTGCCGCTTTAAAGTGGGCCCATCATGCAAAAATTAACATTTTGTACATTTTAGTGCTTCCATTTTGGTCTCGACTGCTTCTAAAAACAACTCAGCTGCTTTAAAAACTAAAATTAATAAGTTAATATTTTTTTGGTGTCTGGAAAATGAGCCGTTTCAGAAACCTCCTGTTAGTTGAGTCACACTGCAGTGTTACCTATCAACCCCAGCCAAGCTGGTTACCTAGCAACCCAGCTTCAGCAGGTTTGGTTTGGAAAAGACAAATGTTTTTGGACTTCCATCTGACTCTCAACTGTTTCTGAAAACAGTTCAAACACTTAAAAAAACAGCCATTTCCTGGCAATAGGTGAATAGTTTTTTGGTGTCTGGTAAATGAGCTGTTTCAAAAACCTCTGGAATGTTAAGTCGAATTTGACGGTCCTGTGCCGTTACCTAGCAACCCAAGCAAAGTTCAAACATGTTTGGTCAGCTGGTTTTACTGCTGTATGCGCTGTACAATGGCTGCTGGAAACGACAAGTGTTTTGTTGTTGCCTTACCGTCCAGAAACCACTTGCTGCATTCCTTCTGTTTGTGCAGTAGGCTCCACTTCTGTTTTTCAAACATGTATGGTTGTATAATTGTGCATCTGTTTGAAGCCATTTTCACATGCAAGTGTAAATGTTGAGTTGGGGGGATGTGGCTAGCAGCAGCTTATTTGGATTTAAAGTGACAGGACGCCCTAAAACAAACTAAAATCTGATTGTTCAAGAAGGATTTTTTTCCATTTTGGATAAAAAGTTAATAAACATGTTTTGTATCACCAGTAAATCTGTCCCAACCTGTTCTAGGAAGCATAATGAGTCACCTTGAAAACAAGTTTTAACAAGTCAGTAAGTATATCGTTAAAAAGGTAGCAGATGATGCCAAAGAAACGGTAGACGGTTTCTGGAAGTTTTGGTCCAGATGTTCTTTCTATGGGAAACTTCACTAGATGAGTACATTCCTTTAGTCTGACTTAATGAGAAAATAAATGTTACATAATTCTAAATATGTTTTTGACTAAATTTAATGGTGGCTCCATAAATCCATTGTGTTTTCTTGTCACAATAAGCAATAAATCAATTAATCGCATACTAAATTAAAACAAGCTCAATAATTAATTTTTTCCTGATTTATAGTTTCTCTTTTCTCTCTTGTTTTTACCATAAACTGGTTGACAAAAGTCCTCTTTTTTGAAGACTTCATAATTCATTTTATTTGTCATTTCTGATGTTTTATTTTGGATAAATAAATAAAACAGTTCCAGTGTTAAATGTTCGTTAGAATTTAATGTTTGACAATGTGTTCTTGCATTATTACCATTATATTAGTTGAAAATGGTCTCAAAACACCAATATTATCGTTTATTGTGAT
Source organism: Poecilia mexicana (assembly GCF_051168715.1). Lineage (NCBI taxonomy): Eukaryota > Metazoa > Chordata > Actinopteri > Cyprinodontiformes > Poeciliidae > Poecilia > Poecilia mexicana. The sequence continues at coordinate 34,270,528 of NW_028263372.1, read as the reverse complement.
AACTTATGGGACAATTTATCGTCCAGGTAAATTTATCATGTCTGGTCTACTTGATTTGTTACTTATTGCTGTCAGATATTGTCTATATTTTTCCCGGCAGCCCTGATTTTCTGCTGGTTGAATCAGAAACTCGGATGGTGCTGCCTTCATTCCTTCACTTTAATAAGTCTCTTTTCTCTCCACACAACAAAAAAGTGCAATTTTTATGTTTTTTGCTGAAAGAAAAGGTTTTTTTTTTCCTGAAATTCTGCTGCTGTGGTAATGTGAAACAGCCTTTTTATGTCCCCCTGCTGCACATAAAAGACATTATTCTGCCACCCACTGCTGTTATTTCTGGCCTCACGTCCCCCGTTCTTCTTCTTCTTCTTCTTTTTTCCAGACATATCTCTCACTTCATGCACAAAGTTCCCTTCCCGTCCTCCCAGAGGCCTCGCATCCTGGTGCAGGTAAGCTCTTTAATTGCAGGAGTGAAATCGGTGAAATTTCTCGGATTGCCTGCTGGGTTGTGTTCGGCTCCTCCATTATGGATGAACGTTTCAATCATTTATTGCAGGTGTTTGGTGTTTTTGCTTGGTTGACTCTCCGTTTTTTTTGCAGCTTTCTCCTCATGATAGCCTGATGTTGAGCCAGCCTGTCAGTTCTCCCTTACCGCTCAGGTGAGAGCAGCAGGTTTATTCACCAGCCTAAATATTCCCCTCTGACATTAGATGCAACTTACTGACCTTACGCCTGAAATTAAATACGATTTTTACGTTTGTCTTCCTCAGCGGAGGAAGGTTTTCCACTCTGCTCCATAACCTCGGTCCGGAGAACGCCGTCACCTTGCTGGTGTTCGCCGTCACCGAACATAAAATCCTGGTCCATTCTTTACGGCCGGCGGTGCTGACCAGCGTCACAGAGGCGCTGGTGTCAGTGAGTCACTGTGTTCACGCCACACTAACACCAGAAACCCGGAGAATGACCTCCAGCTTGTTGTCCAGTCAGATTATCAAACTCTTTTCTGTCTTTATGTAAGAATGATTTTGTGCAAAAATGTAACAACCATGTTTTATATGGATCCAGTGATGTCCAAACTTTTGGCATGGGGCAAAAAGTTTTTTATAGCAAAAACTAATTTAAAAAAAAAAAAAATTTTTACTTGCTAAATAAAAAATACAAATAAAAATGTAATATTTTAATGAAAGGAGCAAAGTAATCAGATTTGTGTAGACAACAGATGTGCAAATAGTAGATTTAAAAAAAAAGGCAAACCATACACTAAATTTTTCATCCTTTTCTGGACTTTTTGTGTATTTTTAGAGACAAGAAAATGGCTCAGTTTTGGTTTATTTTGACAAACTTATTAACAGCACAGGTCCGCAAATCTTTGTCTCCTTTTACTAGTAAAATAAATTAAATCCAAAGTAAAAACCTGGATGAAAACTTTGTGTTGAACTTTATGTTACCATCAGTGAAAACTTTAAATCTGCATCAACAGGAAGAACTGGGATCGAGGGCCACAAACAGCCTACAGGCCAGAAACGGCCCCAGGGCCACAAATGGCCTACAGGCCACAAACGGCGCTACAGGCCACAAACTGGCCACAAATGGCCCCACGGGCCAGAAACGGCCCTACTGGCCACAAACGGCCACAGGGCCACAAATGGCCTACAGGCCACAAACGGCCCTACTGGCCACAAACTGGTCACAAATGGCCCCCCGGGCCACAAATGGCCTACAGGCCACAAACGGCCCTACTGGCCACAAACTGGCCACAAATGGCCCCCCGGGCCACAAATGGACTACAGGCCACAAACGGCCCTACAGGCCACAAACTGGCCACAAATGGCCCCACGGGCCAGAAACGGCCCTACTGGCCACAAACGGCCACAGGGCCACAAATGGCCTACAGGCCACAAACGGCCCTACTGGCCACAAACTGGTCACAAATGGCCCCCCGGGCCACAAATGGCCTACAGGCCACAAACGGCCCTACTGGCCACAAACTGGCCACAAATGGCCCCCCGGGCCACAAATGGCCTACAGGCCACAAACGGCCCTACTAGCCACAAACTGGCCACAAATGGCCCCCCGGGCCACAAATGGACTACAGGCCACAAACGGCCCTACAGGCCAGAAATGGCCCTACAGGCCACAAACGGCCCCTTGGGCCAGAAACGGCCCTACTGGCCACACCTTGGGCATCCCTGCAGTAGACTTATCCTGACCTGTTCAGGAAGGGTCATAGGTCACCTCTAAAGAGTTAATTTTTGTTTTTAACAGATTTGTTTCCATTAGTAGATAATAAAACATCATAAAACTGTTGCTTTGGAATGTGAGTTTTCAAACGTTTCTCATGAGGTTTGGGCTCAGAGGGTCTGAATAACTTCCTGTGTTGAATCGTCAGCATCGGCGTGACGTTTGTTGTTCTCTGCTCCGCCTCAGATGATCTTCCCCTTCCACTGGCCGTGTCCCTACATCCCGCTCTGCCCCCTGGCGCTGGCCGACGTGTTGAGCGCTCCCTGTCCGTTTATCGTCGGCGTCGACTCCCGGTACTTTGACCTCTACGACCCTCCGCCTGACGTGAACTGTGTGGACCTGGACACAAACACCATCTTCCAGTAAGCAGAGAGAGGCGTTTTAAAACAAACCTCTGCTATATTGTCGGTGCTGTAAAATGTAGAATATTATCACAAGATATTACATATATAAAATCATATATTAGTGAGTAAAAACATTGTTTTTATCTCTAAAGTGTAGAACTGGTTTGAAAATTTACCTTGAAAGTGTTTGAAATGTATTTAAATTTTACTTTGGGAAAATTTGAATTTTTTTGCAGTTTTTTTCTTCTTTTTTTGAGTTTTTAAATTTAGAGGTTTCTTGTAATGAACTTTTCCTCAAAGTATCCACATTTCGTCAGCAGTTATTCTTGTAACCGGTGGACCTTTTTACCTGCCCGAAAGCTTGGCAGGTGGTCTGAACTTTGATGTTGGTTTAGGCCAAACTTTTCTTCGCTTCTCTGCTTTTGCAGCAACGATGATAAACGCGCTCTCACATGGAAGATCCTGCCAAAGAAAGCGTGTAAAAACCTGATGAATGTGCTGAGTAATCTGCACCAGCAGCTGGTCGACGGTGAGTACTCTGCGTTTTCCTTTAAATGTTTTTAAAGTTTCATGAATAGAAGGTGTCAAGGTGTTTTAATCTCATATTACGCCTGTAGCTGCAATTTTAAAGCTTTCTGGGTAATTAGGGGTAATAAAAAACTGATGTGCTTCATTAATCATCCCCAGTTGTTTTATTATTCTAATATTTTTGCAGCTTTCATTCTTCACTCTTTCCTTGTCCTCTTCATTCAGCAAGCTGAGACTGAGAAATAATCCTTCCTGGGATAATATCCTAATCAGCGTCTCGCTCTGTTCTTGTCGACTTTCTGAGCGGCTCGGCCGCAGAAACTGCTGCTTATTCAGCCGCAGTAATTGAATAAATGAATTTTCTGATTCAGTGAAGTTGAAAATCTCCTCTGCCGCTGCCAGAAGTCTGGAAATTGATATGCATTTTGAAGTTTTCCGGAGAGTTTCATGTCCTTTTGGGGGAAGCAGGCATAAACTTGAGCTTCATTGTTTTAAAAATGTATTGCTAATCCAATTTGATACAGTAATACTTTAATCTCTCTCTGGGTATTAAATCTATTAGTAAAGTTGCCATCCGAACAACTACACCACTTTTTATAGAGGAGAACTCACTGGCTTCACAACAGGAAAAATCAATGTTGGAAAAAACTGATTTTAAACAGCTGAGGAGTCAAAGATGATCAATTTAAACCGGTAGGATGGAACTTTTATTTTAAAAAATATATTTTTTTACATATTTGTTACAACTGTCATCATGTTGTGACAGTTTAAAATGAGAGATAATCTGTGAAAAAATCAAGCTACTCCATCTTCTTCCAAGGCTCACTAAAACCAACCAATCAGAGCCAGGAGGAGGGCCTTGGCGCTGTCAAAATAGCTGCTTTGCTCCGGCAGTTAGCATAGCATGGACAGCTAAAATCAGAAGCTACAACACAACATTTATGCTAAACGAATGGAATCATTATGGAAAGTAGAGGACAAAAGTGGTAAAACATTCTAAAAGTTAGTTTCTTTACATATTTTGTAGCATTGTTTGCTAGTTTTCAGTCCCCAGCCGTTAGCTGTTTGGGCGCAGTGGCGTGGAAACGTTTGGGAAGCCCTGTGCTAACGTACGGCTCTGTCCCCAGGTCAGTACCGCTCCGACGGGCTGCTGGAGCTCAGCATGAGCGACACACAAGAGCTGAGCTGTGGGAAGAGCCTCCACATGCTGGAGCTGGAGATCCAGGAAGCCTTCCTGCGCTTCATGGCGGCCATTTTAAAGGGTTACCGCTCCTTCCTGCGCCCCATCACACAGGCGCCGTCGGAGAAGGCCACGGACGCCAGCTCGCTCTTCGACTTACAAGGTAACACGCCGAAATCGTCTGATCAAAACGACTTCAAAACCAGCGCTGCATGTGAAGCCGGAGATCGGACTCCCAGAGGAAGTGGCCGAATGAATTAACCCGACTCCACCGTTTCCATGCAGCCGCTTCAAAGTCTTCACACAGGAACCCTAACAAGTCCAGCACAGAGTAATGAGGCACGTTTCCTCTGATGGCTGTCCAAAACCTGAGGAAGAAATACAAAAACAGCATGCTGAAACAGTTATTTATTCTCTTCCTAAAACTTAAGACTTTAAACGGTCGACCACTTCAGATGAAACTGCTTTCATCTTTTATAGGGAGGTGAAGCTGAATGATGGCCAGAGCTGAGTAATACCAAGTTACATTTAGACAACATTACATTTACCAGAGTAACTTTAAAAAAAAAGTTCACTTCACTGGACTTTTTACTTGAGTCATTTTATTATGAAGTATTTCTGCTCTTATTGAGTAACATTTCCGGATTTTCTACCCTCTGAATGAAAAACATATTTTAACCAAAGATTCACCAGATGCTCTTACTTGAATAATTTCTTGGACAGCTGCTTTTTATTTATACTTTAATAAAGATATGTTGAAGAAGAGCTGCTCTTACTTGAATACAGCTTTTGCCCACCTCTGATAATTGCATACACAGTGTTGCATAACAGAAACTAGACAAGCTAAATAAAAATACAGGTTAAATACAAGATGAACTATGAAGAAAATATGAGACGGATGTATTTTGGAGAGATTAAATCCAATCAGAGCTAATCTTTAATCTTAGTCATGTGGAAATGCTGAATGAGTTGGAGAAATAACCAATAAATCAGAATATTCTGGAGTGGGAGGAAGTTGGATTGATTTGTTAAATTGGGAAGAAAGAAAGTTGATGACATGTGGGACACGAGTACAGTCTGAATCACTTTCTGTGCTACTATAAAAAAAACAAAAATATAAAAATAATGATGTCTGTAATGACACCATTTTGAGTTTCTCTCTCTGTGAGGCTGAAGATGTCAGTCCTGATTATTCTGCAGCTGCAGCGTTTCCACTCCAGTATCTCTGAAGGTGACATTTAGGTTGCTTCTGAACTTCTCATTTCTCACATGATCAAACTCTTGTTTTTGTTGTTGTTGTTTTTTCTGGGGATTTGATCAGTTAGACGTGACATTCAAGTCTGGTGCCCAAAACATGGAGACATACAAGGACCAGAAGTGTTCAGAATAAATCTGAAAGGTCATCAGAGTTACAACAATAAGTTTGAGATTTAAACCAAAACAGGAAATAAATACACAATATAGGTACAATGGGTAGAATGTCATAATAATAATAATAAAAATAACCTGTAAGGTGTTTTATAAATTAACACTTCATCTTTTATAAAAATAAAAAATGCTGCTTGCAAAACTGTTAATATGCGCTCTAAAATAAGGCAAATGTCTGACTATTTGTAAGTTGGTATGTCTTTGATATGGTCATTATGTGGTGCAGAATAATATCTGAGATTTGTAAGTGATTTCTGAAAAACAGAAATTTGGCTGGCAGCTTATAGCTGCTGAAAGAGAGTTTGATACTTTGAGGATCACCAGGATTTTAGGACTTTATTACTGACAAATGTATTTATTCAAAACAAGGCCTGAACCTGAGCCCTGGGGAACTCCTTATAAAATAAAGTACAGTGTCATCTGCACAAGACAAACTTTAACACTAGACATATTCTTACTATTAATTCAAAACAGGGCCTAAATCTGGGATTCTCCTTTTTAATATCTTCAAATTAATGGAGTAACAATTACCTTTAAGCTCTCTTAAAGGTAACTTAGTCATGCAGTTTGGTACTTTAGTCATTAATAAAAAAAACAGTTTTTGAGGCAAAAACAACATGAGCAATTTTGTCTTTCCCACAATTTTTTGTAAGTATTCTTTCTCTTTGCATCAGCAAAAACATTTGAAAACCTATTTAGTGTTTATATGGACATGAGCTAAATCCGCCATCTTTATAGAAGGAAACATATCCTAAAATATTAGATTTACCTCCAACCAATTCATTTTAAAATTATTTTATATAGATTTACAGACTTCACTAATTTCTTCTTCCACATTAAGGATTGGCTGGTTTGCCATTTTTGTTTTGTTATGGAATAGTTTTGTTAAGCTGTTTGTAGATTCTTGTATTTCAGATGGTAAAGAGACTGAAATAACAGAGAAAATGTGTTTTTATATTAGAAAAATGAAACTGCACAGTGTATAATCTGAGAATGTAATTGCTGGTCCTGCTTACAAGTGGCCTCTGTCACAAATAAAATATTAATCATGTGCAGGAAACACTCTGCGCTCACCTCTGCATTGTGCCAGCGGCCGCTCTTCCTGCTCTCCGTCTCATAACAGCCGAGGCTTATTACCCAGTTAAGCTGCTTTCAGCATCTATTATGGAGCCGTTTCACGACGTTCGCGCTCGTCCCAAATTGGCCATTACAGTAATAACACCGTGCATTATCCAAACCAACACAAATGGACGTTGAAGAATATTTTTATGGCCTTTTGCAGAATAATGGAGTCTTTAGCTTCCAAGCCGCACACTTTTGGAGGAAGTCGGTTAATCGTTGCTGTCGCAGCCGGTCGTCTCTCGGTGAAATTAGCTCAGTTTTTAAAGTTTGATGTTTTAAATCGGCAGGATTCTTGAAGAGCCGCGACCGCTCTCACCAGAAGTTTTACTCGCTCATGACCAAGACCCAGATGTTCATCCGCTTCATCGAGGAATGCTCGTTCGTCAGCGACAAAGACACCAGCCTGGCGTTCTTTGACGACTGCGTTGACAAAGTGAGTTCCACTTTTTCATACATTTTCATTTGGCTTCCTGAAAATAAACAAAACAATCTTTTCTCATCCTTCTCCTTCTGGTTCTGCTTTGAGTTGGAGTGTTTCAGTGAACCTCCTGTAACTTTCTCTGCCTTCAAGTTAAGTTTTCTCCTCTGTCTCCTCTTGCTTCCTCTTGCAAGCAGCTTTTCAACTCAGAGCGGAGCGCAGAGAAAGGAGGGAAGGTAAGCTAGCTGCTGTTTCACCTCTTCTGCTTGCTTTCTAGTATGCATTACCTGCGAAAATTACCAAATAATTTTGAGTGAAAATGCATTGCATGGCTAACCTGAAGTTCTGATGTTTTCGCTGTTTTGCTGTAGGAAACCTTCAAATCCTTCAGGTCTGATTTAATCCTGCATTCACACCAGCTCTGTTTAGTCGCTTTAATAAAACCATAGTTTGTTTGCGTAGAAAATTTGGTCCAAATGTGTAATCTAACTCTGATATGGACCAAAAAAACTCCACCTAAAAACTTACGTTTTGTCTCTAGAGATGCAACTTATTGATTAATGAGTTGATCTAAAGTTGGTTGATTGATAAGCAGCCATTTTCTTAAAAACCTGAGTTTTTTCTTGTGTCAAGAGGGACGAATGTCTTTTCATAACATGAAGGGCTACATTTTTCATAAAACTAAATCAGAGAACCATCTCTGTTTGGGCGGTTCTTTTTCCAGTTCCGGGAGGTCTCCGCCATCTTTGTTTCTGTATCAACTGGACTCTGCTTCGGGATCAGCAGTGGTGCCCTCTGATGGATGGAGGTCAAACTACGACATAGAAAGTCTAAACGAAGGTTTCTAGTTAATCGATTGGAACTATATCTCTGCTTGGTTAAAGTGAACTCTGGTTTAGTTGGAATGGATATGTGAACGCCAGGCGGACCAGAGACCAAAAGCAATAAGCAAAGTATACCTCAAAGCATTCTGGGTAAATATAACCAAAACAAATGTGTGACTCTAGCGATAGCAGGAGGAAAAAAAAGAGAGAAATCCTACAACCACTAAAATCCTACCCTACTCCATTTTTGTTTACATTTTATGAAACAGGAAGTTGCACTCATGTCTTCTTCAGAGTCGTTTCCTTTAGTGGTTCTTGGTGCAGCGCCCCCACAGGCGAGGAGGGGAACAGGTTTCCGTAGGGTTTAGTTGGTTTGAGAGCCGCAGCAGCTGAAAATGTAGCAAATGTTGCAATTTTGGTCCAAGTCTGCTGGACAATCAGGTGTGAAGACGCCCTTAGTTTCCTCATTTTCCCCTCCCTTTTTCACATGGCTGCATTCAGGCAGCATCAGCCTGCTTGGTGTTCTGCATTTTTAATGTTCATTTAGATATTCACTGCATGCATTATTCCTGCTGGCTCTGCAGTTTCTCTTGCATGTGTGGAAGAACAGTTTTAGGTCATCAGACTCCAGCCTTCTGGCTCCATTATAAACGGTGAACTAACATTAACGATCAAACAGAATGTGTGTCGTGTTTACAGGGTCTTGATATTTTCTTAGCAGCGCACTGCGCTCTGCACTAGATGTGGTGGAGCTGAAGAGTTGTGATAATTCACAAAACACTCTTAGAGAGTCAGGGTTTCTTTTTCCTTTTGTTTCTTTTGCTCTGTGTGCAGCATTTTGGAGAGTTTAATTCATGTTGGTAAGTTGAAGGTTAAACTTAATGTGTCTGCAGTTTCAGCAGCCGTTTTCCCTGAGTCACTTCCATGGGTCACCGGCTTCAGCAGCTTCAGAATAGACCTGCTGTAATTTAGGTTTAGTGGAAATGATCATGGAGCTTTTCTGTGCTGCAGTGAGGTGAGTTGGGTGTCCTGACCTCCTCCTGCTCCTCCTGTACAGACGATTAAATCCTGAGTTTGTCTTTGTGAGCTCTGGCTGTGTCATTTCTCAGCACACAGAGATCGCTAAAGTGAAGGAAAATCAGCTTAAAGTTCATTGATCCCTGAAGGAGAGATGGTTTAGAAATATCACCAGAGCTTTTTTAGTAATTATAAATCCTTATAATAAACACCGTAAAGATAAAAAATAAACAAATGCAGCTGGGCGCTTTCTGCAAACGATTTGCAATCATTCAGGTAAATTTTGTTATATTTGCATATAATATTCAAGTAATGTGTTTCTATTTTAATTAGACAAATGAAGCAATCAGGATTTTTTTGTAGCAATGAATTAATTAATCATATGACGAATTAAAAATAAATCAATTAATTTCCATTTGCATGATTTATTGTTTTTCTTTTTATCAAAAACTGGATGATAAAAGTTTTCAGTCTGGTGCTTTGGTCCCAAATAGCCATTTTTTAAGGATAATTTTGTTCATGGAGACTTCATAATTCATTTTATTTTTTATATTGTTTTGTTTGTCTTTTTGTAATTATCTAAAGGTTGGGTTTTAAAATTTAAAATTCTCCTTTTGATTCATATTCAATCTGAGAAGTACAAAACAGCTACTGCAGAAAAACTGTAAGCTGATCCTTAATCATCCGTGTCTGCCAGTTAACTGCCTAGATGATATTTTGCATCAATAATTTGATTCAGATTATCTATTTTCTGAAGTTCTGGAAATTATTTACTGAACTCTTCATAAAGGAAATTCTGAGATGACACAAGTCTTTCCCAAATCTTACAATAACGAAAAGCTCTTGTATTTATTACTTGCAGCTTCTAAAGTGACACAGAAAACTTTATCTGGATGCTAAAAGAGAAAAAGGTTATCTTAATGATACATTTTTGTCCTGATTGCAAATTTTCAGCTTTGTTTAAAGACAACCTATAAGTAGAAGAGCAAAAAGGATATTTCTTCCTCACCTCGTCCTCGACTGATTTAGTTATTAGTCTTTTCTTACCTTCAGGCTAACTAGGCTAAATTATGAACTTTAATACCCACCTGGCCTCGCCTTGGTTCTGTCGGTGGATAAACCAGCGCCTGCACAACTAAGGCCTTTCATTAAGCACCTTTCAGTATATTCTGGTGCTGCTGTGACTATTCATTCTCCCTAGATCCACCATAAATCTCCAATCTGTCCCCAGTCACCGCAGCAGCAGTTATCTCATTAAATCTAAGCAGCTCAGGAAAATAAAACGGGAACATTGCTTTTCCCCCCGGTGTATGGTTGTAACCTTGTATCTTTTGGGTGAAGAGTCGCTGTTGGAAACAGTGATTTATAGTAATTTAATGCTCCTGCTGAGGCGATTGTAGACTTGTAAATGTCTTGTACCAAACACATCGTCTGACAGAATCACAGATTTATAACGGCATGTAAAAGATGAATCTCTGAGGCACAAACATGTTCTCTTTCAGTGCCACTACTGGATAATCTTCAGAGATTTGATGCTTTGGCATCATATGTTGTCATTAAATATACTTTTAAAGAAAAATTCACATGTACAGTTCTCTCTTAAAATATTTAAATCTTTTCATCTTTTCCACATTTTTGTCAAATTGCAACCACAGACCTTGATGTATTTTATTGGGCTATACAAATAATCACAAAGCATTGTTTAATCCATTGTCTAGATTGAGCAAGAAGGTAGAAGGTGAGCCAAGAAATTACTATTCATCCACTCTGACAAGGAAAGCAATAATCAGAAGCAGCCAAAGAGCAATGAAGGTCCTAAAAACAGCTTTTCTCAAAGTAAAGTGATCTGAATAAAGAAAGATGTCATCTGCATAAAGGTGAACTTTTAACAGCTGACATATTATTACCAATGATTGACAACAGTGTCTAAAGCTGAGCTACAGGGAACTCTTCTTAAAATAGTGTCTAAAGCTGAGCTACAGGGAACTCTTCTTAAAATAGTGTCTAAAGCTGAGCTACAGGGAACTCTTCTTAAAATAGTGTCTAAAGCTGAGCTACAGGGAACTCTTCTTAAAATAGTGTCTAAAGCTGAGCTACAGGGAACTCTTCTTAAAATAGTGTCTAAAGCTGAGCTACAGGGAACTCTTCTTAAAATAGTGTCTAAAGCTGAGCTACAGGGAACTCTTCTTAAAATAAAGTACAGTGTCATCTGCATATAGGGAAACTTTAACAGAAGTTGTATTCTTACCAAAATAATCTAGAATTTATTTAGAAATTAGATACTTTTCCTGAAGAAGAAAGATAATTTTAGCCAAATTAAGTAAACAAATAAAACCCAAATAACTGTCTTGATGGCAAAACACTGTCCTTGTCTTGCTGTCGAAAGATCAGTTTTATTTGACTGGTCTGTTTTTTCCTGAAGTTTTCAGACTTTTCCTTCGGTTATGAAACCTCTGAGATTTTACGCATCAGCTTACTGCTAGCTGTTTACTGCTGACCTATAAAAACGGCAAAATGTCAAAATGCTTGACCGCAGCAGATGATTTGTTGTTCCATGGATGAAACGGAGGCAGGAAGCTCGTTGTAAATGTAGCTTAGCCTGGTTGTCCTGCCTGTTTCCTATTATAGGAGCTTTATCTGTCTTCATTAGGGCTGTTTCTCTCCGTCTGGCTCTTTCCCTGTGATATCATTAATTCTGTAATGGATGTGAATGTGTTTATTGTAGCTTTACTTTGCATTTGGGTGTCATTTGTTTTGTGTGTCACAGTTTGCAGAGAAAGCTGCAGAGGTAGAGGGAAAACTAGGTCACCTACTGTCGCCCTCCCTCTTCTCTCACCTTCATCACAGCGTTAAATTACCCTGAAGGGTTTTTTTTTAGGTACAAGAGCTTAATTGGTGTGTTCACCAAACATTGACCCATGCATGTGACATCCTGATTTAGATGGATGCTACTCACCTGCTCAGGGCCACAATCCTGTTTCTATCAGGGTTTTTTTTTTTTTTTGCAGCTTATTTTGATGTAAATAAATAAATTACATTTACATTTACATTACATGAACAGACACAAAAACAAAATGTGTGAAAATGTCTTAAATAGAATCCAGATCAGTTCAGTACAGAATGTGTTTTTGTTTATATGATTCATAAATGATAAAGAAAGTTAAAAATAAAGCATGAAATAAAAAGGAGAAGGAATTAAATACATAAAACAGGGTCTGCACACATTCTTAAAAAGTCTTAAAGTATTAAAATTAAAGCCTTAAAACGTCTTAAATTTACAGAAAAAAGATAAGTCTGCCTTAAATATGTTGATCAGAGATGTTAAATTTAATATTACATTCTATGTAGTTTTCTTTTTTTCTTGCAGGACTTTACTGTTGCAAGTAACCATCTCGACTTTAAGCGGTTACGGCTACCGCTAACAACCAGCTAATACTCCCTTGCTAGCTAGACAGCTAGCAAGTGTAAAGCTAGCTATTGCTATGAAATGATAATAGAAATAAAGAAGATGCTACTTTCACAACTGGAAAGAAAACGACCAGAAACAAATGGCAACAAGATGAAAACAAATGTTGGTCGTTAATATCAACCTGGTTTTATTTACCGATACGTTATAAAATGACTGATAATACCAATATATCGTCCATCCCCGGAATAAAGTAAATAAATAAATCACCGTCTCTTCAGCTGAGATGGATGAAAGAGTCAGTGAATCGGGAATCTCTCTCCCTGTTTGTGTGCTGCGGTCTGCAGGTGGACGGCGAGCGGCCGGACGAGACGCGGCTGATCGAGATCGATGAGTCGCAGCGCAGCGAGCACACGGTGTTCATCACTCCTCCAGAGCTGCCGCCGCTGCCTGACGGGGAGGAGTACCCGCTCTGCTACAGGTACCGACTGGACCGTCTGGGTGGGCTTTCATCTCCTTGTCACCTGTTTTCTGGACAGTTTTTGGTTGGTTTGCAACGTCTGTCAGGCGTGGAAAAGCATTTAGCCAAGGGCTCATGAAATTCTGGAAAATACTTGAATTTTATTATTTCTGTATAAAGTCTTTAAAGTGCTTGAGATTCAAACGGCCATTTTGTAATAAAGTCCAATGTAACATCTGAAGATACGAAGAACAAAAAGGAATAAATTTCTGCCAATAAACTCGGTTTTAGATTAATCTCATATATTCTCTACAAAAAACTTGGAAATTTTTGAGAATGAAATGTTGAAAATTGGCTTGAAAATTTTCAGAAATTTTGAGATTGATTTAAGAAATTTTCTAGAAAAAACTTACATTTCTGCATTTCAAAAGTAGAAAAATTTTCTGAGTTTCATAAGTGAACATTTGTTCTAGAAAATGTTTGATTTTCAAGATCCGAGATTCCAAAAAAGAAAATTTAGAAAATGTCTGAGATTAATCTCAAGATTTCTGAGGTTTTTGGTGGAAATGAACTCTCACTTTTCTTCTTTGACGGATCGTTTCCGTATCGTTTCCGTAACGTTTGCGTATCGTTTCCATAACGTTTCCGAATCGTTTCCGTAACGTTTCCGAATAGTTTCCGAATCGTTTCCATAACGTTTCCAAATAATTTCCGTAACGTTTCCGTATCGTTTCCGAATCGTTTCCGTAACGTTTCCGAATAGTTTCCGAATCGTTTCCATAACGTTTCCAAATAATTTCCGTAACGTTTCCGAATAGTTTCCGAATCGTTTCCGAATAGTTTCCGAATCGTTTCCGTAACGTTTCCAAATAATTTCCGTAACGTTTCCGTATCGTTTCTGTAACGTTTCCAAATAATTTCCGTATCGTTTCTGTAACGTTTCCGAATCGTTTCTGAATCGTTTCCGAATCGTTTCCGTAACGTTTTGACGGATCGTTTAACATGTTGTGGTCCTGCAGGTATGACGGTTTCCCGGTGTTAACTCTGGAGCTGTTTGACCCGGTGGAGGGACTGTGGACGCCCTCCTCCCGCCTCGCTGCCAGGCACAGCTGCCCCACAAGCCCCGCCCCCATGTTCAGACGCACCAAACAGGTGAGCAGCAGTAACCTACTTCCTGCTCTAAAAACAGTTTAATCTGGAAGAAGAGGCGTTTGCTGTGATTAGATCTTGTAAAATCTCTTCCAGGTACATCTAAAATATGAGAATGTTTTTTTTGTGTGTCATTTATTTCAGAAAGTTTCTAGTATAATAAGGTATTTGCACTAGAAACCAGACAAAAATACTGGATAAGATTTTGTGTTTTTACAGTGCAGTGAATGAAAACCTAAAATCGGTGCCCAACATAATCTGAATTTTATGGAAAAGCTATGGCATTTTCATAGAAAGTTGAGTGGAAGGAAAAATTGTGGTAGGAGAAGGTTCTCCAGGAACATGGATATCAGCAGCCAGTTGGGTTGCCCAGCCATCTGCTGGTTCTGAAGGCAACACGACCATCTACCAGAGCTCTTGGAGCTCTTCATGCTTCCTGGTTTTCACCCCCAGGAGATTAAATCAGCGCAGAAGATCGCCAAGAAGTATTCGTCCATCCCCCAGCTGTGGTCCAAGTGCCTGCTGCGCCACTGCTATGGCCTGTGGTTCATCTGCCTGCCGGCGTACGTCAAGGTGTGCCACTCCAAGGTGCGGGCGCTGCGCACCGCCTACGACGTCCTCAGGAAGATGCAGGCGAAGAAGCTGCAGCCGCCCGACGAGGTAGACGAGCCGTTTCCTGTTCGGCCAATCAGCTGCGTCGGAGCAAAGCGGTCACACAGGTTTCCCTGCAGGTGTGCTACCGGGTCCTGATGCAGCTGTGTGGGCAGTACGGCCAGCCGGTCCTGGCGGTCAGAGTCCTGTTTGAGATGAAGAAGGCCGGCGTTCACCCCAACGCCATCACCTACGGATACTACAACAAGGTATGTTCACCAAAATGTTCACCGGCAGAAACGCAAACAGAGCTGATCTGACAAAACGAACTTTAAAGATTACAGAAAATTCACATTTTGCATGTTCCAATTGGGTTTCTACTAGAGATGCACTGATCCGATATTAATATCTGTATTGGTCCCGATATTTAAAAGAATTAGATTGGGTTCACTCACTGAACAAATTAAAATTGTTTTTCCATATTTGACCAAACTTGTGAAGCTATTTGTTTATTAAAGTGAGTTATACTGATGCAGAGTTAACTAATACATTTCTAATTCAGTACATTTATGTTAGTGTTTTTTAAAAAAAAGAAATGCTTTACATCAATTCAGTATTTGATCGGTATCGGCCGATAAAACTCAGATATTGGTATTGGAAGTGAAGAAAGTGGATAGGCACATTTCTAACACAAACAGCTTTTTAAAAAAGTGTTTAGGAAAAAGCATCCCAGCCAGTTTTTGGTAATATTTGGTGTCTGGAAAATAAGTAATGTCAAAACTTCAAACACTAATGTGACTTTTTTTATTCTTTAAACTTGAGACTAAAAGTGAGGCGTTTTGGCTAAAACATATTTACAGACTGAGGTGTTTAGTATCTTATACATGATTTTTCTAGTTTGGGTTTAATTGCTGCTCTGAATATGTTTTTCTTTCTTCAAATGGCCTTTTTGAGTCTGTATACTACAGTTAGTGATTATATCAATAATCGATTAATCACAATTAATCATGATTAATCCAATTAATCATGTCAGCCTTACTGGAAATTTGAGTGTGGCAAAACCTGAAGGTCTGAACGTTCAACAGGAATAAAAGTTGCTTCATAAAAAGTGGAAATGAAAGGAGTAACGGACTGAACTCATTGAGCTCGGGAGTCAGACGACTTCAGCCTTGATGTTGATCGTTTATTCATTATTAATCATGTTCAGATTATTGAATCACTCCACCGTTGTTACCCAGAATGCACCACAGTTTCCCTCCAAGGTTGATCAGCCTTGTGTCATCACTCATTCATGTCCGGATGAATCACACCTCTGCGAGCCGTCAGGAAGACGAGGCCACAGCAGGAAGAGTTGGATCAGCCATATTCAGCATAAACTGCTGCATAACAATGACCAACATGGAGATTTTTCTATACAACAAACATCCTAATATCTTAATTTTCTTTGCAGAAATGTCTCCTTGCATCTTCCTGCCCCCTTTGAGGTGTGGATGTGTTGATTAGTGAAGCGTTTGACCCCTGATCATGAGGCTAGCGCTAGCAGAATAAATAGCTGCGATGTGATAATCAGCGAGATCTTAGCACCAGAACATCATCACACTCTGCAGACAAACCCGGTCGGTCCGGTCCAAACGGCTGCAGCAACTCATCAAGAAACAAGAGATATAATTACAATGTGGTGCAGATTTTCACATGAAAAATATTTAGATTTAATTTAAAAATTAAATGTTGAATGTTGGAAGTAGTCCACATTTTTCATTTAAGAACAGATAGTTTAGTAAAATGTTTCTGCTCAGTTTCACTTATATTTTTATTTATTTTAAATGGAAATTGAAAGTTTTATTCAGTTGGTTAATTTTTCCTTCATTACTGTAAATTACTGCAGTAAAGCTACAGCTAACGGATTACTTTAATAATCATTTATTATATTGATTAATCGGATAAAAATCTTAGAATATTCTACAGATTTTTCATTTATATTTTCATAGAATATTAGAAATGCAGTAAAAGATTAAAATAAAGAAATAAACTATTTTTTTGAATTGGAAAATAAACATTTTGTTTCCTAAAATTCAACCACAGCATTCCTTTAGTGAACTCTTGATCATTTAAGCAAAGGATGAATCTGAAGCTTAAAAAAATACTTCTAAAACTCAGCTCTTTCTGCTGCCCAAAAATAATCTGATTATTTCAATAATCAATTAATCACGATTCATCTGATGAATCATTTCAGCCATACTTGGTCAATAATGAATTAGGCCCAATTTAAATCCCTCAGAATGTTCTGATGACATTTAATGGTAAAATTAATTATCAAAAATCAAAATTTTAAACCTTTTTTCTTTGAAAACAACAAAAACATGTAACATTGATAGATTCATAAAACATATCCTGTATTTTTTCCCTCCACCAAACTTTCCTGTCCTGTATGTAGGCGGTGCTGGAGAGCACGTGGCCCTCTAGCACCAGAGGAGGATACTTCCTATGGATGAAGCTGAGGAACGTGATTCTGGGCGTGGCTCAGTTCAAGCGAGCTCTGCGCCGACACGGACCGCCGCTCACCCAGAGCCCGCTGTCAGGTAACCAAGCTATAAACGTTACCAACGGCAACCGATAACGTCTCATATCCACAGGAAAACGCAGGCCAGACAGTAAAAATACAGTTCCATTTCAAATGATCAGCAGGTTAAATATTTGAGTTGTCTGAAATATTTTCTATTTGATCGTTATTAAAATCCAAACATATTCAACAGCTCAGATCGCACTGTAAAATCTTGAATTTTTGCTTATTAAATTAACGCCCTTTGATTATCTTTTAGCCTGATTTCTCCGTTAAAATTTCTTCCTGATTTTCCAAACTGAAATCGCTCTGATTGCTGTTGCGGTTAGATAATGACTGCTCATTAATACTCCACATAACCACACTTTATAAGTGTAAATTATCCTTGCGGTTTCTGACCTCTGATGTAACTCTGAACAGCATTTCTTAGATCTTAAAGCATTTAATGTCTGAAGAAAAAAATCTGAGACAACATTTTGATCAACTTAGAGAAAATTTATTAACGTTTTTCCATATTTCTGGGAAATTTTAATCAAGATAATAAAAGAGCCAAGAAAGTTATGTTGTTGTAGAGTGTGATGCACAGTTTAAGACGCAATTTATTTGTATTTAATTTTAGGTTTTTCGTTCCTTTTTCTTTGGCTTTTTCAATTAATTTAAGTAAATTAAAAAAATTAACTAATTTCATTATAAAAACCTATTGTTAGGCTTAACTAATGATTAATATGCACTTTGCTTTTATTTAATTAATTTAAATATTGAATTCAATAAATGCAACATAAATATAAATATAAATGTTTGTTAAACATAAATGTTAAATAATCCAACATATTTTTTAAAAATACCATTTTATAAAAGATGTTGGGATTTTTGTCTTTTTACAAGTTAAAATAAACTATAAATAAAAAAATTTTTAATTAAAAAAACTTCAAGATTTTTTCTTTTTTATATTTGAAAAATATCTAATTCATATACTGAATTCATTCAATAATAAATAAATGCATGTTAAAATAATCTAAATATTTTCTGGAATTTTTATTTGTGAAAAATTTTGAGTTTTATCTTTTTTACTTAAACATGTCAAAATAAACTATAAATAAATTTAGATTCTTTTATATTGGAAAAATATACATTCTTTATAACAAAAGTTAAATAAATTAACCAGCACATAATTAAAACACAGATTAATTAGAAGCCTGCTGTGGTGTTAAATAATCTGTGAACTGAAGCGTCTCTGTTGTGGCCGTTCTTCCTCTGCATGATAATCCCAGCCTGCTAATCCCTGCTTTTTTAAGATCCTCCCTGTTACCAGCTGCGCTGTGGGTCCTGACCCGAGTCCGGTTCTGACCCGAGTCCGGTTCTGACCCGAGTCCGGTTCTGATCCGCCCGGACACAACCAGTTAAACACCAGTCTGAGATTTTTCCTCGTTACTCTGAGCTGCTGGTCAAAGTTTATTATAAACATTTCATAAAAGGGTTGAAGGCTTGATTCTGGAGGATCGACTGGAAGAGACATCCAACCGTCTGTTCATCCAACTGCTTCATCCAACCGTCTGTTCATCCAACCATCTGTTCATTCAACCGCTTCATCCAACCGCTTCATCCAACCGCTTCATCCAACCATCTGTTCATTCAACTGCTTCATCCAACCGCTTCATCCAACCGCTTCATCCAACCATCTGTTCATTCAACTGCTTCATCCAACCGTCTGTTCATCCAACCATCTGTTCATCCAACTGCTTCATCCAACCGCTTCATCCAACCGCTTCATCCAACCATCTGTTCATTCAACTGCTTCATCCAACCGCTTCATCCAACCATCTGTTCATTCAACTGCTTCATCCAACCGCTTCATCCAACCGCTTCATCCAACCATCTGTTCATCCAACCGCTTCATCCAACCGTCTGTTCATCCAACCATCTGTTCATTCAACTGCTTCATCCAACCGCTTCATCCAACCGCTTCATCCAACCATCTGTTCATTCAACTGCTTCATCCAACCGCTTCATCCAACCGCTTCATCCAACCATCTGTTCATTCAACTGCTTCATCCAACCGTCTGTTCATCCAACCATCTGTTCATTCAACTGCTTCATCCAACCGCTTCATCCAACCGCTTCATCCAACCATCTGTTCATTCAACTGCTTCATCCAACCGCTTCATCCAACCGCTTCATCCAACCATCTGTTCATTCAACTGCTTCATCCAACCGTCTGTTCATCCAACCATCTGTTCATCCAACCGCTTCATCCCACCAGAGATGGAGTATAAAATCTGATCAGATGTTTTTTTTTCTTATTGATCCCCTTTACATCTTCTATAAATACGACCTGAATCCATTAGGAAAAATTATAGATAATAGAAAATGATTAAAACTGCAGTTTAAAATGCATCCAACCATCTTTTCATCCAACCATCTGCTCATACAACCAACCAACTATCCATCCGTCCGTCTGTCCAACCAACCAATCTACCGTCCATCCATCCATCCATCCATCCATCCATCCATCCATCCATCCATCCAGCCATCCATCCATCCATCCATCCATCCATCCATCCAGCCATCCAGCCATCCAGCCATCCATACATCCATCCATACATCCATCCATACATCCAACCATCCAGCCATCCATCCAGCCATCCATCCATCCATCCATCCATCCAGCCATCCAGCCATCCAGCCATCCATCCATCCAGCCATCCATCCATCCATCCATCCAGCCATCCATCCATCCAGCCATCCAGCCAGCCATCCAGCCATCCCTCCCATAAATTCTGATGTTTTTATCCCCAACTGGTTTAAACCGGTTCAGAGTTCTGGAATCGACTGATTCTCCTTTAAGTCGTTTTGGGTAAACGTGGTGAACTCCAGGAAGGCGTTTTTTAACCAACCGGCGTGTGGATCTGTGGCGGCGCCATCTTTGTTCACCAGCTTGTTGTTTCTGGGCAGATGGCAGCGACCTGGACGCTGTGAGTCACGGCAGTCTGGACAGCTCTGCTGACCCGAACCCGGCCGAGCAGAGCCCAGTAGAACCCTCTGACGATAGATCTAGCACAGGTACACCTCAGACGCTCGCTGTCGCCGGCAGTCCTCATGTTTCACATCTTTTTTTTTCTTTTCCTCTTCTCTCATTGACGTTTTTGTTAATCCTCCCTTCTTTTGTACTCCACTCCACTCGTTTTCCTCTTCGTTTCCCTCCATCCCTCCCTCTGGCGCTCGTTTTGTCTGTCCCTCCTCCCCGGCTGTGGTTTCTGCTCTGCTCTGTGCGTAACCCTTCACTCTGGCCCTGCCTGTGCTGCCGTTGCATGCAGTGGGCGGCGGGGGCGACAGCGCGGGGGCCAGGCCCGTGGCGGCCCGCTCTCCCTGGGTGGGCGCTGAGCTCAGAGAAGCCACTCTCCACCCAGGTAAACCTCTCAACCAGCCCGCCTCCTTTATCCTCCTCTACATCTGTCGGGGTTTTTCTCACTTCTTTTCCAAGTCACCAGCTGCATTTCCATCACAGTTGTGAGCAATTTCACTAATCTAAAAAAGACAACAACTTTGCAACTTTGTTTTTATTAAAGAAGAAATGCCATTAAAATCACACATGAATAACTTTGTTCACTCAATAAGAGATTTAAAAATATGCTGAACCACTTCCTGTCTTCGTCTTCTTCTTCTTCGGCATTTCTGCCAGTAGTAACATCCTGTTGTTGATCACATGACCTGTGTGATGTGAAAAAAGTTTTTCCATTGCAGTTTTGTGAAATACACAAATTTTGATAATGCCAAAAAAAAAATCATCCTGGTACAAAAACGTTATATTGAAAAACAAAATTGCGTGTTTCCATTAAGCAAATTTATTTTTGTAATTTCAGTTTGCGCAATCCTACAGTTAATGGAAACCATAGAACTGCTGTTAGCTGTGTTTCTGTTAACCATAAAATTGTACGAATTGGCATTAATGGAAACGCGCCAATCTTAGTTACATTTCTTATTTAATGGAAACACCACAATTGTGAAATTATTTTTTTTTCACATTGGTGGAATATAGACAAAGTTTTGCTCACATTTGTAATGGAAACGCAGCTTGTTGTGTGATCTGTCTTTCCTCTCTCCGACTCATCCGTCTGCTCCTCTCCCGCTCTTCACTCTCAGCCCTGTCAGTGTTTTTGTCTTTGTTAATTATGGCGTGTAATTACCCAGAGGCATATTCTGTTTGATTACCACTTTAATAATGGAGACGCGTCTCTGCGGGCGGCCTGGCTCAAAGATGGAGAGGTAACGGCTAAACATGATGGATGTGCAGCTCACCTATTACTTCAGAGAAGAAAAGATGCTTTTTAAATTGGTATCTAAGGCTTGGTGATCGATATATTTTATTGATTAATCTAATTTTTGTCTTTTGAATATTTAATTTTTGGAAAATTTATATTTTTTCATCAATGCTCTCCGTGGGTTTCAGAGTCGCGGCCATCTTGTTTTACAGCTTTTACTTATTTGGACTTTGAATTCAAGTCAATTCTTCGACAAAATATAAGCGTCAGCTAAGATTATTTTTTAATTAGTCATAATATTAGAATAAAGTAATAATTTTATGAGAACTCCAACACAAAATATACCCAAAAAATTTAAATGTGGAATGTCAAACATTTTGTAAAGTTATATTTATACTAACTTATATATAGACTATATAGTTTTAGAGTTAATACTTAATAAAAATACTGAATATTTTAATAGATCAGCATCAAATTCTTATCAAGGGTTTAAAACGACCGAGTCGAAGAAAGGAGCACAAACTGAACTGATCACTTCTAATCTGGATTATAACATTTTTTTCTCTCATTAAAAGAATTTTTTCTCATAATCTTCAGATGTTTTTTCTAAAACTATGACCATTTTCTCGTAAGAAAAGAGGCTGGCTCTAATACATAATCACAGAAGGGAGAAAAAGACACTTTTTAAAAAAAATACTGTCATTTCTGAATTAGGAAAGAAAGTGAGCAAAAATAAGTAAATGAATTAAAATTGGATATGGTATGAAAAAAGATATTTTATTTTCAGTCCAAATTCCCCAGCCCTGCTTGCTTCACATAAAGCTGCAACTCCTCATGGTTACTTTAGATTTGACGATATGAAAGTCCAAACAGACGGTTGCCTTGGGAACCGGAGAGGGTTTCGCTGTCAAATTCATCAGCAGCCCAATAAAAACATGATTTTCTCACGATGTGCACTTCATGTGGTTTGATGTTTTCATCCACCTCAGGGATCTGCAACCTTCACAAACCAAAGACGTTTTTCCCCGTTTAGAGCCGCAGATGTTGCTTAAGCTTCTGTGAAAAGACTAAACATTTTTAATTCACCTCTACTACAAGAAATTTGGTAAGTTTAAAAGAACCACCATTTTATTTCTGTTTTTAGGCTTTAAAAGTGAGGAAAACATGAAACATTTACAACAAGAGGACTGACATGTTTTCTTCTTCTATGGTGGGAAATGATAGAAATAAAAATCAAGTTGTTTCCAACATAGTGAGGAAAAAAAATTACTGATTCTGTGTAGGGCTGGAAAGATTAATTAGATTAATTGTGATTATTGAAGTAATTGTCAACTAATTTAGCAATTGATTAATCGTTAATTGGAGGATACAGAGTCTCAAAAAGTGCTGTTTGTCTAAAGAAAAACATTCACAGCAGTAATTATGCAAAAATTCTACAAAAATATATATAAATGGTTATAAGATGAAAAACGTTTGTCTGTAAATATGTTTTAGTTAGAACTCAATATTAGCTTCAAACCTTGTGTAATTTCTCATACTAAAGACTTTTACTATCAATTATTAAACAGTTAATTCAAAAATTAATAATTTTCTCTACACGGTGTTGATAAGTCGAGCAGAAAGCTGAAATGTTTCACTTTTTTTTCGGTCCTTTAGCTACAAAGAATCAAGCATTTACTAATGGAATATTATGTTTACATTTTAGGCAATTAAATGTCTTAAATAATCAAATTATTTGCATCTTTTAATGTATTTCTAATACTGTTTAAAATAAGATTAAGGGATTAAAGGAAAAATCAGAAAAATTTTCCGTTTTTTTTTTATCTGATTAATTGTCAGAATAATCAATAGAATAACGAATTACAAAAACAAATAAAAAACTAAATTCAGCTTTTTTAAGCCAAATTATTAAGAGCTACTGTGAAGGTTGCAGATCCCCAGAGAGGAAACTGAGGAAGAAATGTAGATTTTTGTTCTCAATATTTTTAGATTTGGTTTTTGGTGCAGAGTAAAGCCATAGTTGGTCCAGATCTTTCCTATTTTTCTAAATTTCTATTTTTTCTGAGAAATTTGAGCTTTCAGTTGTTTCTCCCTTCGGTTTTCCAGGAGATCAGTCAGATTTGGGTTACAACTCTCTGTCGAAGGAGGAAGTTCGGAGAGGCGACGCCGCTCCCCCCGACAAAGACGAGAAGAAGGAGAGCGACTGCAGCTCCTGTCAGTAGTTCATCCGATGCGACTCTCTTAAACTAAAACATGATTCTTCCTTTCCTCCAGAGATTTTTAATGTTTTTTTTTAAATCATCCGATCCGACTGGTTTTCCCGTGTCCAGTGTCGGAGACTGAAAGCGTGAAGGGCAGCAAGGACTGCCTGCCTCAGCTGGACCTGGAGGCCGGCTCCTCCTTCAAGCCTCGGGGAATCGTTCGGAGCAGCTATCCGTACGGGGATTCTGCCCGGAAACCCAGGAGCTCCACCAGCGCAGGTAACTCCACTTGGTTTACTTCAATTTTCCATTGCAACACTTAGAAAAGGAAGAAACAAGCTCTTGAATTCAGGATATAAAACTGAGATCACTGATGTGTACAGACATTTTGTTTCTGCACACATTTCAATCTGGTACATCACTCTCTTTCATTTTTGTGGTTTCTTCCTTATTGTTGTTTTTTTGCGCATCTGTACGTTCCAGTACACTGGATAGCTACAAAACAGAGGCAAATTTTTTCTACTTTTAAAATCAATTTTGGGACATTTTCAATCGATTTTGAAGAAGTTTTCCGGTCCGGTAGACTCGATTCCATTTGGGAAGTTTCAACATTTGTTAAATTTTCAGCTGCTTTGGTTTTCTTTCACACTGCACTGTGTCAAATCAACCAAACTAATTGAAAGACATGTTCTCCTCCTGGCCTGTGGGGGCGCTGCACCAAGAACCACTGAAGGAAACAACACAAAAACCTCAGAAGACACTGAGTGCAACTTTCTTCTTTACAAAATGAGAACAAAAATGATGTGGCATCTGATTTTAGCAGTTGAAGGATTTCTTTTTTGACCACGAGCCATTTCTCCCGCTAGCACTAGACTAGCACCTTTGTTTTGTTTGTTTTTACCCAGAATTCTCTGCTCAGCATTCCACTTCCTGTTTTGGAGTGGTCTTCAGTCCGCTTCACATATGCATTCGAACTGCAACAGAGTTCACTTCAACAGAACTGAGATCTAAATTTGTTGGCGGACCAGAGGTTTGTAGGCGCTTTGTTTGGTGTGAATGAGAGCAGGAGAGCTTTCACACCTGTTCAGTCCACTTTATCAAACTCCAGTTCGTTTGTCTAGAAAGTCCTGTTCGTTTGTGGAGCGATCCTGACTCCCCAGCTGGACCAGGGTTCAGTAGCCAAACCTTGGTCTTGGTTTGGTTGAAGTTAACTCTGGTGCGGTTTGAATGCATATGTGAACGCCAAAGGGACCGGAGACTGCTTCAAAACAGGAAGTGGACTATAGATCAGAGAATTCTGGGTAAATACAACCGAAACAAATGTGAGAGAGTAGCTACAGAGGGAATTTGCTTGTGGCCTTCATCCAAAGACAAACAAGAAATCCTACAACCGCTGAAATCTGATGCCACTCCATTTTTGTTTAAATATCTTGAAGAAGGAAGTTGCCCTCAGTGTCTTCTTCAGAGATTTTTGTTGGTGCATCGCCTCCACAGGCGAGGAGGGGGCATTGCATCGAAAAGGGACACTGTCAAATCAGCAGCAGCTGAAAATGAAACAAATGCTGCGACTTTGGTCCACCTTGAATTGAATTTTTAAATTTTATTTAGTCACATCCATTCTTCAGTGTAACATCATATCTCTGTTAGCTTAGCAGCTCTTTTCCTCCTGCTGTCTGCCAGGCCACATCGCTGGCCTCCTCTTCACCACATCTCTGGATGAGATCGGTGAGGTTCGCGCCAACAGCCTGCTGCGGCGACACCGCAGCGCCCTGGAGGAGGTGGTGGGCAGCTCCGGCAGCGGCGCCGCTCTGGACTGGCAGGCGGCGCGGGCCCGCCGCGTGAGCGGCGACACGACGGGCAGCGGCGGCAGCGGCGCCACCGTCCTCGGCCTCGGCATGAGTCAGGCGGAGACCGACCCTGATAAGATCGCCGGACTGCTGGGCGCCGACGCCAAGATCCTGTCCGGTACCAACTACAGCCAGAAGCTTCACTTAGGAGGCTTTAATCACAAAGAGGAAGAGGAACAAAGCTACAGTGATGAAGATAAGAGTAACACGGAAGCCATTTTTGATTTTGAGGATCTGGACCTGGAGAAGCCATCTCTCGGGGTCAGACATCTTAAAAAGCCCGTTGAGCGCAGCGCCAGCTACGGTGGCATGAGCTCGGCGGCACCCAGAGGAGCTGTGATGCGTACCGGCATCGAAACGGGCTTCGACCCGCTCTCCCTGATGGCCGCCGAGTCGCAGAGCGCCACGTACCCGGATGGTGACGAGGCCAGAGCGCCGGGTGCCCGCCGTAATCTGGCCCGGGAGATCGAGCTGTACATGAGCCACCTGGACACGCCGCTGAGCAGCCGCACGTCCAGCTCCGAGCTGCAGGGCCCGGCCAGCCCGCTGCTGCTCCACCCCCACGCCGCCGCCGCCGCCTTCCGGAGGTCCAGCTTGCCCCACGCCGCTCCACTCAGGACCAGCGCAGTGCCGCGCTCACGCACCTTCCACCAGGCGTCGCCGGCCCGGCCCGCGTCCCGCCAGCGGCTGATGTCGTCGCCGTCGGGCCGCAGCTCCAGCACCAGCCCCAGCCTGAGCCCCTTCAGGGAGCGCCTGGCCTCGCCGACCTCCTCCGCCTTCGCCCTGGACGCCCTGCTCACCCCGACGCTCGACGTCTTCAAGACCAGCGTGGTTTCTGCTGGGAAGGGCGTGGCGGAGCGGGCCAGCCGCTGGTACTCGCGTTTCGCCACGTCCAACACGCCAACCAAGGTACAGAGCCCCGATACTCCGCTTTAGTTTGGATTATTAAAGCTACAGAATCACATAAAATCAGCTTCATCATCAGCTTCATCATCAGCTTCATCAGAATCAGACCTTCATCAACCTTTAGAGTTTCAGCTTTGTGTCTGATTGGCTGAAGCTGCTGGAGATCTGCTGCCCCCTGCTGGCTGGCGGGTCAGGTCACTGCACATTACAATCACCATCAATTCATCTGTTCATCTGTTCACTCATTCATTCATCCATTTATTCATTCATCCATCCTCTTCCTGTTTAGTGATTATAGTTTAAAACCAGTAAAGCAGACTGGGACTGATGGTCTCCATGCTGGTTTCTTCTGTGAACCTGAAGGCGTCAAAAAGTCTGTTTCTATAAAACAGGGAGAGAGAGAAGGACACATTTGATCCATCTCTCCATCTCTCTCTCTCTCTCTCTCTCTCTCTCTCTCCATCTCTCTCCATTTCTTTCTCCATCTCTCCCTCTCTCTCTCTCTCTCTCTCTCTCTCTCTCCATCTCTCTCTCTCCGTCTCTCTCTCTCCATCCAGGACGGCTTCAGCGACCGTCTGAGCGTTTCCTCCCTCAGTGTCGGGGATCCAGACGGCTCCATCCAGGACGAAGCGGAGTTTGAGGAGACGGAGCAGCTCGGCGTCTCCCCTCAGAAGAACGGTCCCTCCTGTCCCCACAGGAGTCCCGTCCACAGCCGGGTGGACAGTCCCACTGCAGGACGCAGCCTGGGCAGACCCACGTCTCTTCCTCCTGGTGAGGACTTCCTCTACCTCCGTCTGGACGCTGATCCGACATGAAGACGGACCTGGACCCTGACGTGTTGTCCCATGTCTCCAGGTTGTCCTCTGTCTCTGCCCGGGTTCTCGCTGCCGGACAAGTCCGACCTCGGATCGTCACGCTGCACCAGCAACACCAGCATCTTCAACAACTACGCTATGGAGGTAAAACACACAACGACCGGAGGAGGCCGAGTGCCAGAAACTACAGCGAGGGTAGAAATACTTCGACATCTATGTGCTCACGTAGAAGTATCTAAGAAATTACTCAACTAAGAGTAAAAACGTAGTTGATAAAAAGTCTGTTCAAGTACTAAAGTATCAAACATTTAAAGATTACATCATCAGATTGATGAATAAAGTTAAGTGGAAAGTTTGGTATTTTATGGACCAAAATGACAATAATTCTTATAAATTACACAATCTGACAAAACAAAATGTTTCCAAATCAGTTTCTTTCGATAAAAAACTTCTGAAACCTTAACAGAAGCTGCAGGTGTGTCTGTGTCTGGTGAATTTTTGGTTAAACATGTTTGTTTTTCATTCAGTGGGTAGAAAATCCAGAAATATTACTCAGGTTAGACTAGAAATACTTCATAATAAAATTACTGAAGTAAAGGTAGAAAGTACAGCGCAGTAAAAGTACTTCCAAGCTATTTTTTCTCTCTGCAGCTGCTGATCTCCAGCTGCTCTCGCTGTAAAACCTGCGACTGCCTGGTTTACGACGAGGAGATCATGGCTGGATGGACGGCTGACGACTCCAACCTCAACACCACCTGCCCCTTCTGCGGAAACCCCTTCCTGCCGTTCCTCAACGTGGAGATCCGGGACATGAGAGGACCCGGGAGGTGAACTTACCAACAGGGTCCTTCCCCTCTTTTTGTCAAGATTACATCGTTTTCCAGACTCACAGCTCCGTGGCTTCCTTTGTAGAATGAACAGAAAACTTTACTTTGAAATTATGATCACAAACAGAAGCGGAGAAGGCAGGAGGGAAGAAAAGAAATAAGATGAGGTGGAATAAGGAAGTGGGATGGAAGTAAAGAAGCATAAATAAAAAGAAGGAAGGTTGAAAAGAGGAACGAAGTGGAAAATGTTGGACTCTATTTGTTTAAAGGTTTAATTGTTGACGATTTTTCCAAATCAAGTATTAAGTGAAAATGTTCAACATTTCTTGATAAAATCTACCAGAATATTCACTGTCATGCAGTTTCATCCTGATCGTTTGGATGTAACGGCTCGGTTCATGCGGTTTGCCCTGTTTCAGGCTCTTCCTGAAGGGCAGCCCGTCCATGGATGACGCCATGACCTCATCGTACTCCGCCTCCACGGGTCTGGACACGGGGACGTCCACGTTGTCCACGCCGTGTCCCACCACAGCCGTGTTCCCTCCCTCACCCACAGCAGCCGCAAAGGAAACTCCTGGGAGGTACATCCCTGGTTCAGCCACGTATTCATGCTTAAACTAAATATTTTCAAACTTCAAGTTAAATCCAAAAAAAAAGCCGTTGGACCCGAAACCAAATCAGACTTTAAAGCATCAACAGATTTTACAAAACAGAACTAGAAAAGCACAAAGAAACAAGGTGCTTAAAACCACACAAAACAAAACAAATCCCTCTTGCATCAAAGCATTTTTAGTTTAAATCTATTCACATTTTGCATGTCTTTATTTTTCCATTTGGGTTTAAACTGCTTCTAAAAACAATCCAGTGCTTAAAAAAACATTTGGTACTGAGTTCATGTTTTCTGGTGTCTGGAAAATGAGCTGTTTCAAAAACCTCCTAATTATTTAGTCACAGTCCATGGGGACTGTGTTGTTACTTTGCAACGCCAGCCGATCATAGCCCGTTACCTAGCAACGGTTAACCTTACAATGGCTGCTGGAAAAGACAAGTTTTGTTGTTGATTTACCATCCAGAAACCACTTGCTGCATTCTTGTTGATTGTGGATAAGGCTCCACTAATGCTTTTCAAAGATGTAAGGTTATATAATTACGCATCTGTTGGCGGCCATTTTCCTAGTCCATGTGTAAATGTTGAGTTGGGGGCGTGGCCAGCAGCAGATTATTTGAGTTTAAAGGGACAAAATATGCGGAACTGAGCAAACTGAAATCTCATCATCTAAGAATGATTTTGTGTGAAAAATGTGATGAATATGTTTTGAATAGGCCACAGACTTGTCCTAACCTGTTCCAGGATCCATATTAGATCACCTTTAAACCAGTGGACTCATGCTGGCTGTTGCAGTGTTGAATTATTCTGGATCTGTTGCGTCTCCTCAGGACTCGGCCCAGCAGGGCTCAAGGCATCAACATCCCCACAGATCGCCGCCAGGGGGCGCTGTCCTCCGGCGGACCCATGACCCGCAGCGTCAGCGCCTTCGGCCCCATGGAGGAAGAGTCCCAGCTCAGCCACCACCTGCCGACGTCCGGCAGCCTGCCGAGCCATCTGAACGAAGCCGCGGTGCGTCTCAACGCCGACAGGAAACAGAAATGATACGAGGCAGAAAGGCAAGACTGTAACGGTTTAGACGGAGCAGATCGGGGTCAGAGGATGCTGGGAGCAGGAAAAGAGTTTCATCAATGTGCTCTGCAAAAACAGAAAATATTGTCATGTATTTCTGGTCTAGTTTCTAGTGCAAATATCTCAGTACACTTAGAACAAGACAAAACCAGCTCAAAGTAGCTTTTAAGTTAATAATTCCTTGATATTGATGAAAAAGTTCCAGTTCTTTCTCTACTTACTTCACTTTAACATTTTTCCTCATTTTCAAAGTGAAACATGAGGAATCTGGCAGTAGAACTACAACTTTCTGATGTAAAGCACTTTGAACTGCCTTGTTGCTGAAATGTTTCCATACAAATAAACTGATTATTGATTAATGGCATAATAATGCAAGAACAGATTCTAGGAGACATTTAGCACTGGACCTGGAAGACATTTAAAATATCCAAAATAAATAAAACAGCAAATAAAATGAATTATGGAGATTAACCTTCAAAAAACGGCTAGTTGAGACTAAAGCACCAAACCGAAGAGTTTTATCATCCAGGCTTCGGTAGAAAGAGAGAAAAGGAGAGAGAAACAAAAAATAATGTAAATGGAAGTGATCAGAACTGTACTGAAGTAAGAGAAGCACAACTTCAGCATGTTTTTACTCGAGTAAAAGTAATCAGGTAAATGTAACTGGTTACTACCCGCCTCAGGATATTATTGGGTTTGTTTTAATTTAGCATTCGATAAACTGATTAATTCTGATCAATGCCTGTAAATCCGTCACCAGGACCCGCTCAGCATGGACTGGCAGCTCCACAACCCGGAGCCCGTGACGGTGCCGTACCTGAGCCCGCTGGTTCTGTGGAAGGAGCTGGAGAGTCTGCTGGAGAACGAGGGCGACCCGGTGATCGCCGAGTCCGACATGGTGGACCACCACCCCATCATCTACTGGAACCTGCTGTGGTACTTCCGGCGGCTGGACCTGCCCAGCAACCTGCCGGGCCTCATCCTCACCTCTGAGCACTGCAACAGAGACTCCCAGGTCCGAAACGGTTCCCCGCCTCCGTCTGGCTCCCAAAGACCCAGAGGAGACAGTAACTGGGTGTTTTTGTCCGTCGTCAGGTCCCTCGTCACTGGATGTCCGAGGACAGCAAACATGTTCTGATCCAGATCCTATGGGACAACCTGAAGCTGCACCAGGACCCGGTCCAGCCTCTCTACATCCTCTGGAACACATACAGTGAGTCACGACGCCAACAGGGACTTCTTAGGGTCACGAAGAGACTTCTCCCTGGATGTGGGGCAACGGGGGGGGGCAGAGAAATCATACTCGAATAAGAGAAGAAGAAATAATTCAACATATTTTTACCCAAGTAAAAGTAAAAACGTATTTGGTAAAAAGTCAACTCAAGTACTGAGTAACTGATCAAATTATCAATCATTTAATATTTAAAAATTACATCATCAGACGGACCAAAATAGAAAGTTAAGTGGAAATGTTGGTATTTTAAAGATGAAAATGACAATAATTCATATAAATAACAAAATCAAAACAAATATTTCCAAATCTGTCAATAACAAACTAAAACTGCAGGTTTGTTTCTGTTTCTGGTGAGTTTGTGGTTAAAACATGTTTGTTTTTCATTCAGTGGGTAGAAAATCCAGAAATTTTACTCAAGTCAGAGCATTGATTACTGCAACCGTGTCTCCCAGGGAATAGACTTTGAAATACTGTTAGTTTATAAATCACTGAACAGCTTAGCACCACAGTACATTAAACATCTGCTGCTGTTGTCATAGCAACCTTCCAGACCTCTCAGGTCTTCTGGTTCTGGTTCTGCTCTGCATCCCCAGAACCAGAACCAAACGAGGAGAAGCAGCATTCAGCTTCTGTGCACCACAAATCTGGAACAAACTTCCAGAAAACTGAAAAACAGCCGGAACACTGAGTTCCTTTAAATCTAGACTAAAAACCCACCTGTTTGCTATTGATTCATAATAACTGGAACATTGATCAACATATTTGATTATTTTTATGATGGCATTGGACAAAATGTAATGTTTATTTCTTGTTTCGTGGTTTTGCAAAGCACTTTGAACTGCCTTGTTGCTGAAACGTGCTACACAAATAAACCTGACGTGACTCTAATCCTGAGGGTGAAACAGAACCTGGATCCAGTTGGTAGAACGATTTCTGGAGCATTTCTTCTGAAACTTTGGCAAATAAAGTTCATCTGGACGATTTAAACAGGAGTGGAGAGGAAGCGCTGCGGTGGCCTCCGGTTAATCCTGCTCTCTTCTCTCCTTCCAGGGCTTAATTGCACTCTGTTGTTAGAGAGTGAGTTCTCCTGCTCGTCCTCCGCTCTGCTCTGTGTGCTTTGCTCCATGCGCTGCTGTGTTTTCTGTGCAGACTCGGCCTCTTCCTGTCGTAGTTTCAGTGTTTTGATGGTGAACCGTATTCCTGCTTCTGTTTGCATCTCCTGTGACTGTCCGCTTCATTCGTCTCGTCGTTTTTCTGCTGCAGCATAGCGATGTTGGTCTTTAGTGGGTTTTTCGTGGGACGTTGGTTGATGTTTCCTTCACTTTCCTGATTTAAAATGCAGTTAGTTGGATGTTGACGGTTACATTTACATTTTTTATAATTTTGTCAAATTGCAGACAAAAACCTCCAACACTTTTCGTTGGGTTTTTATGTTGTAGTCCAGACGTTTGTAACTGGTAACCCTTTACACTTTCCACAGTGGCTCTTAACTTTGGATAAAATAATAAAGAACCACCAAACCCTTTTAAATACAGATATTACGCAATATTTTGTGTTATTTCTAGCAATAGCAACGGAAGTGACATAATATGTATTTGTTTTGGGAATTTCTTAGGAAACTTCATATCGCTGCAGTCAAAGTTGCACAAGTATTTAATCATATTTTCATATTTATTCATACTGTAATAGACCCAACAGTAGAGAAAATAGTATAAACAACTATTCTGACAGACATTAGTATGTATTTATAGTCGTGATAAATCCAAAAATTGTTTAAAATCACAATAAGTGCACAGCTAATAACCGTAACTGTGAAAAGGGTCTATTAGCTAGAAGGGACAAAGCAGAAAAACTAACATTATATAAAAAAGCAAAAGACATGACGGCGATAAGCACGGCTGAGTCTGAGGGCTGTGTACATTTAATAATGTGAGAAAAACTAAATTTTCTATTTACTTAATACAAATATAATGAAGGGCTTTGGGAAAAGGTCTACTCAAGTAACTGATCAAATTATTAATCACTTCATATTTTAAAATTACATCATCAGTCGGACCGAAATATAAAGTTATGTGGAAATTTTGGTGTTTTATGGACGAAAATGACAATAATTAATATAAGTAGCAAATAATAACAAAATCAGGCAAAGGAAAAATTTTCCAAATCGGTTTCTATCAGTAAAAACTGATGAAACTTTAACAAACTGCAGGTTTGTGTCTGGTGAATTTTTGGTTAAAACATTTTTGCTTTTCATTCAGTGGGTAGAAAATCCAGAAATTTTACTCAAGAGCAGAAATACTTCATAATAAAATTACTGAAGTAAAAGTCAAAAGTACAAATACATTTTTTAAAAATATTACTCAAATGTAGTTGACTAAATGTAAGTAGTTACTACGGCAACAAGCTCCTGATCTCTCTCTCTCTGTGTCTGTCTTTGTCTCTGTGTGTGTGTGTGTGTGCGTGTGTGCGTGTGTGTGTGTGTGTGTGTGTGTGTGTGTGTGTGTGTGTGTAGATGTGGGCTACCCTCTGTCCCGGCCGGTCCCGGATGAGGAGAAGCCTCTGACGGACGAGCTGCTGCAGGGCGTGGTGCGCAGCATCCAGAGGAACGACGTCGGCCGGCCGATGGCGCAGCTGCTGCAGCTGCTGGACCGGATGCTGGGGGTCAAACGCCAAAGGTCACTGTCAGGCAAACCGCTGGACTCCAGTGATGCTGTAACGTTACGAATGATGGGTTTTGTTTTGGTTTGTCAGGAGTTTGTACAGAGACATCCTCTTCCTGTCCCTGGTGGCGCTGGGAAAAGACAACATCGATATCGGTGAGTCAGAGTTTATCCAACCAACCAAAGTCCATTTCTTCTTTTTCTTTTGGTTCCTCACTTTAAATCATAAATCTTTTGTTTGTTAATTTTAAAAACATGTTAGAGCTGTAACGTATTAAGTAAAAATATATTTCCATTAAGTATCAAACATTATATTTCCTGTCAGACGCCTTCGATCGTGAGTACAAGCTGGCGTACGACCGCCTGCTGCCCCCGCTGGTCAGGCTGACCCATAACTGTGACCGTCCTCCGGGCGCCGGCGTCATGGAGTGCCGCCGGACGTTCGGAGAGCCTTACCTGTGAGTCGCTCACCTTCACCTCCTCCTCTTCCTCACCGCTTCACCTCCAGCTCAGGAACCCGCAGGAGGACTGGACCGTCGCCGCGGTAACGCTCGGCTTCGTCCAGCACCTCGCCTCGTTTCTGTTGAAATCCAACCAAAATACACAGAGAGAAAAACCCTGTAAATAAGCGCCAGTTTTTAATCCAGCATTTATATTGTGTAATCATAAATCACATGGAGACTAACTGCAGCAATATTTTAACTTGAATTCTATTTATACAAAGTTAGCTTTATTTATTGTGTCCTGTTGCAACTCACCACTCTCACCTGCAGACTGAAGGAAACCCGCTTCGTGTTGCATCAAAACACCAAAAAATAAAAATAACTAAAAGCCGTGTTCACCAAGCAGCTGTTGGAAAAACGATTTCATGCCAAACATCGACATAAATGTTTCATCCAGTGACATTTAATGTGCTTCTGTGCTTTATTCAGAAGAGACCTAGCAAACCGGCCGCTCGACTCGATGAGAGAGGAGCAATAAAGCTAGATTTTACTTTTAAATATAACTTGAAATGTTCCCGTAATAACCAGACGATGTCTCTGTTTCTGTTTGGTTTGTTTTAAAACCTTTTTTTTCCAATATTTTTTTTTTGTCAATAACTTTCTGAACGGAGCATCCTCATCAGGACTCCTCTGGTTTTTCTGGTTTTCAAAGTTCTCAAGGCCAGAGTTTAAATATAAAACCTGGAAGTACAACACAGACATTGTGATACACTGCAAAAACAAAATATTACCAAGTATTTTTGTCTCGTTTTTATTGCAAAAATCTTACTATGCTTGAAATGAGCGAAAACTACCTTAAAAGAAGCTTTTTAGTAAAACATAGAAGTTTATTTTATGTTGGAAAAATGTCATAAGGGAAATAATGGCAGTGAAACTTGAACTTTTTCATGATTATTAATAATGAAAACAGGCTCCAATACCTTGTTAAAAAGTTACTTGTAATTTAGTTTTGTCTTATTTCAAGTATACTAAGAAATTTGCACTAAATATTTGGTAAGATTTTGTGTTTTTTGCAGATGGAGCAGAAATGCATAAAATATCAAAATACTCCAGATGTTGCTCAGTGTTTGTGGACTGCAGGTAAAATACAGTTTATTTTTAAAAGCACTTAAAATTAAATCTTAGTCAAAACTACTTTCTAAAAGCTCAACAAACTCTTCGAGTTAATTATTAAAATTTGCATCCATATTGTAAATTCTCAAAGAATATTTTGCTCTACAGCTGTACGTCTAATATTTTCTGTAATTTTCACAAAAATTTTAACTTGACTGACGCTAAAATTCACATCTGAAATTAAATATCCAGATTTTATGCTTTAATGCTGCACGTGAAATTAAAATGTTCTTAAAATCCTTTCAATGTTTAATTTAATTTGCAAATATTTTTAAAAGATTGGATACTGCAATAATAAAAAATCCTAAGTATTTTGTCCATCTTCTAGTGCAAATATCTTCACACACTTGAAATAAGACAAAACAAAATTACAACAAACTTTTCAGAAAAATATAGGCAATAATTCCTTATTGATTAAAGAAGTATCAGTTGCATTGGCAGATTATTTCATTTATAAAATGTTATAAGTGAAATCTGCCAGTGGTACTTCCTTTATTTAATATTAAGGAATTATTGACTTAAATCAAGCTGACAAGTTGTCTGTAAGTTAGTTTTTGTCTTATTTCAAGTGTTGTAAGAGAGTTACACTAGAAACCAGATCAAAGATACTTTGTAATATTTGTTTTTACAGTGAATGAAGTCGAACTTTTCAGGTTTTTCTCATCAGATTCTTCTAAATTGTGAGATCTTTGCTCATATCTACAGAAAAAAGCTAATTTTCTTTAAATTTTCTGTCACAGTTGCTAGAAAACATGAAATTTGCTCAAAATCTGTCAATGGCTAAAAGAAAATAAAGATCACTGCTAAAGTACGATGTTTAAAAGTGGGTCCAGAATATTTCTGATCCAGACCTTTACTGGCATTTTAACTTTTATGAAGTTATAAACTAAATGAGAATCTGTTGGGAAGAACCAAACGAACTGGACAGAACTTGATGCTAACACCTTATCAGTGTTTTTATTTTATCGTATGTTTTTTAATGAACGGTACCGGTCCCAGTTCTGGACCTGGAGTCACATAGATGTTTGTTTGTGGATTTGGTTGAAGGAGGACTCCTGAGTTTAAGCTCGAGGGTTTCATGAACGTCGACCAAATGTTGCAGAAGAGACCAAAACTGGAAAAAATGAATAAGTTGCACTTTAATCCTACCAGAAAAAAAATACCTGATGAACCGGGATTTCTGCTGCTTGGGGGGATAAAAAAGTTTTTCCAGAACCAAGTCAATAAATGTTTTGTTTGTAAAACAAAAAATAAATAAATAAATCACATTTCCTAGCAGCGGTTTCTTTTACCGGTGTAGAAGGTTGTGTACAGCTACTGGAACTGTAAATAAAATCATTTAACGCTCTCATTGTTGGCTTGTGTTTGGTTTTTAAAGAAGAAATACCGCTGAATATTAACATAAATAGTGAAGCTTTTAGGAATTAAAATGTTTTTTTTCTCAATTATTTTGCTGATACAAGATTCTGTTTTAACAATAAAATGGTAACTTTAAGAATTAAATACTTATGCTAAATTTCTTAATATAAAACTGGCTTTAAATTTATCAGTCACCCTTTAATGCAAAATGCAGTAAAAAAGAAAAAATCAAACCTTTGTAAAATAATAGCCTTTTTTTATTTTTTCTGGCTTAAATAAAGGTGCTGTTATTTTTTTCTTTATTTTTATTATTTATAATCACTTTAGGCAAAAAATAACGCAGGAAGGTGAAACTCAGCTCATTTCTACATCATTTTTGATTAATATCTATTCAAGTACAATTTTAGTTTGTTCTAAAATTTAGTTTTATGCTAAATTTAATTGTGATTAATTTCCATCCATTTCTTTTAAAGTGTTGGATTTTACCTTCACATACTCACCAAAAAATAAAGATTCATAAATGTCAGTGAAGAGCAGAGCACATTTTAAAATAATCGCATAAGAAACTGTAGAAATATTTAGTTTTGTCCTAAAAACACAAGTTTGTCATTAAGATGTAAAAATGTTTCCAAATCTCACATTTGAACCATCAATACACCAGTCACTCTTAAAAAAAATAATTTATTGCAGCATGGAATTACCATCTCACACTTTTTTATATTTATCCATGTTTGCATCCATTTTGCTAAAAAAAAAACAACGGCGTTTAACACGACAGTAACGAGACAAAGTGACGCCGCTCGGCTTTTTCCTCAGCTACGACGATCTGACGCACAGGTAACGACACTTTTCTTCCTTTTACATCAAAACAGGAACAAACAGAAGTTAGAGGGTCAAAGGTCAGAAATACTGAGCCTTAAAACTCAGTGCAGAGAATCTAAATGTTTTGAAATGTGGAACGATTCAACAACAAAAAAAGGTGCAAAGTAGCCATTAATCTCTATTGTTTTCTATTAGAGAAAATCCACAAATATTCAAACTGCTGCACCATTTTTTAAAATATTTTTTTAATTGTAGCATCTTTTCATCCTGGTAAAAAAAATAAAAATACAGCTCTAATAAACCAGAGTTCATGAAATTCCTCTAAATGATCTCGTTTTATTAATCTGAGGAGTCAGAGTAAGCTAATCAAAATGCAAGAAGGAAATATTCTGCATCTCATTTACCAATTATTTAACAATTATGTGTAAATAAAAAACATTTTCTCCTATTTTAAATGCCATAAAGGACAGGAAGTAGAATACTGCTACCTTGGAAGAAAATGAGGATCTGTAATTAGTAAAACTACATTTACTGACCGGAGTTTCCTCTCTGGCGATGCAACTTTGCCTTTCTAGCTGTGGTAAATGAGCGCCATCTTGTGGCCGTCACTAGAAGTGTTGGTGCCACATATTTTACAAGCTGAGATGTCGATAAGGTGCGTCAAAATACCGTTTTTATTTTATATTTCTCTACATGTGCCACCCAAATTCCAACAAGCATTTCATCTCGGTGCAGGTAAGCTATATTCTGGCAGCTATTTTAAGACGTTTGAGTTTTTATCGAACTAAATAGCTATAAACTGGGACCTGCAGTGTAGATAAAATACAAACTCTAGGAATCCAGCAGTAATTTATGGGGTCAAAGACTAACGGAAATAATTAGCTTTTAGCCTGTTGTTACGATAGAAAAAAATCTGTTTTGAACCAAGTATTTATTTAGCAAGCTAAATATTTAGCTTCTCCGCTAAATATTTGTCGTTTGGGTTTCAAACGGCAAATATTTACGTTGATCTCCGCTAAATATTTAGCTAATATGTTACTTCCTGTGCCAGTTTCCGGAAGTGGACTATCAAAATAAAACCCGTTTTACTAACTCCCGCATGTGAGCTCGCGTTGTCGACTAATTATTATAAGTCGGTATTGTCATTAAAATGCTATAATACCTATTATTGTGATTTATGCGCTAGCTATAAATCACAATAGAATTTATAGAAATCTATAAATATCTATATTTCAATCTAAATAGAAATATTTAGATTGTAAGCTACATATTTAACTTGGTAGCGTAATATGAAGTTGGAAGCTAAGAATTTAACCTCAAACTAAACTTAGCTTGTCTATGCCTATGGCAGTGTGTTGGGGCCATTGTAGATTAATGAAAAAGGAATAAATGTCCGCCAAAAAACGAAGCGATTTTGAGAATAATCTAAAAAAAAATTGTCTTTTTTTTTTATTTTGGAAATAAAAAAAATTCTCAAACTTCTGTCCATCTCAAAACATTTTTTTCTTTGCCAGAAATGTCCTCCTTCTTTCTATCTACAGTGACCCTAACATGCCGTCATATTAACTAAATATTTAGTATGGAGCTAGATGTTTAGTTCCAAGCTACATGTTTAGTTTATTTACGAATGTGTAAACATGGAGAAAATGACAAACGTTAAATCTCATGTTTTTTTCTTCTGACGGGTTAAATAAATTATTGCAGTTAATCTTCGACTGTAACTTTACAAACAGAAGCCGATATCTATGAAATCCAGAACTACAAAGGTATGGATTATTGTTCTGTGGCTTTTCTGAAGGATCAGATCATAAATACTGGAAATGTAACAATTGTCATATTTATTCTTGCTGAGTGGGACTGAGACATAATGAAGGAATCTGGATAACTGAAATATTTCTGTACAAACTTGTAGAACCTCTGACCCAACATAAATCCCTCAGAACCGGTCTGGTCCAGGCAGTCTCTACCGTCAGATTGAGACGGGACAGATGAGGACGCGGTCCTCCAGCAGGACGCTGAGGATGAGGAACACAAAGTACAGGAAGAACATGGTGACGCCCAGCTTTTTGCTCATCTTCCAGCGGCAGGCGGCGATTGAGATGATGACGAAGAGGAGCATGAGGAAGAGCAGCACGATGGCGCAGAACAGGCCGTTGGAGCTGACCGCCACTGGCTTGCCGTAGATGGCGGTGAAGATGAGCCAGGGGACGGGCAGGCTGGAACCACACAGGGCAGGAGCACGTTAGACGATTGTTTTTAATGATTTCATGCTTTTATTAACCAGAAATTAATGTTCATTCTATTTATTGTTGAGAAATCACAGCCAGAATAGAAACCTACCACTAAATATTAAACCTGTTAAATTTCCTGGTTTGAAAAGTTGAAAATTTGAGACTTTTGAAAGTCAGAAATGTCCACAGAACAAAACATTTTTCAGTGCCAAGGTCATTCACTGTTTACTGGAAAGTTTTATTTTGAACTTCCAGTTAATGGATCGCTCACCCAACTGTGATGTCAAAGATGTTGCTTCCCACGGAGCTGGAGACGGCCATGTCTCCCAAACCTTTCCGAGCTACAATCACGCTGGTGATGAGGTCTGGGATGGACGTTCCTGCCGCCAGGATGGTCAGGCCCATGATCTCCTCAGAAATGCCGATAGTCTCACCTACCTGAGAGCAAAAGAAAAACCCCCAACAATAACCGATGGAGAATAGCTCACAAATAACATCATGAAGGCTCAGAGTGACCTAGTCAAAGTATTGACTTAAACCGAATTGAAATGCTGTGCCTTGGGCTGCTTTCACACCTGATGACTCGACTGAATTGGAAACCAAAATTGCAACATTTGTTACATTTTCAGCTGCTGCAAACAAACTAAACCTTTGAGCAACCTGTTCACATATGAAGGACTTACCAACTATTATTAGCACTTGATTATGTTTAAAGGTCAGCACTATTCTCCATATTCAGTAAAAACGGACCCACCTGATGCGCCCACCACACCATCAGGTAGGAGAAGATGCCGATCCAGAAGATGGACCCGATAAACGTGATGATGAAGAATCTTCTGGACGCCTGGAAAACGATTTATGTTGCAGAACATTTTAAAAACCCGAAGCCTCTGAACAAAAACTCACGGAGTCAGATTAAAACCAACAGAAATCCCGCCACAAAATCCAGCTTTAGGAAAGTTTCAGCTGTTGTGATGATTGTGATGAAGAGTAATTGCTCACCGGGTTGCGGACGTCCGGCAGCGTGAGCCACAGCGGGAACACGATGGGCAGCAGGAACAGGTATGTGGCCTGTTTCCGCGGCCTGTCGGGCCACTCCAAGGACAGCGGCTCGCTCTCCTCTTCCTTCTCTTCTTCTTCTGCTTCTTTGTTTTCATCGTCTTCCTCTTCTTCCTCGCTCTCACTAGAGTCGCCGCTTTCGTCTTCGCCGCCATCTTCCTCGGCGCCATCTTCCCCGGCGCTGTCCTGCGATCCTCCAGTTTCTCCAGCTGATTCTGCTGCCTGCAGATAGAAGATTGATTCTCAAAAACATTACGCAAACAATAAGTCCTCCTACGATTTACTGTCAATTAATTGTTCATTAGGTTAAAATTAGTTTCAATCGTTCGACCGATAATGCCCGCTGAGATCTTCTTTCAGTGTTGTAGTTTGGCAACCATCCAGCAGAGGGCGCCGCTGGGAGAACTTCATTCCGTTCTGTTTTTAAAATACAAACACTCGACAACCTCATTAATAAGTTTCACATTAACAACGTTCATTCAAGCCGTTAACTTTTAAACCAAAAATTACGGCTGTGCTACGAAGGCGAGGATGTGGCAGAAAAAGGCTAAAAGCCAACTTCCATCCGTTAATCTGACCTTTTTTTATTTTGATTCATCCTCTGCTAATTTTTTATTCTGGTTTCCAATTAACACAGTAATCTTTTAAAGCAGTCTTGATAACAATTCTTCAGTTTATTTGAAGGTAATTCAGAGCTTTTCTGTGGACTTTTATCTGTATTTTTATTTTTATTTTTCATCTATGCCTCAGTATTTTATAAGAAATGTCTCATTAATTTTGACCTACGAAGGATTAAGCCATAAAAAAGTCTTAGCTTAAGTGATTTACCATTTCAGACAACTTATCTGAGAATCAGTTTTGAACTGGATCAACTAACACACAAAGACACCAAAAATTATATTATAAAAGTATTAAAATCAAAGTAAATAATCTCAAAACAACAAAGTCAGACATCCTGTTTGGAAAAATTACAAGTAGAAAACATCAATAACCAACATTTCGTGTAGTGGAAATCTCTGAAAATTAACCTAAAATGTAGACCTGCAACATTATTACTTTGGTTATCAATATATCGATTTATTTATTCTGATAAAAAAAATTGGCACAATCTACAGATTTTCCATATAAGCCTGTTTATAAAATAATAGCAATACATTAATGCAAATAAACAATTGTATTCCTATTTCAAACAAGAAAATAAACATTTTACTGACTAAAATGCAATAACATCACATTCCTTCAGTGATCATTTAGAGCAAAGGATGCATCTGAAGATAAAAAAAAAAATCTTCCAACACCTACATGTAAAAACCTCGGCCCTATCTGCGCATGTCAGATGCATGTTTAGCAACCAAATGTGAAATATAAAGACTCAGCAACATAAATTGTTTGTTTACAGAGATGTTTGCGCTCACTGTAGTTTCACTGCAATCTCAGACTGGTGGCACAAAGACAACGCCACAGAAATGTAAGTTTTTGAGCAAAACTGTATGAAGAGTGATGGTGTTAAATCACCCCTTAGTGTTTTACCTAAAGCAACCAGAAGATTGTAAAAGTCTTGCCTTTGACTCCTCTGCCTTTTCAGAGGTTTTCTGCGGAGTTTCCTCTGCTGGAGGCTGAGAGGTGGATGGCTGAGCTGTGGCGCCCCCTGGTGTTCCAGCAGAAGCAATTGACTCTGACTTCTGTTTGTGACCCGCTTCTTAAAAGCAGACAAAAAACAAAACAAAAACAAAACAAAGTCAGTCATCTACATGGATCTATTTTGGCAGTTTAAACCAAAAGCTGGAGCAGCGTGAAACCTTTCCAGGAGCTGCACATGTACTAGAAATTACCGCTGCAGATTCTGCAGGAATGAAAGT
The DNA here is from genome assembly GCF_051168715.1 of Poecilia mexicana. NCBI lineage: Eukaryota > Metazoa > Chordata > Actinopteri > Cyprinodontiformes > Poeciliidae > Poecilia > Poecilia mexicana. Next base: position 34,227,890 of record NW_028263372.1, on the reverse strand, counting down.
GAACCGACTATACCTCCAAACAGTTAAGCAATCTTTAAAGGGAAACAGTCCCGACTTCCTGCTGTCAACAAATTACCCCTGATTCTTCTAGAGGAAGCTAGCTCCATTTCTACTGACCGTAGAATGACAAAATTTCAAAAAGTAAATTTGCTTAATTTTGAAAAAGAAAAAAAAAAATTCACTTGTTTTTTGATAAAAAGTTTTGGTGCTAGAATCGGGTGTTTTTTGACCGCATCAAAATTGGTTTCCATTACAAAATGAGTGCAAAACTTTGTCAGTACTCCGCTAATGTTGGAAAAGTTTAACAATTGCAGTGTTTCCATTAAATAATTAACGCAATTAAAATCACATGTGAATAAGTGAAACTTTGTGCCGTCATCCTCCATCTACTTCCTGTTGTCTTCTTTGTGGTTTCTGCCAGCGGCAACATCCTGTTGTTGATCATGTGACTTTTGTGTGATGTGAAAGACGTGTTTCCTTTGGAGTTTTACAAAATAAATACATTTTTATTCAGCCAGAAAACCCACCTCACCCTATCACAAAACATTTAATCAAAAAACAAGATTTTTTGAAATTGCAGCAGTTCTAAAGGCAAATTTATTTACAAACTGTCAAATTGTGCAATTAAAATGAACTTACAAGTAGCTTTTCTGCAAGATTAGGGAGCTTGTTTAAGTCAATAATTCCTTAACATTTAAGAAAAAGTTACACTGGCAGATTATTTCACTTGCAAAATGGTAAAAATGTCTTGTTAGAAGTGAAATAATCAGCCAGTGGAACAAGTATTTTTTCATCAATACTAATTTTCCTTAGATCAAAAATCTTGAATAATAATCTGAACTTGATTGCACTGACAGAAAACTAGAATCAGTTTGACTTCTGAATCTGTATGATTGAATTAACTTTTTTTTCCCAGAGGCAATATTTGTTGTGGATTGGCGCTATATAAATAAACTGCATTGAATTATAGTTAAGACAACAAAATAAACTTTAAACTTCTGTAAACTGATCAGCAACATGCAGCCTGGCCTGGATGGAGTGGGAGTGGGAGAGTGTTCGCAGATAAACACTCTCCTCTGAAGGAGCCTCCATCTGCATGTTAACCCTGGGAGCCGATTGATTCGGCCTCGTTGAGGCCTCTCAAAGCGTCTTTGCCGCGCAGCTCCGAGTCTGAAGCAGCTCATTAGTGCGTAATGTGATGCAGGAACACAGAGATTAAGAGTCAGAGCTGATTGTAGAGGACGCCCTCCTTCAGCTGTGTCTCACGGAAATATTAAAATTTATAACAGAACCACCGTCATATCTGAAAAGACTTCACCACATTCTTCAATCAACTGACTTTAATATTTTCCCTGTCGGTCTTTGGACTACAAGGGGTAACTGGAGCATCTTAAAGGTGACCTATTAGCTTATCAGCCTATGGGCTCTAAAAACATACACTGCAAAAACAGAAAATCTTACCAAGTATTTTTGGTCTGGTTTCTAGTACACTTGAAGACAAAACTACAAGTATCTTTTCAGCATGATATAGCAGCCTGTCTTAAGTCAATACTTTCCCCATATTAATGAAAAAGTAGTTCCACTGACAGATTATTTTAATAGCATGCAAGCTATATTGATAAGTGAAATAATCTGCAAATGTAACTACCATTTAAAAAAAATCAATATTAAGGATTTATTTACTGAAAACAAGCTCCTGTATCTTGCTGAAAAGTTACATGGAAGTTTGTTTATCTTCTTTTCAGTGAACTAAGATATTTACACTATTAACTGGACCAGAAATACTTGGTAAGATTTTGTGTTTTTGCAGTGTGTTCATTACACTTTTTGGACAAAATCATTTTTAGATCATGAGATTTCAATCTGCTCAGTTCTGCGTAGTTTGAGTTGTTTTAGGGCGTCTTGTCACTTTAAATCCAAATAAGCTGGCCACACCACCCAACGCAACGTTTAAACTCAGGAGAAAATAGCTACAAACAGATGCACAACTATGCAACCATACACCTTTGAAAAGCAGAAGAGGAGCCTCCTGCACACCCAACAGGAATGCAGTAAGAGGTTTCTGGATGGTAAGTCAACAACAAAACACTTCTCTTTTCCAGCAGCCATTGTACAGCACATATAGTGGTAAAACCAGCTGACCACACATACTGAAGCTCAGCTTTGGTTGCTAGGTAACGGCGCAGTGCCCAGTGGCAGTTTCTAATATGGGCGACATGAGCCCAGCTAGCATGTTGTTCCCTGTTGTTCAGCTTGTCTGCAATAAAATGGCAGATTCTCAGGTTTTTTTGTTCTTTTATTCCCAGAGAGCGGTCAGATTTACAGCTGCGCCTCACTCACCTTCAGCACGGCGGTGATGCGACTGGTTCTGCTGTTTCTCTGTCACCGAGACATCCAGAGGTTTTACTTTGTTCTTTGCTGCAATTAAGAGAACCATCACTTATACAGACTTAACAAGAGAGGCGAGAATCCCCCATCTTCCTCCACAAGCTGCTCAGAGTGACCACTTCACCGCATCTTTGACCTCGACACACAGCAACCAGAGTAATGAGCCTCAATCAGACACGAGTGCTGAATTCATTACGGATAAAGTGAGTCATCCGCCCACATGTCTGCCAGCTGCATGCGAGAACCAGCAAATAATGGAGTTATGCAACGCTGCTGAAATGTAACGGCCAATTTAAGTTGTTGCATTTGAGGTTCATTTTTCAAAACTTCAGGAACACCACAGCCTCAAGACAAAACAAGAGCTGCATCCACAGGACAGAAAACATGAAGCCAAACACGGGAACATGCAAACCAAAACAATTTACAGCAGCAGCACTTTTATTTTGATTGAATTATTCCAAAGAGGCAGTTCTCCAGATTTCCTGCAGGTCATTTAAAACCGTCTAGATCAGTTTTAGAGGATTTTTGGCCTGGAAGTTTGAGGTGGAATTTATAGTTACTGCTGTCAAAAATCAACAGCAGTAATTTGGGTTGTCACAAAATAAGAAAATGGGGTGTGGATTTTTCATCATTCATTTACAAAAGCTACTGTTTCTAAATCATAAAAAGTAGAAAGTTGAATATTTAATTTGAAGCTAAATATTTAACTTGCTAACTAATATTTTTTATTGTAGAGCTAAATATGTAGCTTATAGCTACATTTAGTTTCAAACTAAATGTTTAACTTCAAATTAAAGTTTAAATATTTAAATATTCTTACTATATATTTATTTAAGAGCTAATTATTTAGTTCCAAACTAAACATTTTTAGCAATGTTTAGTTGCTAAAACATTAGAGAACTAAATATTTAGTTTGGAGATAAATATTTTGCTTACAAGCTATACATAGCTCTAAAGTAAAAATTAGTAAGTGAAATATTTAGCTTCAAACTAAATATTTAACTTAAAGCATTCAGCTACAAGTTTGCGTCAAACTGAAAATTTTAGATCAACAGCAACAGTGTCAGCAGGAGTTTACATATCAGCTAAGGTTAAGCATAATAGGAAATGGAAAAGCAGCCAAAGTGGAAAGGAAAATGAGGAGAGACCTTCAAAAAGCCTGGAGAGCCTCTGATGAAGACATCAAGCGACAGGAGGGGGTTGAAACTTTGGCACAATGAAGAGCTTAGAAAGACCAGACTGAACATGATGGAACCGAGTTTGGAAACAAAGACCACATTTCTGCAGCTTACCTTTCTTCTGCACTAGTCCCTCCCCTTTGACGTCACCATTAAAGGACGTTTCTGATTGGCAGAAATAGACGAAGTCATCAACCACTTAAACTGCTCTTCCAACTTTCAGTTTGTACATTTCAGACATAAAATGGACACAAATGAAGCTGCCACCAAGAATCCAAAAGATTGGAAACATGAGCAGAACTTCTGTGTACTCTCTACAAACATAACCCTGACCCAAAACCCTGACACCTGGTACATTTTTATCTTGTTTATTTTAGTTTTAATAAATTCTCTCTCTTTTCTCCTCACACGAAGCAGCAGTGAGCGTGGAAAGTTGCCAACCACAACAGAAACACGATGAGAAACGGCACAACCAGGTAGCGTCTCGCCACTCTTACCTTCTGTGATTTTCTTTGGCCGACCGGTTCTAGTGGCGCCCCTGAGGGCTGCTTCTAAGAACCACAGGTACGACACGACATAAATAACCCAAAAGCTTTTAGTTTAAAGGAGAACCATTGATTTTATACTTCCGTTTTAGTTTCTACTGCTTCTAAAAACAGACCAACTCTTAAAAAACATCCAGCCTTTTTTTTTGGCAATAAGCTAAAGTTTTTTGGTGTCTGGAAAATGAGCCGTTTCAAAAACCTCTGGAATGTATCGTCATAAATCACCAGGCACTGCCTGTTACCTAGCAACCCCAGTAAAGCCCAGTCCCGTTACCTAGCAACCCAAGAGGAGCTCCAGAATGTTTGGTCAGCTGGTTTTCAAATTCAATTCAAATTCAGAAATAAAGTTATTGATCCCAGAGGGAAATTAAATGTTGTTGTAATTCATTAAGAGTCTTCAAAGAGTTATTGTAGATCGTGATGGATTCTCTTGTAGCAGTCTGTATTACAGAGTCTGTTAAGAAGCATCTGACTGAAGACACTCTGTTTCCCCAAAACAGTCCCATGAAGAGCATGGTCAGGGTTGTCCATAGTTTTCTTGATTTTATGATTTTTACTGCTGTACACGGCTGCTGGACAGTGGCTGCTGGCAAAGTGTTCTGTTGTTCATTTACCACCCAGAAACCACTTGCAGCATTCTTGCTGGTTGTGCAGGAGGCTCTACTTCTGCTTTTCAAAGATGCACAAATCTTTAATTGCCCATCTTTTTGTAATCATTATCATTTTGTATAGAAAAATGTAACAAACATGTTTTATATGCCCATAGAGCAATTCTAACCCATTAAAGGGAGCATAATAGGTAATCTTTAAGAAAACAAAAAATCAAGTTTGAAATGTTTTCTTAATTTTAGTTCTAAAAGCAAACAGATTTACAAATTTGAACGGTCAGTTTTTATTCATCCAGGAGAGTGAACTCCTCGGTCCAGCTGCAGAGAGCTGGACTCGGCTGGTTCCCCAGAGTTACAGCCACCACCATGCCGGCTCTTATCCAGCTTTTATTAGCCTGTATCGGAAAGCTGATTAAGGATCAGCGGTGGCCGCAGCGCAGTGGGAGCAGGGAACATCGGCACGCCAAGTCCAAGGACAGCCTCAAGGTCACACCGGTTCATCTCGCCGCGGTCAGAGCTGAGTCACCGGCAGCTTTAACGGCAGCATGATGAGCTGCAGTTAGGAAGCAAATTTAAGGGTTTGTTTCCTGTGATGATCCTAAATGGTGACTGTGATATGGTTTTCCCACAACATAAGCCCATAAACATATACACACACCTAAAGTTTTATTGTATTAAAGACAAACTTGGCAATCCAAGCAAAAAAGAGGAATTTGATGAAAAGGAACAAAATCTGTCTTACAAAGTATTTTTGGTCTATATTTTGGTACAAATATCTTAGTACACTTGAAACAAGATAAAACTAACTTACAAGAAACTTTTTCAGTGAGATATAGGAGTTTTAAGTAAATAACTCCTAAATATTGATGAAAAATATCCATTGGCAGATTATTTCACTTAAAACAATAACATTTCCAATTTTATAAATTAAATAATCTGTGGAACAGAGTTTCACTGCGGTTGCTAGGTAACGGGTCTGAGCTTTGATGGGGTTGCTAGGTAACTGTCTGTGGTAATTTGTGATGGACATGCCGGACGTTTTTGAAACGGTTAATTTTCCAGACGTCAAAAAACATCAACTTATGGCCAAGAAACTGGTTGTTTTTAGAAGCAGCAGAGAACCAAACACAAGTACAAAAACATGCAAAATGTAAATTTAGCATGTTTTTGTAAATTTTGCATAGTAAATCTACTTTAAATACCAATTAATTTTAGGAAGTACTCATCGAATAAAGAGAAAATTATGCTATTTTAACAGTTTTAAACATTGTTTTATCAACACATCCTGCCATAACAAGCCATAACATCCTGATGTTAGCGATAACATCAGGATGTTATGGCAGGATGCCATAACATCCTGCCATAACTTTTGAAAACGTTCATGACTTTGATGCGGCCTGAAATGAAAATGAGTTTTACACCTGTAACGTAGTAACGTTTTATTACTATATGTCAGAGCATAGTAATAACTCTATACTTTGAGTATTAAACACAAACTTGCTAATCCAAGGGGAAAAAAATAAAAAGAAGTATTCTGAGAAAAAATGCTGAAGGATGTTGATGAAAATTAGCAAAGTCTCTGTCTTTCACTGCGAAAAATAAATAAATATTACAAAGTATTTTTGGTTTATTTTTAGTGCAAATATCTTATACTTGAAATAAGACAAAACTAACTTACAAGCAACTTTTCAGCAAGACTTAGGAGCTTGTTTCAAGTCAATAATTCCTTTATATTGATGGAAAAAGAACTAGTTGAGGTGGCAGATTATTTCACTTCTAACATTTTTTCATGTTACAAGTCAAATATTCACTATTAATAAAGTATCGACTGAAAATAAACCACTATTCTTGCTTAAGAGTTACTTTAAGTTCTTAAAGGTCTTATTTCAAGTTTTCTAAGACATTTGCATGAATAGACAAAATACTAAGATTTTGTGTTTGTGCAGTTTAGAAGCCTTTGTTGGCATTTTGGTCTCAAACTGAGCAGAAACCAGTGGGATCTACCTTCTCCCAGCGGGTCCAGTGTGTGGATCATCAGCTGGAAGATGGTGCTCCTCAAGGATGTGTTGTGGAGCGATGCCGAGCTGCCGCCTCGCTGTAAAACTGGACGCACCTGCAGGTCAGCAGAGACATGGTCACAATCTAAACTTTCAGAAAACACCGAGCCAACGAGACGAAATCAGCCTGATGTGCAGCAGATTCAGAACTAATCTCCGTTCCTTGAAGTCAGATTTCATTATCCCCTTATTTTACTTCTGAAAACAGATTGTAAAAGCATAATGTGAAGGACGGGTGTTTATTTGTGCCTAAACTTTAGTTTTTTTATGCTTTGTTTCTGGCCAAACATCATAAAATTGAACCCAGGTGTAGATTAGTTTTACCCGGAGCCGAGCTTTGTCCTCTTGAGTTTCTGGCTGCAGGTTGTTGTGCTGAGGGCTTCCCGGCGCAGCTTCAGGTTTCGGTTTGTTTTCCGTTTTTTGGGAATCAGCAGGAGGAGGAAGAGGAGCAGCAGCAGCAGGAGGAGGAGCTTCACTGTCCTGGAAAACAGAGTTTCAGTTACACACAGTGCTGATCTGAAAGCTGTTTCAGAACCTAGAAAAATACCTGAACCTTAAATTATCAAGACACATTTCTCACAAAAAGAGCATCAGTTTGCAACCTATTGACAAAAAGAATATTCCTTAAGCAATTAGTGTTGTGCATTAAAACACCAGGGGTAAACTGCTAAGGCCTCCTAATTAGATTCCTGCATCCCATGGCGTTTCTTCTGCATAAATTCATTAAGATTTAACCAGCTTGGTTCGTTAATATTTAAAAGAAACAAACGAGCAGCCTGTAAATAATTTAGCGGTGTGAAAGTGTTCGCTTGTTCCTGGTTTCTTATTCCTGCTGCATGTTTGTCACATTATTTAAATATTAGTCAGGTAAAGATAAGTAGACCCAAAATTACGACGCTCCATTAGTGCCAATGTAGATGAAAAAGGGAAGAGGACATTTCCGCCCCAAAAAATGATTTTTGTTGTAAATTTGTTTAAATTTTTTTTTATTTCTTGATAAATCTCAGAAATTTTCTAGAAACAAAAATAAAATTTCTGAATTCAAAAAGCCACAAATTTGTTAGAAGAAACTGACATTTTTAGAATAATCTTTGACATTTTCTAGAAAAAACAAGGAAACTTCTGAGTTTTCAAAGGCAAAACTTTTCTAAAAAAAATAAACATTTCTGAGCTTGAATCAGAAATGTCATTGAAAATTTGCTAGAAAAAACTCAGAATTTTAGATTAATTTCAGAAGTTAACAAGAAAAATTTAAATTTCTAAGTTTGAAAAGGTGAAAATTTGCCAGAATAAACAAGGACATCTTTTAGTTTTTTTCTAGCAAATTTTCGCCTCAAGATTTTTGGTGGAAATTTTTTCCCGTCTTTTTTTTCTGTCAAAGGCCCTAATTCACAATTGCACAAAATGCATTTTTAAATTAAGTTGTTTGTTATTGAGAGATAAAAATCTTAATTATTTCTGTAGATAAAGCTCAACATTAAACTAATAAAACGCTTCGTTTTGGTTTGTGTTTTTCTTCAGCCAGAACCTCCATCTTGGTTCTGATGTTGGTTCTGCAGCAGATATGGTTCTGGTTCCTTTATCTGCGACTGTTTTGAATAATTATTCATCAGATTGGGCCCCTGTAGGTATTTCAGGGACTACAACAAAACCAGAGTGACATTTTCAGCGGTGGGAACACCTGGAGTCCCTTTAGCTCGGCGCCTTCAAAGGGTTTCACACAAACGCGGTCAGTGGGTCTGAGCGAGCCGAGTCCGGAAGATGAAAGGATGCAAAACAAACCAGCAACAAAGGACAGAAGTTTGTCCAGAAACAATCGAGGCGCCTTGCAAAAGTATTCACTCCCGTTTTGTCACATTTTGTCAGGTTACAAACCTGAAAGCGACATGAGGATTTAATTCGGCAGAGCAAGACGGACTGATGCAGAACTTTGGAGGGAGGGAGGGAGGAAGGAAGGAAGAAAGAACGGAACGAAGGAAGGAACTGCGAGCTGTGGAGAATTACTGGGGAACTGATAGCTCCTATTATCAGTAGAGACTGAAAAGATTTAAATGTTTGATTCACTTCCAATATAATATGATCTCCAGTAAATTTCAATTGGCAAAGACCAGGCCTGTCCTTGAGGACACGAGAAGGATGGTGGTGCCTTCGAAAGTCAAAAAGCTGGAAGCCTGAGGGAGTACCTACCCAGCAAACCTAAAGAAACAAGGCTTTAAAATCCTTGTGCGAGCAGGAGCATCTGTGACTTCATCGCTCACACTGGGAGTTCTACGTTCATTATTTATTCTAGCTTGACTTTGACAACCTTAACATGTAGATGTGATGTGGAATTATGTGTTTCGGTTCAGTTAAAAAATACAAAAGGCGACCTAAACACCAACTCTGACATAAAATGAGTAGATCAGCTGTTTAAACTAACTACTCAACCACCGCTCTCTATTATTAGCTAATAGCAGCGGTAGCTAATCGATTGCAGCGGTAGCTAATCGATTACAGCGATCACTTGTTAATCGCAAAATAAACATCGAGCCTAAAAACAAAACTGCCACAGACTGAATGTTCTGTTCTTAGTGTGGGAAATGTTTTGAGTATTTTTTGGTACTGAATCCTTTAACGTTGGCGTTGTTGTCAGTTGCTATGGCAACGAGTCTGAAAGAGCGAGAAAAAAAGTGGTTTTGAGTTTTTCTTTCACGGTTTTTATGCGTTATTTTTCCTTCGGTATGGAGCATAGCACTAATTTAATGATAGCTACATCTCCAGGTTTCTTTTAGCTAACGGAGTGGCACGTAAAAGAATCCTTTTTGCCCTCCAGCGTTGTGCGCATGCACGAAATTTTCGGACGTAAACAACATGCAAGGAGCTCACTATATATATATATATATATATATATATATATATATATATATATATATATATATATATATATATATATATATATATATATATATATTTCCATTAAGTAATTTCGTTTTTGTGATTTCAATTTGCGCATTTCTATGGCTAATGTTAGCACAACTAAAGACGGACAACATAAAGAACCAGCCCGAATTTTTCTTCCGACCCAGATTTGATCGAAAGTTGCCCCCACTCACCTTCTCCGGCTCGGCCGTGCTCCACACCTTGACGATGCTCACGTGTTTGCTGAGCTGGCTTTTGAATGTCTGTTCAATCTGACTGTTGAACTTCATGAAGACTACGTAGCTCATGTAGCTCAGCACCAGCAGCACGCTCTCCCACCACCAGATCACGTTGTCCAGGAAGAAGACGATGAGCATGATGAGGTCCAGGATGTAGAAGGTCACGTCCCGGAAGAGCGGCCACCAGGTGAGGTGCAGCATCTCCCGGGAAAAGATGGCGCACATGCCGATCACGAACAGGATGTTGAAGACGGCAGACCCCACGATGGTCCCGATGCCCACGTTGCTGTGGGAGATGAAGACCCCGATGAGGGAGGTGAAGAGCTCCGGGGCGGAGCCGCCAGCCGCCATGAAGGTGGCCCCGGCCACGTCGTCGGAGATCTCCAACTTGGCGGCGATGACCTCCAACGCGGGGACGAAGAACTCGTCGCAGACGATGGCCAGGGCAACGAACATGTAGATCATCCCAATGATGTGGAGAACCACCCACCCTTGGCGCCTTTGTTCCACTGAGAAGATGTCTTCCGGATAGTCCCCCTGACTTTGCGGGGGCTGGGTTGGGCGTTGGGGAGGAGGGGCCGTGGTGGTCAGCAGCGGGGGAGTTGGAGGCGCTCTGGCAAGTCGGGGATCCACGTAGACGCACTGCTCCAGATCCGTCCTGTTGACGACCATCACCAGAGGAGGCATGGTGCTCTCCAGCGACTCATTGGACGCCCTCACCTCCCTAAGTCTGACCTCCAGGGCGCCATGGCCGCCCCCGGCATCAGTCCTGCCGGGGGCTGGAGGCTGCCTGGTCTTCAGACTCAGCGTATAGATGCAACACAGCAACGCGCCCGACACGAAGAAGAGGACGCGGCTGCGCTTCAGCCTCCTCCGCTGGGGCGACTGCATGCTTCAGCGTCCGGAGTCCCTGCAGGAAGTTAGGTCAGGTGCATTGCTTTCCCCCCGCGGCGGCTCCTGTGCCGTTATGTGGCGAGAAGACTCCACAGACGGAGGAGAGGGGGTTTCATCTTTTCAACCTGTGGAAGGACTGAGAGCAGAGAAACCACCATCAGCATGTGCGGGTTCCCCTCTCTGTGTGCTGATTTGAGTCAGAGAGGTGAGTGTTTTTTTTTTTTTTTTTTTGGTGGGGTTGATGGAGGATGCAGACAGCCACCTGTTGCTATGGCTACATAATCACTCAGGCTGCGGATTCTCACGAAACATGAGCCCTTTGGGACGCAGTCCGCGTGTTAAAACAGCACATTTATGATGGAGAAGGAGTTCAAACTGGTGTTCTTTGTTTTTGCTGCGCTGCAGCCAACAACAGGAGAGTTCATGTGCAGAAAGTGATGAAAGCCAAACAGCTGAGGAGAGAGTCGGGTTTAATATCGCGGATCATGACGCAGTTTCTCCCACCATTCTTCTTATCGGTATTTTTTATTATTATTATTATTTTTAATGTTTAAAAATCAGCACGAAGCGGCTTTTTGCGCAGAGAGAAAGTGTCATCTTACCTGCAGCTACCGCCGGCTGCTGGGCCTCCTCTCCGCCGCGGACCGACCCCTCCAGCTGTGCGCCTCCGACGCAAGAGATGCTGACTCCGGCTTTTGGGCAGCTACAAGGGCGCAGCGGCTGTCGGGGTTTGGCCGGAGCTCAGCATAATGCCGCTAAGCGGATTAGATCAGGAGAAGCGCCTCTCACCTTCCCCTTCCCTCAGGAGGATGCGCTGCCAGCAGCGGCTGGATGCGCATTGGTGGTCCGGAGGAGACCCTGCGTCGGGCTGGGTGTGGTCACCAGGTGTTGCCTCATTGAATGATGTTTAATATCACAACGATGAAACGTATTTCTGTTCGGTCTGCCAGGAGAAACAGACTCTTGTTGCGCTAAAATATCTTTTTTGTGTGTAGAATAAAAGTTTGAAGGATGTTTTCTTTTTTAAAGCCAAAGTGAGATGATCAGAACTTAAATTTTCAACATGTAAAACTATTAATGTATTTAAAAAAATAAATAAATAAGAACACGTACTTATTACTGCAGACCGTACTGTTATTCTTACGATTAATCGGATAAAAAAAATTACATTCTGCAGATTTTTAATTTAAACAACTTTTTTATACTATATTAAAAATACATGTAAACAGCCCAATTTATTTTTTTAATAAGAAAATGAACATGTTTATTGCCTAAAATGCAGTAACATAGCATTCCTAGTTTGATCATTAAGCAAATTATGCATCTGCAGCTAAGAAATGTGAAATGTTCTACCCGTTCTGCTGGATTTAACATCACAGTGTAGCGCTGATCTGATCATTTTCTTGGTCTAATTTATTAATAATTGGGTTCAAAACCCGCTCAATATGATTTTTTTACGCCAAACTGCAACTTCGGTTCTGGCTAGAAAAGATTTACAGATAAAGGACATTTTTGTCTTAAATGCAAAATGTATATATTTCCTGCACAATTTTGGTTCAATTTGTCTTCTGAATACGTTGTTTTTAAGCAAATTGCTTTTCTTGGGTATGGATACTAACGATTAATTGATTACTAAATTAGTTGACAATTATTTCAACAATCGCTTTGTCATGATGAATTGTTTTAGCCCTAATTGCTATTTACAGATTTTAAATGATCATATTTGATTTAGTTATAGAAAATTCCAGGTTTGACTTGGTTAAGTATTGTAGTTTTCCTATTTAGAAGCCAAAAATGTGTAGAAAGGTCCCTAATGGTACATTTTTAACATTTAGAGCAGTGTTTCTCAACCCTGGTCCTCACCGCCCCCCTGCTCTGCATGTTTTAGATGTGCCTCTACTCCAGAACAGCTGATTCAAATGATTGCATGACCATCAAATACTGCAGAAGCCTGTTAATCACCCAGAGATGCAATTCAGGTGTGTGGCAGAAGGGAAACAACATGCAGGACAGGGGGGCGGTGAGGACCAGGGTTGAGAAACACTGATTTAGAGTATAAAGACTGTATTCTTTGACTTAACATTCCTTGATTTCAAGTCTTGTCCTAAATTAAGGTGGTCCAGATGGAGGGATGAGCAGGAGAGCAAAACAAATACAGATAAGCTGTGTTTTGAAAAAACATTTTGACTCGAGTGAAGTTGAATAAGATAATTGTGGTGTCCTCACAACACTTGACTGTGCAATACTGCTAAACTCAAAACTCTTTCATAACTTAAATTTATTACTATATGTTAAATAGTAATGTTACTATACTCATCTTAATGCTACATTTAAAGATTATGTACATTGCTCTACATTTTATTAATCTATTAGAATTCAATAAAACACGTCTTAAGTGTCATCCAAAACATAAATACTTACAAATACGAGTCATTTACTTTCCGCTAACTGCCTAAAATTCTTGTTGACATGGTTACCGGAGAAAAAAAACGTCAAAGATAGTTTGCTCATAAGAGTGTTCTCTCGGTCACGTTTCTGGAAATACAATACAGCAAAGATCGTTTTGTAGCCCAAATGTCACACTCTGATCAAATTTCAAACCCAAAACTTCTACAATTAGCTATGAACGCATTACTGTATAAACTTTATAATATAATGTATTACCTTTTTGTTCTTAATAGAAAGCAGTAAAATAAATGAAACAAAAACTTTAAAAGTTGTAGAATATTAGCCAAAATTACTTATTTCAGTGATTGCATTTGTATTCATCCTCCTTACACTGATACCCCTACTTTCAAAAGTAAATCTGTAATTTAATCATGTTGTAAATGCAGCTGTATTAAATTATTAAACACCATAATTTATTATATAAACAGAATAAGTTAGGAGTAAAAATGTTTGGCAGCCATTTTGGTATTCAACATGGCAGTCTAATGAAGAATCTATATTTGGAGGTCAGTTTATTTAATGACCCCATCCAAGTTTTATGCTTTCTGCAAAAAAGCAAATGATATTTAATTTTAAAAAACTCAATTGTAGTTAATATATTAAATTGATTGTCTATAAACCTCAGCAATATCTTTTAGTATCAAATGCAATAAAATAAAAATAATTAAATGAATGAAATGTAACTACACTTTTTATTATTCAAAGGTCTTTATTTTACACTGCTAAAGCTATATCACAGAGAACATTAAATAAAAAAAGTGACAGCTTTGGATGAAACTTTTGAGATGCAAAATAAATCATAAAACAGTCCAGAAAGGCTCACAGCTCAAACATTTTCATGTTGTAAAATAAACTTTAAAAACACTCAAAGTAATCTGAGAGATACAATAAAAGTAAAATATAAGTTTTCCTCTCCTGCTGCTTCGTTTTCAGTAGTAGTTTATATTTCAGTTCATCTGGCTGCTAAAAGATTCCCCATTCAAATGTCATACTGTTCTTGGCGCCATGATTGGCACCTAAATCACAACTTTGTAACCATTTGAAAGACACAAAACACAAAAGAAAACTTAGAATACCAACAGGAGAAAATATTCTTCATTATTTTAAGAAGCCTGACACACCACTGGTCCAAATCTTCCAGCATAAAGGTCCAAGAAAAACACAAAAGTACAGATATTAGTACTCAGAAGAGTAGTCTATAAGGCTTATATTTACAAGAAAAATATCTGCAGTCATTTTTTATTCATACATGCCATTTATTTAACAGTGGTGCAAATTGTGTATTTTTTATTTACCTGTTTGTATATACAGGTAAACAAACTGATATGTTAACAATCAGTAAAATGTGCTGAGAAGCAGGTTTTCAACCCGATGGGATAAAACTCAAACGTTCTCTTCTTCTTGATCTGCTGTTTTTGCTTTTTAAAGTAAAAACTGTGTCTGAATTCAAAAACATTAAATTTCACATATCACTTAAGAGTGTGGAAGCCTATGGTGCAAAAATGAATAAATGCTATTTTACAGGAGAGAAAAAATAGTGACATTCAGAAAATGTTCAGTATTAAACCCGTACTAAGGAAAAAATACAACTGTGATAAAGTATTACGAGAATAAAGTAACATTACAAGAATAATGTCAAAATGAGAATAGTCTTAATATGACTGTAAAGTCAAATATAATGAGAATAAAGTCATAATATTTTGAGAACAAATGCATAACATTCTGATACTATGATTTTATTGTGTTATTTCAACTTTATTCACATAATTTTATGATTTTTATTTTTTTAAAAGCTTATTTACGCTCCCCTTGAACGTCTGAATAGGTCCGACCTTAACGTTTTAAAGTGCCACTGCCTTCATGCTTTTAATGTTGTTGAACCATTCAGCCACTAGAGGGCAGCTCTGAGTTAGCTAGTATTTAACCGGAGAATAGCAAACATGGCGACCGTTGATGACGGAGATTCTCCGAAAATGAGATTAAAAAAAAGAGGCACTGCGGCAGATAGAGGCGGTCTGAGCGGCTATAGACATAAAAATTAACGTTATTGCGTGCGGCCGTTAAACTGATGGGAGTTTCTGTCGTAGTCGTTGTTCCTTTCACTGATTCCAGGTGAGCTAAACTGCGATATGTTGCTCCGTAACAGGTGTTCTTGCGCCGTTTTGATGGACTAAGATACGCATAAAATGAACGCAGAAAAGTAGCTGCGTATTTAAGCATAAGAAGGAGATTAATATGGATCATATGGCTCTTTCTTCAGGGCGGCTTGGCCGACATTTTGCCAAAAGATAAAAATAATAATAATAATAATAATAAAGACGTAGCCATTAGCAAACAGTTGCTAATTGCTTATTGGTTATAAAATCCAGCTCAGGAACTGAGAGTCCAAACTGCATGACGCAAGTTTATAAACACAGTTGCGTTTCTTTTAATGGTTTTAATTGCTGAAAATGTGAAGTGTTCATATATGTCAACAGCTAAAGAAATATTTATTTTGTTAGTTCAGATTGAAATTTAGGAGCAGAGGAAAACAACCTGCTGCTAAGAAAACGTTTACACTTACTGGTTTATAAAGCAAAATGGACATTTACTTTGGATTTAATTAATATTCTAATGAAAATATAACACTGCAGACCAAATTAATGTGGCCCACAGTTGCTCCAATATTACCCGTTGTTGCTGTTTTATTCAAGTTTCAGACCTGAAAAAGGACATTTTAAACCAGCTAACTGGAGTAACGGCTAATGTTAAAATCTCCCTGAAACAGGCATTTTAGCTCTTTAAAATGCAACTAGAAAATGCAAAATTCACCTCTTCGTTGAGACGTTTCCCAAAGATTTTACTAGTTTGAGAATTAATATTGATAAATGAATAAAGATAATCAACATCATCCTTTAGATTAAGTCAGTTTTCTGTTTTATGTTCATGGTCTGGTTTTGTTTTAGCTGAAAAGATAATGTTGTAAATTTGGTGAATTGAGATTAATGTGATAAATATCACAGATGAGGATGAAAAAATTGATGCAGCTAAAAGTTGAGGTTCATAAACGTTACATCAAAAAATCTCTACATCGTTTTCATCCCAACTTTTTTATTTTAAATATTACAAAATGTTCTGACTTGTCAAAAACACAGTGTCTTTGAACGCACCACAGAGATGGTGCGGCAGAAGAACAGCTATTAAAATCATGCATTGGTCTTTTCCCATGCAGAAACCATCATTTATATCCAAAATAAAAGATGGGTGCAGAATAAAATAATCAGTAAATAACATTTCCATCAAATACCAACATTTGTTAAAGTACAAACTGATATTTAAGTATTTTCTAATCAATAAGCACACAAAATTTGGATTAAAGCATTTGGGATTTTCTGGCTTTACTTTTTTCAACCAAACACATTGAATGTGTTTATTTTTCCACATTTAATTAATAAAAATAATGTGTTAAAGTCCAAGCCCTTAATTAAACCAGACTGCATGAGTTTCTGCACAAAAGTTATAAAAAAACAAAATAAAACCAATAAATGAGCAGTTTTCTAACAAAAAAGTAGCTAAAACCAATTTTGCTTCTTATAATTATCATCACTGCAAATAAATTATCTGCTTTTTTAAAAATATGATTCTTTTTGTCTGTCTTCATTTTTTAATTTAAACATACCATTTATTTAACAGTGGTGCAAATTGTGTATTTATTTATTCAAATAATTATGTTTGGGAGTTTAATGTGCCAGAAGTTAAAATAAACATATATATATATATATATATATATATATATATATATATATATATATATATATATATATTTATATATATATATATATATATATATATATATATATATTTATATATATATATATATATATATAAATGTTTTAAAGCTGTGCAAAACAAACGTTTGTAACATCAGCTGTGTCCAAAGTGCAATTTTTTTTTTCAATTAGAGCAAAATTATTACTGAAATATTGAAATATTAAATGCAAGTATTGGTGCTTTTATGTTCCTTAATTTTTAAAAGTTTTATCCAGCAGCTGTTTTTGCTCAAATCTACAGTTAATCTGTTAAATTTGACACAGAGAGACTGATCCAAATCCAGCCGTTTTTCCAAACAGATGAGAAAAAACTTGTTTCTTTGAAAAAGGCAACCTTTCAAAATTATTTTTGTTTTGGTTCTGTGATGATTTACACTGCAAAATAACATTTTACCAACTATTATTGAGCTAATTTTTTAGTGGAAATATTTTAGCTCACTTGAAATCATACAAAACTAACTTACAAGTAATTTTTCAGCATATATAGGAGATTTTTAAGTAACTAATTGCTTAATATTAATGAAAAAGTGCTTCCTCCACTTATAACAGAGAAATAATCTACTGGTAAACTAGAACCTATTCCATCAATGGAAATTATTGACTTAATACAGGGTGCTATATCTTGCTGAAAACTTACTTGTAATTTAGTTTTGTTTTAATTCAATTATATTAAGATTTTTGGACTAGAAACTAAACCACAAATACTTGGACAGATTTTGTTTTTGCAGTGTACAAAAACTTTTCCCTCAAAAATGACAACCTAATGCATTTTATTAAAATGCTGCATGTCTAGTTTATTGTTGAACAATTGTTTGTTTAGTTTTTAATTAAACAAATTTCTCATTTTTCATATTTTTGTGTTATGAAATAAGAATATTATGCATCAGATTCTAACAAAAAGTGTTTTTGTCAAAACCTAAAACAATCAGATTCAGTCACATTTAAAATAAAAACTTATTTTATGCCCATCGATGTTTTAAACGTAGCATTTGCTCCTTTAAATAAATGATAACCAATAAATTCAGTGAGAGCAGGACTTGACAGGATAAAGTCTGAAGTGGAGAAGGCATTGGAGCGAAACCAAACCCCTGATCGGGTCAGGCGAAAGACAGGAAGTGGGTCCGTTAGTGGACTTTCCTTTTCCGGGATCGGTACCGTCTCTGTCTCTGCTTGTACAGATGTCTGAAGTTAATGAAGAGTCCTGCAGAAAAGGACAACTTCTGTTACAATGCAAGGCCTGGAAATCCTGGAAAATGCTTGAATTTTGTCTAGGTGTTTTCAAGGTTTGGAAAGTGCTTGATATTCAAACTGTGCAGTTTTGTAATAAAGTAAATTCTAATTTTTGAATAAAACCCAAAATTTAATTTGGAAAAGTTAATTACAGTTGAGACCATGTGCTTAAAGATAATAGACATTTTTATCTCAAGACCTTTTTTTTTTCTTGCTTTAAGTCAGTTTGAATCACCAGAATTATTTTTATTTAATGTATTTTTAGAAGTTTTTACTATGCTGTACTTTTAACTTTTACTTGAGTAATTGTATTATGAAGTATTTCTCCTCTGAGTACAATTTCTAGATTTTCCACTCACTGGATGACAAATAAACATGTTTTAACCAAAGACTCACCAGACAGACACACACCTGCAGTTCTTGTTAAAAATTTAAACATTTTTTATTGTAAGAAACTGATTTAGAACAATTTATTTTGCCTGATTTTATTTTTTGTTACTTAAATGTCATTTTGGTGCATCTGATTATGCAATTTTTAAATATTAAATGATTGATAATTTGATCTGTGACTCAGGACTTGTGTAGACTTTTTACCAAATACTTTTTTACTCTTGAGTAAAACATGTTGAAGAGCTGTTTTCTTCAGTATTTCACAGGTAAACATGCATTTCTCACCCAGAAACATGAGGACCAGGTAGAGCTGCAGCGTGTAGGAGAAACTTAACGAGTGTCCGAGCGCGGAGGGCAGCGGGACGCTGAACAGACGCGTCTCGTCAAAGATGGGCAGGGACTGGATCACGGCCACCGCTGCAAACAACAGCAAACTCTCTAAACGACCAAAACCCACCGCTGACGGCGGCTTCACCGGGTCAGAGGTCACAAACCTTCAGCTACAACCCCCAGCGGGTACAGAGGGATCCACAGGCTGTACCTGAGCCACGTCAGCAGCTTCCAGTCCGTGCCGATGCAGGCCAGCATGTAGAACGGGTATCTGACACGGAAAGAGCTGCAGCTGAAACACACGACCTGCTGAGCAACCAGAACCCCGGGTGACCCAAACTCACCTGAAGATCTCGATGGAGCTCCACAGGTAGAAGACAAAGAACACCACGGCCTTGTTCTGCATCTCGTCCAGGCAGCCGAAGACGACGAACAAAATGACGTTCCGCCCCGCCACCTACAGACCAAATATAAAAATAAAAATGAATGTAGGAAAACTGGAGATCAGAAAACACTTTAAGGAGCTTCAACTAAAGCAGAGGCTCCAGAGAGTCGATTCAGCAGCTTCTAGTAGGCTGACCTGGAGGTGCACAGGTGGCATCTAGTTCCATAGAGCTGCACCCTTTTTCTCTTTCTACTAATAATAAATGTAACATTTTTAAAAAGTGGATGTTTTGCAAACATTTAGCTGACAATGGGAACCTGATCTGCTGGATGTTTTGTCCTTTGTCAGAGTCAGGAAGAGAAACTTTAGATTAATAACAGATTTAAAAACTACGGACGCAACTAACGATTATTTTAGATATCGATTAATCGGTTATTCTGACGATTAATTGGATTTTAAAAATTGGCCCACTCTGCTGATTTTTTTTATGCAATATTAGAAAAATATTAAAGATGCAAATAAATGTAGAATTAAATTTGTTTTTACATAAGGAAATAAACATTTCCTTTGGTGAATGTTTGGTCGTTTGTAGTAAAGGATTCATTTTAGCTAAAAATGAAAATACTTCTGACATCAGCATGTGGAAAGCTTTGTCCTTTCTGCATAAATACAGGGCAGGGCTGAGCTGGTGATTATTTCCTGGATTAGCTCAGTTAATAACTGGATAGTTAAAGATACCTTAAAAGAATTTTACACAGAATTTGAACCAGGTAGAACATATTTACCCACAATTTATTTTAAAGAAGAAATGATTAATCATGATTACTCTTTTCAGCCCTACTGGGGTCGGACCTATCAGCTTAGTTAAATCCAGGTGGGGACTTCTTTTAGGGACAGGCAGTTCACTTCCTGCTGTAACGTTACAAAAAGCAGAAGAAACTCAAGGCTCTGGTTTCAGTACCTGGATCATCGCAGGGAAGAATCCGGTTTTAACCAGACCCAGTAAGGGGTTGGCGACTTCCAGCACGGCCATCATCTGGCAGAAGTACATCATGTCCGCCGTGGTGTGGAAGGTGTCGTAGAACGAGTCTGCGGAGGCCGAGACACACGAGAACAAACGTGACTAAGTGGCACGTTGCACCACAAATAACGGAGATCATTTGCAAAACAAATCCCTGCAGCGCTGTTGTGTTCCTGTTTCTATTCAAATGAGTCGTTTTGTGAAAAGCTCCTCCAACCCGGACGGCAGAGCGCCGCGTCCGGCTGCGGCCGCCGGACTCCTGTTCTGTTTCATCGCAGTGTGAACCTGATTGTTTGGCTCTCCTTTCAGTTTTTATCATCCAACACTCGACCAAAATGTCGCTCCAGCATCTAATTATGAGGCCCATAAATTTTTAAAGCGGATAAAGTGTGCAAACATTCTGCAAGCGATTCCTGTTTCTGTTTTCTGTCAACAGTTGAAACCAGATATTTTATAGACAGTAAAGAATGTCTTTAAATAAAAGTTTTAAACAAAAGAGTATTAAGACCAATAAAGGAAAAAAAAGAATTCCAAATTTTTTCTCCATTTTTCCCCAGAATTAAGACTTAGAGTATTTATAGTGGATCAGAAAATTAATAAAAAAACAGACTCGATCGGGAATCATGTCAAATGTTCAGATGCTGAGAAAATGAAATTGTTGTGTATTTTAATCCAAAACATCTGATTTCAACCGTACACTAAACACTTAAATCAGATTTTTGGTTGCAGCTAAACCAGATTTTTGCCCAGTGAAAGACGATGCATGCATTTAGTGCGATTCTTTTTTTTTAATTAACAAACCTTGACCGAGGATGAAGAGTCGAACGGTCATGTTGATGAAGATCCAGGAGAATCCCAGGAACTGCACCAGGTTGTACATGAACAGGTATCCCTTCTTCAGGCCCATGTAGGCTGAGGAAACAGAAAAGCTTCCGTCACCCACAAATAAAGATAAATGTCCATGTTGACAGAAAAGTCGACAGCAGCAACACTGATGGTAGAAACTGAAACGACTCACGATCTTTACGAACTCTCGACTCCACGCTGATCTTGTTGATCTTCTCCTCCTAAAACAACAGAAAGTTATTGAGCTCCACATTTACAATGTTTACATTTCTCATTGGTCAATTTATTTCATTAAAAAAATCATGGCTTCCTGTAGATTTGCACTAGCTTTCAAGCACTGTAAATAAAATCTCTCCCATAGAATCTTATGGCTGAACTCTCAGGGACTCCACATTTCCACCTTTATCAGACTTTGTTTGGGAAAACAGGCTGAGAGCAACGTGGGCTAATCTGCAAACACGTCATACACAGTCACTCTCCCTGACCTCAACGCGTTTGCCAGCATGTCTTTGTCTTTATCTTGCTTTAAGTGCCATATCCACCCAATGGCGTCTTTTCATCCTACTTATCAGTTATTTGGATTATTGCCCATTAGACACTGTGGAGTTCTCACTTTTAACCCAGAAAAGGAATTAGATTAGTCACTCTTTAGCTTATTTTTTAGAAAATATAGAGTACTCACTATTTAGACTAATATTATACTTCTTAGATTAATTTTTAGATTATTATGCAGAGAGACTCCTATTACTGCAATCCAGAAAAGGAATTAGAACGAAGTTAGAATCCAGAAAAAAATCTCCCAGAACAGGAACATTTAGCGTTTATCATTACTTAGAAACTGTGGAGTACTCATTACTTTAGAGCATACTTAGAAAGCCCAGAGAATATTAAACTTATCTAGCAAACCAGGAGTATCTAGTTTACATTCTTTAGATCAACATTATTAGTTTACTTTTTCTTCTTTTGCCCTTTCTTTTGGTTTGTTATTTTTGTTTGTATTTCCTTTTGTTGCTGAAAATGTGCTACATAAATAAAATTACCTTACTTTTCAATTTATTAACAGAATTCACTATTAAAAGTTCCAAAAATTAATTTTGGTCCATTTTAAACATATTAATGAATGAAAAAGAGGATAACTTTGCATAAATCTGCCAAATGAATAAACATAAATGGACAGATGGGTGGATGGATGGATAACTGAATGGTTGGATGCATCTATAGATGGATGGATAACTGAATGGTTGGATGCATCTATAGATGGATGGATAACTGAATGGTTGGATGCATCTATAGATGGATGGATAACTGAATGGTTGGATGCATCTATAGATGGATGGATAACTGGTTGGTTGGATGCATCTATAGATGGATGGATAACTGATTGGTTGGATGCATCTATAGATGGATGGATAACTGGTTGGTTGGATGCATCTATAGATGGATGGATAACTGATTGGTTGGATGCATCTATAGATGGATGGATAACTGGTTGGTTGGATGCATCTATAGATGGATGGATAACTGATTGGTTGGATGCATCTATAGATGGATGGATAACTGGTTGGTTGGATGCATCTATAGATGGATGGATAACTGGTTGGTTGGATGCATCTATAGATGGATGGATAACTGGTTGGTTGGATGCATCTATAGATGGATGGATAACTGATTGGTTGGATGCATCTATAGATGGATGGATAACTGATTGGTTGGATGCATCTATAGATGGATGGATAACTGATTGGTTGGATGCATCTATAGATGGATGGATAACTGATTGGTTGGATGCATCTATAGATGGATGGATAACTGGTTGGTTGGATGCATCTATAGATGGATGGATAACTGATTGGTTGGATGCATCTATAGATGGATGGATAACTGGTTGGTTGGATGCATCTATAGATGGATGGATAACTGGTTGGTTGGATGCATCTATAGATGGATGGATAACTGGTTGGTTGGATGCATCTATAGATGGATGGATAACTGGTTGGTTGGATGCATCTATAGATGGATGGATAACTGGTTGGTTGGATGCATCTATAGATGGATGGATAACTGATTGGTTGGATGCATCTATAGATGGATGGATAACTGATTGGTTGGATGCATCTATAGATGGATGGATAACTGATTGGTTGGATGCATCTATAGATGGATGGATAACTGATTGGTTGGATGCATCTATAGATGGATGGATAACTGGTTGGTTGGATGCATCTATAGATGGATGGATAACTGATTGGTTGGATGCATCTATAGATGGATGGATAACTGGTTGGTTGGATGCATCTATAGATGGATGGATAACTGGTTGGTTGGATGCATCTATAGATGGATGGATAACTGGTTGGTTGGATGCATCTATAGATGGATGGATAACTGGTTGGTTGGATGCATCTATAGATGGATGGATAACTGGTTGGTTGGATGCATCTATAGATGGATGGATAACTGATTGGTTGGATGCATCTATAGATGGATGGATAACTGGTTGGTTGGATGCATCTATAGATGGATGGATAACTGATTGGTTGGATGCATCTATAGATGGATGGATAACTGGTTGGTTGGATGCATCTATAGATGGATGGATAACTGGTTGCTTGGATGCATCTATAGATGGATGGATAACTGATTGGTTGGATGCATCTATAGATGGATGGATAACTGGTTGCTTGGATGCATCTATAGATGGATGGATAACTGGTTGCTTGGATGCATCTATAGATGGATGGATAACTGATTGGTTGGATGCATCTATAGATGGATGGATAACTGATTGGTTGGATGCATCTATAGATGGATGGATAAATTGATGGCCGACTGGATGTTGTCGGCACTGAAATCTCTTTCATGATTTAAAGGTTTTCCTCTTTTCTCCCTCAGAGAGGTTCGTCTGGTTCTTGCCTTGGCCTGGAGCTCCATCTCAGCATCCGACTCATCCAACCAGCGGTCGAAGTCCGGAGCCAGAAACAGCGGCTTCTTCTCCCGCAGCGTCAGCCGCTCCCACCAGCGCTCGTCCTGCTTCCGGATCCTAATGTCCACCTGGCGCTGCGTCGACTTTTGGTGGATCTACAGCAAACCGAAAGGACCAAAAGCTTCACCTCACTGGGAAACAAATGCAGGGCAGCTTAAAAAGAATAAAACATCTATATATGAAGCCGTATTTGTAAATACGGCTTCATAGTCCTGATAAAGTCATAAGGGTTCATACACCTTAAAACAGGAAAACTAAATAACTTTTCTATCAATTTAAAGGAAATTTACTAATAAAAACAATACAAACTTAGTAAAAAGAGTTTCAATTCACTATGATGACACAATTTATTACTATTATTAATAATGAATTCTGACAATATTCTACAGGAGGGGCAAGGTAAAATAAAATATGACTAAATGTTATGTTTTGAAACGTCTCTCGCAAACACCCTGCACACCTGACTGCAGGTTACAGAGAGTTACAAAAAAAATCTCTACAAAAGTTTTCTGCTAAACTTTCTGGAATTGAGCAAATGGAAATAATTTTGGTGATTCTAACTGACATAAAACAAGAGAAATTTGGTCTGATTTAACTTCAGACAGTGAGAAAAAAAAAGTGCATGTGTCTTTTTATTATCTTTAAATATCTGGTTTCTACGAATGAGTATTAAGGTCATCGTAGTTACAAAAGAAGTACATTTCTCCCAAAAAGCGCAGAAATTTTGAGGTTAATCTCAACATTCTCTGGAAATCTTGAAAATTATTTTTTTTTCTAGAAAATTTTTCATTTTAAAATACTTTTTGATTTTTTTCTAGCCAATTGTTGATCTTAGCAGCTCGGAAATTTCCACGTATTTTTATTTATTTATTTTTTTCAAATTTTTTATATTTGAGATTAACATAAAAAAATTTCTGGAAAAAACATGGAAACGTCTGCGTTCTAAAATTCTACATCTTTGACTTTTGAATCTCAGGAATGTTTTTTCTAAAAAAATTCTGTTGAAAAGTTGAAAATTCTAGACAACTGGACATTTTCAGAGATTAATCTCAAAATTTCTGAGTTTTTTGGTGGAAATGTATTTTTTCCCTCTTCTATCTACTATGGCTCTAATACGCTGCCGCAGGTTTCAACTATAAGTAACTTTTTTCAAATTTAGACTTTAAATCAAACGTTGGTTGCACTTTATAACAAAACTCTGCAGTTTGAATATGAAGCATTTTTAAAAACTTTATACAGAAATCAAGAACTTTACAAACCTTGAAAACATTGAATCAAAACTCAAGCATTTTCAAGGATTCCAAGCACATATTTGAACTCTATCTATCTATCTATCTATCTATCTATCTATCCATCTATCCATCCATCCATCCATCCATCCATCCATCCATCCATCCATCCATCCATCCATCTATATGTGTGTGTGTGTGTGTGTGTGTGTGTGTTACAAGACTTTGTCTTCAGTCATAAAACAGCAGTTTGGAACATTAACTATTAGTCAACAAGTTTATAGCTGGTAATTAAGATCTGTAATCAAATGATATAAGGAATTAAAAGTATAAATTGACAATTTTAGTTTTTATTCTGATATAAATAAAAAGTCAAACCCAAAATAAATGAGCAACTAAGTATCTAGACCTCAGGTTTAACTGGTTCCAGGAACTCCAGGCTGAACTCGTACTGGTTGTCTCCTTTAGCTCCATGACCCTGAGCTGTGGGGCAGAAACAAAATTTTAACCGTTTGTAGAATATTTATCTCCAAAGCAGAAGATTTATGAACGGAGGAGACAAACCTCTGAACTGGAGTGTGTTGTGCCCCTGCAAACTGATATCAACATCCTGGAAAACACAGAAAACTGAAGATTAAAACCAGGAAAATGGACTAAATATCAGGATGGAGTTTAAATTTAAGCTTTTATTTTCTAAACTGTCTCAGTATTTCACAGAACAAAGTGACTTTCTACTAACCAAACTTACAATGAAGACAAAAATCCATTTTCAGACCTCAATAATTGGTGATAAAGAGTATATTTTATTGGAAAAACAGAAATATTTACTTTATACTGAATGATTATTTTTCTATTGAATGTTATTTCTTATTTTTACAGGCTTACAGAAAGTGTCATGTGGTTGTACTTTAGTGTTATTTAGGTAAATGACTGATGTGTGCAACCTGACAGCAGGTTTTCTGGAAGCCTGTTTAAGCTTTAATTAAGCAATTCTTTAAGAAGACTGAACAAGATCCGGAACCGCCATGAAAGGTCCTGCATTTTTTATAAACTTACTACCCAACAGATGATACAGGATGAGAAGGTTCTAACCTGCAGCTGGGTATGACAAGATTCAAACAAAGAGCCCATCAAAAAATATCGATAAAGAACTAAAGTGTTTATTTTAAAAACCACATCTTCTGGACCTTAGCTAAGCTAAACTGCAGATAAATATTAAGGAAACACTTGGGTGCTTTAAATTTTGTGAGTCGCATTTAATTGTTTGTTTTAGTTTAGTCGCCACAATTGAATGTTAGAGTTCAACTTTCTCTCACATTATCTTTTTAAAAACACCTTTAATTTCTCTTGTTTGGTCTCAGGTTAGTCGGCACTCGTTTTGCTACTCCAGCGTGCTGACGTCATGCGCATGGACTCTTTAAATCTAGCTAAACCGACACTAGCTAACAAAAGAACTATTGGACAACAGAAAACAACATTGCACAGAAAACTGTGAATAATCCTAATTATTTTAATTATTAATGGGTGTGTTTTGGCAAGTACTTTAACCGCCAGTTAACCCACAGCTAGTGGCTGTTGGATCGGACTGCCTCACCGAAGCATCGCTCAGTTCCACCCGGAGAAAAATCTCTCCGTGCCGCTGCGCCCAGAAAACCTGCGGAGTCAGGATCTGCATGTCCACGCTGCGATAACTGGTGATTTACACGCCACGAAGAAGCAGAAAATTCATTCAGACTGATCCATGGAAGTCCTCATTGAAGACTCGGAGCGATAGATGGGGGGAATCGACTTCCGGAAACAAATTATGAAACATATTTCAAAGTAAGATAATACTTGGGCGACTTCAACATAAAAGCGTCTTCTTCCTCCTTGGCTTTTAAACTGTTGCCCACATTCAACGTGTTGGACTGCTACCATCTGCTGGACTTGCGAGGTTACGGCAACGTTCCACCCAGTTTTTCTTTAATACTTATTTTAATATTTTTCAATCATTTTTACAGAATCAGAAGTACAAAATGGAAACGTTACATTGGAATTAAATATTTTTGATTATCAACCACTGCAGCAATCATTTTCAGTTTAGTTTATTTCTTATCCTCTTAACTCAGACTAGGAATCTCTGGTTTACAGTATATTGGAGGTGTGACATATTGTTCCACAAAAAAAAAAAAAAAAAAAATTGGCATCTTGTTTCTTCATATCTAAACATTTCATGTTCAATTTCAGGACTCAAATTAGTGCAATAAAATATTTAAAGTATGAATATAGAGACACAAAAAAATTACCAGATACTTCCATAAAATGGAAGGATGAATGGAAATATTTTTCCATGTCATTTTGTCTTTTCCAAATTTTCTAATACGTTTGGTAGGGTTTAATGAATATGTACATGTTTATGTGAATTTTATCTTATTAAATGTGAGTGATTTTCTGTCATTTTTGTGCTTTTGTGAATATACAGCATATTTTTCAGCTTTCTTTTTGATTCTTTTTTCTTTTCCTTAATTTTAATATTTTATAAATTTAAATGGTTGATTATTGTAAAGTAAAAGTCTAAAATGTAATACAGCGCTGTTGTGTAATTTGGTTATACATTTCTGAGATTTTTCTGGATATTTTTTTCTCACCAGTAATGACAAATACTGTTACTTTGTTATTTACAGTTATTTAAACTGAAGGGAAATTCAAGCAAGATTCTCCGCAGCTAGCAACAAACACCTGGGGTTCTTGAACGCATCATAAATCTAAACTTCAACATTCTGGTGAAATTTAAGGATAATCTCAGTTGTTCATGGTCATTTTAAAGCGGAAACCTCACCTTTTTCGGGTATGGATTGTCTTAACTGTTCGCCCGGTGCCCTTCGGTACCGCCTCTCGGTTACAAAGTGCAACCCTCCCGGAAGATTAGAAAACCAGTTTTATGTGAAAGTTCGCCGGGTGAAAGGACATTTTTACCGAGAAGCAGACGCTGCTAAAGCTGTGACTTTCTTCCAGTTTGAGACATTTGTAGGAAGATCTGCTACAGTTGTAGCTGAGGTGTTTAAATACAGTTTCCTTTAGGATGAAACGGAGAGGTGAAACCACCGCGGAACCGTCCGGAACTCCGGGTCTGTCCACGACCAACACCGCAGAACAATCAAAGAAGATGAGGGTCATTTACGTCGTGTATATAATCGTTTCTTTGGATATAACCTGGATGTTTTTACAGTTTTCTGTTACTCCAGTAAGTAATTTCTCTACTGTACCCGAATAGGAAACTCACATTTCCGTGATCTCCTTGAAACGTGCACGACTCGGGGATGGTAAATCTTACACAAAAAGAGTTAAAGTTTGATTTAAATGGTACAAGAGTTACAGAGATAGTGTAATTTTATAGGTTAATCTTATTTAATTTGATAGAAATGCTTACAAAAGTATTATATCATACATTTCCCGTCACTGGAAAAAGTACAAAAAGTACATTTTACATAATTTGTACAGTATTAAATAATTTGCATGAATCAAATCTTTAAAATAACTTGGAGTACTATGCAACAGTTTAAAATCAACTCAAATTATATTATTTTCGTCTCCAGATTAGACAGATTATATTGTAATCACTTAAATTGGTCTCATTCAGCATTTGTACAGATTAATTTGGACTTTGGCTGCTTTTTCACTCTTTTTCTGGTACACAGTAAAAACTGCTGGGTTAAAAATAACCCAATTCGTAACCCAGCACTGGGTCAAATATGGACTAACCCAACGCTGGGTTGTTTTAACTCAAATGGGTTGAGTTGAGGGTTTGACCCAGCACATTGGGTCATGGCAACCAACCAAAGGTTGGGTCAAAATGACTTGGTTAAATTGACCCAAAATTGGGTTGAAACTCATTACCCAACACAAGGGTTATTATACCACTATAGTTGGGTTAAAACAAAAATTTATTTTAAATTTCACTATATAAAAACAGGATTAAAAACCATATGAATTTAAAGCTGCTTTTATTTCCACATGATACATATACATAGCCAGCAGATTTCATTTACAAAAGTTACAAAACATAAGTAGTTAAATCACTTCAATTCATTTGGCTACAACTCCAGAAGTATCTGTTACTCCACATTAGAAAACATTTAATGTAAAAAGTCTGTTTTAAAGCAAACTACAAGTTAAACTTTCAGCCATTAAACAAGGAGCATTTTTAACGTCACTTTAGCATTTTGCCTGTCTCCCTGCATGAGGACATACGGGTTGTCGCATTTTGTAGATGTGCCACCAGGTTTTTCCCAACCTGATGGAGAGAGAAGACAGAAAAAACAGTCCATTAGTGATGCACTTATTTAAACAGCAAACAATGTGAGCATGATTCAGAGATGAATGTTGACTTACAGGCTGGATATCAATGAAGACTTCTGAACTTCCAGGTTGATGGATCTGAAACTCTTCTCCCAAATTAGTAAGGTGGAGCAGGGAGCAGTACTGGCAGCAGCTCCAGAGCTACATCATCTTCTGTATCAAACATAAGCTAGTGTTAAAATGTTGCAGTAACTAAAAAACATTAAAACATTTCAGAGAACATTTCTTCTGAGCTTCAATACCTTGAGGGAGCAGACTCATACAGAAGGTCTTAGTTGAGAGCAAGGAGTTTGGGTTTCGCTTAATTCTCCTGATCCTGGATGCAAAATTACAAAATCTATCAGAAAAGAAAATCACAAATCAAACTTTAAGAATGACTGAATTAAATCTTATAGCTGTCTCCACTGCAAATAACTTGTAATTAGCCAGCAATTTCAAATGTTCAGAGTAATTTTTATGTTCCTAAAAATAAATATAGCACTTAATAAAATAAAATGACATATAATTTAATTTAGAAGTAAAACTCAATTTAAATACGAACTTAGTGCTGAATAACTTTATCTTCTTTTTACTTACCATGTCTTATTTCAAAGTAGAGGAGAAATCCGATATGCAGCGTTCACAGTCACGTTGAAAATGGAGGCTTGTGAAGAGGGGCGTGGCTTCTTCCAAGTTTCATCTTTAACCCAACCGTTTGGCCCAACTTTTAACTGATTTTTAACAAATTTCAACTGAAACCCGAAATTCAGCCTCTCACAAAATATCTTCCAATTAAGTGTTAAGTGAGCTCTACGAAGAGTTTATTGGTCTCGAAGACCAATAAATAAAGAAAATGGTGTCAAAAAAACATGATTATTGTTTAATGCAATAATTACTGGGACAATTTAACCTCTAGCAAAATTTGTTATTGTGACAGACCTTGTTGCCATGGCTGTAGAAAGACAATTTTCTTCTCTTTGGTTTAGAATTGGGAAATTAAGTTAAAAAAGAAAATAAAAAATACAAGGCCAATACTTCAATAAATATATGCAAAGACAAAGTTATTCTTTGCAAAAAAGGAAAAGAAATTGCTTCTTCTTTTGTCATAAAGAACTTGCTTGTTCTTTTTTTGCTTGAGATTTAATACAGTCAAATATGTCATCTTATCTGTAAAATAGTTTTTGTAACTTAACCCTTCATGTTTCAGTGTTGACAATAATCCCTCATACTATGTTCTATCACAAAACATCCCTGTGAAATACATTAAAGTTTATGGTGACAAAAGGAAAAGGTGTTGTACTAACAGAGTATCTGTTTTATTTTTCTATATTTTATGTTTTCACTCTCATTATATCTCCACAGTATTTAGCAAAGAAACTTGGATTTGACACGTTGTGGTTTGGTTATTTGCAAACTACAGTCGGGCTGATTCAGCTAATTGGAGGCCCTATGTTTGGGAGGTGGGTATGAAGTATTAACGTCACAAAAATGGCTACCTATTTTGTAATATATGTATTATATGTATATATATCTGTTTATGTTATTTTTTCGGCAGGTTCGGGGATCTCTTTGGGGCCCGTGCGGCTTTGTCTCTGGCTTGTGCAGCAACCACAGTTTCCTTTCTGCTTCTGGCCGTCTCTAACCATCCCGTCCTGCTGTTCGTCCACAAACTACCTACAGTATTTATGCACGTCTTGCCTGGTTAGCATCACAAATTAGCCACAAAACCTGGTTTAAAACAGATCAGTTAATTGTTTTAGAGTTGTAATCGTCATATTCTGTCTGCAGCATGCCAGATGGTTGTTACAGACCTCTCAGAGCCGGAGAAACGGGCCGATGCTTTGTCCAAACTGGGTCTGTGTTTTGGTATCGGGATGATTGCTGGATCCACATTGGGGGGAAACATAAGCATGCGCTACGGGTGAGCATCACTAGCTGCGTTTCCGTTACAAGTGTGCGCAAATCCTTGTCGGTATCCCCCAAATGTAAAAAAAAAGAAAAAAGAAAAGAAAAAAGACAATTTTACAATTGCAGTGTTTCCATTAAATTAAAATCACACGTGAATAAATTTGTTCACATGTCATCAAAAACATGCAGCGCCATCATCCCCTACTACTTCCCTCCTGTCGTCTTTGTTTTTTCTAGCAGTAACATCCAGCTGTTGATCATGTGTGATGTGAAAAAAAATTGTTTCCAAGCAGTTTTGTGAACTCCATCTATTTTGATATGGCCAAAGAGGGGGAAAAAACAACTTAATCTTAAGCTTTATACAAGTTTTTAAAAAATTGGCATGTTTCCATGTAGCAAATTTTATTTTTCAAATGTCAACTTGAGTAATTACATGGCCAACGGGGAACACAGCTAGAGTGTTATACATGGCATGGATCCTGGCATCATTTCTGGAAATGTTCCTGCATTTTCTTGTTTTCTTCAGGGAGACGTTTGCAGCCTGTGTTGGTGCTGCAGGGAGTGCCTTCAGTTTGCTGCTGGTTTTAAACTTCATACCAAAGTCTACTAAATCTGAGGCTTCCAGAAGCACCACTAAATGTAAGAAAGAATACTTACTGTTCATAGCTGATTCTGAATCTGTAAAATGGTGTTGCATTCAAGTTCATTGCATGAAAACAATTGCCAAAAAGAATATTTTATGTTCTTAACTAAACCTATTACAATAAACAATCAATTAATGGCATGATAAATTAAAATGAGTTTGATAATTTCCATTCTGAGGATTAATATTTTTGACAGACATATTCCATTTTATTCATTTATTTTTTGCAAAAAAAGTACTTCCATTTTATTTATTATTTTTGGTTGTGTTTTCTTTATGTCTCACAGTTCAGTGTTAAGTACATTTTACAAGATTAAGGAATACATAGTTCTTATGTGACGTCACATTTGTAGCTCAACCATCATGACAGGGAGTTGCTATGACAACAACAAACAAACCGCAAGCTTAGAAGTAGCTCTCGCCTCGTTCCCAACTTATAACCAGTTTTGTACATTGCAACGACAACTCGGTCACAATTTTTGAGTACTCTACCCACCGCTGTGTAAAACTAAGATAAATAGTGATATTTACTGAAGTACTTAGGCTAGCAAACTTGCAAAATTAGCTTGGCTAATGTAGCTTTTACCTGCTAGCGAAGACGGACATGTACCTGCTCTGCCAGTAAGAACCTTGTTCACATGAAGGGTTACGAGCTCTTCGTGTGAAGATGTTTAAACGTCCTTTACAAATCCTTTTAAACATTGATTGATTGGGCCATTCAGACTGCGGTGAAAAAGCCGTTTACAAGTTTACATTCGCCCCATATGCACAAAATCCGGTGGCCACAGATTATGGTGTAACACCTATAAAGATAGATTTTTTTTTGTTTGTCTTTAATGTAGTGTTCAACACAATGAGAAATATCAGAATACACTAATATAAATAATATAAAATAACCACCGGAACTGGCGGATCTTGCACACGTGACGTCCCGTTACCGTAGCCTTGGTTACCGAGGCAACGAGAGAATTTAAAAGCTATGAAACACGGTGTCGCGCAGAAATAAAAAATGGAGGTCTTCCAAAATCTGAAAGCTAAAGTTCAAGGAAAGAATTTAAAAAAGGGCATTTTCCTTTCGCCTTATCAGCACCATGTTTTGTCACATATCCTTCCCCAAGTGGATCGGGAACTCGCTTGGATGCAGAGCAAAAACAAAACTCTGGAAAAGGAAAAGAAGGAGCTGCTGAAAAAGGTGGAGCATCTGATTATTGACACAAACACGCAGAAAGCCGACCAGGAAAAAGTAATCAAAGTTTTCCAAAACCGAGAGCTTCTCCGGGGCCAGCTGGGGCAGTGCAAAATTCAGATGGAGGTGATGGGGAGGAAGATAAACTTACAAGAAAACGACTTGAAAAAGGAGCGCAAGAAAAACGAGGTCATCCAGCAAGAGCTGGAGTCGTTGAAGAAAGAGTTGCAGTTTGTAAAACAACAAGCGGCCAACCAGAGAGTGGAGCACCAAACCGTGAAGGACGAACTGGACAACGTCATCAAAGACAGAGACGTCCTTTGCAGCAAGTTGGTTAACCTCCAATTTGAGTGTTCAGATCTGCGTGGGAAGATCAACTCCCAGCAATCAAACCTGACCCGGAAGAAGAACGAAAACTTGGAGGAGAAGCGCCACATCCAATTGCTGAGGCTGGAGAACCAAAAGCTGGAGAGGGAGAGGAGCTTCCTTGTTAATGAAGTGGAGGAGACAAAACAGGAAGTCCGAAGGTTTGAGGAACAGTGGACGGAGAGGAAGAAGGTGGAGAAAAGTTTGAGTCAACGCTCTTTGGACAACCAGGCAGCGGGAAGAACCTCAATAATCCAACAGAAATCAAAATGGAAACCCAAACAAATGCCTCCAGAGTACCTGCAGCTGATGCTGATCAATCAGGCTAAAGAGCTGAAAAGGAGTCAAAGGTTGGGAGAAGAGCTGAAGAAAAAGCTAAAAGAGCTGTCTCTGAAGCACCAGCAGAGCCAAGCGGCGCTAAAACTGCACAAAGAAAAGCTGCGGGCCGCCATATCGCAGCGAAACGCCTTCCAAACCGAGATGGAGCACATGCAGTGTGAAATAATGATCATCCAGAAGGACAAGCTCGGGGACAAATTCAAGAACTGGGCGCTGAAAAGGAACAAGATGATGAAAATGTCAAGTGGAGACAGATCCAGCCGGTGCCTGCTCTGCACTGCCAGATATGACCTGCAGATGGCAGCCTCCATGTATCTAATTTAGTGATCACTGGGAAGATAGTGCAACAATAAACAAGTTGCTACCAGATAAAAGCTGGTTTTTATACTTAAAAAATTCAGAGTCAAATATGCAACACTGAAAATCAAAACGACTACAAAAATGTTTTACTGATCCCAAAGGGAAATTAAATAAAAAACAAAATACACAAACACTATAATGGTGAATTAGGGCAATTGGTACGGGAAAGAGGAGTAAATTTCTGCTAAAAAAAATTACATTTTGAGATTAATCTTATACATTTTCTAGGAAAATGAAATAAGGACATTTCTGAGTCTGAAAACTCAGATGTTTACTAAAAACAATTTCTAAAATTTTCAGATTAATCTCAGAATGTTTTTCGTTTTAAAAAATCTAACATTTATTAGAAAAACAAAATCTTAAATTATCTCAGATAATTATATAATTTGAAAAGTCTAAAATGTTTTGCTTTTCAACTGAGTTTCATTCCATGTTTTTCTAGAAAGTTTTTTTCTAGAAAAGGTTTACTTTTCAAACTCAGTTCCACCTCTTCTAGAAAATTTCTGAGATTAATCTAAAAATAAGAGATTTTATTAGCAAATTTTCAACTTTACAAATGCAGAAATTACCTTTTTAGTAGAAAATTTTAGAGATTAATCTAAGTCACCTTTTAAACTCAGAGGTTTTTTTCAGAAATCTGAGATTAAAGAAAAAGAAGCTGAAATTTGTTTTTAAAAGTTTTATTTATAATCTCAGACGATAGATTATAGTTTTAACAGAATTAATTATTTTAGTGTATTTATAATATTGTGTAAAAAAAGGCTTATGAGATTAAATGAAAAAAAATCAGCAGAATGTGCCATTTTTTAAATCTAATTGTCAGAATAATCAATTATTAAAATAATCATTAGCTGCAGCCCTTTTATAACTGAGTTTTTATTGTAAATCTGTTTTATTCTAATTTAAGATTTTGAACCGGGCATTTTTATCTGGAAACTATTTATGAAGGAAACACTGATGACTTTTCTTGGACTTTCCTACAGCTGAGAACCAAAACAAGAAGGTGTTCAGTTTGGGGGAGATCACAAGGCTGATGAAGTTTCCAGGTGTAACGAGGATTTTTCTGATCAAAATCATCGCAGGTTTGCCATCAGGTAAGAACTACCTGCAATAAAATTAATGCACATTTGGCCACATATGATAAAATATATTGATATTTCCTACTAAATTTAGCATAAAAACAGCAAAAGATTGAAGTAAATTCCTCATTTTACACACAACCTATACATGTAATACTAAAAGAAGATGCATTTCAAATATTTAAATGGTTTTTAATCAATTAAAGTAGTTTATTTCTCCTCAGCAAAATCCTTAAATTCAATTTTGTGTTTCCTAGGCATATTTCAGGTGATGTTCTCCATCATTGCAATGGACTTCTTCAAGCTTGAAGCTCAGCAGAATGGCTACCTGATGGCGTATTTCGGTATCGTTCAAATGGTGAGATTAAAACACTCAGACCTGGGTAGTAACTAGTTACATGTACTTGAGTAACTTTTTGGATTAAATGTACCTTTAGGAGTATTTTTATTGCACTGAACTTTTTATTTTTGAGTAATTTTATTATGAAGTGTCACACTATTCTTGTTTGAGTAAAATTTCTGGATTTATTTTACCCACTAGCTGCTTTTCCATTATAAATGTCTCCAAAACTTTGTCAATTTCCCATTAATGTCAAAAAACCCCATAATTTTGCAATTGCAGTGTTTCCATTAAATAAGAAACACACGTGAATATGTTTTTTCATGCAACAAACCATTAAACATGCGGCTCCTTCAGCCTCCAGCCACTTCCTGTCTTCTTCTTTGTTTCCACCAGTAGTAGCATCCAGTTGATCATGTGATTTGTGTGATGCAAAAAAAGTGTTTCCATTGTATTTTTGTTAAATACTCAAATTTTAATACAGCAAAAAAAAAAAAAACACTTTATAACAGTACAAAAACTTAAAGAAAAAAAAAATAGTTTTTCAAAATTAGCACGCTTCCATTAAGCAAATTTATGTTCATAAATTAGATTTGTGCAATTTCATAGTCAATGAAAATGCAGCTAAGGTTCCCATAATTAATGCAAATAAAGAAGATCATGCTTGGACATTAGTCCTTCAATCCTGAAAATGTTCTTCAGGTGGTAGAAGACCGACTTTGAAACTGTCTTTATGTATCTACATGCAGTATAAAATTCCCACTGACACAGATTTGGCGTGTTTTTCCAGGTTGTTCAGGGAGGTTTGATCGGTAGACTCACATCCAGATTCCCAGAGAAATCTCTTCTTCTTCTGTCCATTGGCATTACCGCAGGTGTGGGTCTGGCTCAGGTAAACATAAACTCTCTCAAGTTTCAGGATGATGCCAGACGATGCATCAGGATCCTTTGAAATCTTTTTTTTTAATGTACTTGTGTTTCTTCTTTCCTTCCAGGCCTACATGCAGACAGTTTTCCACCTCTGCCTCACCGTCACTCCGTGGATGTTTTCTCTCAGCGTTTTTAATGTCATCACCGACAGCATGCTCACAAAAATTGTCCCATCCTCTGACACAGGTGACTTTATCCAGATTCTCCTGTTATGGTATCCATGGAAACACCAGACTCTCAGCCGGACGCTGATAACCAGCATTTGAGATGAGCAGGAAGCATTTGCAGGACACCAGGAACCTTCATCAAAAATACATGATATGGAGCTCTGGTAGTGCCAAGAAAAAATGTTGAAAACATGTTTTTTAAATTTATTTATGTTTAGGACAATGTGCCTAAATTTGTTGTAATTTTTACTTCATTTACATTGGATTTCCAAAAAATATACTGGAATTCAAGGCAAATATAAGCAATTTCTCATTTTATTATGAGATAAAAAATAACAGTTATTGTTTCATTATAATTTGATTAAAATGTTTTAAAAATATCAAAAACAAGTAATTTTCATTATGTAAAAATAAGTTTATTACAATCAGTAAGTAAAAATAAATACAATTCCCAGTTTTGGTGCCAATCTGTGAAAAAGGAAAAACCTCTGAAGATTTGCTTTAATTTACCTCAGGTGCATGAATCTTTGCACAATTAATGTGTATCTATTGTTTCCAAAAGTTTGTATCCTTATGATATTTCAAAAAGGTTTATACGCTATATGTTAAATAATTCTGGTGACATTTATAGACTTCTGATGGACTCCACCAAGTTTTAGCCTTATTTTGATACCAAGACTGAAATAAAGTTTGTAATTGCTGAGAAGAAAACTCAGCAATTACATTACATTACATTTGGGTGTGTGAATTTAGACACCCTTCAGAAAGCCCTGTGGGTGTGTGAATTTAGACACCCTTCAGAAATCCCTGTGGGTGTGTGAATTTAGACACCCTTCAGAAAGCCCTGTGGGTGTGTGAATTTAGACACCCTTCAGAAATCCCTGTGGGTGTGTGAATTTAGACACCCTTCAGAAAGCCCTGCGGGTTTTTTCAGGGATTCTGATTAACTTTCTGACTGTTGTGTTGTTTGGTTCCCAGGAACGATGCTGGGTCTGTGCGCCTCCGTTCAGTCGCTGGTCCGGACAATCGGACCAACCATCGGCGGTTTCCTGTACATGAACTACGGCCTCGCCTCCATAGGTCTAATTGAGTTTTTTGTGAATATTGTCGTGTTTGTTTACCTGCTATGTCAACAACTCAGCAACACTGAGAGGCAGAAAGAATGAAGAGGCAATTTTATTTTTATATTCCATATTTTTATAGAACTAGAAAACATAAATGTTTAGTCGTCGTTTGCAACATGCTGCTTTAATTTTACATTCCAGTTAGTCGAGATGTAACTTCATTACTGTGTTGTTCAGGTGGAAACCACTAGATGGCAGCAAAATGTTCAGAGATGTTTCTGTTGATCAGATTTTCATTTTCATTCCCAGCTTTTTTAAAGTCATGATTTTATGTATAAACAAAGCATTCACATTTTTTTACTTTTAGATCAGCAAAAAAAGTTATATTTTCTTGTAATTTTTAAAAAATAATTATATTTTAATGCAGTATTGTACTTTACAATTATGACTTCACACTACAAGAAGTGATGTTTGTAGCATTTCTTGGTTGCTGTAAATGTAAGTTTAAGAAAAGCATTTTAAGCACTGGAGCAGTGTGGTTATTTTTGGATTTATGCATTGTAAAGATCAAGGATAGTTTTGATTATTTTAAAAGTTTGACTACTGTAAACTGTCTAAGCACAGCAAATTTACTTCTGATCGCCACTTATTAAGGCCTTAATAAGGCCACTTATTGAAAAAACAACATTCAGAGCAGTAAAATACATACATCTTGCATTTAAGATGTGCATTAACTAAAGGAAAGCTGTTATTGCATTTTAGTCAAAAACATTTTCTTATTAAAGAAAGTTTTTTCCCATCTTTTAATGCATTTTTATAGTTGGATAAAAAAGGTACAAGTGGCTGAATGAAAAATCTGTAGAATATTTTTTCATCCAATTAATCAATTAATTGTCAGAATAATTGATTACTAAAATAATCGTTAGTTGCAGCTTTACAAACAAGTTTGTTGTTGACCTGTTAGGTAATTTTATTTTTAAAGTGTCTCACAATTTAACATTTTGTATGTTTAATTCAATCAAGTCCATATCCGACTAGAAAACATTTATTGTGAATTCCAGATTTTCTTTGAATGGGAATGATTTCATCACACAAGCATAATGAAAACATGATGCAGAAAAGCCATGTGGAGGAAAGTTAGACCAGGATCTTACTGCCACAAACTAGCAGAGCTAACAACCCCACCCCCATTAAAATTCCTAATTTCAAAAACAAGCATTTAATCACTCTCTCTATTGTTTCCATTCATGTCTTTGCATTTTCAGCTGCATCCGGCTGCCAAGTCGCAGCTTGTTGAAGTGATGTCATAAAATCTGAAGCAGGTGTTTTCTTTGTCCGCCACAAAGTACTTTGTTTTTCAAATATTACATCCAACAACCCCAGATAAAACGATCATATTGTAACAGGAGGAGGTTAAACTCATTATCTTACAGGCTTTTCTCTAAGCAGATGCAACTGGTGATTTCTGTGCCAATTTGTTTGACCAGCAGGAAGGGCAGCAGTTTTTGGCATCCAGATAATATGCTAGAGTTGCAGATTTTGTTTATTATGTCGTATAACATTCAGATATAATATAATCCTAACTATAAAAAACTAAAAAATATATTGCTGGTTTAATCAGTTTTCCTTTATGATCAAAGGAAACAAAGCTACTGTCAGACGGACTTAAAAGAGCTGTGAGCTGATTTGAAGGACGTCACTATCTGCGTTTCCTTTACATATGTGCGCAAAACTTTGTCAATATTCCACTAATGTCAAAATAAACAACTTCATAATTGTTTTGTTTCCATTAAATAAGAAACAAGATTAAAATCACACAAGAATAAGTCTTTTCACGTGATAACTCGTTAAACATGTCATGCCATTATTTTCCAAACACTTCCTGTCGTCTTCTTTGTCATTTTCGCCAGTAGGAACATCCTGTTGTTGATCATGTGACTCATGTGATGCAAAAAGTGTTTCCATTACAGTTCAGTGAAACAAACCAATTTCAATACGGCCAAAAAACCTCAACCTAGCGCAAAAAATGTTTGATCAAGAAACGTAAGTTTTTTCCACATTGATGTGTTTCCATTTAGCAAATTTGTTTTTGTAAATTCAATTTCTGCAACTTATTGGTCAATAGCTGCATTTCCATTATAAATATCCTCACTGTCGCTGTAACCCCAGCAGTGGAGTGGGGGGGGGGGGGGGCCCTGACCGCGGTGGGGTGCCTTGTTACACTTGGCCCTTTGAGTCAGCGGGAACAGGAACAATGGTGCTGTTAACACTCCTGACGGGGACCTTTGGGTCCTCTGAAAGTTTAATGTGACTCTGCGAGCGACCTGCGCTCGCTGAGGTCAGAAATGAGCGCTGTCCATGTCGCTCTGTGGCTGCCTTGTGTCGGCTCACTGGAAACTAAACGCCAGTGGGGGGGTCCTCCAGAGCCGGGCCTGTTTTGTCCCCTGCGGCATGGATAATGAGGCATCTGTCTCCACCTGCCTCATAGCGAGATGAGGCTCACTGTCTCTCTTTAAAAGAGCACAGGTTATCTATCTGATTTGACCACGGCAGGCCAGGCATATGATCTGAAGCAGAGGAGCCTTGAGCCTGAATGTTTTATACCGTGGCTTTCTTATGGCTGTTTGCAGAGCTCCACACGGCGCAGGAACACTTCGCTCAGTGTCTCCTTAAGTGCATCCAGGAAATTAACAAACAGATCAATCAAACATGAGGAACTCAACTACAACACAGTGTTTCAGCCAATGTAAATTAAAGCTTCTGAAACAATCGATTATTGAAATAATCAACTAATTTAGTAATCGATTAATTGGCAAATGGTGTATAAACAAAAAAAAGTACATTTTCTGAAAACTCAACACAAATTTAGCCAAAACTGTGCAATATATATATATATATATATATATATATATATATATATATA
This sequence comes from Poecilia mexicana, assembly GCF_051168715.1. NCBI lineage: Eukaryota > Metazoa > Chordata > Actinopteri > Cyprinodontiformes > Poeciliidae > Poecilia > Poecilia mexicana. The sequence goes on along the minus strand of NW_028263372.1, from coordinate 34,186,790 downwards.
TATATATATATATATATATATATATATATATATATATATATACACAATTTGCATACAACTGAAAAATGTTCTTTGTTTGCAAGTTAAGAAATCCTGGTTCACATTCTGTGGAAAAAATAAAAAACAGAAAATAAATCACCTTTTCCTAGCCAATTATTAACCAGTTAATCCAAACAATAATAGAGCAATTAGCCCTACATTGTACTGTACGATGGAGCAGTAGGGCCACGCTAAGAAACTCATAAAATTACAAGAATAAATTCAAAATAAAATAAAGCATACATTTAAAATATTTTGAGAATAATAAAATAACAGAATGTAATATTATGACTTTATTCTCGCATTTCATTTATGTCAACTTTATTCTTGTACAACTTTACAATAATAATTTTACTATTTTTATTTTCTTAGCATGAAAGAAAGAACAGAGAGTTTTTCACATGGTGATGTTAGAAGCATTTTTTAGCTACAGATGTATTCTTTGCTACAAATAAATCAATCACTAAAGGAATGCTATGTTCTTTGCTCTGTTGTAGCATTTTAGGCAATAAAATGTTTGATTTGTTATTTAAAAAGGAATTTAACTTGGTTTATTTGAATATTTTTAATGTATTTATAATAGTGTATAAAATCACTTATCCAACTGATTAACTGAAAGAATAATAAGAATAATTCATTACTAAAAGTCTTTCAGCTCTACTCTGCTGCAACGACTCCCATTTGTATTTAATTTTCCTGTTTATTGGTTGAATTTTGCCACCAACAATAATCCAAACTGGGTGTGAAATCACCTCGACATCCCCAGCAGGTCGTCATACGTCGTGGAGTTGGCCACAGGAGCGAAAGGCGATCTTCCAGGGGTTTTGTCTTGGTGTAATCGGACAGAGACATCATCTATCAAGAGAGGGGGAATTACTGCTGGTTAACAAAGGGAGATAAGATAATGAGTGGGCAGGCTGAGACCCAGTGAAGCACAGCTCGAGTTCCCATCCTGATTACATGGCAGCAACCAACTCCAAGGTGAAGAAAAGGAGAGGAAAAAGCTCAGTAAGCTTCAGGCGTTAGCTGCTAGCATCTTAAGTCAGTTTTTGATTTTTAATTTTGTAATGAGAAGAATAAATCAAGATTACCATCTCAGGTAAAAATGTCTAAAAAGCTTTAAAGGTGATCAATGGTGTAAAATTCACTTTTTTCACATTTTTATACTTCAATTTGGGTCTCAACTTCACAAAATCTTTCTTAGATAATGAGTCAGTTCTACCTATTTCATCTCCCTTCAGAAAAAGCTGTTTTAGGGCATCTTGTCACTTTAAATCCAAATAAGCTGCTGCTGGCCACACCCCCTAAACTCAACTCAACTTACACACTCGCATCTAAAAATGCCTGCAAACGGACAAGCAACTATGCAGCTATACATGTTTGAAAAGCGTTAATAGAGCCTCCTGCTCAACAAGAATGCAGTAAGTGGCTCCTGGATGGTAAGTCAACAACAAAACACTTGTCTTTTCCGGCTGCCATTGTAAAGTGCAAAACCAGCCAACTAAAAGTGCTGGAATTCTGCTGGGGTTGCTAGGTAACGGCACTTGTGACTTAACAATTGGGAGGTTTTTGAAACGGTTTCTTTTCCAGACACTAAAAAACATGACCTTATTGCTAAAAAAGTAATGGGTAGTTTTTTTTTTATGCCCTGGGGTGTTGATAGAAGCAGTAGACCCAAATGGAAAGACAAAAACATGAATTTTACATACTAGGTCTTGCTTTTACTACATAAACATTTAGAAGCTTGTTTTTTTCTCAAAAATTCAAGCAAAATCCACAAAAACACTTCATAAAGCCTGAAAAAATCTCAGTCAGAAAAAGTAAGATTCAAAATTAAGGAATTATGAACGGATTAAACGTTTTATTCAAACCGCAACCCAAATGTGAGCCTCACGTGTGGAAACTCCTCAGACACTGTGCTGACCTGCGTCATAGGAGATGTGCTGCCCTCTCCCCTGTGTGGAGCGCGTTCAGTCCTGTGACAGCGGCTCTGAGCCCCACGAGGCTCTGTCTGACCGGCACGCTCAGCCCTCACTCTCACTCCCTGACATGTGCCAGAGCTCACTAATCCTCCACTGACGCCGCGCTGCAGCATCACACCGGACAACAGGACAGTCAATGACCACCGAGCTGACCTCAGAGGGATGCCGGTCCTCACCGGATCAGACAGGCTCGTCCCCTCTGGAGGCCATGTTTGTTTACTACAACAGGGCTTCCCAAACTTTTCCATGCCTTCTCCCTCTAAAGAGCATTTAACCTCTTAGCAAACCTACAGACAATGCTACAAAATATGTAAACAAACATCTATGCCTGTTATAATAACAAATATTGATGGACGATAAATTGTCCCAGAAGTTATTGCCTTAAACAATAATATTAGTGTTGTTTTGAGACCATTTTCAGATAATATATGGCATAGTAATGAAAGAACACAAACTCAAAGATCAATAAACTTTAAATTCTAGTGAACATTTAACACTGGAACTGGAAGACATTTTAAATATCCAAAATAAATCAAAAGAAGAAAAACAAATAAAATTAATTTTGAAGTTTCTGTCATCAACAAAGGAGTCCCTAAAAAAGCACAAGACTTTAGAGAAAAGAGAGAAACGATCCATCCATCCATCCATTAGGTAAGACCAACTATTTCTAGCTGGAACCTCTGAACCTCACACACTTGCTCAAGTTCCTTCCCCACCAGAGAGTTGGCACTCCACGTTCAAGGAGCCAACTTCTGTAGCCGAGGATCGGATCGCTAAGGTCCCCGCCCTCGACCACCACCCGCCCCACCCTTTGTGCCCCTCCCACAGGTGGTGAGCCCATGGGAAGGCTGATCCACTTCTCCTCTTCATCCGAGCCCAGCCACCAGGCGCTCGCCAACGTTCCCCACCTCCAGGCCTGGCTACAGACTTGGGCCCCGGTGGCCCGCGTCCGGGCATGGGAACACTACTTCCAGCTGTGTGGTTCATCATAAGGGGTCTTCGGGCTGCACTTAGGTTCCTCACCCAGGTCCTGTCTGCCTTGGGTGACCCTACCAGGGGCATGAAGCCCCAGACAGCATAGCTCCTACGTTCACAGGATGCTCAAACCCCTCCACCACAATAAGGTGGGAGTCTATGAAGAGAAACAATAAATCATACAAATGGAAATAATTTTATTCTTTTTATCTTTAATTGATTTATTGCTTATTGTGGCAGGCCTACAAACATAAACTTTTAGAATGTTTTTTATTCACTTCAACAATTACATTCATTTAGTAAAACTTTTACATTTGTTGCTTGCTTGACAAACAAAGCAGCTTGATAAATTTGACAGGCATCCAATCAGAAGATGAGCATCAGAGATAACAAATTATTTTAAGTTATATTTCAGTTATAAATTATTTTAAAAAGATTGAATAAAAGTAAACAAAAATTAAACATAACAAAATCTACAGGATTATTATTATTATTGGGGGTTTTTTGCATATTTTTTCTCACCTTGCTACAACTTTCTGAGACCCTCACAGTGCCCCCTAGAGGCCCCACTTTGAAAAACACTGGACTTTACCACAGAGTTGATAGAGCGTTGGCTAACTGTCTCATGGAACATCATGGAGCATCGGTGAGGTTTCTTTATGATTTTAATGCTGCTGCAGGATGATGACAGTTGGGGATTTGGCTATTTGAAGATAATATTAAAAACGAGGAGGTGGCTATTGCTTTAATTACAGCTGAGCTGATTAGACAACAATGCATTAGTTAAAGGCGGGAAAAAGCATCTGTTTGAACTGAGCCGTAAGCTCTGCATTTTGTTTGCATTACTCATACAGAACAGCATCTGTGTCATTCAGAGATAAATCTGACCATCATTGGTCAGATTGCAGAGAACATCATAATCATTACAGTCACCAAATGTAACTTGAGTTGGGTTGCAGGATTTGGGTCAAGCATCTAGAGGGTCCAGTTTGAGTCTAATATCAAACTGGATCAAACAATGATGTGGCAAAACTTGGATACATTTAGTGAAATTCACAAATATGTAACCTAGGTTCACCATCTTAGTGAAGTTGCCCCCCCACCTTCTTCAAATGTAACAAAATTGGTGACAAACGTTTTACTGATTTCTGCAGCAAAAAATAACTTTGTGCCGCTACCATTTTAAAGACAATAAAAGTTTCCAGAGGTCATCAGAGGTCAACCACCCCCAGTCCCCATTCACATTTACAATTATTTTCAAAAGCAGTATTTGTGTTTGTACAATTGATTTGTTGTGCAATCACAGACATACCCAAATTTAAATAAAAGAAAGTAGTAAATCATTATCATTACTCATATTCTTACCTTGTTCTATTCCTAACCTGTCTGGACTGTTGGATGTATTTTTCATTCAGTTAATCATCATCCAGACTTTCCCAAAGTCTGATGTTCTTCTCTTAAACACACCTTGAAGCTGGATGGATACAACAACAGCTGAAGGTGAAAACTGATTGGCTGCAGCCTCTCTGCTCTGACACATGATTTAAGGATCAGACTTCGACCCCCGCTTCTATTTCAGGAAGTGAAACTCACACAGTCACTGTGACTGAGAGCAGAAATGGAGCAGAATCAGCTGGACCGAGAGACTTTCTCCTGTTTGATCTGTCTGGATCTACTGAAGGATCCGGTCACTACTGCCTGTGGACACAGCTACTGCATGAACTGTATTAAAAAGCACTGGGATGAAGAGGATCAGAAGAGGATCCACAGCTGCCCTCAGTGCAGGGAGAGGTTCATACCGAGGCCTGTGCTAAAGAAGAACACCATGCTAGCAGCTTTAGTGGAGCAGCTGAAGAAGACTGGACTCCAAGCTGCTCCTGCTGACCACTGCTATGCTGGACATAAAGATGTGGCCTGTGATTTCTGCACTGGAAAAAAACTGAAAGCCATCAAGTCCTGTTTAGTCTGTCTGGCCTCTTACTGTGAGAAACACCTTCAACCTCATTATGATTCAGCTGCTTTTAAGAAACACAAGCTGGTGGAGCGGTCCAAGAACCTCCAGGAGAACATCTGCTCTAAGCATGATAAGTTGTTGGAGATCTTCTGCCGCACTGATCAGAAGTGCATCTGATCAGTGCACTTCTGATCAGATGCACCATGAACCATGTTCATCCATGGTTCATGCACCATGGATGAACATAAAGGCCACGACACAGTCTCTGCTGCAGTAGAAAGGGCTAAAAGGCAGAGAAAGCTGGAGGAGAGACGAGGAAACATCCAGCAGAGAATCCAGGACAGAGAGGAAGATGTGAAGCTGCTTCAGCAGGAGGTGGAGGCCATCAATCACTCTGCTGATAAAACAGTGGAGGACAGTGAGGAGATCTTCACCAAGCTGATCCGTCTCCTCCAGAAAAGAAGCTCTGATGTGAAGCAGCAGATCAGATCCCAGCAGGAAACTGAAGTGAGTCGAATCATAGATGTTCAGGAGAAGCTGGAGCAGGAGATCACTGAGCTGAAGAGGAAAGACGCTGAGCTGGAGCAGCTCTCACACACAGAGGATCACAGCAAGTTTCTCCTCAACTACCCCTCACTGCCAACACTCAGAGAGATTGCCATATCCTCCAGCTTAGAGAACCTTCATCCGTACTTTGAGGACATTACAGCGACACACTCATCCAGCATCAACATCCGTCCTCTGAGATACTTTGAAGACGTGACACCAGCTGTGTCAGAGCTCAGAGATAAACTACAGGACGTCCTCAGAGACTCATGGACAAACATCTCACTGAGACTCACTGACGTTGATGTTCTACTGCCAGAACCAGAACCAAAGAGATTCTGGATTCTTAAAATATTCATGTGAAATCACTCTGGATCCAAACACAGCAAACACACGACTGGTACCATCAGAGGGGAACAGGAAGGTGAAACTGATGAATCGACGTCAGTCTTATCCTACACATCCAGACAGATTCACTGGATGTTGGCAGGTTCTGAGTAGAGAGAGTCTGACTGGACGTTGTTACTGGGAAGTGGAGAGGACCGGGACACGGGTTTATGTAGCAGTGACATACAAGAATATCAGTCGAGCAGGAGGTGGAAATAAATGTTTATTTGGATGTAATGACAAATCTTGGGCATTAGATTGTTCTCAAAACAGTTTCAGATTTTGTCACAACATCTGGACCCCCATCGCAGCTCCAGTTCCCTCCAGAGTCGGAGTGTACCTGGACCACAGAGCAGGTATTCTGTCCTTCTACAGCGTCTCTGAAACCATGACTCTCCTCCACAGAGTCCAGACCAGATTCACTGAACCGCTACTGGCTGGAGTTTCTGTTTTTTGCATTGGAGGTTCTGCGGAGTTTTGTAAACCCAACTAGATTTTCCCTCTAATTGTTGATCAGGGTCCATCCCTGCTCTTTTTCTGGTTTAAATGTAGATTTCTGTTTTCCAGAAGCCATAAAAGAAATAACTACTGATATTTTCTTTCATTATTTTATTACACAGCAACATTTCTCCATAAGAAAATCTTAACTTTCTTGTGCTCTAATAGTTGTGCTTTAAATATTTGCATTGGTATATTTGGATGTTCACTGCAAAAACACTAAATCTTACCAAGTATTGTTGGTCCTTTAAGCAAGATATAGGAGCTTGTTTTTAGTCAATAATTCCTTAATATTGTTGGGAAAAGCACTAGTTCCTCTTGTTTAAATCATTTGGGATTGAAGTGAACTGAACTTGATTCTGTTCTCTTTATTGTGACACAGAGAAGAAAAGTTAAACCAACATCAACTCAGAACTGATGTGTTTTTATTCTCAATTCTTTGGATTTAGATCACAAAACTAAACTGTTCTGTTTCTTTGACTTTATTCAATAAAACAACTTGATTACAGAGAAATTTGGAAAATGTTCTCTTCATTGTTACAATAAATTGTGAGTTTCATCATCAAAACTGCAGAAATATTTCCTTCAGAAGGTCTTATATCTGGAGAAAATCAGATGCATGTCTAATATGTATGACTGGAGAAACAACCTGACCTGAGTTGACCCTCATAACTACAAACTGTCCATGTTGTTGGGGTTGATAGTTTTAATATTTTCTCTTGTTTGTTTCACTAAAGTATCAATAATTATCAATAAAGTTAAAAATACAATAAAATGCAGTTAGTGTGCGCAGCTTAGTGATACAAATAACACTTACTTACATGATTGGTGTCCTAAAGAAGTGTGTTACAAATTTTTTCAAGAGCAGTATTTGTGTTTGTAGGGCTCACTGCTGTGTGGTGCAATCACAGCCATACAAAGTTATATAAAAAGAACTAATAAAGTGCTCTTATCACTTATAAGAACAATTCCTATCTTGCTAAACCCAACCTACCTGGGCTGTTGGATGTATTTTAATTTGGTTAATCATCATCCAGACTTTCCCGAAGACTCATATCCTTCTCTTAAACATGCCTTGAAGCTGGATGAATCCAACAGCAGCTGAAGGTGAAAGCTGATTGGCTGCAGCCTCTCTGCTCTGACACGTGATTTACAGATAAAAGCTCAAACCGGTTTATGTTTTCAGAAAATGAAACTAACATTCACTGTGACTGAGAGCAGAAATGGAGCAGAATCAGCTGGACCAAGAAACTGTCTCCTGTTTGATCTGTCTGGATCTACTGAAGGATCCGGTGACTACTGCCTGTGGACACAGCTACTGCATGAACTGTATTGAAACCCACTGGGATGGAGAGAATTGGATCCACTGGAATGGAGAGAATTGGATGAGAATATACAGCTGCCCTCAATGCAGGCAGATGTTCATACCGAGGCCTGTGCTAAAGAAAAACATCATGCTAGCAGCTTTAGTGGAGCAGCTGAAGTTGATTTGGCTCCAAGCTGCTCCTGGTGACCACTGCTATGCTGGACATAAAGATGTGGCCTGTGATGTCTGCACTGGAAGAAAACTGAAAGCCATCAAGTCCTGTTTAGTCTGTCTGGCCTCTTACTGTGAGAAACACCTTCAGCCTCATTATGACGTGGGTCCATTAAAGAAACACAAGCTGGAGGAGCCGTCCAAGAACCTCCAGGAGAACATCTGCTCTAAGCATGATGAAGTGATGATAATGTTCTGCTTCAATAATCGGAAGTATATCTGTCTCACCTGTTTCATGGATGAACATAAAGGCCACATCACAGTCTCAGCTGCAACAGAAGAGACTGAGAGGCAGAGAGAGCTGGATGAGAGACGAGGAAACATCCAGCAGAGAATCCAGGACAGAGAGGAAGATGTGAAGCTGCTTCAACAGGAGGTGGAGGCCATCAATCACTCTGCTGATAAAACAGTGGAGGACAGTGAGGAGATCTTCACCAAGCTGATCCGTCTCCTCCAGAAAAGAAGCTCTGATGTGAAGCAGCAGATCAGATCCCAGCAGGAAACTGAAGTGAGTCGAATCATAGATGTTCAGGAGAAGCTGGAGCAGGAGATCACTGAGCTGAAGAGGAAAGACGCTGAGCTGGAGCAGCTCTCACACACAGAGGATCACAGCAAGTTTCTCCTCAACTACCCCTCACTGCCAACACTCAGTAAGTCGACACACTCATCCAGCATCATTGGCCGTCCTCTGAGATACTTTGAGGACGTGACAGCAGCTGTGTCAAAGCTCAGAGATAAACTACAGGACGTCCTGAGACACTCATGGACAAACATCTTACATAAACTTAATGATGTGGATGTTTTACTGCCAGGACCAGAACCACAGAGCAGAGCTGGATTCTTAAAATACTCATGTGAAATCACTCTGGATCCAAACACAGCACACACACAGTTGTTACTATCAGAGGGTAACAGGAAGGTGACAGGAATAAATCTGGATCAGTCTTATTCTAGTAACCCAGACAGATTCACTTATTGGTGTCAGGTTCTGAGCAGAGAGAGTCTGACTGGACGTTGTTACTGGGAGGTGGAGAGATGTGGGGCAGTTGATGTAGCAGTCGCATACAAGAATATCAGCAGAGCAGGAGATAAGAATGAATGTGGATTTGGAAATAATGAAAAGTCTTGGGCTTTAGAGTGTTCCCAAAACAGTTTTCACTTTGGTCACAAGGACATCTGGACCCCCATCTCAGCTCCAGTTCCCTCCAGAGTCGGAGTGTACCTGGACCACAGAGCAGGTATTCTGTCCTTCTACAGCGTCTCTGAAACCATGACTCTCCTCCACAGAGTCCAGACCAGATTCACTGAACCGCTACTGGCTGGAGTTTGGGTTGGTAACCCTGGAGACTCTGTGGAGTTCTGTAAACTCAGATAGATTTTCACTCTTTTCTCTGATTGTTGATCGGGATTTATTGTTCCGATGTCTCTGCTGTTCTGTTCTTTATTTTTCTGGTTTAAATGTAGTTCCCTATGTTCCAGGAAAGAAAATCACTGCTGATATGTTTGGTCAATCTGATATGATAGAAATGTTTCTCCACACAAAAATCTAAATTTATTTGAGTTTATTAATATACTCACAGAAATATTAAACACTAACTTTTAAGATTTATGTAATTTTTATTATATGACAAATTTCCATTTACCTTTTTTAAATAATTTAAATGCAAACCTATCAAATAAACTTTACACGATTCATATTCATCAATGTAATAAAGCCCATTTATTATAATGGCATAATCTTTAGGTTTAAGTATTTGATATTATTAAATACTTGAACTATATTAAATACTTAAATTATATTAAATTAACAATAACAAGTGTATTTATTTCAAACACGTAAGGTATATTGTTTGAATTGTATAAAAATCAAGTTACCTATATGCAATAAACTGAACTATCACATTTATGCAATTCCTTCCGATTCAGTCAATTGTGATGATAAATGGACTGAACTTACATAACAGTTGTTTAATCATTTTTGCCTACTCAAAGCACTTTACACATTCACAAACATTTTTATACCAATCATTAGGTAATTTGGGATTAAGTGTCCTGTCCAGAGTACATATGGCAGAAGGAAACTAGAAATGAAACTACAACCTTGCAATCACAAGACAACTACTCTTCCCACAGAGCCACAGTCCCATGTCTGTCACATGGACCTGAGTGCTGGGGAAAGTACGTCCTCTTTTTCTTTTCCCTTCTTAAGACGGGTGGCAGCCAACTTAAAGGGACTTTACTGCTACCTACAGGTGCAGGACTGAAGTGAGTCGAGTCAAAGAGCTTCAGGAGAAGCTGGAGCAGGAGATCACTGAGCTGAAGAGGAAAGACGCTGAGCTGGAGCAGCTCTCACACACAGAGGATCACAGCAAGTTTCTCCTCAACTTCCCCTCACTGCCAGCACTCAGTGAGGATCATCCAGCATCAACATCCGTCCTCTGAGACACTTTGAAGACGTGACAGCAGCTGTGTCAGAGCCTATAGATGAACTACAGGACGTCCTGAGAGACTCATGGACAAACATCTCTACTGTTCTACTGTCAGAACCAGAACCAAAGAGCAGAGCTGGATTTTTAAAATATTCATGTTAAATCACACTGGATCCAAGCACAGCACACACAGAGCTGGGACTATCAGAGGGGAACAGGAAGGTGACACTGATGGATCAACGTTAGTCCTATTCTAGCCATCTAGACAGATTCACTGGATGGCTTCAGGTTCTGAGTAAAGAGAGTCTGACTGGACGTTGTTACTGGGAGGTGGAGAGGAGCGGGTTTCAGGGTCGTATAGCAGTCACATACAAGAATATCAGCAGAGCAGGATGGAGGAATGAATGTGGACTTGGATTTAATGACAAATCTTGGGCATTATTTTGTTCCCAAAACAGTTTTAGATTTTGTCACAACAACATCTGGACCCCCATCGCAGCTCCAGTTTCCTCCAGAGTCGGAGTGTACCTGGACCACAGAGCAGGTATTCTGTCCTTCTACAGCGTCTCTGAAACCATGACTCTCCTCCACAGAGTCCAGACCAGATTCACTGAACCGCTACTGGCTGGAGTTCGTGTTGGGTGGACTGGAGGTTCTGCAGAGTTCTGTAAAACCAGCTAGATTTTCACTCTAATTGTTGATCAGGATTCACAGTTCTGATGTTTCTCCGCTCTGCTGTTCTTTGTTTTTATGGTTTAAATGTAGTTCTCTGTGTTCCAGGAGTCATAAAGGAAATCACTGGTGATTTTTTTCTTTCATTATTGAATGACATGGAAATATTTCTCCAAATAAAAATCTGAACTTGTTTGGGCTCAGATAATTGTGCTTTGATATATTTCTTGATGCCTGCTCCAAAAATACAAAATCTTACCAAGTATTTCTGATCTAGTTTTTAGTGCAAATATCTTCACTTCAAATAAGACAAAACGAAAGATTATGAAACACCTAATGTTTACTGGGACAACAGGAGCAACAATCTGACCCGAATAAAAATGAATTATATCCTCAGAGACTGGGGAATGTAACAGTTTTTTTCATTGAAAGTCTCAACAACGATCAATAACATTTAAAAAATAATTAAATTATGTTAGTGTGTGGAGCTTAGTGATACAAATCACACTTCTTCATATAATTGGTGTCTTAAAGAAGCGTGTTACAATTGTTTTCAAGAGAAGTATTTGTGTTTGTGGCACTATAATTTCCTATCAATGTAGGTGAAAGGTCATGTCCAAGTAGATTAGCAGTCATGAGATGTTGTAAAACTGGTGTATCAGTTTATAACCTAACTGTACTTTAAGTGTTTTTCGAACTTGATTTCTGGTGTATTTATGTTTGTTCCCAAATGAACCTCTTATCTCTATATATTTTTACCGTACGAGTCATAAAAAAGCCTTAAAGATAAAAGTTTTCTTTCGTCAGTGTCCTTTGATAAGAAACAGGCCTGTTCTCCACACGTCTCTGATATTTACTCAGGCGATTGATTCCCTCACTCTGATTACCACAGCTTTTGGGAGGCAGATGGTGGGGTTGCTGGTAATCCCAGCTGCCCACTGGACTGACCCTTTGAACTCCTGCCCATCTAACACACCACACCCCCTCCCCAAAATCTTAACGAGCTAGCTAAGCTGCACGGCCAAAGAGCTGCTTTAAACTGGTGAGTAATGGCTGTGTCAGCAGTCAGAAGATGAGCCCCATGGTGGAGGAGGGTAAACAGCGGGGGGTATTACAGCTCAGCTACAGCTAAACGACCGCCATTGTTAATGAAAAGATACAGTAAACATCGTGGAAAATGTTATTTTATAGTCCTACCAACCGCAAGCTAGCATAAGTTGCTTATCAACAAGAATAGCTCTCTTTAAGGTAATCTTGCATAGGTTTATCGCAACAAGCAATAAATCAATCGCATGATAACCTAAAACAAGTTCAATAATTTCCATTTGCATAATATATTGTTTTTCTCTTTTCCTCTTTCTACCAAAAACCCGATGACATAAGTCTTTAGTCTGAGCTTTTGGTTTCAACAAGCCTGTTGTTTAGTTTATTTATTTTGGATATTTAAAATGTCTTCCAGTTCCAGTGTAAAAAGTTAATTAGAATTTAGTTTGTTTATATTTGAGAATGTGTTACTGCTTTATTATACCATTACCATAATATTTGTTGAAAACATCGATATTAGTGCTTGTCACAATAACAATTTATCGTCCGGCAATAATTGTTAACATGACAATTATTTGGGCCCAAATACAAAACTAAGGTCTTTTTAATGATTTAGAGGTAAATTTAATTAGTGATGTTTTTAATCATTTTATGACAGATTTAATTAATTAGTGGAAGATTTATACATATTTTCATTTATTCAATTTTGTCATCCCTTACCTTCCATAATGTTTTACGGTTAATGGAAACACTAAGAGGTGACTTGAGATATTCCCCAGAAAACAAATTCAAACACTTACAGTTATTAGGATATTTACAGCAGTTAACAGTCAGTAAAATCACTGGTGGGACTGTTTGTGTTGTCCTTGAACTCTTGTTTATTTAACTCAACCAAGAATATCTGCAAATCTCTGTCACGGTTATTACGGTTATTCTGTTGATTGGGGCCCACTGGATTACGGCTTTAAATAACAGACCATTCAGAAAGTAACATTATGTCCATTCATGCAGATGCTTAGATTATGGTTTAGTTTACAAAAATAAAACAATAGTCATTTCAGTTACCTCATTTGCTGTAATCTTCTTGCTTCATCTGTGTTTCTACAGGGGGTTTAATCTCATCTAAAGTCATCTGACCTAATCCCCAGCAGCAGTAGCAACAACAGCGGTGGCGGTCGAGCCAAATTAGTTCTTTGACTGATAGCCATCTGCCAGACACATCAATTAATTAGTTCATATTTACTTGAAAGGAAATCTAGACAGGTGAGGAGGAGATGAGAAGTTCTTGGCTTGCTGTTGATCAGTTATTGGAAAGTGAATACAAAACTTCACTTTTAATCCAGACATTTCTACTGATGTAAGGCTTCAGATATGGGGCCAGTAGAAATCATAGACTGCATGTTGGATGGAAAAATGCACGTATCAAACGAATTAACTTGTGGAATGAATCAACACAAAAGAACAATCAATTTATCTCAAGAAAAACATAAATGTTTACAATGGAAATTCAGTTTGATCTGAAAAAAGGAGATTTGAATCCAGCCTTTGTTGAATTAAGGCTGGCTAGATTTGATATTGGTATATAAAATCACGATGACAGAAAATTCCCACAAGGAAGAACAAGATGTAAGTAAACCCAGAAATGCACCATCTTGATAGATACCAGTAAATAGCATTACATAACATTTTTTACAGGCTTTTCCTGCTCTTTTGGAGAACCAGTTGAGTATGACGACATACTCAGAAATATGAGATTAATCTCAGAAATATTCTAGAATAAAAATGTTCAAAAGTTGAACATTTGCTGGAGAACCCAAAGCTTGAGATTAATCCCAGAGGTTTTCAAGAAAAAATAAATTTCCAAGCTTCAAAAGTTTATTTTTTTTACTTTTCAAACTCAAAAATGTCCAAGTATTTGTTTTAGAAATTTTCTGAGATTAAGCTCAAAATTTCTGAGTTTTTTTGTAGTTCAGCAAAGTCTAGCAATAAGTTATCTTGTGAAAAGAATCAACATTTGTGTTTTCTGAGAGAAATAGTTATGTTTCATACTCAGTGTAAATGAATCTGTCAAATCTATAAAAACATTTTTACAACCATTTGTTCAACACGCTATTGACTTGCAGTTTATTTTTAGAAACTTTTGAAAATGTCCTTATCGCTAACAGCATATGTTTCCTTTGGATATTAACCAGTCACGCTTGCCGTCGCTCGATGCGCGATGTTACGTTTCAAAATTTGCTCACCTTCACGGGATGTAATGAAAACTACGGAAGCGCATTGCCATCATGCAGTAAAAAAATTTTTTCGATCGCTATCTCGTTATAACGAGTTACGTATCTCGTTATAACGAGTTACGTATCTCGTTATAACGAGTTACGTATCTCGTTATAACGAGTTACGTATCTCGTTTTAACGAGTTACGTATCTCGTTATAACGAGTTACGTATCTCGTTATAACGAGTTACGTATCTCGTTTTAACGACTTACGTATCTCGTTTTAACGAGTTACGTATGTCGTTTTAACGACTTACGTATCTCATTAACGAGATACGTCACTCATTAAAACGAGATAATTTTAGGTCCAGGAAGTGGCGGTATTATGCTAGGCTAGTACAGTGACTAACATGAATTGGTCAGGTTTCCCTTCATGTTTGGTCTACAACATGTAGAGATACGGATGCTGCTTTGCACTGTGGTTAAAACCATTAACAGCATCCCTACTCTGACAAGATCCTAAACAGAACGGGACTGCACAGAAGGAGACGTTAGTCCGGTCCTCTAGCTGTGGCGGCGTTCCTGACTGGATCGAAGCTGAAGTTGGCTTTCGATTGTAGCTTCTGATTCGGGAAATAGCTAAAGGGAGATTATAACGGAGGCTCAGATGTATTTGATGAACATTTTCTGGTCAGATTTTTTATTGGAACAGTACACTTGCTGAACAACGGCAACGGCTGTTCGTAACCAAGCAACCGAAATCAACAGAAGGCTAGGTAGTGGCAAAAGACAAAACTAGATCCTGTTAAGCATTCTTCAAAATAAAAGACTTCCTCTCTCCAAAATAAATCATAAATCAGCAAAAGCTGAATCGCCTCCTTTAAGCGTCTTGAGAAACAATCACCTAATGATCCTGATTCATAAATCTCTACTCGGCTTGGCTCCAGCATACTTAAACTTTCTTTAACATAGATCTGTTAATTCCCATTCTTTACGTTTTTACAATATTTTTCTTTTGCATGTTCCACGTTTCCAAACTGAAAAAGGGAAGCAAGCTTTAGTGTGATGGCTCCTACAGCCTGGAATCAGCTCCAGTCTGAAATAAAGATGTCAAAACTGGTTCCACTGGACTTATTTCGAGCAATTCTTAAAAACAGACGAGATTCTCTTAAACGGTGTCACTGTTTTTAAATTCTTTTCTACTGTTTTACACTTCTGCATATAATTAATTTTATTTTGTAACCAGGTTGCTGTGTGTTGCAGACTTCTACCCTGGTCCCTCTTGTAAATAAGATAAGATGTGTATCTCAACGGGGTTTACCTGATAAAATAAAATAAAAAATAAATTATAATATTTGTTAAATATTGGTCAAAGATTTTTAATATTTGTCGACAAACAAGGAGCAAAGAAGAGACACCTCTCCTTTACCATATAGGTGACTTACAATAATGTCTTCTAATGAAGACAAAGAGGGTAGATAAAGATTATTGTGTTGCTTTGATAAAATAAAACTCTGAACTTGAAGATAGTTATAGAAATATTTTGTAGGAATATCATGTTTGTTTTTAATTTCTTCAAGTTACATAAATACCTTCCCAGGAAAAAGATCAGACACTTTAGCTATATCCTTAGCAGTTTAAATCCTGCTCTACATGGATGAACATTACATCGGATAGTTGTTGCATTTCTCCCAAATAATCAAGTGTTTTTAGCCAGATCATCATTGTATTTTTCAGAAATGGGTATTTTGTTTGTTTAATTAACCTTTTCCTGCCTGATGAGTACATGTACAAGTCTATAGCAATAGAGATCCAGTGGGACACAATAGTAACCCATGCTGGGGGCTGACTGGCAGTAAAGTAAAACATTGCTGCCCTGATCTGGGTTGAAATAACATAATAGGTTTGATAATTGTTAACACCCTCTGTCATATGGCAGATATAAGAGAAACAGTTTCATTATCGGGCGTTTACCATTTAAGTGAAGTTGGAAAAAGTTATATTTAGCTCCTTAAAGAAGAAGGGGAGTGAGGAAATTGAAACTGATTGGAAAACATATAAGAATTTTGGCAATATTGTAATTTTTATAATATTGATGTGACCAATTAAGGAGATGAGTAGCATCTTTAACTATTAAACTTTTAAAGCTAACATACTTAGACACTTCCGACCTGGAATAGATTATTCATCTCTGATGCTATGTTGCATCACTATAAATCGGAATCTGAAAAGTTGTTGGCATTATTATCCCAGCTGATGGATCCTTGTAAGCCACACAAAAAGGCAGGTGCTCTAGGACAAAAAAGTGAAAGAAAACAGAAGGTTAAAATAATAACAAATATTGTAAATGTGATAGGAGTTTATTTCTAATGCACTCCAGATGCAAACATATTTTTAAATCTCTCATTACTGAGGTTTCAATTCAGATAAAGATTTCACAAATCACAAACTAGGTTTGAAATATTCTGCCATTAGCGTAGATTAGAATAATCTACTCCAGATTTGAAGTGTCGATGTATGTTCGTTTTTAAAGCAGAACAAATGATTTCTTAACATTTATATGTTAAATATAATTTCCAGTTACTTATTTACAGTCATATGTCAAGTCATATGTTAAGTATAATTTACATGATAATTATTATTCACCGAATTTAACTTGATTGTACACAATTCCAAAAGGTGACGTGAAAAATAATTAAATTCAAAGCTTCGTGTATGATTTATTTTGGAGAGAGGAAGTCTTTTATTTTGAAGAATGCTTAACAGGATCTAGTTTTGTCTTTTGCCACTACCTAGCCTTCTGTTGATTTCGGTTGCTTGGTTACGAACAGCCGTTACCGTTGTTCAGCAAGTGTACTGTTCTAATAAAAAATCTGACCAGAAAATGTTCATCAAATACATCTGAGCCTCCGTTATAATCTCCCTTTAGCCATTTCCCGAATCAGAAGCTACAATCGAAAGCCAACTTCAGCTTCGATCCAGTCAGGAACGCCGCCACAGCTAGAGGACCGGACTGACGTCTCCTTCTGTGCAGTCCCGTTCTGTTTAGGATCTTGTCAGAGTAGTCATGCTGTTAATGGTTTTAACCACAGTGCAAAGCAGCATCCGTATCTCTACATGTTGTAGACCAAACATGAAGGGAAACCTGACCAATTCATGTTAGTCACTGTACTAGCCTAGCATAATACCGCCACTTCCTGGACCTAAAATTATCTCGTTTTAACGAGTTACGTAACTCGTTAATTCGAGATACGTAAGTCGTTAAAACGAGATACGTAAGTCGTTAAAACGAGATACGTAACTCGTTATAACGAGATACGTAAGTCATTAAAACGAGATACGTAACTCGTTATAACGAGATAGCGATCGAAATTTTTTTTTTACTGCATGATAGCAATGCGCTTCCGTAGAAAACGTATGTTTACTGTTTAATCGATTTTCTTTTTACACCTATGAATCCAACAATATCCAACAATCGCAGTTCTCTTACCTGCGACCAAGGAAGTGGAACGCTGCTGCCGTACAACCAAGATGGCGACCCCGGAGTACCCGGATGTACATCATGCGGAAACAAAAAGGCATATTTGGAGGTACATACCAATACGATAGCACATTAGGGCCATTGCAGAGAGGAAAATAAAGGAAGAGAAAATTTTCACCAAAAAACTCAGACATTTTCATATTAATCTGAAACATTTTCTATTTAAAAAATCTAGGAAATTTCTGAGTTTCAAATATTGAAAGTTTCAACATTTGAAAGTCAGAAATGTTTTTTTGTAGAAAATGTTTTAGATAAATCTTAACGTTTTTGAGTTTTTTACTTTTGGAGCTCAAAATTTTCCTTTTTGTTCACGACAATTTCTGAAATTAATCTCGAAATTAATCTGATTTTTGGCGGAAATTTACTCATTTTTGTATCTACAATGGTCCTAATGCCCTATTGTACGGTTCTCTTACCTGCGATCAATGAAACTGAAAGCTGCAAGATGGAGACAGAGTGCGGTAGTGTGACGTCATGCAGAAACCTTTTTTAGTTCAACAATTAATGTTTAGAAACATATTTAAGACTCATATTTAAGATTCCTGGAATCTTCTTTATTAATTCATTTGTATGAATGTATTATGGACTGACAACTTGTTTATGGTGTACTCTTATTTTTACCCATAACTGCTGGATGTATTTATTGTCCTGGTCTCATTTTTGTTATAAGATATTCTGTTTGTGTTAGATTGCATTTCTTCAACTTAAAGGTTGTTAGAAAAATTATGTTAACCTTTTGTATATTCTTTTTTTGGGTTAAAATAATGTGTTTTCAGTATGTTTATTAGTAAGTATTATACTACATTAAAGATTCAGTGTGTGCATATGTGATGTGTAACAAATACCCAGAAGCTGTAATGCTACTCTTTGACAATAGCTGACATTGAAAAGGATTATCCAAATCTCTTTAAGTTGATTCTCAGCAGAGGTGTGTTGTGGGCTGTAGATAGAAAAAACTGAGAAATATGTTTCTACCGCCCAAAATTTGGAGATTAATCTCAGAAATTTTCTTGAAAAATACATGGAAATTTATGAGATTGAAAAGTCAAAAACCTTTCCATTTTGGAAATTTCCAAGCTTTTAATAAAACATTTCTAAGATTAATCTCAAAATTTCAGATTTTTTTTCTAGAAAATGTTTGACTTTTGGAGCTCAGAATTTCCTTGTTTTTTCTAGAAAATCTCTGAGATCAATCTAAACAATTTCTGAACTTTTTGATGGAAATTTATTCCTTTTTTCCATCTACGCCTTCATGTTTAAGTAAAAAGAACTGTCTAGATTCAAATATTTACAAATGTTTTTTCCTAGAAGGGCGAATTAAAAAATTACAATGTGCAAAATTAGGTCAGTTATGTTATCTTATTAAATATTTTTGCTATGAAAAAATATATACATGTCCTTTCTATTGCAAACAACCAACAGAGTTGCAAATATTTTTACGTAACTCATTTTTTTATTGTTAAAGTTGTGAAGGGCAATCATGTATTTTATTTATTTATTTATTTTTTTCATTTTTTTCTTCTTCTAAATTCTGGGCTTTTGTAAATTTTTGAAGTTTATAAATTTTTTGTCCAGGTTGCAGCAAATCTAAAATTAGTAATCCAGATGATCCACCAGGTTTAACATTTGAAAAAGGTCTTTTTCCTAGTAATTTATCTTCACTGAAGCAGACATAAGTCCCTCACTTTAATAAAAGAGCATTGTTTGAATTCAAGCTGCACTAATTAAAGCCAAAACAACAATAATCACCCTGAACAAACCATTAGCAGCAGCAGCAGTTGGCTGCTAATGGTTTGTGGATCTCCTAAACAAACTGTAAGGCCCTGAGCTGCATCAAGAGGCTGAGCTGAGCTCCAATCTGACATTTATCTCTTCGGGCTGTTCTGCTGATGGCAGCACGACGTCGCTTTAGGAAGCAGCTGTTTACTGTCAGAGATCTAGGTCAGGACAGACAGAAAGACATGGTCGTACAGAGAGCCAGTCTATACTAACATTGTGTTCACATGAATGAAACTCTTTCCAACTATTTTTGTCTGGTTTCTAGTGCACTTAGTACACTTGAAATAAGACAAAACTAAATTAAGGCGCTTTCGCACTGCACTCCACGGAACGGAATGGTTCCAACCCTGTTGTGTTCGCATTACACTGAGGGCGCCATCGAAGCGGTGCCGGACGTCATTATTTTTAAAACTATAGTAGCGAGAGCCAGCTGTCATCAGAAAATCAACGTCTGACTCCATGACAACCAGCGGCCAATCAGCTGTTGGTTCTAAGGAGAACCGCTTGGTCGGCACGATTGGAACCACAGCTCTTGTGATTCCATGGGGCCGGGTGGAACCGGTCGCAAATTGTAATGCGAACACGCTCGGAACCGTTCCGTACCGTTCCGTGCAGTGCGAAAGCGCCTTTAGAGTCAATAAGTTGAAAAAATTCTAGTTTCATTGGTTCCATTCCATCTGAAACACTACCATCCGTCCTCATTCAAACCCAAATTACCAAAACCTCAAAACTTTGTAATGAACATATATTTTTCTCTTATGGCATCTAGAATGCACATTCTGTTTCTGGTGACCTTCCTTTGGTTGCTTCAGAAACATCCTGTAAAGCTATTGCTGCATTGGTCACCCAATCGCCATGTTATGTTTATGTTCTTTTAAAGGTGACCTATTATGCTTCCTTGAATAAGTTGTTCAATACATTTTTTTTAAGAAAATCATTCTTATAGATGAAGAGATTTCATTCTGTTTTAGGGCATCTTGTCCCTTTAAATCTAAATAAAATGCTGCTGGCCACGCCCCCCAGTTTTGGCTGGTGTGACATTATATTCCAGAGGTTTTTGAAACCGCTCATTTTCCAGACACCAAAAAATATGAGTTTATTGCCAAAAACTGTCTGGGTGTTTTTTTTTTGTTCTTTTTTGTTTTTTAATCTTTTGGTATGTTTTCAGAAGCAGTTGAGACCCAAGTGGAAGTACAAAAAACATACAAATGTGAATTTGCATAATAGTTCCACATTGAAATTTATGCTATATACATAGAAACAAAAGATTTATTCACAGATTATTCTACTGTGTACTTTCATAGATGGTGATGATGATGGCGAGGATAAAGAGCTGCTGCCAGATCTTTCCACCTGACGCACAGGTAAGAGGCTCAGCAGCCACAGTCAGATCCCAAAGGCAGCTTTATCACACTGTTATATAACACTCACACTGATGTGAGGCTGATGTGAGGATGCAGCCACACTGCCGTCGTCAGCACTGGCCAGATCAGAATTAACCTCCCCTTCAAGCCCTCCCCTCACTCCTTCTTGAGTTTCCTTCATGATCCATGGTGATAATCCTCTGTATGTGTGTGTGTGCTATCCTCTTTCATATGAGGCCAGTGAGGTTACAGAGTGTGAGGAGGGTGATGTAATGTGTAAACAATAGTTGTGGTAACAGGAGGTATGAGTGTTCTTTCATAGCTGTGCAGTCAAACAGAAACATCAAGCACTTAAACAAACAAAAAAACAAACAAACACCCAGCCATTATCTGGCAATAAGTTAGTGATTTTTGGTGTCTGGAAAATGAGCCGTTTCGAAAACTTTTGGAATGTGACATCACATTCCACTGGCGGTTTGCTGTCACCTAGCAACTCAAGGAAAGCCTGACACGTTACCTATAACCCCTGGGAAGTTCCAGCACGTTTGGTCAGCTGTTTTTTATCACTGTAAGGAAAAGACAAGTGTTTTGTTGTTGACTTACTATTGGTTGTGTAGGAAGTTCCACTTTTGCTTTTCAAAGAGGCACGTTTGTATAATTGCATCTGTTTGCAGCCGTTTTCATTGTGCAAGTGTAAACATTGAGTTGGGGGTGTGGCTATTTACTGTAACAAATTTGGCCTTGATATATTAGGTACCTATGCCACAAAATGGGGAATTACATTTATTGACAATTACGTCAACACCTCTTTTAATTCTCAGTCTCAGGACTGAAAACTTTTGGAATGTGACATCACATTCCACTGACAAACCGCCAGTGGAATGTGAAAAAAACTATCACATTGGCATACAGGACTTTGTTAAAAGCAGTAGCTCTTTTAATTCTCAGTCTCAGGACTGAGAATTAAAAGAGGTGTTGACGTAAATTAAGTGACTTTTGCAGATGTGAAGCATAATCATAAAACATAATTCAAACCAGTTAGGAGGATTATCTTCAAATCTTATAAGGTCAACTGGTTTAATCAATCTGCATCCCAATGCTGATGTGTATAGAAGGTAAAGGTGTAGCTGTTTCATAAACTCTGGGTTTTCCTGTAAAGAGAAGAAAATATGCCAGCATCCTTTACTTTATATTTCTTAAAAAGGTGGTTAGTCAAAAAACCTTCAGGTTGTCCTGTTGACATCATCCATGCATGTGTCTTTAAAGAGGTTTCTGTTTTGACTGAAACATTAGTTTTTGCTGTAGTACCTCCAGTGACGTTTTTAGACATGCAACTGTAAATTGGTAATTGGTAATTATCTCTCTCTTTGCACAAATTTAAAACTAGTCTGTTCAAAAATGTTAAAGGAAATTGTTTGTATCCAACTGAATGGTGTTTTTATTTTGAGGGGCCCTTCTTTCCTGTGGGGTTCCTCAGGGCTCAGTTCTTGGTCCTCTTCTGCTTTTTCCTCTTTCTGTGTTTGGTGTCCAATCCAGAAAATGTTCCACTGCTATTCAAAGAAAAGCCTCTTTTTTTGCTTTACTGAAATAATAATAAAAAAAAAGGTTATTTTAGTCATACTTAACTTTGGTTGCCTTTAGTCCAACATCCAACAGCATGTGACAAACATGGGAGTGACTGTGGATTCAGATTATAAACTGAACAAACAAATCAGCTCAGTTTTGCAGAAAAGTTTCTTCCAGTTAAGGCAAACAACAAGATTTTGAAGATGTCTGGGATTTTAGTTCAGTTGGTTCCTTTTATGTTTTAGCTTGATTTTGAAACCGTTTGGTTCTCTAGTTTTGGTTTTACTAAAGATCTTGTCAATTCTTTCAACAAGTTTGGTTCTGTCTTGACTTTCCGGTTGCTGTTGGACATCTCTCTTAACCATCAGATTGGAAAGTAGATTTACCTGGAAATAAAATATTGTCTCACTATATGGCTGGCTTAAAATGAATTAGGTAGATTCTAGAATACATAAAACACCAAGCAAAGGGTTTTATCAGAGTTGTAGTAACGGACGGAGATGCGTACGGTGTCTGAACCTGTGCTGAACGTCTCATCAGTGATTCATTAACGTGGTTACATAACACGCATCTTCTAATCATTCTTTGAATCCTAATATTAGACTGCTCCCATGCTAATCTATTTGTCTTGGCATAATCTATGGCCTGCTCATGTAAGCAAGTCTTCACCTAAAACTTGATGGTGTCACTATGTACTGCAGCTTATAATTATTATGTAAACTGTTAATATTGACTCTGCTTCCAGGCTGCAGTCGGTCACACAGTCTTCTTCTGAATACAGAGTCCAGATCTGACTCAAGTTTCAATGATGGCATGACGGCATTACTTTAATATACTACAGACAGCATAAAGTATGGTAAAAGTGGTGCACACTGGAATTTTTGATTTGAAGAAAATCTTCCCAGGTGACAAAGTTTTAGTATGTCACACATTTCAGACATTCCCTTGCCAGAAGTCTTAAATATGTGGCTCCACAATAGAAGAATAAGTGATTTACAACAAAATTGGACTGAGAGACTGAAATTGGCCAAAAGCACAATGGAACAGTATGCAAGTTAAGAACTAAAGACTATATGACTAATTTTCTTATTTCCAGAGACATAAAATGAGCAACACACCAAATTATAGCTGTGTTTCTGATCATTTCATGATGAGATTACAATTCATTCTAGCATATGACCTCAGTTCTTAAATGAAGTCCTATTAAAATAATTTTAAGAAATTATAATTAATATTTTTGACAACAATAATTTAGACTCATTAATTTAACCACAGTTTTTTGTG
This sequence comes from Poecilia mexicana, assembly GCF_051168715.1. Lineage (NCBI taxonomy): Eukaryota > Metazoa > Chordata > Actinopteri > Cyprinodontiformes > Poeciliidae > Poecilia > Poecilia mexicana. Next base: position 34,162,979 of record NW_028263372.1, on the reverse strand, counting down.
TGTGTGTATCCAAATTATATTTGGGAATGTTATTTCATCCCTTATTTTTTTATTTTTTTATCATTGAATGCAAAAATGTTGTTTTGTTCTTTGTTATTTTGTACTATGTTTAAACTGTAATATGTAATCAAATATACAGCGATCCCTCGTTTTTCGCGGGGGTTGCGTTCCGAAAATAACCCGCGATAAGTGAAATCCGTGAAGTAGTTACCTTTTTTTTTTTTTTTTAGCAACTATTACAGAGCATAATTAAATACTCTACATTGAAACCAAAGAACAAAATCTGTTTTCAGGTCAGCGGATGTGCGTGTGCATCAATCACGGTATTAATGTCATCCGGAGTCGTGTCATTAAGGCGTGTCCTCCAAGCTGCTTTGCGAGAATCACAGCTGTATTTACGGTAGAGCCTCCGGCCAGTTTTTTCAGCAGGCATTTAAAGTTTCAGTTTCCATCTCCTTAATGGACAATCTGTATTACGTATATTTTAGCCAATCAGGACGCAGAAAACAATGCACTGTGAAAAAAACTGCACAAAAAAAAAACAAAAAAAAAATCCGCGAAGCAGCGAGCCCGCGAAAGGTGAACCGCGTTATAGCGAGGGATCACTGTAATAGTTTAACATTTTCAATAGAAATTATCAAGCAACATAACGGAACGTGACGTGCAAGAGCCTGACTGCTCCTGGTGGCGTACGTGACAAATGGCAGGTTTCAGCTACATCTCCATAGTAACGGGCTCCGAGCTCGTATTGACTGGTTGGACGTCGAACTGAACTCAGTCCGTAAGCTTGTTTTTTAGTCCAAATACTTTTTATTCTATACATAACTGTGTTGTTGTTTCCGACCATCTGTAAGTCTTATTTAACAATTAAACAACCTTTGGACATTTTACAGCGTCCTTTATTGTACCGTTTAAAACACTTGTAGCTAACGCCTAATATACACAAGATTTTTAGTTCAGTTTGTTTATTATTAATATAATATATTCACCTTTACAATAGCAATAGCATTACATATATTTATGTAACTATTGTTTTTGAAAAGAAGGCAGACAGAATAGAAGTCAACTTATTTCACCTGCCCTCTTCTTGTGTCTTACTTTACATATTATTCTTTATATATATATATTCACACACAAGTTACAAGTTTTTAAACTTGGAACTTGTGTGACGGTGGATATTTGATATCCAAATATAATGTTAAATATAATATTAAATGTGATGGTCAAATATAATTTTATGCAAAGTTAGTTTAGTCCCAATTTTCCCTCTCTTAAGGATGCTCCTATTGTCTGTGGTATAGTCTGGTTCGCTCAGAAGGATGTCAGGACTACTCCGACCTAAAGAAGGGGAGATTCAACATGCTGGATTGTCTTGGCCCAGTGTCGCGACTGATATACTAGTGGAGTTGTTTTGTATTCTGTCAACCCCTTATCCATCCAACAAAATATTGTTCCTTACAGTCAGTTTGCCTATCATCACTATCATAAAGAGGAGAGCTCTCATCTTGGATGGCGGGAACAGATTCTTAGTGAATATATAAATCCTTCATGAAATCATTTAAAACAGCAGAAGATTGAACATTTATGAAGTTCAAATTAATATTTAGACCCATCAAATATCCACACATGGTGTTTAGTAATTGCACCTTACATTTAATATTGAGAGATTAAACATCAGGTGTTTAATCTTCGTTTAAACACCTGATGTTAATAAACAATAAAAGTTCTGGCTCATCAGATATTTAAACCAGTGCATTATATTTAAATTAAAGCTTCATTATTCATGAAGACGAAGTGAAAACACGCAGTTGGTTAGTACAGGTTAATCTAAAACGGGTTCCCAACCATTCGATCAAAATCAATCATTGATCAGGAGACAAACTGAACGTCACCAAGAGGTTGAGAGGAGCTCATCCAGGGGCGGAATGGACCATTTTCCAGGCCAGGAACTTGATCTTAAAGCTAAATTTAATCCACTTTAACTCAGGTCAGATTGTTGCTCCTGTTGTCCTGGTATTCATTTGGTATCTGATTTTCTGCAGCATCACATGAGACCCTCTGAAAGAAATGTTTCTGGACTTTAGATGACAAAACTCACAAATATATTGTAATATAGAAGAAAAAAAATTCTTTGTAATCAAATTGTTTTATTGAAAAAGCCGAAGAAACAGAACAACAGACATTTTGGTTTACCATCTAAATCTAAAGACTTGAGAAGAAAACAAGCAGCACCAGTTTTAAGTTGATTTTAGTTTTGGTTTCTTCTTTGGATCACAATAAAGAAATCAGAATTAAGTTCAGTTCCCTTCAGTATCACCTGATTAAAACAAAAGCGACATGTGCAGAACAGCAGAAGGGAAACCAGACCATCCAAATAAATCAATATAAATATTAAGGCACAAATACACTCACATAATTGATTCATAGCAAAGTTACGTTTTATGCATTTACATCTGTTTGATTTTATTTAAAACTCGTATTGTATACATATGCCTTTAAATTAATTATTATCTACATAATCTAATAAATTTTAGAATGCATTGAATATAATTAGTTAATATATACTAACAAAGTCTAAATAATTAAAGTTGTAAAACAAACGAGTTTCTGGTATTTAAATTTTATGCGAATGGTTTTCATTGAAATTATGAGAAGTGAAATAGGGAATCGGACACAATGTCCTGCACCTGTAGGTAGCAGTAAAGTCCCTTTAAGTTGGCTGCCACCCGTCTTAAGAAGGGAAAAGAAAAAGAGGACGTACTTTCCCCAGCACTCAGGTCCATGTGACAGACATGGGACTGTGGCTCTGTGGGAAGAGTAGTTGTCTTGTGATTGCAAGGTTGTAGTTTCATTTCTAGTTTCCTTCTGCCATATGTACTCTGGACAGGACACTTAATCCCAAATTACCTAATGATTGGTATAAAAATGTTTGTGAATGTGTAAAGTGCTTTGAGTAGGCAAAAATGATTAAACAACTGTTATGTAAGTTCAGTCCATTTATCATCACAATTGACTGAATAGGAAGGAATTGCATAAACGTGATAGTTCAGTTTATTGCATATAGGTAACTTGATTTTTATACAATTCAAACAATATACCTTACGTGTTTGAAATAAATACACTTGTTATTGTTAATTTAATATAATTTAAGTATTTAATATAGTTCAAGTATTTAATAATATCAAATACTTAAACCTAAAGATTATGCCATTATAGTAAATGGGCTTTATTACATTGATGAATCGTGTAAAGTTTATTTGATAGGTTTGCATTTAAATTATTTAAAAAAAGTAAATGGAAATTTGTCATATAATAAAAATTACATAAATCTTAAAAGTTAGTGTTAAATATTTCTGTGAGTATATTAATAAACTCAAATAAATTTAGACTTTTGTGTGGAGAAACATTTCTATCATATCAGATTGACCAAACATATCAGCAGTGATTTTCTTTCCTGGAACATAGGGAACTACATTTAAACCAGAAAAATAAAGAACAGAACAGCAGAGACATCGGAACAATAAATCCTGATCAACAATCAGAGAAAAGAGTGAAAATCTATCTGAGTTTACAGAACTCCACAGAGTCTCCAGGGTTACCAACCCAAACTCCAGCCAGTAGCGGTTCAGTGAATCTGGTCTGGACTCTGTGGAGGAGAGTCATGGTTTCAGAGACGCTGTAGAAGGACAGAATACCTGCTCTGTGGTCCAGGTACACTCCGACTCTGGAGGGAACTGGAGCTGAGATGGGGGTCCAGATGTCCTTGTGACCAAAGTGAAAACTGTTTTGGGAACACTCTAAAGCCCAAGACTTTTCATTATTTCCAAATCCACATTCATTCTTATCTCCTGCTCTGCTGATATTCTTGTATGCGACTGCTACATCAACTGCCCCACATCTCTCCACCTCCCAGTAACAACGTCCAGTCAGACTCTCTCTGCTCAGAACCTGACACCAATAAGTGAATCTGTCTGGGTTACTAGAATAAGACTGATCCAGATTTATTCCTGTCACCTTCCTGTTACCCTCTGATAGTAACAACTGTGTGTGTGCTGTGTTTGGATCCAGAGTGATTTCACATGAGTATTTTAAGAATCCAGCTCTGCTCTGTGGTTCTGGTCCTGGCAGTAAAACATCCACATCATTAAGTCTGTGTAAGATGTTTGTCCATGAGTGTCTCAGGACGTCCTGTAGTTTATCTCTGAGCTTTGACACAGCTGCTGTCACGTCCTCAAAGTATCTCAGAGGACGGCCAATGATGCTGGATGAGTGTGTCGACTTACTGAGTGTTGGCAGTGAGGGGTAGTTGAGGAGAAACTTGCTGTGATCCTCTGTGTGTGAGAGCTGCTCCAGCTCAGCGTCTTTCCTCTTCAGCTCAGTGATCTCCTGCTCCAGCTTCTCCTGAACATCTATGATTCGACTCACTTCAGTTTCCTGCTGGGATCTGATCTGCTGCTTCACATCAGAGCTTCTTTTCTGGAGGAGACGGATCAGCTTGGTGAAGATCTCCTCACTGTCCTCCACTGTTTTATCAGCAGAGTGATTGATGGCCTCCACCTCCTGCTGAAGCAGCTTCACATCTTCCTCTCTGTCCTGGATTCTCTGCTGGATGTTTCCTCGTCTCTCCTCCAGCTTTCTCTGCCTCTCAGTCTCTTCTGTTGCAGCTGAGACTGTGATGTGGCCTTTATGTTCATCCATGAAACAGGTGAGACAGATATACTTCCGATTATTGAAACAGAACATTATCATCACTTCATCATGCTTAGAGCAGATGTTCTCCTGGAGGTTCTTGGACGGCTCCTCCAGCTTGTGTTTCTTTAATGGACCCACGTCATAATGAGGCTGAAGGTGTTTCTCACAGTAAGAGGCCAGACAGACTAAACAGGACTTGATGGCTTTCAGTTTTCTTCCAGTGCAGACATCACAGGCCACATCTTTATGTCCAGCATAGCAGTGGTCACCAGGAGCAGCTTGGAGCCAAATCAACTTCAGCTGCTCCACTAAAGCTGCTAGCATGATGTTCTTCTTTAGCACAGGCCTCGGTATGAACCTCTCCCTGCACTGAGGGCAGCTGTATATTCTCATCAAATTAACTCCATCCCAGTGGATCCAACTCTCTCCATCCCAGTGGGTTTCAATACAGTTCATGCAGTAGCTGTGTCCACAGGCAGTAGTCACCGGATCCTTCAGTAGATCCAGACAGATCAAACAGGAGAAAGTTTCTTGGTCCAGCTGATTCTGCTCCATTTCTGCTCTCAGTCACAGTGAATGTTAGTTTCATTTACTGAAAACATAAACCGGTTTGAGCTTTTGTCTGTAAATCACGTGTCAGAGCAGAGAGGCTGCAGCCAATCAGCTTTCACCTTCAGCAGACGTTGGACCCAACCCGCCATAATATTTGTTTTATAGCAGGAAATACAGGAAAAAGAGGTGATTGTTGATTTCAGGAGGAACAGTGTCAGATCAAACCGTATTTCTATCATGGGAAAAGAAGTTGAGGTTTTTGAGGAATATAAATACCTCCATGTTCGCTTGGAAACAGACTGGATTGGAGATGCAACAGTGAAGTCATCTATAAGAAGGGACAGAGCAGACTGGTCTTAAGGAAGCTCAGATCCTCCAAGGTTTGCACGAAGATGCTGCATATCTTGTATCAGTAAAAGGTAAAGGTAATTTTATTTATACAGCCCACTTTCAGCAATACAAAGTGTTTTACATGAATTAAAAGGAAACAAACAAAATAACAAAACAAAGAGCAAAAGAAGAAAAAGAATCTAATGTTGATCTGTTCAAAGTATATAGGGTTTCTAGATAAGTATAGGTAAGTATCATCTGGTCTAATTCCTTTTCTGGGTTGGAAGGGGTCTAAAAAGTAGTTGCTAAGGTAGTTTTTCTGGATTCTAAGTTTGTTCTCATCTCTGTTCTGGCTTGCTAAATAAGTGTAAGTAAGTAAGTATCCTCTGGACTTCTGGGTTGCTAGATAAATATAAGCAAGTATTCACTGAACTTTCTAAGTATGCTCTAAATTTGTAAAAGTAATGAGTACTCAACAGTTTCTAATGATAAAAACTAAATGTTCCTGTTCTGGAAGAATTTTTTCTGGATTCTAGATGCGCTCTAATTCCTTTTCTGGGTTTCAATAATAGGAGTCCCTCTGCATAGTAATATAAAAATTAATCTAAGATTCAGTCTGTTGTTGAGTGTCATTTCTTCTGCTGTCACCTGTTGGGGCAACAGCATCAGAACTGGGGAACTAAAAATGTTCAACAGCCTGATGAAGAAGGCTGGTTCTGCTCTGCGGATGACTGTGGAACCTCTGAAGATGACAATGCAAAGAAGAATTCTTCATAGGATCAAGAAAATTATGGACAACCCTGACCATCAAATTCATGAGACTGTCTTGGGAAAACAGAGTGTCTTCAGTTCAAGACTTCTTCAGATTCAATGCAGTACAGACCGCTTCAGAAAATCTTTCCTGCCAATAGCCATCGCCATCTTCAATAACTCTTTGAAGAATTATTGAGTTATAACAACTTTTGGGGTGTGCTGTGGTGGCACAGGGGCTAAGCACAACCCACATATGGAGGCCTTAGTCCTCAACGCAGCTGTCGCAGGTTTGATTCCCGGCCTTGGTGACCCTTGCTGCATGTCTTCCCCTTCTCTCATTACTCACTTTCCTGTCAATTAACTATCAAATAAAGGCCACTAGAGCCAATAAAAAAAACTTTTAATTTCCCTTTGGGATTAATAAAGTATTTTTGAATTTGAATATCAGCCTTGGGGAATTTCTTGAAGATGATTAACTGAATAACTGGTGTAAGAAATTACTCTATTTGTCCTGTTTTAGTGAAGTGACAACACTCATTCAAGTTTACTTGTATGGCACATTTCAGCAACAAGGCAGTTCAAAGTGTTTTACATCATAAAGCAAAAAAGAAGTCATAAAAACACCATACTGGATCTCTAGTATACTGGATCCATAGTGGATCTCTAAAGGCATCCACTTTTCAACATAACAACGGTGTGCAACCTGGCATGTCTCTCTGCACTGCTATGACAGTGAAAGAGAATATATTCTTAATTCTTAAATGGTATTTATTCGAAGGCTCTAGTGCACATGTATCAAACTCAAGGTCCACGGTCCACGTGTGGCCCGCCATGTCATTTTTTGTGCCCCCTCCCCCCCAGCGTTTTATAGGCTCATTATTGACTTAAAATGTTTTGAGCACGAATTGACTACAAACTACATCTCCCACAATGCATTCCGATTGTTACCAGCTAATATTACGGCTTCTCGCCACTAGAGAGCAGCAGTCACCTCAAGCTGCTTATTGATTTTCCCAGCGAATAAAACTGAGACACCGACAAGCTAACATCAAAACGTCCAAGAAAAGAAAAATCGATTTACAAGTAAGACTGTGAATGAAGATGTGTGTGAGTTGGTGTCAGGGCGGCAGGTCGCGCTAGACGTTATCTTGACCGACAACATAAAAAAAATCGGTCATGTACTATTTTTATCCGTGAAATTACAATCATATTAACATCGCTATTTAGCCGCATTTTTTGCGATTTAGTTAATATTCACCGTGAATCCAGATCCCATCACAGATTAAGCAGATAAATGCATCTACATTTTTCTCGTAGTGACAAAAACCACCCCAATAACTTTTAATAAATTAAATTTAGCGACTTCACTTAAATTAGCATCACTTCACCCGCTGGGGTCTGAACAACTTCCTCCTGGTTCCCATCTGCAGAAAAATCTGCGCTAAGTCATCAGTCAGTTGGATCTGTCTGATCCAAACAGATCAACTCTGTGAGTGTTTTACCCTGCGCGGTCCGGTGTGCGGTTTTACCAGGATTTTTTAAAATTATTATTATTATTTTTTTTTTTTTTTTGCGTGGTTTCGCTTCTCCGAAACGGACAGATGTTACGTCTGCAGCTCCAGCGGTTTCTAATTCTTCGCAGCGGCGGAGCCACGTCCGCAGTGGTTTAGCAGCGGACTGCGCATGTTACAGTCTAATTAACTTTTGCATCGTCATTTATTTCCTCCAGATAAACTACCGGCTCCTCAAATGGATTAACACAACGTTGCATTCTCTTTAGTTTTCTCTGGTCTGTAACGGAGACTTGAATTTAACGCGCCATTTCAACCAAAGGTTTGTAATGCGCTTCCTAACCAGACGCTCCAAAGCGTCCGGTCCATAACTCTTCAACACGCTGTCAGCTCCGGTCAGAAAGACGCATTTAGTTCAGAGACCATGAGATGATATTCAGAAAGGATTTTTTTATTTAATTGATTTCAGTTGCCTCTCAGACTAAATCTTTGCGTCAAGTCTATAATGCCTGCCCATGTGTTTTTAAAAAATGCAATTGTTAATTTTTCCAAGTCATATTTTCACCATGTTATTAATACATTTATAAATGTAAGAGTTCCAAACTAAATATTTAATTCACAAGCTTTACTTTGCAAACTGAATATTTAGCTCCCAAGTTAAATATTTAGTTAGGAAGCTTTTATTGTGATATGTTCTAAATATGTTTTTAAGTAAATGGCCTTCTTTTGATTTTGTATGCTACAGTTAACAATTAATTGATTACTGAATTAGTTGATGATTATTTTAATAATCGGTTGATCGCAAATTATCCAATTAATCATTTCAACCGTGATCCTAACTTACTTCCTTTCAGCTGAAAGATATTTTGTATTAAATGACAGGCATGATGATGAAACATCTGAGTAACTGGTACTCATGTACCATTGAGATTGGCCCCCATATATTTTATTTATATGGTAAAAATGAGCAGTAACACTTGAACTAAAGCAGTGAGAGGAGTATCTGCTTCAGAAAACAAAGTCACCATTCAGATCAGGAATCGGTGTGTAATTGGGTGAATCCTTGTGGAAACCCCGCTTCAGACCGCTGACCTCAGACGACTAATTAACTGTTAAATCTCACAAAGGTCAACCGTGTCCCGACCAAGGATGAAGAGCCACCATATGGCTAAAGATGCTAGTAGTGTGTCTTCACTGCTCTTTTAATCTTTTGAGCCAATTGTACCCCCCCTTCTACTCCTGGTGACGGTGGCCGAGGCCCCCGGTAGACAAAATGTGGTCAAACTCTAATCTACTTAACTGCTTTCCACTTTGTTTTTCCAATTATGGTGAGGATCTGTTTGTTGAGGGTCTGAAACATACTGACATCAACATTAATTATACTTCACAAGCATAAAACGTCTATTTCGATTTAAGTGAGCATGAAACAGATGAAGATGACAGATGTGTAAATCTGTGACGAATTAGATGTAGAATAATTTATATTAACTATTTATGTAATAAAAAAATACAAGGGCTGAAATTATTAATCACATTAATTGTGATTAATCGATTGAAATAATTGTCAACTAATTTATTCATCAATTAATCATTAACTAGAATATACAGACTCAAAAGAGGTAATTTACTGAAAAAAAATTAACACAAAACTATACAAAAGTATTTCATTTAAGATAAAAACACTTTTGTAAATATGTTCTACGCAAAACTCCTCAAGTGACAGTTTACCTCCTGGGTTTGGATTGACTAAAGGAATGCTATTAATGCATTTTAGGTTATAAAATCCATCCAACCATCCATTTTCTAACACTGTTGGGATCGGGCGGGTTGCTCGTCCCTATCTCTAGCCAACGTTCTGGTCGAGAGGCGGGGTTCACTCTGGACAGTCTGTCACAGAGGTTATAAAATAGGTTTTTAAAATAATTTATTTGCATCTGTTATTGGATAATAAAAAAAAAAGATTAAGTGGTTAAATGACAAATCTGTAGAATGTCATTTTTAAATCAGATTAATCGACTAATCATATATATTAATTACTAACATAATTTTTGGCTGGTTTTGCTGGATTTATTTCCTATTTTTCTAAGACAAAGATTTCCAGAGACGGTTCTCTGATGATATCTCCATTGTCCTCCATGTTTTTTTAAGAACATGCTGCACTATGCTGTGTGGTCATGATTAATCATCTCAGCCCTGACCCTATCCAACTTCCTTTCAGCTAAAATGGATGATTTAGTTCTGTTTTTAGATGCTAGCATGATAGTGGAAACATCTGAGTAACTTGTACTCATGTACTGTTGATTATTTTAATGTATTCATCACGATTAATCATTTCAGTCCAACATTATTCAATGTTATTTCAAACATATATAATGTATATTTTATTTTGCTAGCTTGGTATTGTTAGGGGCTCCCTGATGGTGTTGGAGCTCTAAGCAGCTGGTGAACTTGCATATTCCTTGGGCCGGCTCTGCCTCTTAATCAACTCCAAACTTCATTATTCCCTCTGTGACCAGGTCGGAGGGAAAAAGTGGAGGAAACATGAGTTAATAGGCAGCTCCTCTGCAAACACTGGGGGTCTTCATAAATGGGAAGCAATCACACAGATCAAATATACAGCAGCTGGAATCTGGGACAAATTGAAGAGGCAGGTAAGTTTAATAATCTCCTGTGATCGTCCTGGTCGAATGCAGACAGAGAGGCGAAGCGTCGACTGATGAGGACACGAGGAGCGCTGGTCTAATGTTACAGGTCCTGCAGCTTCAGGAATCCTCAGAATGATCCGTGTCTGAGCGGCACCATCGTTCTGCCAATGTGACTGATTGACCCAGTAGATGAACAGTAAAGATTAAGAGGATGACAAACAGGCATGCTGCTTACACAGCACTTGGGGCTTAATCCTCCACCCCTCCACCCCTCGGGTCCCTTTTGAGGACCTGCTGCCGAGGCGGACTCACAGACGGCGGCGGCGTTCCAAGCAGGGAGGACACACGGACTTGTTGATGCTCAACAAGGGGCCACTCTAGATCCTCTGACTCCACACTGCTTCAAACAAGGCCCAGAAATTTAGGAAGTCTGCATTTTTATATCTTAAAGTAAAAAAAAAGAAAAACTTCTTTATTGGCGATTAATTATGGAGGATCACCTGACGAAGATCCCCATGATGCCTTCAGCTTCTCCAGCTGAATCTTCTGCCAGCGGCGGGACGGAGGACAGCAGAGGAGGTACGAAGGCCACAAGTCAGCGGCAAAAACTAAATATGTTTTATTTATACTGCAAACATCTTAGAACACTTGAAATAAGACTAAACTAACTTATAAGTAACTTTTCAGCAAGACATAGGAGCTTGCTTTAAGTGAGTAATTCCTTAATATTGATGAAAAATATATAAGTTTCGCTTGCAGATTGTTTCATTTATAACATGGGAAAAATATCTTATAAGTGAAATAATCTGGTGATGGAATTAGCACTTTTCTAAAAAGGTCATGTAATAATTGCGATTTGACGCTGCAAAAATAAAAAAGGTATTTTTGTCTATTTTCTAGGGCAATTATATTATTATACTCAAAATAAGACAAAACTAACTTTCAAGAAACTTTTCAGCAAGACATAGGAGCTTGCTTTAAGTGAGTAATTCTTTAATATTGATGAAAAAGTTTTAGTTATAAGTGAAATAATCTGCAGCAGAACAAAATATTCCCCCCATATTATAAGTTATAATGTGGCAGATTATTTTGGTTATTAATAGCATATTTTCATCTATAATAAGGAATTATTGACTTAAAATAAGCTCATATTTTTTGAAGAAAAGTTACTAGTAAGTTTTCTACACCCAGCATCATTTGTTTTCAAATATTTACCTTGGCCTTATTGCAACTTGAATAAAATATTGAAACTTTAAATATTGAAACTAAACAATAGTTTGTCATTAAAAAAATTTCACATCTAAAACAAAACTAAATTAATCATTATTTTATACGTTTATCAATAATAATAATTCATCAAAGCAAAGATGATACAATAAAGTGTTTAAGACAAACTTTTTAAATAAATTCTGTTTTATTTGTATTAGCAGTTGTTGATCTTTTGTTTTTATAAAAATTCAACTCTCTTTCATTTGCATCAAACATTAACTTATGAAAATTGTATATTTAAACAATTATTAAAGACACAGAGAAGCATGGAGAAAGATTACTGCAAAAAAACAAAAAATTTTTAAATGTCTGATAGAAAATATGTGTGTTTAAGTCAACGATGACAGATGACACACAAACTTTTTATCTATCTGTTGGTGCAGATGGTAGGCTTGTGTGTGAAACAATACCCAGTCTGCGGATGAATGGCACCGTAACGGACCGGAGGCTTTGTGCGTTTTTGTTTTTGACTTGCAGCCAAGAGTCCAGCTCCAGGAAAAGCTCTGAGTCCGGCGCTGGTGTGCAAAGTGTGCGGCGACACCAGCAGCGGGAAACATTATGGCATCTACGCCTGCAACGGCTGCAGCGGCTTCTTCAAGCGCAGCGTGAGGAGGAGGCTCATCTACAGGCAAGAACGGATCAGAAACGGTTTCTGTGAAATAAAGCTGGTGAATGATGGGAAAACAAGGCAAATTATCCAACAAGTCGTATCAGATTTACAATTTTACAGCAGAAAACTCATAAAGTCAAAGAAATTTGCACTAAACGTGTAACAGGTTAGAAGAAATTTATAAAATTCAGAAAACTTTCAACATTCTGTTAAAAAGTCTAATTAGAAAAAACTAAAATTTGCTTTAATCTAATTAAAGTCACACTTTGTGTATTTTCAGCCAATTTTAAAAATAAAAAACATTTTATTGTATTTCTGACACTTCAATTAGTACAACTAAGTTGTTTTTATTAATTTTATTAAGTTGATTGAGAAAAAAAAAATTATTTTCAAGAACCTTTACAGAAAATATTGAAAAATATTGAAAAAGTTTAGGGCCACTGAAAAAAAAAGACTTTAAACTCAGAATTCTGACTTTAGAATTTATAATTCTTTAGAATTTTAAAATCAGAATTTTGAATTCTAAAGAATTCTAATGCCAGAATTCTGAGATTAAAGTCTAATTTATTTATTTTTTTCCAGTGGTCCTAATCTTTTTCCGCCCCTTTAGAGCTGTTTATTAATAAGTTATGAGGCTAGTGGGGGGATGAGAAACCATTGCCTCCCTTTTAAAAGCCTGACTGGGTCAACAGGTGCCAGGCCGGTACTGGGATGTGTCCCGTTGACAAAGCCCATCGGAACCAGTGCCAGGCGTGTCGGCTAAAGAAGTGTCTGCAGGCGGGCATGAATAAGGATGGTACGTTCCCAGAAGCTTTAATAAAGGTGGGAAAACTGTAGTTTCTCCTAAAGTAACCGGATTCTGACCTGCAGCCGTGCAGAACGAGCGACAGCCTCGCAGCACCGCTCAGGTCCGTCTGGACTCCATCGACGTCGACCCTGAGAAGGAGCACCTGGCCACAACACGGGAGCCCACCTCCTCCTCTTTGTCCTCCTCTTCGTCCTCCTCCTCAGCCTCCAGCGGCTCTGTCATCACTTGGCCCCACATCACCTCCTCCATGTCCATCAGCTCCTCTGTGGCGCCGCCGCGCTGCGTCAGCCCCCAGAACAACCACCGCTTCATGGCCAGCCTCATGACGGCCGAGACCTGCGCCAAGCTGGAGCCCGAGGACGGTGAGGAGGAAACTGTTCCCGGCAGAAACACTGACAAAGAGAAACACTTTACTGTAATATTACTGAAAAAACTTTTCTATTTTAATATTCACTCAGTCTAATCTAAAATTAAGCAATCTTATTGATCGAGTAACGATTGACAATTTTCTTAAAAACCTGAGTTTTCTCTTGTCAAGAAGGCTGACTGTTTTTACGGAACGTGAAAGTCTAAATTTCTTTTTTGTAAGCTGCATCAAATACAGACTGAATTAGATCTGAAACGATTAATCGCCATGAATCAATTACTCAAATCGTCAATCGTCAAATAGCAATCGAGCATCCAGTTCAAACTCACTGAAGAATGATATATTACTGCATTTTAGACAACAAAATGTTTATTTTCTTATTTGAAAAAGGAACTGCATTATTTATTTGCACCTTTTAATACAGTAATTGTGATTATCCAATTTAAATGATCCTCAACTAATTTAGTGATCAATTAATTTTATGCACACTCATAAAAGGCATTTTACTGAAGAATAACACAGTCCTATCCGTAATTAAGCCAAATGTATACTAAAATAAAAAACTTTTTTGTAAATATATTCTACAGTTACTAAATGAATGCTGTTATTGAATTTTAAGTAAATATGTTTATTTTCTTATTAAAAGATAACTAAATTATTTATTTTCATCTTTTAATGTATTCCTGATATTGCACAAAAAGGCTGAAGTGATTAAGTGAAAAATATGCAGAATGTGGCCATTTTTCAGCCATTGATCCTCAGAATAATCGTGAGTTGCAGTCCTGAGTGAATAAATAGAAACTGTGGTTTTCGCGCCTTATTAAAGTCAGAGTGAACTAAAATCAACGGTGCTTATTCAGCGTCGTTATGTTTTTTTTTAATATAACATGTTAAAAAATGTTTTATCTGATCTGCTTTTCTGTCGTCATACCTTCACCTTTGTATCATCGGTCGGCTGAATGAAGCAATATTAAGGTGAAAATTTAAGGAGCTTGTCAAGTGTTTATACTTCAGAACATACCGGCGCACAGCGGACACTTTGGACCTGTTCTCTTTTAAGAAACGTGCCATCCACCATCTTAGTTTCTTTTTCAAATGGCTCCCCTTTAGGATGACCAGCAGCGCCCTCTGCTGGATGGAGGCCAAACTACAACACTAAATAAGGGCTAAGCGTGCCTTATTAGTTAATCATTTGAAACTAATTTTAATCTAATAAACCATTAATGAACATTTAATCGAAAGACGATTAATTTATTTGGGTCTAAAGCTCCTCTTTCTGTTTTCAGTTGATGAAAACATTGACGTGACGAGCAACGAGCCGGAGAGGGCGTCCTCGGAGTACCACATGGCTCTGTACCCGTCCAGCTCCGAAAACGTCTACGAGACCTCGGCGAGGCTGCTCTTCATGTCGGTGAAATGGGCCAAGAACCTGCCGGTTTTCTCCAACCTGCCCTTCAGAGACCAGGTGAGATTCACACAGAAGGTTTTAAAAGCTTAATCAGAACGAGGTTGCTGGACTTTACAGGATAAATTGTAAATAAATTAAGGTTTCAAGTAGACTGGAAGAAAATCTACTTAAAATATTCAATTTATTGCAGTTTCCATAGGGCAAAACAGCATACAAAGACAAATATTATATATTTCAAATACTATTATTGTTATTTTATTTAATTTATATAAAATAAATTTTTATTAGCCTATTGTTTGTTTGCTAAATATTTTAAAAAAGAAATTAAATACGAAATAAGTAATCCATATGTAATGTAAAGCATGTTTATGGCTATGTTTCAAATACTAATGAAACTAACATTATTTAATTTATATAAAATAAATTTTTATTAGCCTATTGTTTGTTTGCTAAATATTTTAAAAAAGAAATTAAATACGAAATAAGTAATCCATATGTAATGTAAAGCATGTTTATGGCTATGTTTCAAATACTAATGAAACTAACATTATTTAATTTATATAAAATAAATTTTTATTAGCCTATTGTTTGTTTGCTAAATATTTTAAAAAAGAAATTAAATATGAAATAAGTCATCCATATGTAATGTAAAGCATGTTTATGGCTATATTTAAAATACTAATGAAACTAATATTATTTAATTTATATAAAACATATTTATTTTCAACATATTTATATTGTAATATATGTTATGTATTAATTTGATCAGCACATTTTTCCAAATAGGGAATAACATATTTTTAAAGTATAATTTAGGGCTGCAACTACCGAACACTTTATTAATCAATTAATCTATCAGTTTTTCTAACAATTGATCAATTAATTGGATATACATTTTGCACATTCTGCAGGTTTGTCTTTCTACCACCTAAGCATTTTAATAAAATATCTTAAATACAATAAAATATGAAAATAAACAATTCAATTTATCTTTAAAATATGAAAAAATATATTTTCTTGTCCAAAATGCAACTATTTTTGTATAGTTTTGACTGTGTTCTATCAACAAAGTAGCTTTTTTTATATAGTCTGTATTCTCCAGTAAACAATTACTCTATTACAAAATTAGTCGAAAATTTTGTCATTAATCGATTAATCACGATTAACCCGATTAATCGTTTTAGCCCTATAATAATCTAGGTTTTTTTTCTGTTTTTTTAACCTTTTAGAACTAATTAGTTTATTTTAATTCAATTAAAATAGAAGCTTGAGTTTCCACACAACACTACTTAATAGGCTTAAAACAATCAATAAGTGATCATTTTAATGATTATCTTCCTGTTTTAATTGGTCAGGTGATCCTGCTGGAGGAGGCGTGGAGCGAGCTGTTCCTGCTCTGCGCCATCCAGTGGTCTCTCCCTCTGGAGAGCTGCCCGCTGCTCTCCCTGCCTGACCTTTGCCCCGGCATGCAGGGCAAAACCAGCTACACCACCCTGGACCTGCGCCTCCTGCAGGAGGCCTTCAGCCGCTTCAAGGCCCTCGTTGTCGACCCCACAGAGTTCGCCTGCCTCAAGGCCATCGTGCTCTTCAAGCCAGGTCAGCGTCAAACCAAAACAGCCTTTCAGACGAAGAGTTGGTTGAAGCTTTAGTTCTTTAATAATGTGGTTTAACTGTGCAAACAGAGACTCGAGGTTTGAAGGATCCAGAACAGGTGGAGAACCTCCAGGATCAGTCCCAAGTCATGCTGGGACAACACATCCGCTCACACTACCCGACCCAACCTGCCAGGTAAAATCCTCACTGTGCTGATTTATAGGGCTGCAATGAGTATTTTGGTCATTGATTAATCTACCATTCTGACAATTAATCGATTAATTGATATAAACAACAAAAAAGTCACATTCTGCAGATTTTCCATTTAACCACTTATAGAAATAAATTCTAAAAACACAAATAATAATTCAATTCCTTTTAAAAATAAGAAGATAAGCATTTTATTACCTAAAATTTAATTAATGTTTGATCATTTGTAGCAAAGGAAGCATCTGCAGCTAAAAAAATATATTTTTAACATCAACATGAGAAAAGATCAGTGCTTTCTGCTAGATTTAACATCAATACAGTGTGTATCGGTTTATTATTTAATTAACTGATTAATAATTTAATGCAAAAGGTGTTTTATAGGAGATTGTTTAAGCTAAAATTGCCATTTGAAATGTTCTGTGTAAACCATTTACATTTAAGAGTTTTTTTTAATCTTATATGTAAGAAGTATATATTTTTGGTGGGTTTTGGCTAAATTGCTGCTCTTCATATGCTGTTCTTGTAGCAAACTGCCTTATTTTTTTAATCTGTGTACTTCAGTTAACAATTAATCTATTACCAAACTAGTTAACAATTATTTAAATAATCGATTAATCATGATTAACTGTTTTGGCTCTGTATGTAGCTCTAAAATATATAACTTTTTAACAATAAAATGAAAGATATACACATACAAAACCACATTTTTTAAACCAGAAAAGCCAAAAACCCAATGTGTTTAGATATTTTCAACAAAATACATTTACCCTAATTTAGATGTTTACACGTTATGGCCAATAGATGGCACCGAAACACAAAAGAAGTCCGTTTTATATTTGCCATTTTAATGTTCTGTAGCCTGAAATTTGGGCTTTATGTCATAAAGCCCAAATTTATGTATTTGGGCTTTATGTATTTGGATACGTTTTTCTTTCTTTTACAGCTTTTCAAAAATACAAAATAGAGGTGGATGATTGTTTTTAGTGTCTTTAACAGCAAATCTATCCCAAACCAACAGCCAAAAAATGAATTTACTACAAAACTAAAAATTGATATATATAAAATAATCACAGTCTCAATAAAGTAAAAACATTAAATAAATTAGAGTAAAATTAATTTAAATAAAATAAATACATATAAATTAGTAAAAGTATGAGTAGTAAAAATTACATGAATAAAAGTGACTTAAGTATATAATTAACATGAAATAAAATGATTATTTTAGAGGTTTTGTGACCTTGTAGTTGGTATTTTATTATGATTTGATTTGTGTTTCCCTCTGATGCTGAATTTTTTATGATTTGTTGACTGTGTTCAGGTTCGGAAAGCTGCTTCTCATCCTTCCCTCGCTGCGTTTCGTGAACTCGGAGCGGATAGAGCTGCTGTTTTTCCACAGAACCATCGGAAACACTCCCATGGAGAAACTCCTGTGCGACATGTTCAAAAACTAAACGATCTCATGCAGTCATCTAATTTCTGCCTAATTGGATTCAATATTTGCTTTTTTTCTTCTGTATAAATATTTAATAATTATGCATGCTGTTATTTTTTGTAAATGTCCTTTTATTGTTGGGTAATTGCTTCCATATTGGGTCGTTCTGGATGATTAAAAATCCAGCTCATCCTCTGTCAGTTTTTATCATATTTAGAGGCTGATTTGTTTCTGAAAAAAAACAACTTGTTTTTCTGGAAATGTGACCCAGATCTTTTATCGTTTGTTCATAGATGAACTGTTTATATCTTTTGTCACTAATGGGAATCCCTTGTTTGTGTTTTTGTGTGTTGATAAAGTGTAAAGAACTCTAATAAGTTTGATCCTTTATTTCGTCACTCCACATTATGGCGAATTAAAAGTGAGTTATTCAAGGACGCTAAGCAACAGCGCCCTCTGCGGTCTGGATACAATAAAACCTCGAAAAGAAAATGATAAATTACAGCAGTTTCCGGTAACCCAAATTAAATACTTTTAAGAACATTGTGACTATAATTTCAGACCTATATCGCCACAGAAATATATAAACTTCGTCCTGCTAACTGGCGATAAATTTGCACTTACTCGTGACGCAGTAAAGCTAGGTGCTAGCTACGTAGCTAGATTCTTTGCTAGTTAGTAGCTGGCTAATTAGCTTTTTTGCTAGACTCGAGACGGCTTTTTACTTCAACTATCACGACTCTTTTTTTAGTTTAACTTTTAACTTTAGTGCTAGAATTATTATTGACAGATTTGTACAAACAACAAGGCAGTAATACAAATATTTATTCAAATAGAAATCAGAAATTAGAAACGGGAGCAGAACGGACAATAAACTAAGGAGAAAGTACATTTTAAAAACACTGAAAACGGGATGTATTCGGGCTGCAAAATTGCTAAATTATGTTGTACAATAATGTTGAGAAGTCTCTTAGCATTAGGGTTCATCATTACTTTAATGGTCTTTACATAGCATGGAAAAGCAATGAGAAAAACACAACACCTAAGACATTTTAATACACTTTTATTTGTGTATGATTTTACAAGAATTAGTAACAGAGTTCACAAAAAGGGAGTTTATTTTTTGCAGTTGAGGGAAAGACCAAAAAAAAAGTCTTTCTGACAGAATTTTCCCAACTGAGAAATAAATAAGTACTTAGTTATAACCATTTAAAAGCATTCTTGCCAAAAAGCATTAGAGAACTTAATGAAAGAATAAAAGGTCTGCTTCAACATCATCATTGCAGTAAAAACAACAGTTGGTTTCAAAATAAAATGCTGGCACTAATAGTCATTGGAAGGATACATATTATTACATATCCTGCTGAAGGAAAAGTCCAGCAAGAAAAAAACCCTTAGAATATACAACATTAAATAGTCCCGTCAAGATATAATTTAAGAACTATGATTAATGTATTAAAAGTCAATTTACTTAAAAAGATCATTTAAGACATTTGAAGGGCTAAATGTTAGATATATGAATTTAAGACTTCTTAAGGATGTATGAACACTCTGAACCATTGCTTTATCTCTTTATAACGAGGGGAGATACAATCAGATTGACATCCTTTCTGATTTACTGCAGTACATTCCTGGTCCTGACCGGCATGGATAATAAGTTCTGTTCGCCTATGTCATCCATAATGAGAGTTCATTATGGATGACAGGCGTTTAGAGAAGAAACAGAAGTCATTTTCCAAGTCCTACTAACAATATTCAAACTGAAAGTTACTACGTCTCTGACTTATTGGACAATTACATCCAAAACATTCCCAGCTTTTTCCTTAAACATTTTCTTTTCTGGTCTCTTTTCTTTTTTGCTTTGATGTTGTGTTTTGGTTCTTTATTGTCTTCAAAGATGCATGCATATTAAGGACTTTGGAAGAGAAAAATGGCCCACAGTACTACAGATACCCCACCAGATAGGACATTTTCCACATGTTGCAAGTGAAATAATCTGCCAATGTAACTAATACTTTGAAAAAAAAAAAAAATCAATATTAAAGCATTATTAACTTAAAACAAGCTAACATATCTTTCTGAAAAGTTACCTGTAAGTTAGTTTTGTCTCATTTCAAGTGTACTAAGATATTTAGACTAAAAGACAAAAAATATTAGGTAGTAATTTGTAATGTTATGTAGTAATATTTTGTGTTTTGCAGTGTATTCCAACATGCTCAATTTAAGACTTCCAACAATGGACACATTTTGGAAGGTTAATTAATTTGAAAATTTGAAAGCAGCCTATATGTGACAAAATGGTCTGAAATTCTTCCACTAAACTAAATTATAACAACTTTAAAATCAATTAAATAATTTTTAAAATACATACATGGATAAATATTTGTATATTTATTTGTCGTTTTAAATACATAACCTTTAAAATGAGTGAGAATCCTTTTCACTGTGGTTTGCAGTAGTTTAAACTTGAAAAGAGTGAATTTTAATTTCATATCATGTCCTACAGAAACAGCCTGGTTGCAAAGTGACTGAAGTGACGGCTGACATACTTCAGCTAAATGTCAGCTTGATAAGAACCGCCACTCACTTTTCCTTCTTCTTCTTCTTCAAACAGAATGAGACATTCAGATATGAGAACAAACATGTTTTCAACTCAGAGCTGAGAGCTGAAATCTGAAACTCAAAAGCATAAATGAAAAATTTGCAGTTAATGAGTCCAAAGGTGTAATTAAAATCTAATTCAGGACAGGAAGTTGCCTCCAGTGGATAAACTGCAGCTGTTTTTTTATTGAAATAGTTGCAGCCGAGTGTCAGAAATCCCCTAGCACGTGATTAAAAACTGATTGGTCACATGAATGAGCTCATGCACTGAGACTGGGAGGCATAAAACTCTTTTTTAAAGGTTTGTTGTTATAAAGCACCAAAATCTCCCACATAGCTCCTCTAACTTTACAATGCAAAAACACAAAAACTAGTTACTAGAGGTAATATCTTGAAATCAGATAAAACTAACTTACAAGTAACTTTTCAGCAAGATATAAGAGCTTGTTTTAAGTCAATAATTTCTTAATATATGGAAAAAAGTATCAGTGTGACAGGCAGATTATTTCACTTATAACATGGAAAAACATTCATGTTACAAGTGAAATAATCTGCCAGTGGAACTAGAAGTTTTTCTGAGATTTGAACGAATTATTTACTTCAAACAAGCTCCTGCCGGTTGCTGAAAAACTACTTGTAAATTATTTTTGTGTTGCTTAAAGTGTACTAAGATATTCACACTGGAAACTAGAGCAAAATTACTTGGTGTGATTGTCTGTTTTTGCTGTATAATTTCTTTCAGAGTCTGTTTTTTTTTTTTTTTTTCAGAAAGTTTAACTGAAGAAAAGCTGTAACTCACGTGTCCGTGCTCTAATTTTGACCTTTCCTCAGCTTGACTCAGACAAAGCCTCCCTTTATTTAATAAGGGGTTTTCACCTTATTATAGGATTAGTTTCTTAAGCAACAGGCAGTAAGCAAATATTTTTTGCTGCCGAGTTGCAGAAAAACCTGCATGGCATAACAACATCATCCGGACAAGAAATTACTCAATCTGGTGTTTCAAGATGAAAACAAACAAAAGAATGAATAATAATAATGTTGCATTTCACATACATATAAAATAAATGGAATCAAATGAAGAACAATCTTTTATTCATTCATCGGTATACACGGAATCAGTTTAAATGATCCATTTATCTCTGAAATTACTGGTAGATGTTAGGGTATCCCTACCCGTTCCCCTTCTCGCATCTGGGGGCGCTGCACCAAGAATCACTGAAGGAAACGACAGGAAAACCAATGAAGAAGACATATAACAAAAACTACCTTCTTCAAAAAAATTTTAACACAAACGGAGTGACATCGGATTTTAGCGGTTGTGGAATTTCTCTTTTTTCTTTGGTGAAAGACCACGAGTCATTTCTCCCGCTAGCGCCGCGCTAGCTTAGCTCGTTTGTTCTGGTTGTATTTACCCAGAATGCCCTGCGCTGTAGTTTCTGTATTTGGAGCGGTTAATGATAAATAGAAATAGTGTATTTGAGTTGTTGCCTTTAAACACAAGTAGAAATCACCCACAAGAGGTTTTAAAACAACAATATCATCTTTTAAAAAAATAATCTTCGCACTTAAATAGAGCTGAAATGATTATTTGTGATCAATCTTGATAAATCGATTGTTAAAATAATAGTCAACTACTTCAGTAATGAATTAATCGTTAACCTAGAGAAGACAGTCGGAAAAGAGGTAATTAGCTGAAACCCCCCGCCAACATATTTAGAGCAGTAAGTAAACCATAACTAAACAAAACAGTTAGATAAAAAAGATAAATATGTTCTTCCCAAAACCTGTTTCAAATTCACTAAAATAATCTTGTATTATTCCATTTTAGGCAATAAAATGTTTATTTTTATTTTAAAAAGGAATTGAATTATTTGTTTTTTTTCTTTTACTGTATTCATAAAATTGTATGAAAAGGTTAAAGTTGGATGAAAATTCTACAAAATGTGTAATTTTTTATTTGATTAGTGATGAGAATAATCAACAGAATAATCGATTACTGAAATAATTGTTATTTTTGAAAGAGGAATAAATAAAAAATACCATCATTATTCTGACATTTAGTAATTTGACATACATTTTTTAATCCCAACCAACCCAAAACAGGAAGAGTTTAGAAATATATAATGGATGTAAATATCTGATGTAAATAAACTGAATTATTTTTAGTTCTCAGCTCCTTTGATGAAAGTTTTATGATTAATTATAAAAACATTAGTTTGTTTGAAAAGTGACAAGTAGTTTTATTGTATTTTCCCAAGTAGAAACTTTTGTCCTAAAGCTAAAATTTGTTATTTTGCACTTTAAAATAATCAGTACTTAGCTAAGTGACTGGTATTTGAGGTATTTCAGAGAAAACAAATGAAAATATTTTTTCTTCTTCTTCTCTGTTTCTGTTAATTTAAATCTTGCTTGTTTTGCCCTCCCTTTCTTCCTGCTGTTAATCTGTTGCATTGATCTCCTAGTCGCACTGGGTTGTATCAGGCGCACAAGCCAAACTTTTCTCAGGCACGTTTCTCACCAGCAGGGTTTGTTCTGAGGGGAAAAAATCTTCGTTTTCCACTCTTCTCCTGTTTGCTTCCAGTCAAACAGCCGAGATGAACCAGAGCAAGCCGGAAGTCGAGCCTTTTCAGTATTCCTACTACGACTACGCCGACTGGTACTCCAACCCAGAGCCGACCAAACCCCCGAAGGAGTGAGGAGGAAAACTTTGAGGCACAGTTAATATTTTCAGACATTTGCTGTTTATAATGTAATCCCCCCTTTTCTCTCAGAGTCATTTTACCTTGTGACCCGACTGCAGATGAGAAATACTTCCACATATGCATCCTGTCAATATCTGTAAGTACATGCAGGAAACATTAATACAAGTTAAGGGGAACTGGACAGAAACTGCTAATTAATGTAAAGCAATTTTATTATATTTGAGCTGATGTAGAGAGGTTTAGCTTTACCCTTTTAACTGGAAATTCAATTAATGATTATTTTAGTTATTGATTAATCTATCATTGTGACGATTAATCGATTAATCAGATAAAACATGGCATATATTTTATTTATGACTTTGCAAAGCAGTATAGAAATACACTTTTAAAAAATTAAAGAATAAAAACATTTTATTGTCTAAAATGTAACAACAGCATTGTTTTAGTGAACGCTTTATCATTTAATAGCAAAGGATGCCTCTAACATGTAAAAAACTCATCCTTTCTGCTTGAATCAACATCAGAACAGTGTAGTACTGATTTGATTGTTATAGTTTGGGTTAAGCAATGAATAATTGGATGTCAAAATTAGTTGATCACAATTAATCTGATTAACTGTTTCAGCCCATATCACATCATTTTGGATGTAAAACTTTAGGATTTTTTTTTTAATCATCTTAAATGCATCATGTATATATTTTGTATATTTTGGCTTAATTGCTAGTCTGATTATGATGTTTTTGCAGCAATTAGTTCTTTTTTATCTGTATCTGTTAGCAATTAATCAATCATTAAATTAGTTGATCGTGATTAATCCGATTAATCCTTTCAGCAGTACTTACAACATTTTGAACATACAACTTTAGGAGTTTGTTTTCCATCTTAAATTCAAATTGTACATGTTTTTTGTATAGTTTTTCTCTTAATTGTTATTATGAGTGTCTTGTTCTTACAGGAATTGGTTTTTGTTTTGAGTCTGTACGCTCCTGTTAACAATTCATCGATCGTTAAATTAGTTGATCACAATTAATCTCACAATCGTTTCAGCCCTGATAGCATTTTTGCTGTAAAACTTTGTGAGTCAAACCTTTTAGTTTATAATGATTCTTGTTCTTTGACTGCATTTGTTTACAAGTGAATCATTTAAAAACTCGGTCAGATAACATTTTGTTCTACAGACCTGACCTTGTTTTTTTCTCAGTAATTGATGTAAACTTCTGCAGAAGGAGTTTTTCTACTCTCCAGACATAATGAGACACTTTGGCCTGAAAAGGTTTTTTTTCTCCAAAGCAAACTTTCTCTTTCAGTCAAGGTTCATTATTTGTCATGCAGCCACAAATTAGTGCATAATCGTGAAGTTGAAGGACAGTGATATGAAATTATGTACAAATAAGAGTCTAAAAAGCAGAGCATACCTTTGTATTAAGCAACCTTTACCCTGTTACAACAAAAACAAATGTTTGCACTACCAGTTACCTTCAGGAATTGCCTAATTGGCTGCTCAGTAAAGGCCTCAGAGGTTTGAGAGAGCAATAATGAGCAAACATCACCGACACCAATAAACACATCAGACAGGAAGACAGTTCTGGAGAAGTTTAAACTAGGATTAGGTTATGAAAGCATTAAATATCTCACAGACATTTGGAGGAAGGTGATCTGGTTGAATGAGACTAGAATTGAAATATTTGATTAAATACAAAATGCTAAAGAGGAAACCTAATACCAAACACAGTTCCGATCCTGAAACATGGAGGAAACTGGGAAATGGATGAAACTCAATAAAAGACACAAGAAAAACCATTAGAGGTTAACAAATATCTTCAAAGATGGGCAAAACGATTGCCTACCCACAGAACAACGAGCCGGATGTTTTCCTCCCTCCTGTTGGTCTGGTAGACTCGGTTCGATATGGGACCAAAGCTGCAACATTTGTTACATTTTCAGCTGCTGCGGTTCTCTTTCTCACTGCACTCAGTGAAATGATTCAATCTAATTTAAAAACCTGTTCCCCCCCTCGCCTGTGGGGGCGCTGCACCAAGAACCACTGAAGAAAAACCTCAGAAAAAGACACGGAACACCATATGCGGAACACAACTTCCTTCTTCACAAAATTTAAACAAAAATGTAGCAGCTTCAAATTAGTGATTGTAGGATTTTTCTTTTGTCTTTGATAAAAACCAAGAGCTATTCCTAATGCTAGCGCAAAGTTGACATGTTTGTTTTGGTTGTATTTACGCACTTCCTGCTTTTGGAGCGGTTCACACCTGCCCATAAAAACGAACTATCGAAGCCAGTTTTCAGATTTTTATTTGGAAATAAATCTCTTTATTTCTGCGCATGACGTGGAATTAAATACAGTTTTTATATCACAATAATGTGGCATGTTTTCCTCTTTGCCTTTAGTTTGTGATGATGCTAATCCTGGCAGCTCTCACCCGGAAAAACAAACTGTGCCAGGGGTTCGCACGAGGTTCATCCAGCATTTTCAGGTGAATATAAGAACATATGGAATAAATTAGCTGTTTTTTAAGGTTAAGATTGTGTAACAGTTCTGTGCATGTTTTTGCTTTAGTCCAGCCAACTTCCTGGACCAGACCCAGCAGAAGGGCCTGGTCATGGCTGTGTTTGGTCTGGTCTTCAGTAAGCTGGCCATGCTGATGATCGCCCCGGATCCGCTGCCCTTCATCAAAGACACGCCGGCAAACATCAAAGGTGTCGTCAGATCAGACAGAAACTACATTTTTCATCATTTAAATCACACAAAGCAGAACTCAATGACATTTTTTTTGCAGAGTACATGAAGATAATTGCCATCTTCTACTATCCGGTCCTGTACTATCCTCTGCTGGTCTGCGGCACGCTGCAGCGCAACGCGAGTTACGTGTTTGGGACGCTGCTGTCCTTTACTCACTTTGGGGTCCTGGTATGGCAGAAGTTTGACTGTCCAAAGACGCCAGAGGTGAAGCAACCCATAATACACAACCCTCATGTTTAGGAGGGTCCTATGCACTGCAAAAATAAAATATTACCAATTAATGTTGGTCTAGTTTCTAGTGAAAATATCTTAGTACACCTACTTTCAGTAGGATATAAGAGCTTGTTTTAATAATAATTCCTCAATATTGATGAAGTTATCGCTCTACTGGCAGATTATTTCACTTATGACAAGAACTGCGTAAAGTGCATTTTGCATCAAACACCACTCTGTTCTACAACAGCATATTGAGGCCATTGTACATAAAAAAGGAAGAGTCACTTTTTGGAAAACACTTGGACATTTTTAGATTATTCTCAGAAATATTCTAAAGAAAAAAAAAAACATCAAAATTTCTAAGTTTTAAAAAAGGAACTTTTTCTACTTTTGAAACTCTAGAAGTTTCTGTGTTTTTTCTCTCACAAATTTCTAAAATTAATTTAAATATTCCTGAGTTCTGTTTTTTTTTTTAGGAAATTTTCAACGTGACAATTTTTTAAAAAAATTCTTACGTTTTTGGCAGAACTTTACTCGTCTTAATTTTTCTTCCCAAATATGCCGTCGTACTGCAGAAGATGATTAGTGCCACTGAAGAAACACTGACATTTTCTCTCAATTCTGACTATTTTCTCAGCATTTTGACTTTAATTTCAGGACACTGATTTTTTATTTCATAAGATTAAATTCCGAATTCTGAGAAAAGAATTCAGACTTTTAAAAAAAATAGTGGCCTTAATCTTTTTCCGTAGCCTTGAGAAGAATTTGTGGTGAATATTTAGTTAGAAATATGTTTGTTTCTTTTAATTTTGCAGATCTATAAGCACTACGCCCTCCTTGCCAGTCTGCCCCAGCTGGCCTGCCTGGCGTATCTCTGTGTTCAGTTTCCTGTGCTGTTTGTGAAAGGACCAAAGACCGACGAGGTGAGGATTCAGATTTATTAGTAATTAAGTTTTTCTTGTAAAGATGAGAAATACAGGATTTTATTTACTATAAATGTGTGAAACCACATCAGTTTGAACACATGTCTGTTAGATCATAGCTGCTGCAAAGTAAGAAGGAAGAATTGCCGCTATATTAAAAAAGAATAAAAATATTGATCAGAAGGGTAAAAACTGATGTCACAACAAACTGGTCTTGCTTGTAGGATCTTGACAGCAGCTACTACACCGACTATGTCAAGTTACTCCTCAAGAAAAAGTCCTCAACCGTTTGGTGAGTGGAGAAAAAACTGAGACTTAGTTTGATGGGTTTAATAAAACATCTGAAGAAAACACAAAAGATCAAATGTTCAGTATTTTGGTTGCATGATGTCCCACTATGTCATAAAGATTTTAAGTTTTCACAGTTTAAAATATATTTTAATAAATAGCTGCACATTTATTTCAGGATAAAAACTTTGTATGTATTTTTGCCTAGTTTCTGCTGCTGCTGATATCTTAGTATACTTGAAAAAAGACAAAACTAACTTACAATTAACTTTTCAGCAGGACTAATAATAATTCCTTAATTCTGGAACAAACATAATAACTTGTAATATTGGAAAAATGTTTTGTTCCACTGGGAGATTATGTCACTTATAGCTGGTAATTTTTCATCAAGATAAAGGAATTATTTACCTAAAACAAGCTCCTGTGTCTTGTTGTACAGTTGTAATTTTTCTTATTACAAATGTAATATATGGAGGACCAAAACTGACATACTTAAAAATAAAAGCAGAAATATATGCTTTTTGTTTTTTCTTTTTTTCATACAAAAATTGTTTCTCCTTTTCCTTATACATACATTTGTGCTTATATAAGGAATCTATAAAATAGATTAGAGGTATTAATATCCAAAATAACAAAAATAAATGCATTTCTGCTTTTATTTTTAATTATGTCAGCATTGGTCCTCCATACTGTGATATTTGCATTAGAAACTAGACCAAAAATACTTGGTGAGATCAGTGAAATTACTAAATGTTAATAATGTACAGCAGCTCCTCAGAAACAGACAAACCGTCACTGGTGGAGAGAATACTGGAGGTGCCAAAGAGTTACATTTATTTACCTGAAAAAGGTGAGATTATTCACACTGATACAGATATTTTATTTAACACCATAAACTTTAAGATCCAATAATAATTTTCTGTTTTACCTCCAGTGTTCCAGTTCCCAGTGAAGCTGGCTGTGTTGTCCTTTGTTACCTGCGTGGCCATCTATCACGTACGCCTCTATGATTTAACCTTTCTGCCCGTTTAGTTGGTGAACATATGAGGAAGTGTTTGTGTTTTTCTCTTCATAGACTGCACTGCTGTTGGTTGTCTTGGTGGTTCCAACTCTACACATCGTCCGCGCAGGAATAGATGAAAACATCGCCTTCCTGTTGCTGGGATTTGGGATTATTCTGTCCGACGACAGGATGGAGGTCGTCAGAATCGTGACTTTCTACACCTGGTTGCTGGAAGGTTGGCGGAGAAAATTATTATTATTATTATGTTGTATTTTCAAAAAACTTCTAAGTCTAGCTTTTTAAAACAAGAGTTTTGTTTTGTGTCTCTTTGTGACAGTGTGCTACCTCTGTGCCATGACGCTGTCTTGTTTGGTCAGTCTCGTAATGCTAATGAGGTCCATGGTTCTTCACAGGTAGAAAAATATTTCTCTTTGGAAACATTTTCAGCTCATAACATGCCATAGTTTCATATCTGAATGTTATTCATCTTTAACTTAATCTCAGATCGAACCTGAAAGGACTGTATAAAGGAGACGCGTATAAGAACTACAACACCCAGAAGACCATCAGTCCGTCCAGATCTGGAGTTTTCTGCTGGATGGGTTTAACCGGATATCAAGCTGCGATCGTTTGCCTCGGTGATTATTAAATATTATCAAATAAATTAGGAAAACAGAACATATTTGAACTAATTGAAGCATAATTCTGGCACATAATCCGTTTAACCTTAAACAACAACATGTCAATAATAAACAATGTCCTCAAGCTGAAATTAATGTAGGAAATATAAATATATATTATTTAATTCATGTTGGTTTATTTACTTTATCTGTTTACCTTTTCCTAGACACTCTAGACTTCTTTTTATGGTTTTATGCTAATGTTATTGTACACTTCTACTAGTGGTATTAGCATCAATGCTAGCAATGTTAGCTTCCTTAACTTGCATCTGTTAATGTTATAGCTGTACTTTGAATTAAATTATTTCACATCTAGTAAATAAAATCATGTTTATATGTATGTATTCTGTTCTTCAACATAAACAAAGTGCAGCTGCATTGCTAGCAACCACCTTTGCTTAGTTCTGCAGTTTTATACAATTTATTTAGATTATTAATGGCTTTCTATGAAAATGAGTTCTACTCCTTCACAACTGTGTCCAACTGCAGTTTATTTAAAATATATCACCACTATGCATTTATTCAATCTCTCTCTTCCTTCCTTGTAAATATTTATAAAATAAAAGTGACATATTGCAATGTGTTTCTGAAAATTGAAGTTGATTTTAATTTCTGTCGTGTTGGCAGGAATGGCTATCCAGACCCTGGTGTTTTTCATCTGCTTCTTATTTCTGGTGTTTTTAATCATCATCCCTGTTTTTTATGGCCGCAACATTATCGTTTTTGAAGTTGCTGGGAAATCATGGTGAGTGTGCATCACTAAGATCTTTCCATTTTAAACTGGATCAGAAGATAAATTTACTGATACATTTTTCATTCTGGTGATTTTTCAGGCCGGTTTGGGTGACAGTCATTCTGGTGACAGTGCTTCAACATGTGACTGCTCAGTTTTTCTTTGTTAAAAAGGATTCTGGTACTAGAGATTTAAAAAACAGGTTTGTTTGCTGGGTTCTGCTTAATGCATGTATAGTTATTATAAAGATTTAGAAACAATTTATTAAGTTAACAAAACAATCTGCAAATCATAGCAAACATATTGAATTTTTCAATAAACTTTATGAAATTAAGCCTTTAATTTTGTAATAATGTTAAAAAAACAAGACAAGTTTTTTTGTACACATTAAGACTCATATTATGAGATTTACTTAGAAATAATGCATTATTTGCAAAGAAAAAAGCAGTCAATACAATATTATGTAAAAAATAAACATCTAAAAGCTGATAAGCTTCTAAAAGATAATATTGGTTATTATAAGAAAACCTTATAATTATAAATAGCATTTATTCAAATATATGTTTTAAAGTGCTAAACCTGGGAGAGCATTTAGATATTTAATAAACTGTCTGAAAATGGCGCCTTGAGGAATCTCACTCGGGTTTGTTTTCTCTCAAAATTATTAATTTAGTCCAATTTTTCCACCTATTTTAGAATTTCATTAATTCAAAAATATGTTATTTTCTCAAGAGGACTCAAAATAATTTTGCAGTTTTAGCAAAAAAATAAATAAATAAAACTTTTGCCAAATTTCTGCAAAACGTTTGGCAAAAATTCTGCCAATTTTCTCAGCAAGATTCAAAACAATGTTGCACAATTAGCAAAATATTCAGCAAAATTTTTGCCACCTATTTTTGAATTTCCTCAAATCAAAACTAACTGGTACCAATTTTCTCAGCAGGATTTCAGAGAATGAATAAAAAAACCTATATACCAATTAATTGAAAAAATAAATAAATGTTTTGGTGAATTTCAGAGAGAGCCTCTTCCTCCTGACCTACCTGCTGTTTGTGGTGAACGTCGTTGTGGGTCTGATTGTCGGTATTTGGAGAATTGTGATAACGGCCTTGTTCAACATCGTCCACTTCGGTCGGATTGACATCAGTCTCCTCCATCGCACCGCAGAGTCCTACGATCCAGGTAGACACATTCAAACTCTAATATTTGGATTTTTTTAAAGCTTTGATCTGGAGGTTTTTGTTTTTTTTGACGCCACCCAGCCTACAGATACTACACCCAGTTCCTGAAGGTGGAGGTGAGTCAGTCCCACCCGGTGCTGAAGGCGTTCTGCGGACTCCTGCTGGACATGATGGTTGAGGTCGGCAGAGGACAGAAAACACGAGACGCAGAAGAAGGTAGGAAGACGCTGAGCTACAAACGACTAATGGAAGATTTGGAAAATCTGGATTTTTTCCCACCGATTCTCTCCTTGGATTTTTGTTGTTCAGAGTGACATCATCATACCTAAGGCAGCCATCTTGTTTGACAAACATTATTTACAGTTTCTATTTATTTAGGAATCAGGTTAACTTTAACTTTCAAACTATAATTTTTAATTTTTTATATTATAATATTTCAATAAATCAGTCATTATAATATGAGACCACAATCATTTTACGGTAAAATCAAAACAAAGTGAGAATAAAAGTCACACTATCAGGAGAATGAAGTAATAATTTTATAAAAACTCCTTCACAACAAAATCTATATTTCTTTTTATTTGGGAACTAAATATTTAGTTACAAAATAAATATTTAATTTGGAGCTAAAGTTATACTTCATAAAGTTATGAAGTAAAATGTTATGAAGTTATACTACATAAAATTAAGTATAAGTTTATTTTATGTAGTTAAACTTCATAAGATGAAGGTACAACTTTATTTTATGAAATTAGAATTGTGTCTATTTCGAAAGAACCACTTGCACTGATCTCAGTAACTAGAAGCTTTTTTCCTATTGAAACGACTTTCTTGTAATTTAAAAATATTCTTCTGTTAAAATTACATCTTTATTCTGCTAATCAAAACTATTATATGTTTTGATAAATGTTTTTTATTAAAAAAACATTTAGTTTTTAGCTTGCATTTTTGTGATTGTATAATTTTTTTGCAGTATTTTTCTGTTGGATTGGTGTTTGTGTGTTTTGGATTTTCTGTTATTCATGTGTTTTTGCAGCGTTTGGCCGTTTGCCACCATAGTTGCCTATTAAATTTGCACAATGAACTAAATGAGGAGCTATTTTGCACTAATGTCCCAGAGAAAAAGTCTATAAAGTTTTGACCTGTACGTCAAAACGTTTTGACCTGACCAGCTCCCCCTTGGTGCTTTCAGGAGCCCCTGAGAACCGACCCAACAAGGCGGCCAGCGGTCAGAGGATTCGCACTCGCTGGCAGCTGCTGTACACGCTGGTGAACAACCCGTCCCTGCTGGGCTCCAGGAAACACTTCCAGACCCTGCAGACGTCCGAGAGCGTCCCGAACGGCACGCCCAACCGCAGCTCCAAGAAGGAGGCGGAAAAGGCGGAAGCCGAGGCCGCCCCATCCTCTGAGGGCGCGTCGAGTCAAGATGAAACTGAATGAGAGCGCTAGCATGTGCAACAGTTTGCAAAGTTACACAGTAAAAAATGAACAGCAAGAGTTTGGTTTATTTAACCTGTCATGAAGAAAAAAGTTTGGCTGGGATCATTTTCCGGTATATTTTCACCAAGTTAGACATTTTACTGATATCAGAGTTCAAAATTAAACATTTAATTCACTAAATTAAATGTTTAGTTATCAAATAAATATTTAATTTAGAGCTCAATTTAATATTTAGTTCTTAAACTAAATATTTATTTTCCAACAAAACATTACATTTCCAAACTAAAGATTTAATTTTCAAACTAAAATAAATATTTAATTTGAAGCTAAATATTTTACTTACAAGCAAAATATTTAGTTCACAAATAAATATTTATTTTTCTAACTTAGTATTTAGTTTCTAACTCAATAAAAATATTTATTTCCTGTACTAAACATTTAATTTGGAACTAAATATTTAATTTGAATGTTTAGCAAACAATAATAATATATAATATTCCAAACTAAATATTTAGATTGTTAATTAAATATTTAGTTAGGAGCTTTGACATTTATAAATGCATGAATGTCATAGTGAAAATATGAATATGAACATATTTTCTCCTCTGACAGGTTAAATAAGCCAAGTAAACTTTTCACTGTGAAACGTTACAAACGACACCCCATACAACAGAGTCTGCAGTTTCCCCCAATTAAAATAAATTGCAATGCACTGAATGGAGAGCTAGACATTGGTTATAAAATCAGCTTTGTTACACAGGAATTAATGAGGAACAAGTTTTGGGCTAACTGCCTTTATTTTATACAAATTCCCTTACTCATTCTGTCTGGTCCTCGTTGTAAGATGTTATCAGTGCAATCACCATGCTATAGTCACTGTATCTGCTGTAAAAACTGTTTTAGGCTCTAAACTTTACGTAACAGGAACCAGGGCCTCCTACTAATGTTGCTTTGACATCACGTGCCTGATTTTCGCCCGGACCTATTTAGATGTAACACACCAACGTACTGAAGTTTGTGCGTTCATAAAACAAAGTAAGTGTTGTTTTAAAGTTTATTTTAGTGCTAAATACGTATTGTGTTGTCTGTGAGTCGAACCACTGATAGTTATGATTGTTGACTTGACTGTACAAAAGCCAATTAGCATAATGTTGCTAACGCTAACGTTCGTGTTTTGGCCGTTGGCATCGTTTGTATATTACATTGGTGCAGTACTGCTGAATAAATACGGCAAATTCTGTGTTTTTGTTTATTGATTATCTGAAAGCGATAATTCACACAAAAAGTTTCTTTGTATATTTTCTGTTTACAGACCACAAACGTGTGAGATATCCTCACTTTTGTTCAGAAAAAGAAATAAATGAAATTGGTTATTGTGAAAATCCTACACTCTAATAGGACTTAACATTATCATGTTAATTTCTACAGAATATTATACAGTGGTAATAATATGTTTTTTAGATTTAGGAAGTGTTTTATACAAGCTTACCTCGTGTGTCTGTCAGTAAACTCATACAGAGTTAATAAGTGTGGATTTAATATTCACAGATGTGTCAACAAACTCTGGCTCGTTTGCCTAGAAAGTCCGATTTGTTCGTAACTGAACTCAAATGTGAACCTATGTCAGGTCGAAACGAACCGAATGCAAACGTTAACGCCAAACGGACCGGAGGTCGCTCTAAAAGCAGGAAGCAGACGATGGCGCAAGGCATTTTGGGTAAATGGAACAAAACAAATACGCTTGCAGGAGAAGTGGTCTTTTACCAAGGACAAAAGAGAAATTCAACATCCCCTAAACTCTGACGCCTCTCCATTTTTATTGACATTTGTGAAGAAGGAATGTGCATTCTAAAAAGAAAGTAAGTGTTTAAAGTTTATTTTACTGCAAAATACGTCTTACTAGTAAAAGATGAGGAGTTGCTGAGGTAAATAGGTTTGTTTGGTTTGACTCAGTGCTGTGTGAAAGCGAACTACACCATCGGAAAATGTAACATTTTGCCCCAATTGAATTGCGTTTAAAGTGAAGACATCATTAACCTCAAAGTTACCT
Source organism: Poecilia mexicana (assembly GCF_051168715.1). NCBI lineage: Eukaryota > Metazoa > Chordata > Actinopteri > Cyprinodontiformes > Poeciliidae > Poecilia > Poecilia mexicana. Next base: position 34,128,227 of record NW_028263372.1, on the reverse strand, counting down.
GGATCTGGTTTCTCTCTCCTCCTGCCACTCCTTTGGCTAGAAGAGAGCATCAATCAGGTTTGAACTCTGTGAAGTTGAAACAGGGAGAGAGAATTGGCTGCAATGCTGAGGCAGTTTCTTGTTTTCCCCCTGGAGACAGTTGAGGACCTTTGTTCTGGAAACGGCACGTAATCGTGGCAAGGCAGTGAATCCACATCTGCCAGTCATTTAAAATGTCAGCACATTTAAATGTGACCTGCTATGCTTCCTTGAACAGGTTATTGGTCTGTGGTCTATACAAAACATGTTCTTTACAATTTCTCCACAGAATCATTCTTAGGTAATGAGATTTTAGTCAGAATGAGCTGTTTTAGGGACTCTTGTCACTTTATATACAAATAAGCTGTTTAACTCAACATTTACAATTCTACAACCGTATATCTTTGAAAAGCAAAAGTAGAGCCTCCTACCCAACCAACAAGATGCAGCAAGTTGTGTGTTTTGTTGTAAGTCAACAGTCTAAACATGCTGGAGCTCAGCTCGGGTTGCTAGGTAATTGAGCTGGACGTGGTTGATGTTGCTAGGTAACTGGGCTGAACGTGGCTTAGGTTACTAGGTAACGGTACAGCAGGAGGTTTTTGAAACGGCCCATTTTCCAAATGCCAAAAAAAATGTCTGGTTGTTTTTCTTTCTTTCTTTTTCAAGTGCTTGGGTTGTTTTTAGAAGCAGCAGAGACCACAATGGAAGTACAAAAACGTGCAACATGTGAATTCTGCAAACAGACAAATGAATAACAGCAAGCTGAAGCTGAAATTTATCTTCAGCTGGATCACGTTTTGTGCCTCTAACTGCTCTGAGAGGCTAGTTTTTAACTCCATATTGATGTTCACCACAGTCAGGCTGACGGTGCTAATCAATATTAGCATCTGTGTCAGCAGAGAGAGGTCGATCGCAGGCTAACGGCTTACAACAGCTGGACTCTCATTAGTGCTCTGATGATTTGCAGACTATCAAGATTTTTTTTTAATTTGACCATCTTTGTTTGCCTCTGAACTAAAATCATTCAAATTCTGTTTTGTTTGTTAAACTAAAGAATTATTTTCATCTTTCTTACGTTCAAATTTCACAAAATAGCCCACAGATATATAAAGTTTCGTCTTTATATAGTTTATTCTCCAGCATTTGCAGAAAAAACAGCCACACATTTCAATAAAAACAGTTGAACAACTATTAGTTATCCCACTTTTTACATTTTATTGAGGCACATGGAGGGTTAAATGGGAATTTATGAAAACAGACAACTTCCTTTATCACTTGGGTTAAACAGACAAGAGGCACAGAAATAAAGTTGAATTTTGAGTGGAAAACATTGAAGACAGGCAGCATGCAGGGCCTCTAAAACAGCAGCCCACTGGGGAAGCACCCAGAACACATAATTAGATAATACTGAAGTGTTTGTACACATTTCTACCAACAGCAAGTTTACAGTTATTTTGTTTATTTTCACAGAACATCCTGACATTAAAACAGGACAAAGAGATTACCTTTAAAGCAGCAGAATTTAGGTTTCTGAGATTTGGCTCCATCCCTAATGAGACAAAAATCACAACAGTAAATTACATGTTTTTCACATTTAGCTGTTTTTTTAAGTGTTATAATTTACTCTAAGACCAAAACATTTTTCACTTTTTCCATCCTCACCCCAGAGAGCTGATTACTAGTTTCACTTGTTACACAGGTAAAATCTTGTTATAAGAGAAATAATATTAAGGAATTATTTATGTAGAAAAAGCTCTTATGTTTGGTGAAAAGTACATTATAAGTTTATTTTGTCTTATTTCAATTTCACTAAGATATCTGCAGCAGAAACTAGACCAAAAATAATTGGTAAGATTTTGTGTTTTTGCAGTTTTACTCATATTTAGTTAAGATTTTGTGACAGAACAACATAAAATGGAGCATAATTCTAAAACTAAATATTTAAAAATATGTTAATTTATTTTTAGTCTCTTTACTCTGATACCTTATTAAATGTTGTGTAACCCACAGCAAAATACCATATATAAGAAAAACAACACATCACATAGAATACTCTGAACACACCGTAGAACATGGCAGTGGCAGCATCATGCTTTGAGGATGTTTTCCGTCAGCATATGAGGCTGTCCAACCAGAGAACGACGAGAGGACAACAATCAAAGCAATAGCGAGATGGTTTAGATAAAGGCATTTGGATGTATCAGAGTGGCCTAGTCAAAGTAGAGAACCAATAGAGCAAAAATATGATGAAAAAGACCTTGTATAAGGCGCTGACTTAGGAAGGCTGATATTGTATGCATGCTGTATATTTTTATTTGAGAGAAAGAGAAAAAAAAAATTCTTCCAATCCACATTTCCTTACTGGTCAGTCTATCTCCTAAAAACCCATTAAACGACATTTTAATATTATTAATACTTTTGCAAATTTAATTATTGAAAAGAAGAATTTTCAGTCCCTTCCCTCTCAGAATAAATATTATGTTGTTTTGTGCAAAGAGAGTACAAAACATGTACAAATTTTGTTTATAAAGACATTACATTTAAAGAGACAGTGTTTTTTTTTTCATGATATACATAAAAACACAGAATGTTTTTAAAAGAACAGAAAATGAGGGAGATTTTCAGTGTTTCTACAGACAACAGTGAAATTATCTCTAAAGCTGTTTGTTGAGTCTTTGTTGATATTCTGGCTGCATCATTTCTCATCAGACATGAAAGCGGCTTCAGCATTTCAGTCAAATCAATTATAAAAAGACAGACATTGACTGCTTTGATTCTGTGGTGCAACATTTATCTTGAAAATCATACAGCTTGTTTATTTTGGTCTAGGAATGCAAATTTTTAAATAATGAGTTCCAGATGGCCGACCGGCTAAATTTTTCATAATATGGTGAACTTAAAAAAAAAGAAGCACATCGCTATATTTGAACTATTTTTGTATCAGCTGTGTTAAATACTGACTGAATAAATAGAAAATTGTGGTTCTCTTACAGCAGTGTTTCTCAACCCTGGTCCTCACCGGCCCCCTGTCCTGCATGTTTTAGGTGTTTCCCTTCTACCACACCTGAATTGTATCTCTGGGCTTCTGCAGTACTTGATGATCATGCAGTCATTTGAATCAGCTGTTCTGGAATAGAGGCACATCTAAAACATGCATTGCAAGGGGGCGCTGAGGGCCAGGGTTGAGAAACACTCTCTTACAGTATTAAACTTAGACAACCCTCAACATTAACCATGCTTATTGGCATCATGGTTTTTTCTATCATGTTGCAATTTTTCTGCATTATTCCCTCACGTTTATGTCATCAGATCCTCCTCGCCTTCGTAGCAAATCGGTTGATGCTGCTCCGTCATCAGCAGAATCAACTCTATTGTTGAGTGTTTATATTTCAAAACAGAACCGCATAACGGACTCTACTTGGACCGTTTCTCTTTCCCGTTCTGGGATACCTTCGCGGCCATCTTTATTCAAACTACAACACTGACAAAAGGTTTAATCGGACTTATTAGTTAATCGATTGAAACAAATTTGATTCTAATAACCCATTTATCAACCATTTGCATCCCAGGTTTGGGCCCATTTTCACTCAGAAGTTTGGGTCTAGCTTGAGTTCTGCTACAGACATCAGCAGCTTTGGTTCTGCTTTAAAGCAAATCTACCTTCATCCATGTCAGATCAATGTGAAGGAGAGTAGAACTTCTTTGGGGCTTAAAATAAACCAAACCAATGAGAAATAAGACTGATTTGGGTCAGAACATGTTTGCAGATTAGTCATCGGGATATCTGTAGTTGCTGGTAATATTGACGGCTTCGGCCCCCAAAGGCAGCCTGTCGCTGTACTCGGATCCCATCTCACAGTCGTCTACGTTTCCCTTGCAAGTGAAAGACTCGGTGACGATGCTTTCCTCTGTGTCTGCCTCCTTCTCCCCATCGTCTACGCTCTCCGTCTCCACTTCATACTCGTTTATCTTCCTCTGAGACTCTCTGACGGGAGCGTGCATGCTCAGGTTCAGGTTCCTCTCCAGGTGGTACTGGTCTTTGGCCTTCAGGATCAGACGGTAGGTCTTACTGCGGTACTTGTAGACCAGGTGGAAGCACGTTGCGCCAAGCAGAGGCACAGTGGACACAGTGAGCAGGCAGATGCTGACGGAGATGATGATGAGGAGGTTCGGTACCCTCCGTCTGGTGGCAAACAGCACCTGGACTTCACAGTCCTCCCCTCTGTAGGTCAGACACAGGGAGTAGTTTGTGCCGGGTTGTAAGCCACTGAACATGTAGGTGTTGACGCCTTCCTTGATCTGTGACCACTGAAGAGCGGAGTGTTTGCTGTCGGTAGCAATGCAAAGATATATACCGCTTGATTGGAAGTTTTCCAGGACATCCGGAAAGCCGGAGTTTTCCTCACTGTCACTCTGGAAGCTCTTGGCTTGGCTGGGGCTCCTGTTTTGGGGTATAAGTAGAGGATTGAGTCGCACCATTGCCTCTGTTTCTGACACCCCAAGTGCAATGACACCAAAGTCAAAGGTGTACTGCTTTACATCGTCCAGGCTTGCGTTCAGGATGTGGCTGGAGATGTTCTTTGTGTTTGCAGTTAAGCCACATTTGCTTGAACGAATCAGGTATCTTGTTGTGTCTTCATAAAATTTAGGATTGATGTGAGAAGTTGGAGGGATTGTAGGGTCTTTTCTTTCTAAATCTGGACGATTTAGAGAACCAAAGACTGATTTTCTCTTGGTTTGTGGGTGAACTGTTGGGTTGGTGTGAGTGGAAGTGAGCACTGTGGTCATCACTTTGATTGGTGTTGGTTTTGGACTTGCAATCACCTTAACAGACACTGAATCTTCAGCTCTGCCAAACGCATTTGTTGCAGAGCAGCTGTAGTCCCCATCATCCTCTTGTCTCAGGCTTGAAATGAGAAGCGTGCCATTGTTAAACACTTTTAAGGAGTCAGAGCCTTCATTAGATTCTGCAGAGTCATCCTCAGTGACAGACAGAACCACCTCATGTTTTTGGCCTTTGCTGGAAATATTCCACACCACCAGAGGTCTTGGGTTTCCGTTGAACTCACAGGTCAAAATTAATTCAGAGTTCTCATGGAAAACCATGTTGATAACGTGCGGTTCAGTCAGTATTGTGACATTTGGGCTTGTACACTTGGACTCTGGCAGTTTTGAAATGACTTCACCTTTAAGTTCCTTGGGAGATGCGCAAGTAATCAAGCGTTGATCCGAAACTGAGACGATGGTTGTGGAGATCCAGTCTCTGAGCCAGTCCAAGGTGCAGGTGCACACAAAAGGATTGTTAAAAATCTGCAAATGCGACAAAGACACCAAGCTGTCAAACGTCCCCTCAGCTATGGTCGCGAACCTGTTGTTGTTAAGTCTGAGTGACCTCAGGTTTTTGAGGTTGGCAAAGGCGTCTCTGGGCAGGTGGGCCAACTCGTTGTGGTTCATCTTCAGCATCTCCAGAGCCGTCAGGTTCAGCAAATCCCCCCAGGGGAAGTCCGCCATCTTATTGTGGCTAATGTCAAAGTTACGAAGATGAACCAAAGGTACGAGGCTCCCTTCCTCGATGGAGGAGATGTCATTGCGGGCCATCCACAGGGAGGTCACCTGGGTGACGTTATCGAAGCTGCCGAGTGGTATCATGGCGATCAGATTGGCGGAGAGACTCACGGTAGTCACATTGGGAGGCAAACCCTCCGGGACTTTGGCTAAGTCTCTGTAGGAGCATTCAGCATAGTGGCGCCCGTATTTATCTGAGCAGGTACAAGACTCAGGGCAGCAGAGGATGGACGAGAGGAATGTGATGATCCACAGAGCAAAGCGGAGGATGTCTGCTGCTGCCATTTCTGCTCCTGTAAATCAGCAGAGAATAATTGAGACTGATTCATCATTCCCCAGTAAGAGACATCTGACTGGAATAAAAGGTGAGGTAGTACAAGTTAAAGGAATAAGGCATAATAAACTTCTATGGATAAGAAATATTAAAAATAAAACATGTTCATTACATTTTTTGCACAAAATCACTCTTAGATAATTAGACTTTAGTCTGGTCAGTTTTAATGCTTTGTTTTAGGGTGTCCTGTCGCTTTAAGTCCCCATAAACAGCTGTTGGCCACGCTCCCGAACTCAACGTTTACACTCGCATGTGAAAATGGCTGCAAACAGAATCATACAACTGTACATCTTGGAAAAGTAGAAGTAGAGCTTCCTGCACAACCAACGAGAATGCAGCAAGTGGTTTCTGAATGGTTAATCAAAAGCAAAAACAAAGAGGTGGAGGAGAAGGGGTGGAGCAAACCTGAGACTGCAGATTGGTTCATACCACTACTCATCATCAAGAGGGAAATAGGATTTTCTTCTGTTGGCTTCAGTTAAGTTTTTGTGTCTTCTCCCCTTTGTGTCTCCTATGTGGCCTGATCAGCCAGTATTTAAGGTTCCCCCTTGTCTCATGAAGACAGGTCTGTTTGTTTGAGTCAGTCTGAGTTGAATTCTGTTACTTTGACCTCTTTTATGGGCCCAACTTTGTCATTTTTCATTATTTACCCAAGGTTTTGTTTTGGGTTAAATAAAAAGCAATTCTTTTTTAATTTAAACCTGTGCGTTGCTCTCTTTTGACTACTCAGTCCATCACAGTCAGGAAACAGGGAACACAGCAGGCGGGATTAAATACACAGGAGATAATCAGGGGAAACAAGAGGCATCTGGAATAGATCAGGGGATAGACAACACAATAGAGGAACTACATTAACTAGAAAACACAAAAATACACACAGCAAGGCCTTTTTTAATTTGTGATAGAAATAGCAATACGTAAGAAATGCAGGGTGCAGATTCTATTTAATCAAATTATTTAAAGCGAAAACAAAATCTTAAGTATATTTGCTCTAGTTGTGCAAATATCTCAGTCCACTTGAAATAAGACAAAACCAACTAAGAAGCAACTTTTCAGCAAAATATATTAGTTTTTTAAAGTTAATAATTCCTTAATATTAAAAAAGTTCTAGTTCCACTGGAAGATTATTTTACTTTTAACTAGACATTTTCCCATGTTATAAATTAAATTATCTGCCGGTGGAACTAGAACGTTTTCATGAATACTAAGGAATTATTTACTTTAAATTAGCTCTTATATTTTATGGATAAGTTATTTCTAAAATATTTGCACTAGAAACTAGACAAGAATTACTTTGTAAGATTTTGTATTTCTGCAGTGAATGCTCACATGATGTCTTACTGCAACCATTCAGCTTCTCATAGAGAAAATAAACCTGGTTTGTTTTTGTAAATATCCAGATTTCTACAGTGCAACGTGAAAATATTTTATATTTTTACACACCATAAAACAGATTTTAGATGAGCAACTTTGCCTGGTTTTAAAACGTTTTTCACTTGAGAAGTCCATGAAGTTTTTTGTTTTTTTTTATCTCTGATCTCACTGAACCAGAAATAAATTTGCACATTAATGGGTCCCAGTTAAACGCAGCGAGGCGTCTGGTTTTTAAAGTGCGCAGCAGCTTCTGTCCTTGGTGCTGAAAGGCAGGAGGAGGTCTGGTCTGATTCTGACCCAAATATAACAACAACCTACATAAATCAGACGCCACAAAGTTCATCTGAAGGCAGAATAAATAAAAGAACTGCGTCAGAGCTGAGAGCAGCTTACCTGTGTTTGTGTTTTTTTAATTCTGCAGAATAATCCAGAGCGTGTGAGTCAGTGTTTGCTGTCAGACTCCAGAAAGCTCAGCTCCTGCGTCAGTTTGTCCGCTGGCATGTTGGAAAAAGCCCCAGTTCGCTGCAGAGGGAGAACGCCGTCTGCGAACATCTGTGTCATTCTGAAGCATCTTCCTCCCTCCTCCTCCTCCTCCTCTGTCTGCTCTGGAACCACGTCAACGAGTCCCCAAACAAATATTTTAAAGGGGAACCGACCTGTAATTTTCTCAAAAATGGAGAGGGAGGTGAGTCATAGCCTAATCTATAATGGAAAGCATAATAAGTGGAATAGTTTAGCCTCAGTGGTTTAGGATAAAAAAATGAAGTACGACAGTAAAGTATGAAGTTTCTGAAATAGCTGCAGAAATGGATCCCACTTTATGATAAGGCTCCCATGATAATTCAACTCTAAATACCTTATAAATCATTAGAAATATTAAGAGTGAAGAGATAAAATCTACTGTAAGCCAAATTTATTCACCTACATATTTTACCTGGAGTTGTGATGACTTGTAAGCACAATAAGCATTGCTTAGAATATAGTTTTCCTCTCACCCTTAATTAATGCACAGTAAACAGTTATTAATGATTTGTGAAGTGTTTATAGATGAATTGATCTATAAATTATTTAACGGCCATCTATAAGGGGAGCCTTATTGATGGCTCTCCTGAAATATTGCAAATAAAGTTTAACTCTAACTGACTGATGCCTTTATGAAGCGGTGCAACTGGTGTGAATTTTACATAAAGAACAGACATTTTATTGTTTCAATGGGTAACAGAAATCAGATACGAGGTGCCCCAAGGCTCAACCCTGGGACTCCTCTTATTTAATATTAGATATTAGCTCATAACAAGAAATAAGATTAGCTACCATAACTACACAGATGATACGCAGCTCTATGTTATCATCAGGTGACTCTGAACATATCTATGCATTGATCTAAACCTGCCGCAATATATCAATTATGATAAATTAAAACAAACTTAATCACAAAAATCAGCTACATGCCTTTCATTTGTAATCTTTTATATGCAATGACACAAAAAAGAGTATGCAAAACCAAAAAATTTTTTGGACCTGAAAATACACTAAAAAACAGATTTTGCATATTGGATGAAATCTATTTTATGCCAAATAATTAAAATCAAGCCAAAATGTTGCTAAATAACATTTTCTAATAATAAATGCACCTGTAAATAAGCAAACAGTTCATAATTTTGAGTTAAATGTAAAAAGTAGCTTTACATTTTTACATTTAAATTTTACAAGAGAAAGGTTGGCTGATCATAAACAGCTGATTAGTTCACGTTTTGTGGTCCAGTAGGAAGAAAGGAGCAAAGATTTTAACAATATTCATGTAACATATATATAAATGGCTCAAATTGCAGAATTTGATTTATGTGATTTTAAATTCTTAACAGTCTTCGAATTATTAATTGTTCATCAGATTTCTCAGTTTTTGTGCTCAGGAAATTTGTTATTAACGATATGATTTGGAATAAGAAGAAATTACAGATTTTAATGTTTCCTTTGGAAACATTAAAATAAATCTGAGAAGATAAATTAACCGTTTCTGCTGCAAAAAGACAGAAATTAACAGTAAAAACTCTCAAAATAAGCAGAAAAACTATGTAAGCTGTAATGATGCCGATTGTCCAGCAGATGGCGCTGCAGCTCTTCAGTGTTGAAGGTCTTCACATCATTTCCACATTTTGCTCCTGATGCAGCAAATAAATTTAAAAGACAAACATTTGATCATAATTGATATGTTGTAAGATGTCTTCCCTTCACAGATTAATCCCACCAATCTTTACTGGAGTTTGTGTCAGAATAATCCGTGTTTCACTAAGAAATATTCAGATTTATTTTTATTAACGGACATTTTGGGATCAATTTACTCCTCGCTGATTTCACTGAGTGAAATTAACACGCATGTTTTTTTCACTGAAGGAAACGACACAGAAACCTCCAAAGACATAAATGCAACTTTAGAAAACAGAGAAAAAAACTGAAAATTTATGAGCTTGAAAAGTCAGAAACTTGTTAGAAAAACTCAACATTTTTATAGAAAAAACGTACAAATTTCTGAGTTTGAAAAATTAAAAATAGAAAATGTTTTATTTAATCTGAACTTTTCTAGAAAGAATTGTAAATTTATTGAGTTTTAAAACAAAAAATGTGCTAGAAAAGAAGCAGAATTTTTTAGATTAATCCCAGAATTTTCCAGAAAAAAACTTGCAAATTTTTGAGTTTCAAAAATCGTAAAATTTGCTGTATAAAACTGAGAAATTTTTAAACTAGTCTCAAAATTTCCTGAAAAATAAAAAAATTAAAGGAAATATCTTGAGTTTTGAAAGTCAAAAATTCACTAGTAAAAAAGCAGAAATTTTGAGATTAACTTCAGAATTAACCTGGAAAAAAATGTGAAATTTCTGAGTTTCAAAAGTTTTTCAACCTTTGGAGTTAATAAATTTTCTTTTCTTTTCCATAAAGTAGCTGACATTTCGCTCAAACGTTCAGAATTTTCTGGTTGAAATTTACTCTGTTTTTTCCCTCCATATCTGCATTGTCCCTCATGCGCCGCCGTAGAACCGGCTTGAATCGCTCCCGCACACCTGGAAACATCCGCACCGAGAGAAAAGGTGAGGAGAAACGCCAACCTGGAAAATATGACATTAAAGAGTTTCAGCTAACTTTTCTCATTAATTATTGCATGTAATCAGATAAACTGCAGCAGTTTTTAATAACTTATAAACCTTTTTAAATCAGGCCAACGCCACCAGCAGCTCGCAGCTTCTCGTCGCGCCACCAGGTGTCGCTGTTTGCAAACAAATGGTGACGACCTGACTGACTGAACGGCTCAGATGTTTTGTTTTACTGAAGGATCACAACGTAAAACTGTCAGCAGACATAAAGTAGACTGACACCAAAGTCTGACTCTCACCTTTTATTTTTACTACAAGGTTCAACAAACAAAATTAACTTGAATGTGGATGTTGAGGAAACACAGAGGAAATCCATCATTTTGTAAAAATGAACTTAAAAAAAGGAACTTAATACTGGAGAAAATCAAAGCACATCCATTATTAGAAAATAAGAAAAAAATCAAATAATATAATTAAAACACAATACATATCTAAACATTTCTGGGAATAAATGTTTATTAATAGATCCTGACAAAGATGCAGCTTCGGGTTCTAAAAGTTTCACTATTTAATTTATGGAAAAAAGGTTTTAATGATCATGCAACACAAAAACACGTCAAACCGATCAGTGAAGCTGCTATTTTTTTCTGCTTGTTGAAAATTTCTTGTCAGTGATTAATCCTCAAAATTAAATTAAAGGAAGGAGAAACTTTCACCAGAAGAACAGATAAAAATGTGCAGGTTTTTTATTCTGACTTTTTATTAGACTTTTTTTTTAAATAGTTCTACTTTATAGTTACATTTTTACGGCATGAATAATTAAGTGCCTGATCTGAAATCAGATTTATTGTTTTAAATGTTTTATTGAAATTTATGGGATCATTTCAAACAAGGGAAAGTTGAGCAAACATTTTAACGATTCAGCTTCACTTCTGTCTCTTAATTTTTTTCCATTTACTTCAGATAAAAGCAGTAACGATTTCTACATGCTAAAATAAGCAGTTCATTCAATAAATGGGTAAAATTAATAGGAATTATCAACTTTCACAAAACCTTTTCTCACACAGGAATACCATAAAACTACATTTTTAAAATCTAATATTTACTTCTTTTTATTATTATTCTCATGAAAATGCAGTAAAACATCCACTTTCCTGAGGACAGGAGGTGCATGAAACTCAACAAATCTTGTTTTCTGAACGTCTTCAGCTGCAGTCATTACTTTCCAACTTTCTTGAAGAGGTTAGGATAGATAAAAAAATATTAATTAAATTTTTTTTAAACAAAATCCTTCTTAGATAAACCCAACGCTCGCACATAAAAATGGCTGCAAACAGATGCAATTATACAACTCTACACCTTTGACAAGCAGAAGAAGAGGTTCCTGCACAACCAACTAGAAAGCAGCAAGTGGTTTATGGATGGTGAAGCCATATTCACACAGGATCAATGTAGCATTAGCACCACAGGCTGTTTGTAATAATTACACAGATTGTGTGTGTTGTTAATCTGATTTCCTTTGATATTTCTAATCCAATACATTTTTATTTGTTTTTGGCTAAGAATGGAGGCTGCATTGGAGAGCATTGAAAGCCTTTTGGGCCTCAGACCAGCAAAACCCTACCAACCCACAACAGACGGCATCAAAAAGAAAAGGCTAAAGTAGGAAATCAGAGTCAAATGGTGGCTCACATCATGCACTGCTCATTTTCTTACTTCACACTAGCTAGCTAGCCGCAGCCTGACAAGTAGGTTGAACATCAACTACATCATTCCTCGAGTCAACATGAAACACAGACTTGGCACCTGGGAAATGTTCGTAAGTTTGAGCAAAATAGTTTTTGGTTATAAAAACCAAACACTGCGTAGTAATTTATTTACTAAATGGAGTCCCAGCTTAAAGCTGAAGTCATCAGCAAAACACTTTTGTTTTCCAGCAGCCATTGTACAGAGCATACAGCAGTAAAACCAGCTGACCAAACGTACTGGAGACCTGCTGGAGTTGCTAGGTAACAGGTGGGGCTCGGCTAGGGTTGCTAGGTAACGGTGGGGCTCGGCTAGGGTTGCTAGGTAATGGTGGGGCTCGGCTAGGGTTGGCTAGGTAACGATGGGGCTCGGCTAGGGTTGCTAGGTAACGGTGGGGCTCGGCTAGGGTTGCTAGGTAATGGTGGGGCTCGGCTAGGGTTGCTAGGTAAAGGTGGGGCTCGGCTAGGGTTGCTAGGTAACGGTGGGGCTCGGCTAGGGTTGCTAGGTAACGGTGGGGGTCGGCTAGGGTTGCTAGGTAACGGTGGGGGTCGGCTAGGGTTGCTAGGTAACGGTGGGGCTCGGCTAGGGTTGCTAGGTAACGGTGGGGCTCGGCTAGGGTTGCTAGGTAACGGTGGGGCTCGGCTAGGGTTGCTAGGTAACGGTGGGGCTCGGCTAGGGTTGCTAGGTAACGGTGGGGCTCGGCTAGGGTTGCTAGGTAACAGCGCCCATGGAATGTGACTTAACAATTGGGAGGTTTTTTTAACGGCTCATATTCCAGACACCAAAAAATATGAGCTTATTGTCAAAACACAGCTGAGTGTTTTTTTTAGAAATGCTTGAACTGTTTTTGGAAGCAGTAGAAACCCAAATAGAAGAATAAAAACTTTGTATTCAGACTTTTTAAGTGACTTTATGGAAATAGTGACTGTTATCTGTGGAGGTGAAACTGATCGCAGCTCCTCACGCTCCGACTCCTGTCCTGTAGGTCATATCAGAGCTGAAGAGGCGACTGAATCCATCCGAGGACGAATTTAATCAAACCCATCTTCCATATTTCACACCTTCTGAAAATTAACAGGAAATCATACGTGTCAGTGCGGACGGTGAAGAAGCCGAGCCTCCTTTCATATGCACCCTGTGTGCAGCTTACAGCCCTCAGCGTTTCCATCAGCGGCGACCAGGAGGAGCTGGAAGGGCTTCGGAGAGCCTCGTTTACCTCCATAATCCCTCACAGCTCTCCACATGTTCGCATGGCGTGATGCACTCACGCACACGCTAAGGACGGAGTAAGTCTGAACACAAAAGACGAGTCCTTTTTACACGGCCGAATTAGCATAGCGGAGGCACCGCATTATGCAAATGCGTTCTGGTTCCTGTGTGGAAGTGCTCATAAATTGGATGATGTTTTATGATGATGTAAGAGTGAGTTAAAAAGCTGCGTTTGAACCCCTCCTCAGCCTCTTGCTTCCCACTAGCTGTCATGAATCTCCGCGTTTCGGAGTCTGTAAGACAATAAAAACCGTGCGGGATTAGCCTGCGGACTGCGGCAGAGGATGAGAAGTGTTAAACCTCTCACCACTGAGATAAAAGGATCGGAAATGTGTCGCTGGAGAGCTGGAAAAAAGAAAAAAAAACGGATATGCGGCTTGTTTTTGGATAAAGGAAGGTCAAACAGGCTGAAATAAACAGGAATTAATCGAGTTACAGAGGCGAAGGTTGAGTGCAATAAGGATGAGTTGTAGAAACACACACACACACACACACACACACACACACACACACACACACACACACACACACACACACACACACACACACACACACACACACACACACAGCGGCCTTGGCTTTGTTCTAGCCATTTGTCTGGTATTACACAGGCTCCATTTACTCCTGATTGCCTGTGACTGCTGACCTCTGACCCCAATCCACACCGGTACTGGAGGAGGAGCCATCAATACTGGCAGCAGGTTGTTTTTGCCCCTGAGCCGGTGGATAAATGATGCCCTTGGTGGAAACGCACAAAGAGACGGGATGAAAAGACTCGGCCTGATGTTCTGCATGTTTCTGCTTCACAAACTAGTTTGTTTTACTGCTGGAGCTGCCGTGAAAATACACTGCAAAAACACAAAATCACACCCAGATGTTAGCATTTTATACTGCTACGGTCCTGGCGCCTTTGAAATAAGATAAAATTAACTTAAAAATAACTTTTCAGCTTGTTTTAAGTAAATAAGTCTTTAATATTGATGAAAAATTACAAAACATTTTCCAGATGTTATGAATGAAATAATCTTCCAGTATAAATTTATCAATATTAAGGAGTTACTGACTTAAAACAAACTCCCTTTTCTTTCTGAAAAGTTTGTTAGTTTAGACTGATTTCAGGTGTAATACAGAAAATAAAAAAACACAAAATCTTACAAAGTGTTTTTGGTCCAGTTTAAAGTACAAATATCTTAGTAGACTTTAAATAAGAAAAACTAACTTAAAGTAACCTTTTAGAATGAAATGGAGTAATTCCTTAATATTGATAAAAAGTTTCTAGTTTCACTGTCAGATATATTCACTTATAACAAGGCATTGTTTCCATGTTAAAGTGAAATAATATGCCTCTGGAACTAGAACTTTTTTATCCATATTAAGTAATTACGGACTTAAAATAAGCTCCTTGATTAAAAGTTACTTGTAAGTTAGTTTTGTCTTATTGCAAATGAATTAAGATATTTGCACTGGAAACGAAAAATACTTGGTAAGATTTTGTGTTTTTTCAGTAACATGGATACACAATGTTGCCCAGGAAGAAAATAACCCTAAAAACATTACATACGACGTGTTTAGTTAAGAAGTTGACTTAATGTAGTGTAAGCAAAGAGCAGGAGCTTTAATGGAGCACAGAAACACTGAGATCTGCTTCAGGTGATGAATTGTGGCCTCGCGGCTCCAGACCTTGATTTTCGAATATCATCCAGTATCAGGCCTTGGGGGAAAAAGGGAGACGATCCTCTCATTTATATTTACCTTCCTCCACCCGCTGCTGTGCTCCCATTCCTCTTCTCGCTCCCTGCAGCCGCGCTCTTCAGTCCAGAAGCAGCACATCGAGGCGCCTGGGGACGGCACTCTGCTATGGCAAGCCGTTTTAACATTTAATCGGTTCTACCACTCTCAGATTCCAGAGATCCCAGGGGTTTTGGCTAGACGTATTATAGATTAAGATATCTATAATTATATTTTCATTAGTAGAAATGATGTCAGAGAACTGATAAAATGATCAATCATTTAATTTTTATAAATTACATCATCAGACAGACCAAAATATAAAATTAAGTGGAAATTTTGGTATTTTTAGGACCAAAATGACAAGTCATTAATGTAACAAAATTACAAAATCTGGCAAAAGAAAAGTTTTCCAAATAAGTTTCTTTTAATATAAAACTTATGAAACTTTAACAAGTTTTACTCAAGTAAGAGTAGCAACACTTCATAATAAAATTACTCAAAGTACAGTAATACTCCTAAAAGTACTTAAAAAAAGTTACTCCAGTAAATGTAATTGAGTAAATATAACTAGTTACTACCCAACTCTGCTAGAATGTAATTATGTACAGCCAGACGTAAGAGATTTTATGTTAAAACGGCCTGCCGTATCTCCTCCTCCTCATCTTCGCAGCCCTGGCCTCCCGTCACACACAGAGTAAATGTATTCATCTCATCCTCTGCGGCCAGAGAGGTCGCAGCCTTATCTCGCCCTCTGCTGTACCGCTGTCAGCTCTGCAGCCACAAACCATAACTTCTAGCTGCTGGGGAGCGCGGTGCGCTGGCAATCCGGTGAGGATTACAGCCAGAGGAAGAGGACGGGAAGGAGAGGAAGATGAAGGGAAACGGCAACTACTGCACAAAAATATCCAATGTCCTGCAAAAACGCAGAATATTACCAACTATTTTTGGTCTAGTTTGTAGTAAAAATATATTAGTACAGCTGAAATAAGTCAAAACTAAGTTACAGGTAACTTTTTAGCAAGATACAAGAGGTTGTTTTAAGTAAAAAATGTCCTTAATATTGATGAAAAAGTTCTGGATCTATTGGCAGATTATTTCATTTATAACACTGGAAAAATGTTACAAGTAATCTGTAATAATCTGCCAGTGGAACTAGCCCTTTTTCTTCAATAGTAAAGAATTACTCACATAAAATAAGCTGAAAAGTTATTAAGTTAGTTTTGTCTTATTTCAAGAGTAATAAAATATTTGCAGTAGAAAATAGACTTGGTAATATTGTGTTTTTGCAGTGTATTTTATTTTTTTCCTTATCACTGATTGTTGTTATCACTGCAGTTTGATGTTATAGTAGCATCATGACAAATAAAAATTGTTTTAATTCATAATTTAACGTAACACTTCCATGAACTTTGTAGCTGACAGCCATCTTGGCAGGCAGTTGCTATGGAGTTGCTATGACAACAATAAACAAACCACAAGCTTAGAACTAGCTCTCACCTTGTCCCTATTTAACATATAAACAATATAAACACATTACAACTGTTTGAGTACTCTACCCACCCCTGTGTAATACTAAGGTAAATATCAGTGATATTTACTGCAGTACTTACTGCTGAATTAGCAAAATTAGCTTGGCTAATGTAGCTTTTATCTGCTAGCTAAGATGGACATGTAGCCTAGATTTTGGTTGTTAACATGTTACATGGGGAAAAATGTCATAAGTGAAATAATCTTCAGAAAGAACAGGGGTTTTTAAAGAGACACAGCCCCAATTTCAAGAAATTAAAACATGAAGTGGTAGTTCTTTGAAGTCAGATTGGATGTATATAACATTTTTAAAACAACTCAAGTTAACCTAGTTACTTGACTAAGCTGTAAAATGGAAAACATGTAATACTGCCCCTATTGACTTAAATCAATCTCCTATTTCTTGCTGAATTCTTCGTAAGATTTTGTGTTTTTACAGTGTTCTTATTACGTAGTCTGATTCCTTTTATTTTTGGTATATTTTATATGTCTAAATAAATATATCTAATTTTTTTGTGGCAATATTTTCTCCACCTGCCATTCAAAAACCAGTGAGTATAAATTAACTGACCATTCAAACCAGTTAAAATGAGCTTTAGTTTCCTTCCTTCCTGTAGCCTCTTTAACCGGCTGGTCAGATCTTTATTCCTCCACAGTTTCACACGGCGCTCTCACTGTTCGAGTGTCTGATGAGTGTTCGGACAATGCAGCGTTAATAGGTTTGCGAGTGCTGGTTTAATTTCCCATGTGGGGGGCGGCAGGGGCTTGTCCTCCTGACCCCGGCGTGTGTCGGACAGCCCCTCCAGAGCTCAGCGGAGAAAAACGGCCTTATTAGCCCAGTTCATTAAAATCATTAATAGTCATGAAACGAGAGGTACCGCAGTCCAAAAGGCTTAATGCTCCATCCATATTAATTAGACGCCCACAAGTCTGAAGCGAGGGAAAGCGGAGCTGCAAGCACACAATAAAACACACACATTTAAACAACTTGCCTACTGCGGCTTCGCCTCCTCACGCTGCCTTTGTCCGACTGTCAGCGCGGACTCCCTCCTGCTACTGCCCCTGATTAGATGCTCTTTTAATTAAAACTGATCACTCCAAGAAACTGATGTGCATAACTAACTGGTGGGAGTGTGGACTACATGGTAAAACACTTCCTGCAGAGGAAAGCGAGTTTTCTGCAACACACAAATGCTCCCATTGGGGGGGGGGGGGGGGAACAAAAACATTTCTGCATTTGAATACTGTACTTTCTAGACTATAAGGCATAGTCCAAACATAGCCGGGTCTTTTTAAAACATCTGATTTTATAAAATGAACTTATCCACACATTATCAGTTTAAGAAAAGTGCTCATCCACTGAATTACACCACTGAGCGTTGTTTAAACATGCCAGACCAATAGGGGGCAGTGCAGCACTAAGCTAAAACCTGTGTGAGCCAATCACAATCCTTTAAAACAGTCATGACTTCCTGTTAGGAATCAAACATGCTGCCAGGAGATCAATTTGTGTGAGCAGACAGGGGTTGAACTGCAGTTAAATATTATGTTTGAATATAAATTTAATATGTACTTCCCACCTGTCTGAACCGGAAGTGATCCGCGCCATCTTGGTAGGCAAGCGCAGCACAATGCATAGCTACCCATAACGAAGCAGGGCTTTGAAACCAACAAAAAGAAAATATGTGGACTCTATGGACCAATGTCCAAGAGATACATGAACAAAATGGCTGCTGTCGGGATCGACCCGTATGAGGCGGAGAATAGAAACTTTTCAGACGATGTGGATAAGCTACCTCCGATCTCATAGTACAACCTAGTTAATTACCCAGTGAACACAAAGAGTGAGTACAGAAAGACATGAATAACAAGGTTCTGTTGACTGGCAGAGTAAGTCCATGTAGTAACAAACATGTAGGCAACATGTCTGTCTTAGCTAGCAGATAAAAGCTGCGTTAGCTAAGCTAACTTTGCTAGCTCAGCCATAGATAATACAGTAAATGTCACTGATATCTATCTTAGTATTGCACAGAGGTGGGTAGAGTACTCAAATAGTTTTAATGTACTTATATTGTTTTAATAGTTAGAAACGAGATGAGAGCTAGTGGCTTGTTTGTTGTCATAGCAACTCCATAGCAGCTACCTGCCAAGATGGCTGTCAGTTACAAAGTTACAAACTTCCGTGGATTTTTAAAAGGATAAGTGGCAACACTGCCGAGAACACAGCTTGGTTGGAGCTGAACTTGTAGCCAACTTCTGGTCCTTTTTCTCACAAACACATTTTAGGCAATTAAAGTAGCTAAACTATTCTTTTTTTTCACAGCCAAATAATCCAGAGAATATACTAAGAAAAAATATTCCTCGTTATTAACTCAGACTGTTTCATTCCTGCTCTCATCTTCTGTTAATTTGATGATTGTTTATATTTTATTCCTTATGTTTTCAATGCCAAACCTGTTTTTCCGGATTCTGTAAGGAGTTTTTCTTTTTATTCTGTTGGGTGGTAATTTACCACAACCAAGTCAGAACTACATGTCACAAGAAAGAAAGCAAATAAAAAGAAAAATCTCTTTAAATTGGCAGTTTTTAACCATTTTATGGGACATTAATGATTGAATCCCATATTTTCTTCACCCTGTCAGATGTCAAATATCTTTGCTTTGCTATCAACAGGATAAACAAACAAAATAAACGTGTATAAAAGATGAATTTTAACACAGTTTACGTCCAGCACAGTGGGGAATCCTTGAGTTTTAACCATGCAGGACATTTCAGCTGAAAGGTGTGAGCATTTAATTTACAGATGCAACGTGTTAGCGCTGTTGTTCTTTTTATTTCCCCTCGTTAAGGTCGGACTGTTTCTTTTTATCATCGGCTGCAGATCTGTCATCTGTTCTGGCTCATTTACTCCAGCAGTGACACGCTCACAAAAAGCAGGTTCAGCTTTGACTCAGAATAATTGTCTCACTGAAATGTTGGTTATCTTCCGAACTTGTTTTTTTCTCGGTTTTATTTTGCTCATTACTGGTTCTGGCTCCACCCTGATTCTCTTTATTTACACAGAAGAAGACGTAATTAATTTAGAATTTGTTTCTTTTTGTTTTTATAGAACTGCAGTTTCATTTTTTGTGGATTAGATATTTAAGTGATACACAACAATAAACAACAAATATAAAGAAAAACAACCTTTTTCTAGAGATAAGAATGAAAGTGTTTCTGAAGCCATGAAAAAAGAAGATTATCTGAGTGGATAAGCCAGGGCGATTCAAACTGTGGCTCAGGAGCCATTTCTGGGCCGTGGACTGATTTTGTGCAGCCCTGTCAAGAAGGAAATTATAAAATGACAAAAAAATTGAGGGACATTTATATTCACAACTTAAATCTGTATTTGAAAATATTTTTTCCGATTTTAATTCAGCTTGCTAGTTTATGTTAAATCCAAAACAATAAGATTCTGATTTAATTAAATTATTATGCAATTCAGACAGATTTGAATGGTCTTTCAATGAGAATGAATAAAAATATAACTAAAATATAGAAGGCATTAAAGTAAGAACTTGATTACATTTGTTTAAAATGGTTTAATTCTAAAGAAAAAGCACATTTAAGTCCAGAAAGTCCAAATATAAGTGATTAATTTATCTGAGACTTCTAAAGGAAATCAACTCTGTTAGGAACCCTCATTACCCGCCCTGTGATAATCATTTAATTATTATTTTATTTTTATTCTCCTCCTGCTGGGTTGCTGTCAGATAAAGGCCAACAGTGCCACAAAATCCCAAAAATAAAATGGCTAATTCAAATTTGATCATACAAATGTTCTGGAAATTTATGAACTCTGCAACTTTTCATTTCTCACAATACAATTGACATCTTTCAAGATGTAGTGGGACTTTACCGACATAAAGTAGCACATAAATGTGAAGTGGAAGATAAATGATGCTGTAAATGTATTTTTTGTTTGTTTGATCAAATCTGAAAGGTGCGGTGTGTATTTGTGTATAGTTTACTTTGCAGAGCAATGTTTGATCTAATTAGAGCTGCAAGACTTTGGAGAACGGCTCTACAGCTTTTCCTTTAGAGATTTTTGCCATTCCTGCTGCCATTTCTCTGCTGCCATCTTTGTTTCTGTCCGCTGTCTGGTTCCACTTAAGGATGATGAGCGTCGCCCTCTGCTGGATGGCGGTCAAACGACAACAAGAGAAGGTCTAAGTCAGGGGTGGGCAACTCCAGGCCTGGAGGGTCTCCTGCACCTTTTAGATGTGTCTCAACTTCAACACACCTGAGTCAAATAATGAGGTCGTTAGCAGGACTCTGGAGAGCCTGACTGCACTGAGGAGGTGATTCAGCTGTTGGATTCAAGTGTGTTGGACCAGGGAGACATCCAAGAGTTGCAGGACACCGGCCCTCGAGGACCAGGATTGCCCACCCCTGGTCTAAGTGGACGTTAATAGGCACTCGATTGGAACTAATTTTAATCTGAAAAGTCAGTAATCAACATTTAATCATAAGTCGATTAACTGTTTACATCCTTACCTGCTCAGCTAAGCTGCGAGTTGTTTCCGCTCGTCCTTGACTTCATCTTGTTCCAGCTCGTCTTCCTCTAATTCTCCTCACTTGCTGGGTCACATCGCAACAGCGTCGCTGGCCTCGTGTGAGGAAAATTTACAGCCCCGTGTAACCATATGCTCTGCAGCAAACGCATGATGCTTGAGCTCCTTCATCCTCTTCGCTGTGCTGCTTTGTATTGTAAATGTGCTATTAGCATTCATGAAGGTATTTACATGCATTTCAGAGCCAAGCTGCCTGGTAGTTAAACTGCACACAGCTTAAAGCAAAAGTTATGGCACCTTCCCAAGTTATAATGGCTTTTCTTCAATGGGTGATCTACTAAAGACCAGTTCTTGGCTGTAATCTTAATTTTTTCTACCAAGAAACTAAAATGTCGTATTTAATTTAAACGGTTTTATGTATCAGGAGATAATTTGTTTTATAACAGTCTATGACACATAGACTATTTAAATTTAGAATTTATTTGTCATTTATTTAAGACAGAGCCAAAAAGATAAAGTTGTGTGTTGTGTTTCCAAGTATTTATGGTATATTTTTTCTGCAAGTATCTTAGCACACCTGAAATAAGACAAAATTCACAAGTAACTTCAGCAAGACATATGAATTTGATTTAAATCAATAATTCTGTACTATTGATGAAAAAGTTTGAGTTCCACTGGCAGGTTATTTCACTTGTAACATCAGAAAAATGTCTTGTAACAAGTGAAAAACTGAACTAGCATTTTTCACCAATAATAATGAATTATTTAGGCTTCAATTAAACAATTCACAAAGAGCTATTAGCTGTAAATTTAGCATCACGTAGATGACAACCTATTACATACAAACTTGAAGACAAGTAGATGTAAAACATTTACACATTTGTTAAAAAAACAACAACATGGTTTTGAGATGTAGAAAATGAGACAAAGCTAAATAAATTAAAACATTTGAACACCTTTCCTCCAACCAACCAGTGGCTGTTGGTTTGATGTTGGATATTTGGGTCTGAACCAGGAATCAAATATTCTAATAACCTCTGATGTCAAGATGAGTGTTCACATTTTTTATGAAAGAAGCATAGTCTCATTAAAATAAAACTCAATTTAGACATTAAATTGATAACTATTGGTTTTTATTCTGTGGAATTATGTATAAATATATATATTTGTACTTCCAATTTGCCTTTCTCAGACGAGGCTTTAGTCTGCTCAGTTCCGCCTGTTTTGATCTCCTTTTAGAACGAGCTTTTAGGACGTCTGTAACTTTAAATCCATGTAAGCTGCTGCTGGCCACGCCCACAACTCTACCTTTACGCTTGTACATGAAAATAGTTGCAAACAAATGTGCAGTTATACAACGATACATCTTTGAAAAGCAGTAGTAGAGCCTCCTGCACAATCAACCAGAATGCAGCAAGTGGTTTGTGAATGGTAAGTCAACAACAAAACACTGCACCAACTGTCCTGGAACTCAGCTTGGGTTGCTAGGTAACGGGCTGCGCTTGACTGGGGTTGCTAGGTAACAGTCAGTGCTTGCAGTTGTGACTTGCATTTGGAGGTTTTTGAAATGGTTCTTTTTCCACACACCAAAAACATAAACTTCTTGCCAAAAACCTGTTGAGTGTTATTTTTAAGAGTTTGGGGCGTTTTTAGAAGCAGTAGATACTCAAATGGAAGTACAAATACGTACAAAATATAAATTTTGCAAAGTAGGTCCCCTTTGAAGGTCAACAGATAAGTCAGAAAGTAAAGATGACCAGTATTGTTCGTATTAGTCAAGGATTTTACTGGCATTGCGTGAGTTCTCCACATACATGTACATGTAATTAGGATAATCAGAATGAAATTGCATTAGGATGTAATCTCTGAAACGCTGCTATTAAACGTACAGGTCCTTTTTGTTTTTCAGTTATTTCTCCGGTTTCAAGGGGACAGGGTCAAATGTTTGACAATTAGCATCAAAAATCTAACAATTGACAATATTAGCCCCCATCTGACACCACTGAACTCCCCGATCAGCACAACACAGAGGGAAGGATTTGCATAATAATAGTCAGAAAACGTTACAGGGGAGATAACTGACTGTGGCCCGCTGGCATTTATCTGGATGCTCCTCTGTATGCTGGAGACGTGCCTCCTCTCCTCAAGGCCTTTAGTGGCTGATATTGTGCTCGGCTCTTGATGGCTGAGAGAGCAGAGCTAATACAGCCGCGCCGGCTTTTACAGCCACATCTATTACTGCCACTAACTGTCCCATTTGTCCTCATGACCAAACAACAACTGAGGGTTCTGGGAAAGGAGGTTGCTGGGTTTTGTGTACAATGTATAAGTTTTTCATTTGGTCATTACAGGCTCCCTCGCTGACACAGTCATTATTTTTAGTCACCATTAAGGGCTTATTGCTCCTTTTTTAATTAAGCAAGTTTCTTAATTAGATGTGCAGCATTGAGGCCTACAAACGGCCCGCCGAGGTAATGAAATAAAGGCCTGCGTTTATGGAGGGAGAATGGGTAAAGGGAGTGTGTGTTTGTGTGGGTGTATTCATGGAGACGTCGGGCTTCTGCTGCCGGGAGTGATGGCGTTAGTTCATTTATTGCGTTGCGCTGTGATAAATGCATTTGTAAGGCGAAAAGCCTCGCCACAAGGCGAATACTTTCTTCATATTAGTCACCATTGACATCTTATTTTGCAGTGGCTTGATCTAGTTAGTGCTGTCGCAGTCAGAAGTTGGTTGACAAACGTTACCATCTGAGCGAGACGTGCTCTGAACAGCAACAGCTGGCCATCACAAAAGGAAGGACATAACCTCCCCCACCACCCTCTGTGTAAGAGTTAAAATGCACTTTGTTAAATAACAAGTTTGATTTATTTTACTTTCTTAAAATCTGTGAATTTTATCTTTTGAGCTTTTATTTTGAAGATCCAGTTTTGTGCGTACGTGACTTCCTCTCCCTCACATTACTGCCGTTGGAAACGCTACTGGTGCTTTTTCGGTATTTTCTTTGTAAATATCTCTTTTTTTGTTGTAAACTAGAGTAGGTATTGTTCACGATATATTCTTAAATGTTACGGTGACACTTGACAGTTATTTTAGGCGTAACTATAACGTTTAATGACTATATTGAAACATACCCTTTAGTGTTCAGTGGGCGCCATTTCTAGCCCCCTCCTGTGGTGTGTTACTGTAACTGCGCTTTCGATCAAGTTTATTTGTATAACATTTCAGCAACAAGGCTGTTCAAAATGCTTTACATCATTAAAACACAGAAACATAAAGTCACAATTACAACTTACAGTCACCAATTTCAAAATAAACATTACATTTTGTCGAGTGCCATAATCAAAAACATCAATACTTCGATTTATTATTTTGCCGTTATTTTTTTTTTTGCTTAACAGTTTTCTTGCACATGTAGGAGTCAGAAGTGGACATAACACCAGAGGACAGCAGATGTGTGTTTTATTGTCTTCAGTGGGTGAGTTTCTGCTCATTTGGACAACTTTTGAAAACATTTGGCAAAAAAAACTGTTTTGGTCTGGTTAAAATTTGGGCTGCTTTTCAGAACATTTGGTGGGTTTTTAGAAAGTATTAAGAGGAAAATTCATTTGAAATAATTGTCATTGTGTGGCAGAAAAGTACAAAAGCTTTTATAAAATGCTGTGTTATTCCACATATTAAATTTGTTAATTTATTTTGATATGTTCAGAATCTGGATAATGTGATACCAGCAATGATTAGTCATTGGTTAATCAAGTCACAATGTACTAGTGTTTTCATTTATCAGCCTTTTTAACACAATACCAGAAGTACGTTAAAAGATGCAAATAAAAAAGTAATTTAGTTCCGTTTTCAAATAAGAAAACAAACATTTTATTGCCCAAAAATGCAATTACATATCACTCCTTTAGTAAAGCTGAACCATATGAAGCTAAAACTATTCCACTTGAGGAGTTTTGGGTAAAGCATATTTACAAACAAATGTTTTTTTTTTTTTATATGCAAAATGTATATTTTTTGCACAGTTTTGAAAATGTTTTTTTTTTCAGCATATGGCCTTTTTTAACTGTATACACTAGTTAACGATTAATTGATTACAAAATTAGTTTATGATTATTTGATTAATCACAATTAACCCAATTAATTTCATTGTATTTGGCCTAGAAACTGTCAATCAGATCTGGCAACCTTGATTGTTTTTTGCAGGAGAGAAAATAAATGTTGAGCTTGTATACTTCAGTTGACAATCAGTTACTAAATTAGTTAATGGTTATTTCAGTAATTGATTAATCACAATTAATCATTTCAGCCCTAATATTCTGTTGAACCTTGAGTCTGTGTGGTTCTGTAACATCTGCAAGATGTTTTTTTTTGTGCGCTTGCATCTGTTAGCGGGGTAATTCAGGCGGTGCGCATCGATACATCACACGGCTCTCCAAATTGAGCTCTGAAACACAAAAGGGAAGGGCAAACAAGATGGACGCAGAAATCAATCTCTCGCCTGATAACACGGAGTGAACGCATATGCTGCCACTCTGAGGAGTGACAAGGCGTCGGCATATGGCTGTATCTGGCTATCTGCCTGTGATGTCCTCCGAAAACAATCATCTCTGACGTGCCGAACACGCGGCAGCCACAGATAAGGCTGTTTAATGCTGACTGAGCTTGAGGAATATGGACATGAATTGCCTCTTGGAATATGGAAGAAGAAAAGACAATCAGCGCGGAGAAAATATGTCACAAAAACAGCCATATTCACTGCATTTCCATTTATTTCAGAGGCGTTTTAAGCTGCGCAGCAACACCCAGAGCGTGGTTGTCTCTGCTGCAGAGGGAACACGGTGTCTGTGTTACTGTTCCCAAAGGCCAGACTTGATCTCAGCCCAGCCTCCGAGCTGCTATTGATCTGAAGCACATTAGTTCTGCACTGGGGGACTAAACAAGGCCTGCAGACCTCTGCCACAATCACGCAGCAGGCTAAAGATAGGCTTTTGACTGGAGACCTGTGCAGAAATACACAAAAACATACTGCGGTCTATTTGGAGGGTTTAAACCCAACGTCCTGCAGACGTTCCCACTGATTCTGTCTGATTGATAACAGATTGGTTTTGGGAATTCAGCTCCTATTTTCCTAGTTCTTTGAACTTACTTGAAAAATTCAGCTAAACTGACGTTAGCTCAACCTTACATTTGGCAGATGAAGATTTTCTTGAAAGGTTTTAGGTTAAATCTTAAAATTGTTTATTTAAGCAGTTAAATTGTGATTTAAAGGGACAGTATTATGTGTTTTCCAGCCACACAGTTCCACTTTATAGCACAATAAAGTAACTAAGCTTCCTTGAGTTGTTATAAGACTGCTGTATATATGACTAAAGAAATCTGACTTCGTAACTTAACGCTTTGAGATTGGGTCTCTGTCTCTTTAAAACTCTGGCTCTTTCTGAAGCTCCGCCTTCAGAAAGTCATCACAGCACCGCTCCTCTAGTAACTCTTTAACAATGTTTTTACCAGCGTTTCACTGAGAAGTAGCTGCTAGGAGTTCAGCAGCTCCACCAGGTGTTTGCTAATTACTTCTGGCTAGTCTGAAGGAGCTGAGTGAGGCAGAAGCTTCGAAACTGCAGCAATGATCAAATTAAGTAACTAAAAGTTATGCATGCAAGAACAAAAAAACAGGAAATAAAAAGTTGAATAACTAAATAAATTCAACAATGCAACAAAAAGTTGATGAAGTCAAAAATGGGATAAAATGTTTTTGTTTATCCAGGTTCTGGGTAATATTTCCACTCCTTTCTCGGACAACATGGGTTTTTACTTTAGCTACGCTCTGTAAAGGCATGTTCCCCTGTTGCTGCCACAGGTACATCGTAATGCCGAGCGTCTCCAGGTTTTTTTTTCTTTTTTTGAGCGTATGGCTGCCTTCCAGAACCATATCTGCTGCATGTCCCTGGAGAGAAACCTGACAGAAAAATGCTATAAGACAAGCTTCAAAGGACACACAGAGATTGCCTCCACCAAACAAACCCCACCCCCTCGCACTCGTTCCCGTTTGGCTTCCTTCATGCATCACATGGGCGAGACGGAGGCATGCAAGTAAGGCAGGATGGAGCGGGTACATTTGCAAGCCGTTCCCTGGAGGGGCTGTAAAATTGCCTCCATTTGGATGGACCGTCAGCGGCCAGGGGGCTCCTCTCCCCAGACAGCCGCATCAGTGCGGCTGCATCCCTCTGATTCTCCTCACCAGCTCCCGCCTCGGGCTCCCGGCCTCGCTGCGTGTGCCATCTGTGCCCGGCAGAAACCCAGGATGAAGTTCTCGCTCCCCCGGTTAATCTTCCCCGCGTTTGATAGGAGTTGCTGCGCCATGAGAGATGCCAACCAACGCAAAGATCCAACAAAGGCAGAAGCAGAGAGTAAACATGAGCTGGATTTATGCTGAGCTGCAAGCCGACTGAATATCTGGACACAAATCAGAGCCGTTTGTCCTGAAATAAAAATAAACTGACATAAGATTCTTGTTTATGACGTAACCCACTGACTGCTGATTCTTTTAGTCCTGCAAAACATTTGTTCTGGTACAAGTTTAGTAGAAAATTTTGGAAAACAAACTGTTCCTGTGCAGAGCATAAAGCAGGGGTGTCCAAACTTTTTGTCATGTGGGTCAAAATCATCACATCAAAAGTATTCCTGAGCCAAGAAATCAAGAAAACAGAAATCAAGCACGTCTGGTTTATTTATTTATTACAGGACAGGAATGTTATTCATTCCAGATCCAAAATATAAAAAAGATTTTTAACGTTTACTGTGTTTAAAAAAAGACACCTAGTTCTTAAATTTTGAGAGGCTCGATTGAACAAATTTATCGAAGTGTAAGATTTGGGTCACTTTCTTTCAAAATGTTTGCTATATTTAGCCAAGTTTGATAAATCACATAAAAGT
This sequence comes from Poecilia mexicana, assembly GCF_051168715.1. Taxonomy (NCBI): domain Eukaryota; kingdom Metazoa; phylum Chordata; class Actinopteri; order Cyprinodontiformes; family Poeciliidae; genus Poecilia; species Poecilia mexicana. The sequence continues at coordinate 34,100,090 of NW_028263372.1, read as the reverse complement.
TGTTTTCAGGGCTTTTCAGTAAAGGTCTCTAAATAATCATGGTTCTACTTATTTAAAAACTTGAATATAAAAAAAATCATTAGTTTGCATTGTAAGAAAATTATGTCTGAAATATTTTACCCTGATTAAAAATAAAAAGTTCAAGAAACAAATTTTGTGGCATTCTTTAACTGCAGTTGGGGGCCACACAACATCAGTTCAAGGGCCAAAAATGGCCCCTGGGCCACACATTGGACACCCCTGGTATAAAGCAAAGGGAAAGTCATCAGTTGGAATTTGAACTTAGTTGTAGATTTTGAGCAAATACCTCAAAAACTCAAAATGTTACCAAGTATTTTTAGTCTAGTTTCTAGTGCAAATATCTTAATACTCGTCAAATAAGACAAAAATAACTAATAAGTAATTTTTCACCAAGAAACAGGAGCTTGTTACATTCACAAATAGTTTTACTCAAACAAGTAGAAGCCATAAATAAACAGGCAAAAACAACGATGAAAAACATTTTTAGTCGCAGTTTTCCCGTCCCTCACTTCCGACGTCCGTCATGGCGCCTCGAATGATTAAGTGACGTAGTTGCAAAGGGTCAATAGAAAATTATAATGCTTATTTCTTTCCCCCAGAACATAAAACAAGCAGTCTCACTCTTCGGGGCGCACCGACAGCCTGCATCTCTGCCACAACTGTTTACCGTGATGATCAGAGGACTGAAGTGGATTTGGTTGGGGGAGAAGAAGCAGCGCTGATGCCAAAATGCTGGATGAGCTTCTGTCTCACAGGGCTTTAAATGCGTCTCACATTCTCTCCTCCGAGGAAACACGAAAAGGGAAGGGAGATCCAGGCTCATGTTTGTTTTACGCTCCCCCTACTCAAAGGGAAATATTCATTAGGTCCTCCTCAGAAATGTAGAAAGCCTGAGAGGCAAATGATGGATGGAGGCTGAGATGGAGTCGAATGGAAAATCAACAATTTGTGTTGGTGTTTATTCGCCTGCACATCCCTTTGTTACCAAACATGATGAGAGAACATCCGTTATTTGGGAAATAATGGCCGTGTTATGGAGCAGCCGGGAACATTAGGGCACGGCGATAGCGTATCTGGGCCTGGTGGGTACATTAGTTTGTAAGTAATGCACGCCCTGAGCTCTGGTAAGCTTTCTAGAGATGTAATATGAGAGCCAAATGAGAGTTGTAGTCATTTCGTGGACTGACGGAGGGGAAATGCATCATCATCACAAACTGATGCATTTACAATAACTCGTTCCAACAAATGGGGAGTAATTCATACGAGTCTCTTTACTGGCCTGCAGACAAGCAGAGAACCAACAAAAAGAGCTGCTGCGTTACGACTTCTCCAATAAATTATCGTTTACAACATCAAAGTGTTTTGGGAAGGAAGAGAAACTGACAATTTAATCGCAACATTATCAAGCAACGCTTTGCCAAAGCATTTTTTATGTCACAACTACAAATCTCAAAATATTTTATTGGGATTTTACGAGATGAAACAGAGATCAGTGCGTAATTGTCAGGTTAAATATTTTTTACAAGTAAAATCCTTAAAAATGAGCTGCAAATTTGTATTGTCACATGAGTCACATGATCAACAACTGATGTTACTACTGGCGAAAACATCGAAGAAGAAGACAGGAAGTGGTAGGAGGATGGTGTTCTTATTAAACGGAAAAACTACAATTGTGAAAATTTTGACAGAGTTTTGCATATATTTATAATGGAAACACAGCTGTAACTAAGTCCTACCAGATTCTTTCCCCTTGTTGAAGAAACACATTCCCACACCATGTTGCTGCCACCACCGTGCTCACAGATTCAGATCTGTGTTCAGAATTCAAATATTTTGATAATTTTGACGAAAAATGAAGTGAATTTTGGAAAACATCAGGTTCTGCCATAGGTATGAATTATTTGTAACATAAATGTCTTAAACCCTGATGTACATTTTATCTGTGATTTGATTGACAGCGCTAAGACCCGCCTCCTGGTTCTGATTGGTTGTTTTTCACCAGGAACGATGAATTTCCTCAGACAGTAATAGCAGGTCAGGAAGGTGGAGGAGATTTATTTTTTTCACAGATTACCACAACATGGTGACCGTTTTAGCAAATATGTAAAGAACATTTATTTTCTAAGTGTTACAACCTGCGGGTTAAGAGCTGCATGTATTTCCTGTATGTTTGTTCTGCAGAAGATCTGACAAGGTTAAAATAATGTGTATTTCAGTGTTTTTACCTGACCTGCATGAGAGTTTTGTTTATTCCCCTGCAAAGTTGCAAAAGTCAATGTCAAGAATGTCAAGCAATTACAAAAATAAGTGTTTGTTCAAGAAGAATCTCTCAAGTTTAGAAGAAATAAAACAATAGAGGTCAGAACCAGCTGCAGTTTCAGATGAAAGCTGTGTCACCTGAGAGGTTTTTTTTTCTGTTCGCCTCTGAGAGCTCCTTTCTCTTCCCACCATCTCAAGTCCCTTTCATCAATAGACATTCGGCAGCGGCCATCAGCATCTGAGCCCGGAGCTCTTTCCCAATCTCCCCTAAATGGCACCTCCTCCCCAGCCTCCAAATCCCATCCACATCAACCTTCAATCTTCATCCTCCCACTCTCCTGGCTTATTGATTTCCTATTTTCCCTTTCTTTCCCTTCTCTCTTTGCTCGTTCAGCTCTCCCTGTCTTCTCAAACACTTACTACAGTTCGGCCTTTTTGTCAGATATTTTTTTATTCCATATTTTCTCCTCCCTCTGTCTTTACTTGATCTTGTCAGAGTTTCTCCTCTTTGACAAGGTCGAAGCCCCAGCCGTGCTCGGAGCTGCTTAAGGTCCATAAATGGAGATGTAATGTAATAGAGTGGTGGGGTAATAGAATTCAAAAGGGCTGGGTCTGATCTTGTTAGAGGCGGCCAGCTTGGAAAGGCTCCATCCGGGTCCTCAGGGTCTGGATGGAGAATGTCTTTGAGATCTTCAGTTTGTGATTTGTGTAGAAACAACGTTAGGGATCAAACCAGTCATCAGACCTCAAAAACACGAGGAGAAATCACCGATGGTGTGCTTAGCTGTGTTTAAAGGCGACTCATTGTGCAAAATTAATATTTTTCATGTTTTTGTACTTCCATTTTGGTCTCAACCACTTCTGGAAACAATCCAAGCACTTAAAAAAACTGTTGCTGGTTGTGCAGTAGGCTCCACTTCTACTTTTCAAGGATGCACAGTTGTTGCAAGGCTTCTGTTTGCAGCCATTTTCACGTGTGACTGTAAACGTGGCCAGCAGCAACTTATTTGCATTTAAAGTGACAGAGGCCCTAAAACAGACTAAAATTTCACTATGTAAGAATGATTTTGTGTAAGAACTGTAATGAACATGTTTTGTATCGCCCATAAACCTTTCCTGACCTGTTCAAGGACGCATAATAGCTCTGTGATGCTGCGAAATGAAACTCCTCTTCATCGTCACCGTTCTAACATAACACTTAAAGGTTTTGGGTCAGAACTGTTTGGAACTATTTGTGTGCTGGATGTTTGTGAAAAATGTCTAAAAAAAACCTTTACTGCAGCTTCAACTGCATCAAACGAACCAGAATGAGGGTATAAATAAAAGTAACTCAATAGCTCAGATTTCAGCTCATATCAGCTGTTCTTAGTGTTTCTGAAATATATATATTTTTTTTGCGTTTTCAGCTCAACAATCACTGGAGTTGATGCCAAACAAAAGCCAAGCAGAGTGGCAGCTCAGTGAACGGAAACGCCTCGCTGATGAGAGGGGTCAGCGGCTGACAGGAAGTCCTCGGTAGCTCAAACTGCCACTCGCTACAAATGTGCTGGGGTGGAGAAACAGGTCAGAACAAACAACACACCCAACACTGAGGTGATCAGACCCGACAGCAGAAAACCACCCCGAGTCTCTCCTCCAGATCAAAAATATGAAGCCAAGCTGAAAAAAAACACTGCCTGAATATAAATACATTGGAAACTGGATAAAAAGGGGAAATTTGTTCCCGTACTCCATATTTATTTCCTGGAGATATATTGTTGGTAATGACTGTGTCCTGTGTTGTTACACTGATGAAAAACAATAAAAAATGCATTTAAATATAAAATGTATACAAATTTTAAAGCTGCTGCTACTTTTTACAAGTTCAATTAAGGAACACAACTTTCCCAAAACACTGTAAAAACCCAATGTAGTTACATTTACATGTTTTTTGGTCTATAAACAGATAAAAACCAGCACACAATGTTTTTAGGCACACGGATGGATGGATGGACGGACAGACGGATGGATGGATGGATGGATGGACGGATGGACGGATGGATGGATGGATGGATGGATGGTGTTTTCAGCCCTCTTCCTTTTGCTCAGATTTATTTTCCGATACCTGAGCTGAAGGGTCGGCCATCTTGTTTCTAGCAGTTTCTAACAGATCTAATCTAACTTTCAAAATTAAAAGAGAAATGCAGCGCTAAACGAGGAATTAAATTACTTTATGTAAGTTTGTCTGTGTAGACGGGGATTTGGGAGAAACTTCAAACATTTACACACAGGCACACACACACACGCACGCACGCACGCACGCGCACGCACGCACACACACACACACACCTGCCCTCCTCCCCCCTCCCTAAACCCAGAGGAAATCACAAACCTGGTGTGGCTGTTTTCAGTGGAACCTTGTTTCTTCTCTTCCTCCTTCCCTGTTTCCTCTCTCTCTCTTTTTCTTTCTCTCCCTCTCTCCCTCTCTCCCTCTCTCCGTCTCTCTCTCTGCATTTGATCCGTGGCTGGGATGGCGAGGCAGGGTGAGTAAATGAAATATTGATCCGCTGCTCTGTGGCCTTGCCTTCACCTTGTCCCGTGCGCTGAGTTACCGACTCTTCCGTTCTGCTTGTAATAGGAATTATTACAGGAGGCCGGGGCGAGTAATTACTTGGCATGGCGGCGAGGGCGCAGAGGAGGGGCCGTCGTATATTTCTTCTAAAGAAGTTATTTACCTCACTTGCTACTACCTTCAACCCCACGCTGCCCCCGTCCCTCCCCTCTGACCGCCCCCCGCTGCAGCCATGTCTCTCTTAACCTTAATTCAATTCTGCTAAACATCATTAATCATACGAGGCATCATGGGAAGTTTATCAGCCCCCGGCTGAACTGAGGGGTTGTGAGGCTAACTGAGAGACCGCAAGGGCTGAGGAATGTCAGGGATCCCACCTCGTTTATGTTTACTTCACTTATATAATATCTGCAGGGGCGGACCTAGCAGGGTTGCCAGATTGGGTGGGTTTACACCCAATTGGGCTGCGTCTCAAAGGCGGGGCTAGGTCCAACCAGACGTTTTGCACAGTTGAATGGTTGCCAGGGAGATTAAAGGATTTCTCAAACATGCATGAAAGAGTCAAGGCAACACTCCAGGTATGTTTTTGATGAGGAAATCACATTAAAACATGATTTTATTTCTCATAAAACTGTCCCTTTAAAACTTGGCAACAAAAGCTGAACTCTATGAAATTTGGGCCTTTTCTGATGAATATAAAGTGCATGTTTCTGTTGAACTTTTCTTGTAAAAGTTGCGCTACCCATGACACAGTGTAGATCGGCAACCTTTTGTTGCTGCACTCGGCAGAACACCTGCCTCAGTGACCCGCTGCTACGCTGGAGTTTGATGTATTCCTGCGTCGCCGCTCAAGGAAGCAGCCGTTTGTTTGCGTGATAGATGCGCGGCGGCTGAAGAACAGGGTCCCCACTGCTGCTCTGTGACGTCCCGCTGCATCAGAAACCCACCGAAGGTCACCACTGACGGGGGAGAAGAGGCAGAGGTGATCCATTGTACTGCTGGACGAGGGCTTAACAAGGCAACTTGACTGGAGAGGTAAAACAAAGACAGATAGTGATTAAACCTTCGTTGGTTCGGCCAGAAACAACCTTGGGTTCTTCCTCCTCCTCCCCAGACATTTCAGGAATTTCTTTTAATCTGAAGAATTCCTCCTTAATGAAAACATTTAAGAAAAATATTTTCACCCTTTTTAGTGACTTCTTTTTATCATTTAGAAATAGAGTTGGCTTTGTTAGAGTCAGCCTCAGTTTGATAGGACTGTGCTGTGGAGAATGAAACGTCCTCTAAACAAGCAGCTTTCAAAGCACAGGCGGCATTCTATCAATGTCACTTTACTTTGGAAGCTTAATTATCCTTAGAAATGTTTGCACGTCACATAAACTCCCACATTTCTCTCATAGCTTTTCACTTCGAAGATGCATTCTGCTCAGACACAAAGACAGCTGCAAAATACAGACAGATGAGAGAAAATTCAAGATTCAAAGTGCTTTGTGTGGAGGGAAAAAGAGCTAAACTGTGAATTTTCTTTGTGAAACAAAGGGTCATGTATGAAGCCAGAGCATGCAGAAATGGTTCCTGCAAAAACATAAATACCTTCTGAACTTTTTCAGGTTTTACAACCATGAACTTTGATATTTATTTACTAAGAAAATCTGAAAGTTAGCGTCTTTACTGATTGAAATCCCGTGCAATGGATTATCTTCAGGCACATAATTAGTGAATTGATTCCACCCAGATGTAATTGAATCTCCATATAAACCTGACAACAGATCCGGCTTTTGAAGTAATAATTTAAAAAGGAAAACCAGAGGAAGCCATGTCAGTAGTTTGCCTCAAGTTCTGCAGGAAACATAGAAAACATGTAGAAGAAGGCGTTCAGGTCAGATGAGCATGTTGGAAAAATGTCACAGTAGATCAACTCCACAGTGAAACGTCAATAAAAACACACAATTAGTATTTTTTGTTCAGATTCTAACACAAATATCTTATCGTTACCTAGAAACCCCAGCCCAGCCCTCACCCGTTACCTTGCAACACAAGCAGATCTCCAGCATGTTTGGTCAGCTGGCTTTACCGCTGTCTGTGCTGTACAATGGCCGCTGGAAAAGTGTTTTGTAGCTGACTTAACATCCAGAAACCATTCGCTGCTTTTTTGTTGGTTGTGCAGGAGGCTCCACATCTGCTTTTCAAAGATGTATGATTGTATATATCCTGCTGAAAAGTTACTTGTAAGTTAGATTTGTCTTATTTCAAGTGCACTAAGATATTTGCACGAAAACAAGACAACAATACTAGGTAATATTTTGTGTTTTTGCAGTGTACATGCATTAACCAAATCTATTGTTTTGTTTTTTAAGGCACACTTTAACACTGTGTGCTTCTTTTATGGACTGTTTAGAAATAAAACGTATGAAAGTTATTAAATTGGTTTTCTCTGTAAATGTTTGTGTTTATTGAAGTTGTAAAAAGTAGAAGCAGATTTGAAATTGACTTCCATTTCAGGTCCAAATAATTTTTACGTCAGTCCATCTCAAAGACATCAATAATTGGAAAAATAGTTGTCTAGAACTTTTTCATCATTATTAAGGAATTATTGATTTACAACAAGCTCATATATTTTGCTGAAAAGTTATTTGTAATTTAGTTTTGCCTTATTTCAAATGTACTAAAATATTTACACTAGAAAACTGACCAAAAGTACTTGGTAAGGTTTGATGTTTTTGCATTGTGTGTATTTTTAGCTTCTTGTTTCCTGTATTTCTGCTTTGATTTCAGTTTTTTTTATTATAATATCTACTTCCCTTGAGTCATGTTTGGCTCCCTAAACAACAACTGTCTTTGAAAAAATGCAAAGAGTAAAAGTTATTTACTAAAAATACATGTTTCTTTTTAAAAATTAGATTTGAAAAAAGCTCAGCATGTAGCCTCTGAGGTTTAGAAAACGTTTCAGTTCTCAGTTTTTGGATCAATAGGCGAGAACACTCCAGACTTCCCCGCTCTCCTTTCAGTCCGGTCTGAACCACTAAAGGTCAGATTACCTGGAGAGAGGACACAAGACGAAGGGCCAGCTCATGCATTACAGACTGAAGGGAGTTATGGGCTTTTTTTGTGGGGGAGTGGATTTAATAAATAACAAATTCCCTTCAACTCCACTGAGGCTTGCTTTGTGTTTAATTGCACTGTATTGATTTTTCTCTCTCTTCGTTCTTGGGTCGGTCATTGCTCTCATTTTGGAACAATCAGGTGGCCAAGGTGGCCCCCAAATGTCATTTACTCCCCTCCTTTTTCACCTTTCTTCTCTTTTCTTCCTGGCAGAGTCCTAATAATTTCTTTGTGTTCCACGCGTCGCTTCTTGGGTTGTTTCTTGTCTTTCAAGGTGATCTGTGAGCAGTTTTTGAGGTATTTTGATTGCTTTAACTCACAGCATTTTTGTTACGCTTTGAAATAGATGGAAAGTATTGCTTCTTGTAACCCAAGACAGGTATTAAAAAACGATTAAGAAACGCATTAAGCAGAACTTTTAAAACAGACATGAGTCACTCCACTTCACAAAGAGGCAGTCTTTAATTACATCTCTTACAGAACAGGAGTGCAGGTTGGCCAAGTGTTTATTATCATAATTTCTTTGTCCTTTCCCATCTTTAGCATCACTCTTCGTATTAATCAAAGTGTCAAAAAGTTTGAAAAACGCTTCAAAAGGTGACTTCAAGTGTTGCAGAGAACATCAGACAACGTGGAAAATAATAAAACTCCCGTTAATCTAACTCAGCCAGCGGCCCTCACCTTTAAATGAGAGTGTGTGGTAAATTATATGTTTTGCGCTGACAGAGGTGCATGCGAAATGTCGCCAATAAAGCTGCAGCATGCTCAACCTCTGCTCCGACGAATCAGGTAGAAAAATCACACGTGTCAACACAGCCGACAGCCGCCTCGGAGCCCCGTCTGAGGACGGAGGTGTATATTTTCATCTAAAAGCAAAGCAATTTGCAGAGATCCTCCCCTTTAAAAGCTGACTTGACATTTCCTGCCATTATGAGCACAATGTGCTCTATTATAGAATGAGTGGCAATTAAGCGCATGTGAAAATGTCAGATGAATTACAGCTTAGTGAGGTTAACCCGGTGACCTGAGGTTACCGTCTCCAACGCGATCCTCCCCTTGGAAACCGTCTGCATGTTTCCATCCGGCCAAACCGGTCAGGTGAACTTTTTAAGGGAAACAATAAACTTTTAATGAGAAAAGATGGAAAATAAGCATCACACTACATTATTACAGGAGTAAAACTGTCAACATGGTTTCAGAGAAAACAGATTAACATCAGCATCATTGATGCAGTTAGAGAAGAAATCATAGACAGCATTGATAAAAGGGAAATTTGCAATTGATGCACATCGTGAACACTGCAAAAACATAAAATCTTACCAAGTGTTTTTGGTGTAAATGTCTTTGACCTTCAGCAACCAATAGAAGCTTATTTTAAGTAAATAATTCCTTAATATTAATTAAAAAATAGTATTAGTTTTATTATAACATGGGAGAAATGACTTGTTGCAAGTGCCAGTGGAACTATGTCTTTCTTTAAATCAATATTAATGAATTATTTACTTAACACAAGCTCCTACACTGAAAAAAGAGAATGGAGCTCCAACTGAAAGAAAAAACAGAGTGAATTTAATTTGTATTTAGTTTATACACTTTAGATCAACATTATTAGATTATTTTTCTTCTTTTGCTCTTTCCTTTGGTTTATTATTTTGTTTGTATTTCCTTTTAATTCATGTAAAGCACTTTGAATTGTCTTCTTACTGAAAATGTGCTATATTAATAAAATTACCTTGTAATTCAGTTAAATTTGTAAAACTTACTTTATTTACATTTGTTTAACATAACGTAATTAACAAGTTGTAGTAAATTCACAGTTTAAATGTTGGATCCGTTTTCCTTTTTCAGTGTATATCTTGCTGAAAAGTTAGTTTTATGTTATTTCAAATATTTGGACTAGAAACTTTACCAAAGATACTTGGTAAAGTTTTGCAGTGAAACCAGTCGATATTGATCTACCTTGATTTGTTGATTGGAATCAATCATGCTATTTTAGTGTGTCTAAAAAAGCTTGAAAGCTGTTGAATTAGTGGGTTCCATTAAACTAACTTAAAAGCTACACTGGACAAAGTAAACAGTTTGTAAATAGGTAATGTTGTTAAAAAATTAACTTGTGGGGTGCCACAGGGATGAGTGTTCAGCCCCAAATTGTTTAATTTGTATATAAATTAAATATTCAAAGTGTCAGACTTGTTAAAATACATTATTTTTGCAGATGATACTAGTATCTTCTGTCCTGGAGACAACTCTGAGGTGGTCACATCAGATGAAAAAACTCAAACACTGAACAAAAAAAATCACCACTACATGTAGATGAGACAAAATTCATGATATTTGGAAACAGCAATAAACATGTTGACTTAGAAAGAGTCCATGAAATAAAATGTCTCACTCATTGCAGTGCTGCTACCATCTCTGCTCCTTTTGCACATTTTCCATCTGACTTTTTCTTTCCACTCGAATACATCAAATTATCCAAGTAATCCAATTATCTCTCCAACTTACTGAGATGCTCCTGTACCTGTGATGATTATATATACATATATTTGTGACGATATATGCAGGTACTAACTTGTTTAAAAATCACAAAGCGTGTCCCTAATGGTTTAATAAACAAG